>NC_142337.1:21022500-21622500 GCF_054954075.1 Amborella trichopoda | reverse complement strand
CTTTGAGTTTATACACAGGAATTTATAAAAATAGTGATTTGAAAGAATTTTGGTGCCATTTGATGGGTCAATAGCTCGGTACGAGACGAGCATTATTTGCTTGAAATTTTTCCTCCAATTGTACGCAACAACATATTTGCGTACTTCGGGGCATAACTCAAAATCCGTAGAGAATTTCAAAAACTTCAAAACATGCAACTTTGAACACATTCACAGACCTTGCCAATGGTGGAAAGTTTGAGGCTTTTGGACACCTTTTGCTGAGCCAAACACATCGCCCAATGAGAGCCACAGTTGCTGAAATTAGCAGCGACTGTGATCAGTGTCGTACCTTGACATCTTAGGCCATATCTCTTACTCCATGCACAATTTTATCATGACATAAAAAGTAAACTTGGAGTAGACATACATGTCTTTCATTTGGGATCGATTTGGTCCCATTTGACCCTTAGTCAAAATTGTGGAAATTCTTATCATGCTTTTAAGGAACACTTAATATCTCATGGTCAAGGTCCACTTTGGGCATGGAAATTTGTTCATGTTGACAAGCATCACCATGTGCAATTTCGTGAGTCTTCATGAATAACAAAATCATATACATATGGTCAAAGGAGTCATGGCATTGAGAAGTACAACTCTGAAATTTCCAATCTCATGCCAACCCATTCACATTTCATGTTTTCCATTCCATCATCTCACCCATTTTCATCATTTTTACAAGAATAATGGATACATGAAAGCTAAACCCACTTACCTTGACTCTCACGGTGTCTTCAATCCCTTCCGCAGCTTTCTCTGGCCTCCTCCACCCTCGCTCGTTGGCTGTCTTCAAGCGGCGACAGTGAGCTCCTTAGAAAGAGAGAGTAAGGTAGAATGAGGGAACTGGTCATCAAAGGAGAGGGGGAGGGCTTAAGTACTCACGATTGGTGGAATTCACTGTGGGTGATGCATTTACATGTGGCTCTAACACGTACAGGGTGGCGCTGACATGGGCAACCACCGAATGTTTGATCAAGACTCTCCCAGCGTTGCTCCTTCTTGCTCTCATCTCACAAAGAGCGCTGGGTCACAACCGGCGCTACGCCTTGAATTGACGATCGGCAATTGGCTCCCAAACGTAGCCGGTGCTGCGTCTCTTACACAGCCAGTGCTACCTCTTCTCTTACACAGTCGGCACTGCATTTTCCTCCTACACAGCCAGCGTTGTGTTTTCCTCTTACACAGCTGGCGTTGCATTTTCGTCTTACACAGTCGGCGCTGTATTTTGCTCTTACACAACCGGTGTTGTGTTTTCCTTTTACACAGTCGGCACTGCAGTTTCCTCTTACACAGCTGACGCTGCTACGAACGGTGTTAGGTCTCTTTCTTATCGTCCATTGTCGTGCGTGTCATTGGACCAGGAGAAAATTGTGGTCCTTACAGTGGCATACCGACGTGCCCTGCCACCCGACTTGGCCAATCTCCATAATTTCTTCCATGTATCCCTGCTAAGGAAATATCAGCTCGACCCATCCCATGTTTTGGAGTACGAACCAATTCCACTCAGGTAACACCTAACCTATGTTGAACGATCAATCGGGATATTGGACTGGAGAGTGCAAGTGTTACGTAATAAAGAAATTCCCCTAGTGTGGGTACAGTGGAAATATCACTCAAGGGAAGAATCAACATGGGAACGGGAGGATAAAATTAGCGAGAAATGCCTCCAACTCTTTGATTAATGATTTTGGGAACAAAATCCTTTTTGAGAGGGGGATGATGTAAGGGCCACAATTTGATTGAATCGGACCACTAGCAACAGTGGAGAGAGAGAAGGAAGTCAAGAAAGATGGCAGTGTAGGCCCGATGCGAAGGGCGAATGTTAGTGCCGTCTGGGTGATTTGCCCTAGTTCCATCCATGTAGCATAAAAACTAACGCTGTGCGTAAGGGTGAAGAAATGGTAATGCCGCGTGTGAACAAGGGGTATCATTACGAGCGAGAGATGAGTATAGCCGCATGTGAAAGGCGTAAGAAGCATCGCCGCACATAAAGGAGACTAACGCCTGCGTGAAACAAAGTATCATCGTGTGAGTATCGTCGACTGGAGCATCGCCACATGAGTATCGCAGGCCGGAGCATCGTCGCAAGAGTATCGTCAGCACCACAAGCTTATCGCTGCCGAGGGTAACACCGTGCATGGTTGGTCAAGTGTGCAGCTGTCAGTGGTGTTAGTGCTGCGCCGTATCTGTTAGCATCATACCCAGTGTGTCAACACCGCACCGCGCATGTGATGCCAGCCACATCGCTCTACCCAACCACCTGCAGCATCAGCCACAGTGGATCTCACCAACCCACGTGCCTATAAATCATGCCCCTCGTTGCCCTTAGTGCCATTTCCCTTTCTCTCCCCTCAAACTTTCTCTCGTGTTGCAACTGTTGGGGAACTACCGACTGGTGTGAGGAGAGAGGGGCGGCTTGCACATGGGGATAAAAGGAGAAGCCACCGTGGGGAAAGCAAGGAGCAACCTGCGCAAGGAATCTTAGGAGCGTCGTGACCATGTAAGTGGATTAAGTGCTATGTATGATAGGACGAATTAATGTAGAATGAAAGATAAATGAAGTAGAATGAGTGTTGAACATGGCTTATGAACTTTGGGAAAATCACAGAGTTATTCCTTGCCAAACTTACAAGTTCACTTGATACGATTAAGACAAAAAAATTATGATTTAAGTGATTTATAAATGAGGTATAATATGGTGATGACATGTTATTGCTTGAGGGAAGGAGATTTTCCAGCAACTATGTGGGCTCTTGGCCCGTACCTTTCGCTCACCAAACGACACCTAAATGGGACCAAAACGGTTTTAAGTGAAAGATACACATGTCTAGTTAAAGTTTCCTTTTTGTATCATGATAAAAATGTCACATGGATTAAAATATGTGGCCTAAAACATGAGACATGTCACCGCTCACAGTCGCTGTTATTTCGGCAACTATGACTCCTTTTAGGTATCGCCGTCTACGTGAAATTGCATGAGCATCGCAATGTGTGTCTAGGCATCGCCATTTGTGAAACTACAAGTGTGTAGTACCACGTGTGCAATGCCGTGCGAGTAATGTCGTGTATGTAGCGCCGTGCATGTAGCACGGTGCACATAACACCACGCGCGTAGCATCATGCTCGTACCGCTGTGCGTGTCACTGTCGTCTGAGTGTCGTGTGACAATCTTCATGTGATAAATACTAATTGCCATACTGTTTTATGAGTGGTGCCATGTGACTATGCGTTACGTGAAATTTGATAAGTGCCATATCGATGTGATTATTTCATGATGAAAGTTTCATGTTAAGTGTCAAAATGCCGTTGATGATTTTCATGTATAAATGCTATGCTATGATTCATGTAATGAATGCTTCGTGTTAATTGCCATACTATTATGATAAGAATGTGATTCATCTTTTATGAGGTATTGAATTGGCATGAATGAATTGAATGCTCAAGCATGGAAAGAGGCCTTAATGATGACCAATATGCAATGGAACACTCATTGGTAGTGGGTTCAATACTCTTACATTGGTGAGAATATTGGCCACTGCTTTACTGATTCTGACCACTATGGATGGGACACCGATCTGGAGTGGAGATTGGTAGATCGAGGAGGTGATGCCGACATCAAAATTGTTTCTTTGTATGCAGTGCCTTAGACATGTCGGATTGCGACAAAACTTGGCAAGTGGCCTTTTGAAGTCCTTATGAACATTTCCAATTGTTCTTGGGTAATTATGAGATTGTCGAGAATTCCACTATAATTTCGGCTTTATTGACCTACTTCCTCTTTATTCCGCATCAGGGACCAAGGTCCTGAAAAATGTCTTCAAACAGCTTGCCCAGCCAAATGTTGTACTTCGAGAGAAGCGAGAAGGACAACATTTGAAATTTCCTTTGGCTTTATTACTTTTTTCTTCCTAGCCGCTGGACCACGTGAACGCCTTGGAGATCCAAACAATGTCGCAACTAGGATGCTCAGACGTTTGGATGCAATGTACATGTCCATTTGTTGAGACTTTAGGGGGAGAATAAACTTTTTTGAGGGATATTGTCGAAGTCCTCACCCTCAAGGGCCTATTTCTTATTCTAACAGCTAAGGATTTTGTATGGACCTCGTTGGTAAGAATCAGGCCTGTCTGGCAGTCGAGTGCCATGCTGAAGGGCAATTTTCCCATTTGGTCTGAGTTTGTTTGTTTTGTTTGTTTATTGTGTATGGTCTACTGAAGGGCCTTTGGTTAACGTCCGTTTACATGATGCACCAGATTGTACTCGGTGGGAAGGGTTCCTCAGTTTATCGAGGTGACCAACTGTGGGTTTAAACCCTACATATTGCTAGAAGTTTTGTTTGCATAACAGGTCCAAGTTTTGGCTAACTTGGCTTTTCTTGGGGCATCTCTAGCATTTTGGAGTGCGTTAGTGACCTCTTGGGAATGATGCTCTTCTTCATGAGACTTGTCTTGCCTTCTTGGTGAGACTTCATTCCTTTGAGTCCTTTTTTGTAAATGGACTTAGGCTGTCGAAATCTTGCTTGATGCTCGTATTTTTAGGTCCTGGTATTGCGACACCAGGGATTTTTCTTTTGAATGTGGGCTGAAGCTACCTGTTGAGGCGAGTGTTGCATCAACCTATTTATTGACCCAAGCGTCCTTTGTGGATTTTCACTTGGTCTTGGGAAGTGGAGTTGTAAAGACAGTTTTCCCCAACTTCCTTTTTATTTGGGGCTCTTTTACCCATGACCTTTTGGCCATGTCCACCCTTATTCTTTTGATTTTTACTCATGATGCCCTATCGAGGTTTCACTGTGCTCTTTTATTCAAGTAACTCTCTTACTCATGGTTTCATAACCATGTCCGTCTGTCAGTTTTACTCATGACGTTTCCTTGTCCAGGTATACACCATGCCCGTTTTTTTTTGTGAAGTCGTGTTTAAGGTCATGCCTTCGAGACCTGTGCGAAGCCTTTTAACGTCATTCGGCCAGGACATTCACTACAATTTAAGGTCATACAGTTGGTCCATAGTGAAGATGGTTGACAGTCTGTTGAGACCATGGAGTTAGTATGGTGGTGGTTTGACTCACTTTAGGGAGATGGCACAAGGCTACCTCTGAAAGATGAATGATGTATGAATGGTGGGTGAAAAGTGGTGACCCACTAGCTGACGGCTAGTATGGATGGCGGTATGGCTCGCCGTTTTGTGAGTATGGGTGAGACTCATCGGGGAATGATGAATGGTAATGAAGGGATTCACTGGGGAGTTTGATGAAGGTGATGTGCACACACAGATGGGTCGGTTTGGGAAGACATACATGAAAATGCACGTAAAGGGTGTGTACGCATGTGTGGGGGAAATTTTAAAGTCACGTCTCTAGGTCCTGCGCAAAACAGTTTATCGTCAGACGTGGACTATGGTTTTAGAGTCATATAGCTTGGACCGTGGTTATACAGTTTAAATTCATGCAACTATGACCATGCAGTTTAAGGTCGTGGAATTAGATTTCCTCTACAGTTTAAGGTTATATAGTTTTGACCTTGGCCCTAATCCTTTTAACGTCATGCGGCAAGGACGTGCACTACAGTTTAAGGTCATATAGTTTGGACCATGGCTTTGCATTTTAAGGTCATGCAGCATAGACCCTGAAGTTTAAGGTCGTGCAACTAGACCTCCGCTACAGTTTAAGGTCATATAGTTTGGACCATAGTGCTAAGCCTTTTAATGTCATGCGGCAAGAATGTACGCTACAGTTTAAGGTCATATAGTTTGAACCATGCAGTTTAGGGTCGTGCACCTAGACTAAGGTTGTGCAGTTTAAGGTCATACAGTACAGACCATGTAGTTTATGATCGTGCAAATAGACTTCTACTACAGTCTAAGGTCATATAATTTGGACCATGTAGTTTAGAGTAGTGTACCTAGACCATGGTTGTGCAGTTTAAGGTTTTGTAGCACGGACCATTGTGTGGGTTGCTTCGTAGGTGAGCTCCATGAGGGATGTGCCTGTAGATAGTAATTTGACTCCCTGGGGATAAAATGATTAAGACCAGCAGGGGTTTTAGATGAGAAGCAAACTTCACTGGGGATTAGGGGACTGGTGTGGCTCCCTGGTAAAACAAAATGAGACTCCATACGGATTAAGCTCATGGAAGGTAACGCGACTCTTGGGGATAAAATGGCTTAGTGAGAGACTGATCCACTAGGGATTGAAGGGGTAAGAATGACCCTTTTTGGCATACACCTAACTCCACTGGGGATGATGGTTGTGGCAATGGTATAACTCCTACTGGGGATGATGGTATAACACACACAGTGTTAGCCACTGACACCAGCAACTCATGCGACGGTAACATTGGTGCCCACAGCACTGGCACGGGCAGCACTAGCATGCACGAGAATGGTCATGGGTGGCGATAACATTGATGTGCATGACGCTGCCACGCACAACGTTGGTTGCACGCGGCGTTAGTCACACCCGACAATGTAGAGCATAACCGGTGTTAGCCTGCGTTTGGGCCTTAGGCTTGAGCTCGACCTGGTCCGAGCCATTTGAAGGTTGATACTCGACGTTTCATACGCAGCAGTAAGCCTCTGTTCGGGCCTCAGGTCTGAGCCCGACCCGATCTGGCTCATTGCCGTTTGGCCTTTCAGGGACCTATCTGGTATTCTCACTTTGTGAGGGGGACTTCAGGTGAGCTTCGCCTATATAAGGGAATTAACCTCATTTTCACTGTTTTTATGCTAAGTAAAAACTTTGAATAGTGAGAGAGAGAAAGAAGACTTCCGACGAGAACTCCCGGGAGGGCAAGGTTTTGCAGGAATTTGTTGGCAAGAAGGAGAGACCTTCGGCTGAAAAGAGAGAATACAAGCAAGGAAACATAGGGAGTAGGGGGTTTTTTTTTGGGTTCATAATTGTCAGAGTTTGAAGGAGGCAAACAGTTTGCCAGCTAGCTAAGGTTCCGGCAGTAGAGTACCGGGACAGGGGAAACGAATCTGAGTCGTAGCAGGGAGTTGCCGGTGAACTTCTGCTGATTTTCGGGAGTTCTCCAATGGTTTCAGGCATCAGAAAGGAGAGGGAGAAGTGTCACAGTCTATTTTTGGCGAGTGGAAGTGGTTTCTTGATGAGAAACCGAATGGTTGAGAAGGCGAATAGCCGCAGTCATGGGGAAGACGAAGGACTTCGGGAATTTGATCCATTATAGAAAACGAGGAGTCTCGAGAAGGTGTACAGCCAATGAGGAGACGAAGGGTTGTGGGGAGACGAAGAGTCTAGAGAAAGTGAAGGGTCTGCAGTGATAGAGGACACAATCGACATTTAGCCTTAGATATAGCCTGTGTTACCCCTCTAAGTCACAATCGGCATTAGCTCTCAAGAAACACAGCCTACGCTAGGCCTTAGAGACATAGGCGGTAGTAGCCTCACAAGAAGCTTATCAGTGCCTTAGTCGCATATGACGCGCAAGACGTTAGCCACGTGTGACGGTTGCTGCTCGCTCGACAATCCTTTCATGAACGACAGTAAGTTTTGCCCAGTTGTGGTCATGCTCAGCAATGGGTTGCGTGCGGCGATGGTCACGTGTAGCGCTGAGTCATGTGTGACGATGTTCACGTACAACGCTGACTTGGGTAGGAAAAGCGTGGTGAATAATGGTAAGGCTTGGCATATGATACATGTTGGAAGCTGAGTCCTCAAGTACAATTGTGGACTCCATGTTGTTCTGTGGAAGGGTGCTCATTGTGAAGAGGGTGTGCTCTCCATCATAGGCCAGTTCCTTGCCAGAGAAGTATGCTTTGTATATTCGATCAAAGCACTTCCACTTCACCTATTGTGAGAGCCACTTTGGCCTGTAACCGTCCTCTTGTCCTTCAATGCAAGAGGAACGATGTGGTTAGCTGCCCTCTATTCTTTTGATGTGAGAGAAATTTTTTGCCTGTAACCGTCTTCTTTTCCTCAGATGCAAGAGCGATGCTGGAGGTCAACTGTCTTCTTTTCCTCAAATGCAAGAGCAACATTCCAACATAGTTACTCTCTTTTCTTCTAATGCGAGAGCAATACTGCATGATAGATTTGTAACCTCCCTAATAATGGGCTTTTCGGCATGTAACTCTTTCTAATGCAATGAAGACAGTTAACTTTGTTTGAAGTGTCTTTCTTCTCTTCTTTTTACCGCTTTTTTAACTTTCTTCTTGTTATGCATTGAGTCTCTTTGAGATTGTATCATGGATAATACTTCTTTAGATATCGCCCATTGATAGGAGGCATTGCCTCCTCTCCATCAGAACGTGCCAGTATGTAAGTGCCATTTGACGAGACCTTCTTGACTATGAAGGGATCTTCCCACTAACTTCCGTTTGCACCACCCATGCAAACAATCGGCCTTTTGATAGCCAGAACTAGATCTCCACGGGTGAATGAGCAGACCTTGATTGCCTGGTCAAAGGACTTCTTCATTCTTCCCTGGTTGAGCTCAAGATTTTGCTGAGCTTCCAATCTCTTTTCGTCAAGTGCATCTAACTCTTGGTAAAGAAGCTTGACCATCCCATCTTCAGCTAGTCCTTGATTTATGGCAACACGAAGAGAGGGCAGTTGAATTTCGAGGGGTAAGATTGCTTCACCCCATAGACCAAGGAATAAGGAGTGGAATCAGTGGCATTTCTTATGGTAGTGTGATAGGCCCACAAGGCTTTCAAAATTTTCTCATGTCAATTTTTCCTTTTTTTTTATACTGACTTCCTCAAAACATCAAATAGAGTGTTATTGAAGGCCTCAAGTAAGCCATTCACCCGAGGGTGGTACATAGTCGAGTACTTCCACTTGAAACCGAATTGATTAACCAAGCGATCAATATGATGACTTATGAACTGAGGGCCATTGCCAGATATAATCCAGTCAGGCACTCCAAACCGGTATATGATGTGATGTCATACAAAATTAGCCATCATGGTCCCAAGAACTTGCTTGCGGGGGACCGATTCAGCCCACTTGGAGAAATAATCTGTTACAACTAGAACAAAGACATGACCCATTGCTGAAGCAGGGTCAATAAGCCCTACAATGTCCATATCCCATTATGAGAAGGGCCATGATGCCACTGTAGGATGTAAGGGCTCTGGAGGCTGATGAACAAGGCTTAAGTGTATTTGGCACACCTGACACTTAGTGGCATAGTTTAACGAGTCATCAATCATCGAAGGCCAATAGTACCCCAATCTACGTATTCGTTCATGGAGCTTAGGGTCGAACTGATGCAATCCATGGATGCCTAAGTGTGTCTCTTCCAACACCTTATTTGCCTCTTGCACGTCCACACATCTAAGAAGAATACCGTCAAAAGACTGTCTGAAGAGAGCATCTCCTTCAAGGAAGGTGTACTTGGTAGACATTCGCCGTATACTATTGTGTTCGACACGATCTTTAGGGAGTCTACCATACTTTAGAAAATTAACGATGGGCTTTCTCCAATCTTCTGCCTGCTTGACTTATGCACACATCGGGTCAAAGAATTCTGGTTCCCATTTTTGAACCTTGGCTCCTTGACTCCTTGACCCCATGCCATTTCCTATTCAGTTTTAATAACTTCTTTGGCTGATAGAAGTGCTCCGAATGGTAACTCTTTCCCACCTCTTCGGTGACCGAGAACATCTGTCTAAATACCTCTGCAACATGTTAATGTTCTCCCTTCTTCACTTGAACTCTATCTTCCTCAACATAAACTTCGCACTTCACCGGCAAAATCTTGCGAATACCCTACCAAAGTCGATGACTGTGCCAGAATACCTATGCTCACCAGAGTTCTCACTGGAGTTTCTTATTTCTCTCTCTCACTGTTAAAACTTATTGTTTTACCTTCTGTAAAACAGTAAAAATGGGGTCTTCCCCCTTATATAGAATATGGTTCCCCAAGGTACCACTCACAAAGCAAGAATACTAGACAGGTTTTTGAAGGCCAAGCGTCAATGGGCCGGACCGGGTCAGGGAGGCCCAAATAGAGGCTTACCCTTGCCTGTGCAAAGCCGAGCACCATCCTTTAGAAGGGCTAGACCGGGTCGGGCTTAGACCCGAGACCTAAATAGAGGCTTACCGCCTTCTGTGCAATGCCGAGCACCATCCTTTAGATGGGCTGGACCGGGTCAGGCTCAAACCAGAGGCCGGAACAGAGATTTACTGCCGCCTGTGAAACGCCGAGCATAGACTTTTGGAATGACAGGACCAGATCAAGCAGAAGCTTGAGGCCCGAACACAGGATAATGCCGACTGTGTTTTGTATCGCCATCTGTGACTAACGCTGCGTGCAACCAATGTTGTGCACACCAAGCGTGTCAGTACTACTGCCGCCTATGACAACTCTTGTGCATACTAACGCCGCTCGTGCTAGCTTCGTGTGCACTAATGTTACCGTCACACGTGTTATTGATGTTCATGGCTAGCGCTGCGCTTACGCTAGCACCTGGTTTCCGCTGTGCGTGGCCTACCACTATTCCTAGTGGAGTTCCACCAAAGCCGTAACCTCTGTCATCCCCAAAGGAGTTGCATCCAGGTTGATCCACCTAAGCCATTACTGGTCATCTCCAATGGAGTCAGGAACAAGCCATTGTCCCTCATCCCTAGTAGGATTTCCACCCATACTGTAGCCCATTGATCCCCAATGGGTCTGTCTCGTACCAAGCTATCTTATCCTCAGGATTCGGGTTACCTTCAACAAGCTTATGGAGTCTCATTTTGTTTCACTAGGGAGTCATGCTTGTCCCCTAATCCCCAGTGAAGTCTACTTCTCCATCTAAATCCCTTCGCTGGCCTTAACCATTTTATCCCCAGGAAGTCAGATTGCTATCCACAGACCTATTCCCCATGAAGCTTCACCTATAAGTCGACCCACACATTGGTCTGTGCTGGATGACCTTAAACTGCACAGTCACGATCTAGGTGCACGACCCTAAAACTGCATGGTCCAAACTATCTGACCTTAAACTATAGCGATGGTCTAGTTGCACGACCTTAAACTGTATGGTCTGTGCTGCATGACCCTAAACTGCACAGCCTTGGTCCGTGCTGTATGACCATAAACTGCATAGCCATGGTCCAAACTATATTACTTTAAACTGTAGCAAAGGTCTAGTTACACCACCATAAACTGCATGGTCCTAGTTGCATGACTTTAAACTGCATAACCACGGTTCAAGCTATAGGACCCTAAACCATAGTGCACGTCCTGGCCGCATGATGTTAAAAGGCTTAGCAACATGATCCAAACTATATGACCTTAAACTATAGCATAGGTCTGGTTGCATGGCCTTAAACAACATTGTCCTAACTGCATGACTTTGAACTGCATAGCCATGGTCCAAGCTATATGACCTTAAACCATAGTGCACATCCTGACCGTTTGACAATAAACTGCTTTGCACGGGTCCCAGAGGCATGACATTAAACACACCCCTACACATGCGCACACATTCTTTACATTCATTTTCACGCACGTCTGCCCCAACCGACCTGTTCATGTGTGTGCATCAACTTCATTAATTCCTCAGTGAATCCTTTCATTACCATTCATCATTCCCCAGTGAGTCTCACCCATGCTCACAAGACGATGAACCATCTCGCAATCCATACTCATCGTTAGCTTGTGGGTCACCACTTTTCACCCACCATTCATACATCATCCATCTTTCATAGCTAGCCTCTTTCCATCTCCCCAAACCAAGTCAAAACCATCACCATACTCACTCCATGGCCTCAACAGACTGTCATCCATCTCCACCACAGTCTAGTTGTATGACCTTAAACTGTAGTGCACGTCTTGGCCGCATGACATTAAAAGGCTTCGCACAGGTCTCGAAGGCATGACCCTAAAGAGGGCATGGTGTATACCTAAACAAGGGAACGCCATGAGTAAAAATGACGGACGGGCATGGTTACGAAACCATGAGTAAAATATTTTTGTGAAAATAAAAATATGAGTAAAAGAGCCCTACGAGAAAAAATGGAAGAATGAAGGGTGGACATGGCCAAAAGGTCATGGGTAAAAGAGACCCGAATAAAAATGACGTAGTGAAAACTATCTCTATGGTGTCGCTTCTTGAGACCAACTAAAAATCTGCAAAAGGACGCTAGGACCAATGAACAGGTTGATGCAGCACTCACCTCAACAGGTGACTTCAACCCACATTCAAAAGAAAAATCTCTGGTGTCACAATACTAAGATAAAAAAAATACAGGCATCAAGTAATATTCGACAACCTGAGTCTATTTATAGAAAGGACTCGAAGGACAGAAGACTCGTCAAGAAGGCAAGACAAGTCTCATGAGGAAGAAGCACTATTCCCAAGAGGTCACGAAACACACTTCAAAATGCTAAAGATATCCCAAGAAGGCCAAAGTCAGCCAGAACTTGGACCTATTATGCAAACAAAATTGCAAGAAGTTGGCAGGGGTTATACTGACAGCTGGTCACCTCTATAAACGGAGGTACCCTGGCCACCGAGTACAATCTGGTGCACCAAACAGACAGACACCAACCAAAGGCCCTTCAGCAAACCATCCACAACAAACAACAAAACAAAAAAACCAAGACAAAAAAGGGAAAAATTCCCTTAAGCATGGCACTCGAACGCCAGATGGGCTTGATTCTGACCAACGAGGTTCGTACAAAATCCTCAACTGTCAGAATCACAAATAGTCCTTGAGGGTGAGGACATCGACAGGATTCTTCAAAAAAGTCTCTTCTTCCCCTAAAGTCTCCACAGATGAACCTGTACATTGCATCCAAACGTCTGAGCAGCCTAATTACAACATTGCGTGGATCTCCTCGGCATTCACGTGGTCATGTGGCTAGGAAGAAAAAAGTAATAAAGCCGAATTTTTTTTTCAAATGTTGTCCTTCTTTCTTTCTTCGAAGCACAACATTCGGCAGGAAAAGTTGTTTGAAGACATTTTTCAGCACCTTGATCCCTGATGCAGAATAAGGAGGAAGCCGGTCAATAAAGCTTGAATTATAGTGGAATTCTTGATAGTCTCATAATTTCCCCAGAATAGGTAGAAATCTTCCTAAGTACTTAAAAAGGCCACCTGCCAAGTTTCATCGCAATCCTAAATGTCTCGAGCAATGCCGACAAATAAACAATCTTGGAAAAATTAATCTCTAGCACCCTAAAATGGGCCATATAACTAGAATTATATTTTTGGTGTGTCAAACAGCTGTGGGACCACTGCTATTGGTTCTGGCACGATCAAGACAAAGTTATGGGTAAAAGACCAAAAAGGGGTAGGTCGCACACTATTCTCGTGCACCCTGTCTACTCCAAATCACCATTAAAGGTTACTATTTTTACAGTCTTGGGCAGTGAATTTTGGGGTCAAAATCTCATTCATACCGAGTCGGATCATGCTCAAATTTTATAAGTGTGTTCATTTCATCAAGACGAGCGTTTCGATATATGGCACGCCTTGTGACAACACCCGAACAGGAAGAAAAGCTAAAGAGAAGTTGTGGATCTATGAAGAAAATTACATGAAAATCAGCAGCGACACACCTCGTTCAAGAGGCCAAATCACGACACTCACGCATCGGATTGACATGAGACCAGTTCCATCATGTGCGTAAGGTCTACAGCTATTTGTGGTCCAAACCCCATACATGATGAACAATCAAATTTCACAAATGAAGTAATCAAAGTGACAATAAATTCTAGCAGCTAGAATTCAGATTCCAGTGAAAAACCCAAGACTGCAAAATCTTCGTCTGGGCACGTAATCGAACTATGTTTGTTGCCACATGATCGTGACGGCATGCATACTATGATTCATGAACAAATCACCGAAAAACATCAAGAAACAAGCACACTATCGATCTAAAAGTTTCAAGATTCATCCAAATTTTGAGTCTCATGATCATGACCTAAAAACGTGATTCATGGCTCGAAGTTGGTATCAAATTGATTGCCATGCCGAGCCCTACAATAAAACAAACATCTTTAAAAAAAACAGGGTTCAGAGCAACCCTAGATAATCCACGGAAGATCACGCATGTTCTAGGGCAATAACAGGGACTGTTTTGGAATTACATTAACTGTTAGGTAGGGGCAAAACAGTCATTTTGTACCCATTTTTAGGATTTCTTTTAATTTAATTAAATGGTAATTATCATCAAATGAGATAGTTTTTTGGCATCCACCCATGTTTGGGCCCATTTCTATAAATACATTGTAAAGAAAACCTTCCCTAAAGGTCCCCTCATACTGTTAATTGATCAATAAAGTTCGTGCTTTTACTTTGAGTTCGTGGGTGCATCTTGGAGAGAGAGAGAGGAGAGAGAAAAAAAGAATTGGTACCCTTCAATAAAGTAATTTTTTCTCTCCTCCTCTCATCTCTCTCCTCATCTCTATCCTATTTCACTCTCCTCATCTCTATCTCCTTTCTTTCTCCTTCTCGTTTCTCTCTGTCTCTCATCTCCCTCTCAAACATGCACGGTAGTGACCATCGTCATGCATGTCATCTCTTATTCTCTCTCTTCTTCTTCCTTCCTCTTTGCTATCCTCCTTCTTCTCTCTCTTCTCTCTTTCTCCTCTCTTTTCTTATCCCTTCTCTCTCTGCTCTCTGTTTTCTTCTCTCTCTGACATGCACGATGATGGAAACGTCGTGCATGAATCTCGCTCTCTGTTTTTTTCTTTCTCTGACATGCACGACAATGACAACATCGTGCATGAAGCACTCGCTCTATTTTCTTCGCTCTCTTACATGCACAGCGATGGCAATGTTGTGCATGAATATCTCTATCTGTTTTCTTCTCTCTCTGACATGCACAGCGAAGGCAACATCATGCAGGAATCTCTCTCTCTACTTTCTTTTCTCTCTGACATGAACGGTGGTAGTAATGCTGTGAATTTATCTCTCTCTTTGTTTTCTTCTCTCTCTGACATGCACGGCGATGGTAACACCGTGCATGAATCTATTTCTCTATTTTCTTCTCTCTCTAACACACACGGCGGTGGCAGCGCTGTGCGTGTTTCTTTCTTGTCTCTTTCTTTATTCTTCTTCTCTCTTTCCTATTCTCTTTCCCGCTCTTTGCTTCTTTCTCCTTTGGCTCTCCCAATTCCCTCCTCACTTTCTTTTGCTCTCTATTCTTTCGTTTCTTCTTTCTCTACTTTCCTTTCTTCTTTCTCTTCTCAAAATTCTCGTTCTTCTTCTTTGTCTTTCTCTCATTCTGTTATCTCATTTCTCTTTCCTCTCTAGTCATGCACGGCGATGCTCATTATCGAGCTTGACATTTTCAGTCTTCCCTTATCCTCTGGAGAAATACACAGTGAGCTAGGCCTTAACCAGAGTGACAGGCCGGGCTTCTATCCATGTTTCCCCATTCTCATGTTGTGCACGGCGATGCTCATCACTGTGAATGACATTTCTTTCTCATTCTTCTTTCTCTCTCTTCTTTCGCCCTCTTCTTTCTCCCTCTTCTTTCTCTCTATTCTTTCTCCCTCTTCTTTCTCCCTTCTTTCTCTCTTGTTTCTATCTTCTTTCTCCCTCTTCTTTCTCGCTCTTCTTTCTTTCTCTTCTTTCTTTCTCTTCTTTCTTTCTCCTCTTTCTCTCTCTTCATACTTTCTTCTTTTCTCTCTCTTTTTTTCTCTCACTTTTCTCTCTCTTCTTTTCTCTCTTCCCCTTCTCTTCCTCTATCTCTTTTCCCTTCTTTATCTTTCCCTCTTTGATTTTCCTCTTTCTCTTCTTTCTCTTCTCTCTCTTCTTTCTTCTTCCTTTCTCATTGGATCATGGGACAAGTCTAGTGCTGTCACGGTAGTCTCGTTGTCGAGCAGTATTGTCGTTGTGCTGGTCTAAGTTACCATGCCCATCTTGCTGGCACGTTAAACTAGCCGTCGTGCTAGGCTGGTTGGGGTTGGTATTCTGTCATCGAGTAGTATTGCTGCTATGCTGGTCCATGTTACTGTGCACGTCTTACGACCACGTCAGGTCAATCATCATGTTTATCTAGCCACTGTGCTAAGTTAGTCGCCTTGTCAAATTTCTCTTTCTTTCATTTTTTAATCTCTTCTTCTTTCTCCCAACTCTCATTTCATCATCTCTTCTCTCTTCTCCTTTGAATGTGCCCCGTTGTGTCTATTCACCCAAAGACAAGGTGGGTCACTTGTCTTGTAAAATTAACCATGTGTGTGTGATTGCAGAAACAAGAGAATACTGGCCATGGGAGACAATTTCGCAGCAGTTGTAGAATGGGGGGCTTTCTTCATAATCTAAGAGAGCGCCCATGCGAGCCAGCCCGAGTAGGTCCTGAACCCACCTTAAATTCCTCTCTCATCAGTTGATATACCTGCCCTTGTTCTCAAACAAGGTTCTCGAGAGAGCGATCTCATGTCCCGGGTTCCCCTGAAACTCGAGATGCATGCCACTAGATCATCCAGATCTAGAGGGCAAGATCGAGGCACCTAACCACCCATACTATCAGTTATGGGGCCATGAGCAGAACGAATGTTATGGGTTCGAAGTTGTGGCTGCGGAAGAAGTCCAGAAATGTTACATTGCTTACGCTGAATACTCTCAAGGCACCGTGCCCATCCAAAAGGATGTTTCAAAGCAAGACTTCCAGAAGGATGCCTCTGATCCCGCTAATCCCTCGACTTCCCAGCCATGAAATGTCCATCACAGATGAAGTAAGCTCAAGTCTTTAAAGAGAGAAGAGATTTATCAAGCTAAAGCTGTTAACAAACCTAGCAGGACGGACCAAACACCTCCAAAGGTACCTAAAAGGTGACAGGCACCAAGGGCTGCTCACCGGAAGAACAAGATTCCTCAGCCACCGATCGAGCCAGAATTTCTCATGGCTCTTCCTCCCTTGCCGACTTTAAAAGACTTCATCATGGTCGCCACCGACCTTATTCCTTCGTCTCATCAAGAGGATACCCTTGAACCATATCTTACTCGGGGTACAACCTTGAAATTTCCAGACTTCGAGGCTCTTGATAGAGAGCTCGAAGGAACCAATATAAGCAGGACGCACCGGAGACAGCTGAAAAAGACGTTGGGCTAAGCGGCTAGATTTTTACAGTTGCTAACGCCCTGACAGCTCGTGCCAAGGCAGAATCATCTTCTTCTGCAAAGAAGCACAAGAAGTCAACGTCAAAGAAACCCCAGTGGCCTCCTGAACTCCACTTTGACCAAATGCTGAAAGAATCAAGAAGGTAGAGCTTCGATTCTTAGGAGGCTTGCCACATCGTACAGGTCTATGAAGTATCAGCTAGCATGGGGCAAACACTACAGACACCAATGCAAAGACCGAGTTATTCATATGAGGGTGCCTCTGGCCCCATAATCGCTCAATCTCAACTTCCTTATAGATTTCAAATCAAAATCCTACAGTCTGATATTCCGTCCATATTTGAGGTCTACCCTTCTGTGTCACAGTTCGAGAAAGGTGCAGAAATCATGACCTACCCTGGGGCTCTATTGGAAGCAGAAATGTCAGGATCATGGGTCTCTGCACTTGAGGTTAATGAGAATACCTCTAAAGCTAATGATGAGGAGTTGTAGGAGGCCTCAAAATAATGGGAAGAAGGTGGTCAAGCCATAACCGATGAACTCATAGAGATAAATCTAGGGGATGAGGACGATCTCAGACCAACTTTCATCTCGGCAGATATGTCATCAAAAGTGAAGGAGAACCTTATAGCCTTCTTTCAAGCAAACTGAGATGTCTTTGCCTGACATCACCTCAGCATCGATCCCTCTGTCAAACCTGTCAAGTAGAAAGCAAGGAGGTTTAGGCCTGACCTCGAAATATAGATAGATGCTGAGGTGACCAAACTCAAGCAAGTAGGCTTCATCTGCGAAGTCAAGTACCCAAAGTGGCTGGCAAATGTTGTTCCAGTCAAGAAGAAAAACGGCCAAATTAGGGTCTGCATTGACTCCTGCGACCTAAATACTGCCTGCCCCAAGGATGACTTCCCATTGCCATTTACGGAAATGCTCATTGACTCCACATCTCACTGTCAGATCTTATCGTTCATGGACGGATACTCTGGGTACAATCAGATACGAATGGCACCGGAAGACGAGGAGGCCACTGCGTTCTCAACTCCAAAAGGGGTCTTCTGCTACACGCTGATGCCTTTCAGATTGAAGAATGTCGGCGCCACATATTATTGAGCAATGACGATCATCTTCAAGGATATGATGCACAAAGAGGTGGAATGTCATGTAGACAATTTGGTGGTAAAATCCGAAGAGAAAGACGCTCATATGTGAGACCTTGAAAAAGTGTTTGAATGGTTATGCCTTCATCAGCTCCAAATGAATCTCCTGAAATGCGCTTTTAGCATGCGTTCGGGAAAGTTCTTGTTATTGTTAGACACCGGGGGACTAAAAGTGGAGCTAGTCAAGATGAAGGCAATCCAAGAAATGTTGTTATAACAACATTAAGAGTGCTACGATCCCTCCAAGGGCAGTGGGCTTATATCCGTAGGTTCATCTCAAACCTCTCAAGTCACTGTATGCACCTGTTAAAGAAGGACACTCCATTCATCTGGGATGAAGCATGTCAGGCAGCCCTTGATGACATCAAGTAATATTTACTCAGCCCTCCAGTGCTTTCTACACCGGTACTGGGAAAACCTCTCATCCTGTATGTGACCGCTCTAGACGAGTCACACTGGGCATTATTAACATAGAACAATGACCTTTAACATATGTCTTCTCGACAGCCAGGGCTTTGAGAGCTCCCAGAATTCAGGTTTCTTCTTAAAAAAGGGCCCTCGAAGACGAAGAGCTTCCCATCACTAAGAACGAAGATAGGGGAGAATTGACAGTAATTGAACCTAACGAATCACATCCCTCATCTCAACCTCTTGCTCCTGGAGGCTGGGGTGCGCCACTCAATTTTTAGCATGATTCTGGTTCGTGTGAGCTGATAGTAATGGGCAACAGAGAAATTTTCCTTGCAACCTTGAGAGGGGGCCTTGCTCTTTCTGGTCGTAGGGAACCTATCATAGGTTCAGCTTTTGTAAGCACCTCCTTCTCGGGGCAAGTTGTTCATCCTCTCATTTGGCACATTTGTGGAGGCTTTGTCGTATCACAGGCATGATGCCTTTCCCTGTACCGGTTGTCAGGATCAATCATCGTAATGTTTTTATGAACAATGGATGTGATCTTCTTAAGGCCGCTTATCAACTTTTCAGCCAAGCTTCTTTCTTATAGTTGATCACTTTTCCAATTTCAGTGAAGAAGTTGATAGACAACCTCATCGACTTCAATGTCCCTTGTGTGGACTTGTTCAAAAAGAAAGTAACTGAAATAGCTCATCAGGCTAGGGAAATTATGGATTCAAAAGAATTAGCCTGTATTGAGAAATATCCTTCTATTAGACCTTTACTTAAGTTCTTCCCTGGGCCTTTGACTGTCACACAATGTGCAACAGCACACTTGGATAACCATAAAACCAACTTGCTCATGAAACAGTTTGTTCATTAAGATTTTGAGATCTTGCCTTCAGAGGTTCCTTCGATATTTAAAGAAGTCACATTTTTTGAAAATGAGGATGACATAGCGATTCTTGAAAGTAACATCAATGAATTGGAAGGCTTACTTACTATGGCCTATGAGATGGGAAAGACCCGTTTTCACCTCAGCTGGTACTTGGAGAATATCCTCATTTGGTTAGAAAGTTTGCCCTTCTCCAAGCGACGACTATGAAGGATGGAATCGAATGGACACAACAGAACTACTATTGGCTTAGTCTTGGGGATTGAGCGGACATCTTCATTTACATTCCTTTGTACACAGATTTTTGGCAATAGTAATAAAAGTGCCCCTCTTTGCCTTTTACTTTCTTTATATGCCGACACTTGCGATATCCTCTTACTTTATGAATAAAATTCTCTTTTTTCTTCAGCATGATGCGTGACTTTTTCTTTTTCCATTTTCTTCTCTATACTTTATCTCTTGCTCGTGCTCATCATTTCTTCCCCTTCATGGAATGGGACGTGGAGGGATACCCTACACCTTGCTTTGATTTATGACAAGTCGTTATAGCTTCCATAGCCTCAAATGGGGGAGTAGTTGCTTCTTCTCCCCTTAATGTATGATTGGACATGGGCTCATAATTCAATGTTCTCATAATGTGATGAGCCTGCTCACTGTAAATGGTCCAATCAGGAGGGGCTTTGGCTTCTGTTCGAGGTGCATTCACCCCAAGCCCGTCATAGCTTTTGGTCTCAGGCAAAAACTCTTTTAAGTGTTTTGCACAGATACGTATGACCCCCAATTGATTATGGATACTGCAATCCTCACTTATTAACTCTGCTAGGAGATCCTGCTCTTGAGGGAAAGACGGTTGTCCTTTCCTTAACTGCTTCTTTTTGATAGAATCATGGAAATGCAAAACCTTTCGGGGTGGCTGATGCGTTAGTTCTGCTTCCAAGAGTGCAATAAGGACATGCAGGACTTTTTGATGATCAAGCGTGTAGGTGACCCTTGGGACCGGGAAATCTATCCCCATGACTTCCTCAGTATCAAGGGTGACTTCTGGTTCTTCTTCTTGCACAAGTACTTCAGAATTGGAAGCAGAGGGGGAAGCCTCCTCTTTAGGTGAAGATGGTGTTTCCTCTAAGATGGTTGATGGCATATTGAGATGAATGGGAGTTAGAGGGAGAGTTTTTCCTTGTCTTTCTTCCTCTTTAAACATGCTTACGAGCGTTCTCCCGTGTCATCAACGTCATCATGAGGTGACGTTTCTGCCTTCTTCACAAACTTGTGATCACCTTCTCCTGACTTTTAGGGTGACACTGAATCTGTAAAGTAATACTTGATGCCAGCACAGTGAGTTTCAGCCACTAGAAATGGTCTTCTAGCAGCATAGATTGTATACTATCTCCTATCTCGACTATACTTGAAGCACTGATGCAATGTGGATGGAACCACCTCCTAATCATGAAGCCACGGGCGGCCGAGAAGGATGTTGTAAGATGTGTCAGTGTCGATCACATGAAATTGGGTGTAATCATTTAATTCACCGAGCCTGAGACGAAGGCGGATTGTGTCAACTAGCTTCTCTCCTAACTGGTGGAACCCCTAGACCGTGATGTGAGTCGGAGTGAGATCCACAGACCCTAATCCCAAATGAGTGAGGATTCTCCTTGGGATAAGGTTGACTGCTGACCCTCCATCCAACATAATTCAGTTGATGGGGCATTCATGTAACTCACCAGTCACAAAGAGAGGGTGATTGTGAAATTTATCTTCCAATTGCAAATCAACTTCTGAGAAGGTGATCGCCATGCATCCACTTAAAATCATTGGATCCACCTCAATAGGTTGCACCCGGTCTAGTATACCTCTGGATTGGAAAGAGTCTGAACCAGAGCCATACAGTATTACCTTGAGAGCACGAGGGGGTCATAGATGCTGAGAAGGGCTGAAAGCTTCTTTAGGTGCCCTATCACATGATACTTTATCTTTTCCTAGTCAGCCTTTGTGCTCCGGGTCTTGCCTATGGTTTGGGTGGTATAATGGTTGAGGAGCAGGTTTAGGTGGAGGAGGTTTATTCTGGGCTGCTAGCTGGCTTGATTGCACAGTCGGCGTAGTTTGGGTTGTCTGAGTGGAAGTTTGAGGTTGAGGCTTAGGAGGTGGATATATGGGACCAACGGCATCCCAGGGACTTTGAGGATGGGTGGATTGTTTAAGGTATTTGGGCAAGGAAGGAGCCTAGAGAGCTGGAGGATGGGTAAATTGTTTGAAGTATTCTGATGAGGGAGTAGTGGCAGACTAAGAAACTTTAAAATTCCTAGTTTCTTAGGTGGAGGTTGTAGCGTTTTCCCCGACCTTAGGCTCATCTGCCCCTTGCTAGGTGATGCTTCTGAGATTTGCACCATGTGGCAAGCTTCTTGAGAATAGAAGATATGCCCTCTTAATTCTCTCAGCCTCTGCTCCAAGTCAAGCTCAGGCGGCCACTGAGGTTTCTTCGGCTTTGACCTCTTGTTCTTCTTGGTGGAAGATGATGGCTTTGCCTTAGCTCGAGCTGCTAAGGCGTCAGCAACTGTTAGGAATCCAACCGTCTGGATTGGCGTCTTTTTCAACTGCCTCCGGTGCATCTTGCTTATATTTGTTTCTTCGAGCTCTCTGTCAAGAGCCTCGAAGTCTGGATATTTCAAGGCTGTACCTACAGGATAAGAAGAAGAAAATAAGATGAAGGAGAAGGGTCAGTAAGTGAGGGATTTTTAAGGTCTTTCCCCTCATCGAACGCATCTGGGCTGCTTTTTACTTCATTACCATAGTTGGACCTGTGCAGGGAGTGCTTTTAATGTCGTCATCCTCATTGGACATGCCCCTAGTAAGAGATGACCTAGGGGTATCCTCTTGATGAGATGAAGGAATAAGGTTGATGGTGACTGGTATGAAGTATTTTAAAGTAGATAAGGCAGGAAGAGGCCTGGGAAATTCTAGTCGCCTTTGGACGTGCATGGTCCGTCTTGCTAAGTTTGTGAACAGTTTTAGCTTGACGAATCGTTTATCGCTTTAAAGACTTGAGCTTGCTCCGCCCGTGATGGACTTTCCATGGCTGGGAAGTTGAGGATTCAGCAGGATCAGAGGCATTATCATGGGAGTCTTGTACTGGGACATCTCTTGAATGGAAATACCGACTGATGGGCATTCATTGTGAGCAATGTGACCTGCCTAGACTTTTTCTGTAACCACAGCCTCGAACCCATAACATTCGTTTAGCTCATGGCCCCATATCTGAGGGTATGGGCACTAGTGATTCTCGGTTCTTTGAGCAAGGTGCTTGGGTTGACTCGCAGGCTTAAGAGTGACGAGTCCTTGTTGGAGCATCATCTAAAACAGGGCTAGAAATGGGTCCAAATTATCATTTCCTGGGTCTTGAGTTAGGGGGTCCTTTTGTACCAGTGTAGGAGAGACTTGAGGCTCCTTGTCTGAAACGTCACCAATTTTTTGGCCTCTCTACATTTTCTTTCCTAATAGCTTGTGGAAGTCGGAGAATTCGCTCAAGTCATGCCCTCATATTTGATGATATGGACACCAGAGACTCTCGAATCCTTGAGCCCAATGCTTGGGTTGTCTTGCTGGTTTTGACGTGATGAGGCCTTCTTGAAGCATCTTGGCAAACGAGGCGCAAAGGATGCTGGACGCCTCATCTTCTTCCTGAACTGTCACTGCGTGGGATGCTTCCGCTACCTCGAATGCTTTCTTGAGTCTTCGAGCTTGATCTGACCTATTTGGACCAGAGCGTCGATGAGATCTTTAAGTGTGTAGCATTCTTCTGTGGAGTGGTTTACCGTTTGATGATAAGCACAATATCTTGAGGGCGTATCGAGACCAGCTTGATCATGAAACTTGATCTCAGGCAGCTCAATCATGTTTTGTTCCAACAATAATCAGAGCAGTGCAGGAACCCATTCATTTTCAAAAAGATAAACCTTATTCTAATGTCTGCCTATCTGAGGTGCTATCTTTGCTGGGCTTACCCCTTTGGAGAGGTCCAAAGTCTAAGAGGTAGCCTTCTTTGGATCACTGACAGTAACAGCTGCACTGATTACCCCTTTTTGTTGCTTGCCCCGGGCGTTGGTTCGAGAACTTCCATTGCCCCAGTTGTTTCCCAAACTTGAAGACTGTTGTCATGACCCACTGTAGTGGCATGATAGGCTTTCTATGTGAACTGACTTAGAGATCAGCTCTAACATAGAGGTTGGGTTGGAGGCCTCCGCATGTAGAGTGATCTTAGGTCGCACGTTTCGCACACAGGTCTCAATTGCTTCCTTCTCAGGCATAGGATTAAGATGGCGAGTGGCCAAATCTCTCCACCTTTCTATGAATTGATCGACAGGTTCATCTGGCTCCTGGGTCAAGTTGAGAAGTTCGATGGTTTGGACCTCTCTCCTGACCTCATAGAAGCACTGGTGGAATAGTTTCTCCATTTCCTCCCAAGTATGTATTAAATTTGGGGGAAGCCGAGAATACCACTGAAAGGTCGGGCCATCCAGAGTTCAACGAACTGACAGAGGAGGAGCCTCCCATCAGCCGTTGTTTCTCGACATGCTGCCTGGAAGTGGGAGATATGCTGGTTCGGGGATGTGGTTCCATTGAACAAGGGAAAATTCCCTTTCTTGTAGTCTGAGGGAAACGACATCTGATTAATGTAAGTGGATACGACTTCTGATAATGTGTTGCACCCAGTATTCCTGGGATTTGTCTGCTCTTTAGGCTGTGAGTCACCATAGCATCGACGTTCACCTGTGAGACCGGGTAAGGGATGGAATTGTCCTGTGAGGCAGGAAGAAGAGACTGTCTTGGATTTGTATCATCTGAATGATGGGAATAGACCTCATGATTAGCCAAGTGTCGCGCGGCTTCCATTCAATTGATCTTAACCATCATTGCTTTGATCATTTGTTCAAACCTTTCCATGCGTGCTTCCTGAGAGTCGCCAGGTTCATTTACAACCATTACTCTGACCGTTTCGCTAAGGAGGTTAGCTTTAGGTGCACTTGAGGGATTCTGAGCTCATTGGTAGCTCCGTCAGTAAGGGCTCAGCTTGCCCCGACTTGACTCGAGTCTTTTATACTGAGGGGGTAAGGACCAGTTCTCAACAGTCTTGGGACCGTGACTGCTGAGTGGCTGGGTCATCTTGTATGACGCTGACTATGGTGCAGGATTTTCGCGCCTCTTTGTCAGTCTTTGTGAATCAAAGAGGGTAGAATGGATTTTGAGGAAGGAGGCCCTTGGATCTAGGTGCCCGACCTTTCTGGTTGGCTCCTTAATCAGAATGTGCAGTCCTTTGTCTTGCTTGAGCTTGAAACTACGAAAGACCTCTCTCCAGAACTTAGACTGGGGTCGAGGTTGACTCGTCTTCTTAGAGCATGAGAGGGCCGTATCCATAAGATGGGGTAGCGAATGTGGACCTTGGATAGGGGCCAGCTTGGGCTGTTGCCTTGAAAGTTGAAGAACTTCATCTATCATCAGGCCTTTTCCCCAAGCTCCATTGTGGGCTCCAGAGGCATAGACGACTTGATGAGGATGACTGAGGATGGTACTCTTACGGAAAACCTTCGAGTACCATGTCTTGAGATATCTGCCGGGAGGAGAAAGGGTGGAAGAAGAGGGGATCGACTCTCAATGATGTCTGGGTCGAGAGCAAGCAGTGGCCTGGGAAGGTGGCATGTGTACGCCCCTTAAAGTAGCTTTCCGGGTGACTTGGGGTTCCACCTTGGCTCGAACAGGTGGTCTGGCCTTAGAAGGACGAGAACTTCAAGCATGTGTCTCTAAGGGAACAGGTGGAAGCCTGCCTCTTATAGGGTGCACAAGTGTGTGCTGAGTGGGAGGATGAAGGGGTCGTCTTCCGTGTGCTTGGGTTGGCACAACAATGGCGTTGCCCCGAGTAATGAGATGCAGATGTCACGACCCCGCCCCCGACCACTGTACCTTACGTGGCGACAAGCGATCGAACGCGGGTTTGCGATCCCAATGTAACATCGATCACTCATGTAGGAGTGGACTCAACTCCTTTAATTTTGGTAATCGAGCAAACTGTGAAATTAATAAAAACAATAAAAAGAAAAACGTGGCAAACCCATTTATAACAAAGATATTACATTATATTTCTCTCCAAAATTTCTACAATAAATTTCGAGGCATCAAGGCCCCGTGATTATAGAGTTTACATAAAATAGTGACAAATAGGGCTAAGAACCCGCTACATACAAGAATTAACTCCTTCTCGAGGTGCTTGCCCTGATTTCCAAACTGCAACCCATTCCCCTGACTCTGGACCTGTTGCTCTCAGTCTACAAGGTGGGGAAAGAAAATAGTGGAATGAGCTCGGAAGTCCAGTAAGCAAGTCTAGCGTTATGCATCTATAGGAATTCTATCAATTTGGGGTAACATTTCAATCCATCAATATGAAATCATAATTTAGCATATATGAATATCAGGTCAAGACAACGAATATGAACATTTCATTTAAACAACAGTTAGCATTAAATCAGTTCGATCATGAGCATTCAATCAATGTAATTATTAACATTCAATCATCACAATCATAAAAAATTCCTTATTTAGAGATTTGATCATTACCCACTCACTCCCTAAACCACCTACTCCCGCAGTAGAGGCCCTATCCATCATGCTAAGCAAATCCCATTGTTTAAGACCTCTACCATCACATAGGATGGAGGGTAATGACAAGTGGGGTAA
The DNA here is from genome assembly GCF_054954075.1 of Amborella trichopoda. Classification (NCBI taxonomy): domain Eukaryota; kingdom Viridiplantae; phylum Streptophyta; class Magnoliopsida; order Amborellales; family Amborellaceae; genus Amborella; species Amborella trichopoda. The sequence goes on along the minus strand of NC_142337.1, from coordinate 21,596,273 downwards.
TCCACTTCGTAATACCCTCAACACACTCACACGGTCCCCAGTGCGCATTAGGGGTTCGATAGGCCCTTACCTTGCAAGGCATCAATCGTATATCTTATCTCATTCATTTCATGAATCTAGAGTCCTCTCCCCTAACCCGTTCATATCATTATGTAGGTTAGGAAATATGCCAGAATCTTTTCCTTACTATCAATGAGTGTCCCATCGCATAACAGGCGATATCATAACAGTATCCACTACCGGTGAGTGTCCCACTGCGTAGTGGTCAATAGCAATATAAATGGTGGCCATTAATTATAGTATCATAACAGTATCCACTACCGGTGAGTGTCCCACCACGTAGTGGTCAATATCAAGGCCTCTTTCCATGCTCGAGCATTCAATTCATTCATGCCAATTCAGTGCCTCATAACAGATAAATCACATTCTCATCATATCAATATGGAAATTAACATGAAATATTCATTACATGAAGTGTAGCGTAACATTTACACATGGATATCATCAACGACATCTTGACACTTATCATGAAACTTTCATCATGAAATAAGCACATCAATATGGCGCTTGTCACTTTTCACATTGCCCATTGTTATGGAACATCATTCACATAACCTTGGGCCATATGCATGGCAATTAATATTCATCACATGAAATTTATCATTCTGATCGCGAACGTCGCTCATGTGGGGTGCTACACGACTTTATGTGCTAGGCATTACGCACCCGGCTTTGCACAAGCAGCATTACATGCACCGCATTGCACAAGAGACAATACAGGCATGGAATTGCACAAGTGGTAATACATGCATGGCATTGCGCAAGCGGCAATACATGCACGACGTTGCACAAGCGGCAATACACACACGACGTTGCACAAGCGGCAATACACATGGCAATACATGCTTTGCACAAGTGGCAATACACACATGGTGTTGCACAAATGGCAATACACGTACGGCGTTATACAAGCAGCAATACATGCACGGTGTTTCACAAGCGACGATACACGCATGGAATTACAATGCAAAGTGAGTGACAACGACTGGAACTTCCATCTACTGTAAAGAGTGGTATACTCCCACCCTTTGTGAATAACTCTAGATCTATGCTAGGTTTTACCCTAATACAAAGTGCAACATTATAGTAGACAAACATATCTTTCATTCAAGACCGGTTTGAGCCCATTTGGACATCGTTTGCTCACCAAAGGATTCGGTGCAAAAACCCTCACGATTCCTAGAAACTTACTTTTAAAGTTTAACATGCTTCAATTAAAAGGCAACATTTCATAAGTCAAGCTAAGCTTTGATGGAAAAGCTTACTCATGTTGAGCAAATCTTGTGAGTGGACTACTTCATAAACTTAACAAGTTTATTGATAAAACTACAACAATCGTTCAATCTCATTTCTTTTATTCAACTATATTCATACTCTTTATTCCATTGGTTTGCTCATCTTTAATCCTTGAAGTCTGTTACTAACAAATTAATTGATGCATGAACCCTAAACCCACTTACCTTGCCTCTCTCAGTGCCCTTGGTCTCTCCTCACGGCTTTTGATGGCTTTCCTTAACTCCAAGAAAAGGCTTTTGAAAGGCACAGCAGCAGCAGAGGACTTACACTTGAGCTCTAGAGAGAGAGAGAGAGATAGTCGAGAAAGTTGAAAAAAATGAGGGAGGCGGTAGTAAGAAAGGAGGGAAAGGGCATAAGTACTTAGGGGTTAGGTGAAGGTCACTATAGCTGACGTGTACTTGTTCTGACAGGCAAGACGCTGACATGTACGGCACTGACAAGTACGGCTCCGATGTCATCGACTCTTTTCTACCTTCACGCATGGTGATGCTTCAGTTCACATGAGGTGATGCTCCAGTTTGCGTGCGGCGATGCTTCAGTTCACTTGCGATGATGCTTCAAGTTTGCGCTAGGCTATGCTTCTAGCTCACATGCGGCGATGCTCCTAGTTCACACAAGGCGATGCTCCATGTTCGCACACGGCGATGCTCCCAGTTCGCGCATGGTTATGCTTTCAGTTCGTGCGTGGCGATGCTCCGGTTCACGCATGACGATGCTCCCAGTTCGCGTGCGGTGATGCTTCCAGTTCATGCGTGGTGATAGGCCTCTTCTACATACTATTGCCGTGCACATCTTGAGTACTGAGAAAATTCGTGGTCCTTACAATGCACACAGGTTTCAGCCCAAGGATGCCTGATCTTGAATGCTTACTCGAGGTGGCACAAGGCCTGCCCCGAGGTGTGACTTGAGTGGATGACCCACGAGTCCTAAAGTGTGTGTGAGAGGTGGAGGCCCCAAGGTCTCCTCCTCGATGTGTCGAGTATCTAAACATAGAGACCCGAGGTGGTGCAGAAATATAGGGCATGGCCTTGCGGCGACCCACAGGAGCAATGACAATTTGTTTGCCCTTTACAGCAAGGGACTGGGCAGCTTTTAGGCATACCTAGGCAATACGACCTAGAAGTGACTTGTTGGTGATAGGGTGCATGCTGTGAGTGGTTGTAGACGTGTTGTCAATGCAAAGCGCTTTGATGGGGGTTCCACTAGAGCTAGAAGATGGGAAGTTGGGGACCTTTAAGTCCCTCCTCACACCTATCCAGGTTAAGACCTGGGAACCAAACAATGGGTCTTTGCTCAGAAGAAAAGTTAGGAACATAGTAAGAGGAACCTGATCCTGGGGGATGCTCACGAATGTGGGGATGAAAAAATCCCTGATCCGGATAAACGGGTTAAAGAATCTAGAAGCCATATGTGGTGTGTGAAAACAAAAAAACAAAGGAGAAACTAGCCAAATAAGGACGATCTGATGAAGGGGTAGTAAGTCCTCAATGGAGTGGCCAAGCTGATTAGGTGCCTTGAGCTCGCCCTCCAGATCTAGATGATCTGGTGGCACGTGTCTCGGGTTTCAGGGGAACTCGAGACATGAGATCGCTCTCTCGGGAACCTTGATCGAGAAGAAGGGCAGGTATATCAACCGATGAGAGAGGAATTTAAGGTGGGTTCAGGACTTACTTGGGCTGGCTCTCATGGGCGCCCTCTTAAATCACGAATAAAGCCCCGCAGTTCTACAACTGGTTCAAAATCGCCTCCCTTAGCCTGTATTCTCATGTTTTTGTAATCACACACGTCTGGTTAATTTTACAAGACAAGTGGGCCAAAGGACCCCACCTTATCTTTGGACGAATGTACACAAGTGTGCACATTCAAAGGAGAAGAGAGAATAGATGATGAAATGAGAGTTGAGGGAAAGAAGAAGAGAGAAGAAAAGGAAAGAAAGGGACATTTGATCAGGAGACTAGCGTAGCATAGTGGCTAGAACAGCATGATGATTGACCTGAAGTGGTAGCAAAATAGGCACAGTAACATGGACTGGCATAGCGGCAATACTACTCGACGACAGAACACCAACACTAATTAGCTTGGCACAATGGCTAGTTCGACATGATAACAAGACGGGCATGGTAACTTAGATCGATGTAGCGGCAATACTGCTCGACGATGAGACTACCGTGACAATGCTAGACTTATCCCTTGATCTAATGAGAAACGAAGGAAAAAGAAGAGAGAGAACAGAAAGAGTAAAAGCAGAGAGAGGAAGATAAAGAAGAGAAAGAAGATAAAAGAAGAGAAAGAGAGAAAAGAAGAGAGAGAAGGAAGGAAGGGAAAGAAGAGAGAGAACAGAAAGAAAGAAGAGAGAAAGAAGAGAGAAAGAGGAGAGAGAAAGAAGAGGGTGAAAGAAGAGGAAGAAATAAGAGAGAGAAAGAAATGAGAGAAAGAAGAGAGAGAAAGAAAATGAGAAAGGAATGTCAAGCATGGTGATGAGCATCGCCGTGCACAACATGGGAATGGGGAAACTTGGACAGAGGCCCGACCCGCCACTTGGGTTAAGGACCAGCTCACTGTGTATTGCTCCAGAGGATAAGGAAAGACCAAAAATGTCATGCTTGGTGATGAACATCGCCGTGTATGATTATAGAGGAAAGAGAAAGGAGATAATGGAGTGAGAGAAAGACAAAGAAGAAGAAAGAGAATTTCGAGGCGAGAAAGAAGAAAGGAAGGTAGAGAAAGAAGAAGGGAAGAAGAGAGAACAAAGGAAAGTGAGGAGGGAAAGAAGGAAAGAATGAGAAAGAGATTAGGAAAAAGAGAAGAATAATAAATAAAGACAAGAGAAAGAAACACACATGGCGCTGCCACCGTCGTGTGTGTCTGAGAGAGAAGAAAATAGAGAAAGAGATTCATGCACAACATTGCCATCACCGTACAAGTCAGCGAGAGAAGAAAACAGAGAGAGAGAGATTCGCCCCCAGCGTTACCATCGCTATGCATGTCAAAGAGAGAAGAAAACAGAGAGAGATTTGTGCACGGCTTTACCATCGCCGTGCATGTCAAAGAGAGAAGAAAATAGAGAGAGAGCTTCATGCACGACATTGCCATCATTATGCATGTAAGAGAGAGTGATTCGTGCACATTGTTGCCATCGCCGTGCACGTCAGAGAGAGAAGAAAATAGAGAGCGAGTTTCGTGAACAATGTTGCCATTGTCGAGCATGTCAGAGAGAGAAGAAAACAAAGAGCACGGAGAGAAGGGATAAGAAAAGAGAGGAGAAAGTGAGAGAAGTGAGAGAAGAAGGAGGAGAGCAGGGATAAAAGATTAAGGAAGAAAAAGAGAGAGAAAAAGAGAGGGCATGCATGGCGATGGTAACAACCGTGCATGTTTGTGAGGGAGATGAGAGATAGAGAGAAAAGAGAAAGAGAAAGAAAAGAGATAGAGATAAGGAGCGAGAAGGGATAGAGACGAGAGGAGGAGAGAGAAAGATAGAGATAAGAGAAGAAGAGAAAAAGAGAGACGAGAGGAGGAGAGAGGAAGATAGAGATAAGAGAAGAAGAGAAAAAGAGAGATGAGAGGAGGAGAGAGAAATTTACCTTATCGAACGGTACCGACCATTTTCTTCTCTCTCTTCTCTCTCTCTCTCTCCAAGATGCACCCATGAAATCAAAGTAAAAACACAAACTTTATTGATCAATTGAAAGTATGAGAGGAGCTCTAGGGAAGGTTTTCTTTAAAATGTATTTATAGAAATAGGCCCAAACATGGGTGGATGCCTAAAAACTATCTCAAATGATGATAATTACCATTTAATTAAATTAAAATAAATTCTAAAAATGGGAGAAAAATGACTGTTTTGCCCCATCCTAACAGTTCATGAATTTCAAACCAGTCCCTACTGCTGCTTTAGAACTTGCGTGATCTTCCGTGTATTATCTGGGGTTGCACCGATGCCCGTTTGTCCGAAAGATGTTTGTTTTATTGTAGGGCTCGGCATGATCAATTTGAAACCAACTTCAAGCCACGGATCATGTTTTTAGGCAATGATCATGAGACTCAAAATTTGGATGAATCTTGAAAATTTTGGATCGATAGTGTGCTCGTTTCTTGATGTTTTTCCGTGATTTCTTCACTGAATTACACTAAACATGTCGTCACGATCACGTGGAAACAATCACAACTCGATTTCGTGTCGGGACAAAGATTTTGCAGTTTTGGGTTTTTGGCTAGAATTTGTAGTCACTTCGACTCCTTTGTGTGCGAAATACAGCCTTTCATCATGTATGGGGTTTGGACCAACATAGCCCTAGAACTTACACACATGATGGAACTGGTCTCATGTCAATCCAATGTGAAAGCATCGTGATTTACTCATTCGAGCGAGGCAGGTCGCTGCTGATTTTCTTGCAACTTTCTTCATGGATCAGGAACTTATCCCTAGCTTTTCTCCCTGCTCGAGCATCATCACGAGGCGTGTCACATATTGAAACGCTCGTCTTAACGAGAAGAACATGTTCACAAAATTTGAGCTCAATTCCACTCCGTACGAATGAGATATGGACCCCAAAAGTCACTTCTTGAGACTGTAAAAACAATCATCTTTAATGGTGATTTGGTGCAGGGAGGACGCATGGGAATAGTGTGCGGCCAAACCCTTTTTTTCTTTTACCCATAACTTTGTCCTGAAGTGACCTATAGGGATTTTCGATCATGCCAGATCTAATGGTGGTGGTACCACAGCTATTTGACACACTAAAAATATAGCTCTAGGTACAGGGCCCATTTCAGGGAATCAGAGACTGATTTTTAAAATATTATTTCTTTGTCTACACTTCCTTAAACATGTTGGATTGCGATGAAACTTGACTGGTGACCTTTTGAAGTTTTTAGCAATATTTCTACCCATTATGGGGAAATTTTGAGACTTTCAAGAATTCCATTATAATTCAGGCTTTATTGACTGACTTCCTCTTTATTTTTCATCAGGGACCAAGGTGCTGAAAAATGTCTTCAAACAATGGACACCAGTGATTCTCGGTCCTCGGAGCAAGGTGCTTGGGCTGCCTCGTAGGCTTAAGAGTGACGAGTCCTTGTTGGAGCATCACCTCTGACAGGGCTAAAAGAGGGCCTGAATTATCATTTCACGGGTCTTGGGTCAGAGGGTCCTCTTGTACCAATGGAGGAGAGACTTGGGTATCCTTGTCTAGAATGTCACTAACTTCTTGACCGCTCTTCGTTTTCTTCACTAATAACTTGTGGAAGTCAGAGTATTCGCTCTGGTCATGCCCCCTATCTGAGGATATGGGAATCAGAGCCCCTCGGCTCCTTGAGTCAGGTGCTTGGGTTGTCTTGTTAGTTTCGACGTGATGAGGCCTTCTTTAAGCATCATGGAAAACAAGGTGCAAAGGATGCTGGGTGCCTCATCTTCCTCTTGCACTGTCACTGAGTTGGACGCCTCCGCTGCCCTGAATGCTTTTTTGAGTCCTTCGTGCTTGATCTGACCCTTCTATATCGGAGCCTCGATGAGGTCTTTAAGTGTGTAACATTCTTTTGTGGAGTGGTCGACCATTCGATGGTGAGCACAATATCTTGTGTGCGTATCGAGACCAGCTTGATCGAGAAACGTGATCTCAGGCAGCCTAATCATGTTATGCTCCAGTAATAGTCGGAGCAGTGCAGGAACCCATTCCTTTTCAAAAGGATAAACCTTGCTATGATGGTTAATCCAATAATTACTTCGATTAAGGTTTGCAAGTGGGGCTACTCGGTTGTATCACGACTGTTGTTTGCCTATCTTTGATGTCCTTATCCCTTGGGAGAGGTCCAAGTTCTTAGAGGGAACCTTCTTTAGATCACTGACGGTAACAGCTGCACTAGTTACCTTGTTTTGTTGGTTGCCTCAGGCGTTGGTCCTAGAACTACCATTGCTCCGGATATTTCCCAAGCTTGAAGACTGTTGTAGTGACCCACCATGGGGACGTGACAGACTCTCTATGCGAACTGATTTAGAGATCATCTCTGATATGGAGGTCGAGTTGGAGTCCTCCACATGTAGAGCAATCTCAGGTCGCAAGTTTCACACATAGGTTTGAACTGCTTCCTTCTCAGGCATGGGATTGGGATGACGAGCGGCAAATCTCTCCACCTTGCAATGGATTGATCGACAGGTTCATCAGGTTCCTGGGTCAAGGTGAGAAGTTTGATGGTTTGGACTTCTCTCTCGACCTCATAGAAGCACTGGTGGAATAGTTTCTTCATTTCCTCTGAAGTATGTACTGAATTGGGGGAAGCCGAGCAGACCACCGAAAGGCCAGGCATCCAAAGTTTCAACGAATTGATTGAGGAGGAGCCTCCCATCAGTCACCGTCTCTCGACATGCTGCTTGGAAATGGGTGATATGCTGGTGCGAGGATGTGGTTCCATAGAACTGGGAAAACTTCCCTTTCTTATAGTCTGATGGAAACGACACCTAATCAATGTAAGAGGGGTAGGGCTTCTGGTAAGGAATTACACTCTGTATTCTCTAGATTTGTGTGCTCTTTAAGCTGTGAGTCACCATAGCATCGATGTCCACCTGTGAGATGAGGTGAGGGATAGAATTGTCCTGTGAGGTAGGAAGAGGAGGCTTCCTTGGGGCTGTATCATCTGAATGATGGGAATTGACCTCATGGTTAGCCAAGTGTCGCACAGCCTCCATGCGATCAATCTTTTCCATCATTGCTTGCACCATCTGTTCAAACCTTTCCATGCATGCTTCTTGGGAGTCGCTCTGTTCGTTTACAATCATGAAGCTGACTATTTCTCCAGGGAGGTCAGCTTTAGGTGTGGCTGAAGGCTTTCGAGCTTGACAGGTCATATGTGGCAGACTGATCAGTAAGGGCTCAACATGCCTTGACTGGACTCGACTCTTGTATGTCGACAGGCTAAGGATCGATTCTCTACGGTCTTGGGACCGTGGCTGCTGGGTAACTGGGTCGTCTTCTATGATGCTGACCACGGTGTAGAATTCTCGCATCTCGTCTTCAGTGTCTGTGATTCGAAGAGGGTAGAAGGGATTTTGAGGGAGGAGACCCTTGGAGCTGGGTGCCGGACTTTTCTGATCGGCTCCTTAATCTGAATCTACAGTCCTTTGTCTTGCTTGAGCTTTAGACTGCGATAGACTTTTTTCTAGATATGATACTGGGGTCAAGGTTGACCTGCCTTCTTAGAGCATGAGAGGGCAGTGTCCATAAGATGGGGCATCGAATGTCGATCATGGACAGGGGCCAGCTTGGGCTGCTGCCTTAGAAGTTGAAGAACATCATCAATCATCAGGCCTTTGCCCCGAACTCCTTTGTGGGCTCCAGAGGCATAGCCGACCTGACGGGCTGACTGAGGATGGTACTCTTAGGGAAAACCTTCTAGTATGATGTCTTGAGATATCTGTTGAGAGGAGAAAGGGTGGAAGAAGATGAGACCGGCGTCAAAAGCAAACAGTGGCCTAGGAAGGAGGCCTAGAATTGCGAACACGTGTATGCAAGGGAACAGGTGGGAGCCTGCTCCTTATAGGATGCTCAAGTGTGTGCTGAGTGGGAGGACGAAGGGCTCGTCTCCCGTGTGCTTGGGTTGGTGCAGCGATGACGTTACCCTGAGTAGTAGGATGCATATGCATGCGCACAGGTTTCAGCCTAAGGAGGCCTAATCCTGAACGCTTACCCGAGGTAGCACAAGGGCTACCTCGAGGCGTGAATTGAGTGGATGACCCACGAGTCTTAAAGTGTGTGTATGAGGTGGAGGCCCCAGGGTCTCTTCCTCGATGTGTTGAATCTCTAATCATAGAGACTTGAAGTAGTGCAGGAATGTGGGGGGTGGCCTTACCGCGATCCACAGAAGCAACGACAACTTCCTTACCTTTTGAAAAAAGGGACTGGGCAGCCTTCCCGCACACCTCGGTAATACGACAGATAAGTGACATGTCGGTGGCAGGGTGCATGCTGTGAGTGGTAGCTGATGTGTTACCGATGGAGTATGCCTTGGAGGAAGTTCCACAAGGGCAAGGAGATGGGGAGTTAGGGACCTTTAAGTCCCTTCTCATGCCAATCTAGGTTAAGACCTGAGAGCTAGACACTAAGTGTTTGCTCAAAAGAAGGCTGGGAACAAAGTTCGAGGAGCTTGTTCCCAGGGGATACTAACGAATGTGGGAATGCAGAAATCCTCGATTTAGATAAATGGGTTTAGGAACCCAGAAGCCCGGTGGTGTGTGAAAATAGAAAAACAAAGGAGAAACTAGCCAAACAAGTACAATTCGACAAAGGGGTAATAAGTCTCATGTGGAGTCACCAAGCTGGTTAGGTGCATCGATCTCACCCTCTAGATCGAGATGATCTGGTAGCACGTGTCTCGGGTATCAGGGAAACTTGAGACTTGAGATCACTTTCTCGAGAACCTTGCTCAAGAAAAAAGGCAGGTATACCAACCTATGAGGGAGGAATGTTAGGTGGGTTCAGGACTTACTCAGGCTGGCTTATGTGGGCACCTTCTTGGATCACGAAGAAAGCCCCCAAGTCCTACAACTGATTCGAAATTGCCTTCCTTGACCTGTATTCTTCTGTTTTTGCAATCACGTACACATGGTTAATTTGACAAGACAAGTGTGGTTAAGTGCCTCGATCTTGCCCTCAGGATCTCGATGATATGGTGGCACGTGTCTCTGGTTTTTAGTGAACCCGGGACTTGAGATCGCTCTCTCAGGAACCTTGCTCAAGAGCAAAGGCAGGTATACCAACCAATGAGAGAGGAATTTAAGGTGGGTTCGGGACTTACTTGAGTGGCTCTCGTGGGCACCTTCTTAGATCATGAAGAAAGCTCCCTAGCTACTTTAGCTAGTTCAGAATCGCCTCCCTTGACTTGTGATCACCTTGTTATCTTCACAACACTAACATGGTTAATTTTCAAGACAAGTGGGTTAAAGGACCTACCCTTGTCTTAGGGAAATGCACATTCATGTGACTAAGAATGTGGGAAGTTAGGGTAATGAAGTGGGTGTTGGAAGGTATTTTTCATCAACATGAGGGCCCCTCTAAATAAAGGGTTAACAAGTAGTGTAAATTTTGACAGCCCCAGAACTAGCCAAGATCTTCATATGATCTCACAAAAGTCTCTTGCTAAGTTTCGTCGCATTGCGACATGTCTAAGGTGGTGTAGACTAAGAAGCAATTCTAGCAGAATCGGCCTCAAGCACCCTGAAACGGACCCCTATAACTAGATCTACAATTTCAGCATCCCAAACTGCTGTGGGACCACCACCATTGAATCTGGCATAGTTGAAAAACCCCCAATGGTCAAGTTTCAACCCAAATAGACATTCCAGGAAGACGTTATAGGCGAAAGAGTAAAACAGAAGAAGCCGCATGCTATTCCCAAGCGGCCACCCTGCAACACTACACCATTGAAGGGATAATCACGACCAATGACTTTCAATGCTCATATCTCACTCGTCCGAAGTAGGATCATTCTCAAATTTGGTGAGCATGTTCGTCTAGTCAAGATGAGCGATTCGATATGTGGCACACCCCGTGACGATACCCGAGCGCTAAGAAAAGCTAGAGAGAAGTTGCTGATTTGTGAAGAAAGTGAAGGAAATTTACAGCATCGTGCCTCGCTCAAGTTGCCAAATCACGTCGCTTGCGAGCCGGATCGATGTGAGACCAATTCCATTGTGGGCGTAAGGTCTTGGGCCATCTCGAACATGAGTCCCGAACATGATAAACAGGCATATTCTACACCCGAAGTCGACAAACAGTCTGTAAATTCTGCCACTGGAATCCTTGATTTCGGCCAAAATTCCAAACATGCAAAATCTTTGTTCAACCATGGAATCGTGCTGCGTTTGGTGCCTCGTGATCGTATCGGCATGCTCAGTGTGATTCAGCGAAGAAAACATAGAAAAACATCAAGGAACGAACACACTATCGATTCAAAGTTTCAAGATCTACTCAAAATTCAAGTCATATGATCGTGCACCAAAAACACGATCCATGGCTCGAAGTTGGTATCAAATCGACCGCCATGCCGAGCCCTACCAGAAAACAATCATCTTACGATCAACCGGGCATCATAATGACCCCGGATCAACCATGCAAGAACACGCAAGTCCTAGGACAACACAAGGACTGTTATGGAATTCCACAACTTGTTAGGAAGGGGCAAATCTGTCATTTGGCACCCTATTTTCTAATTTATTTTAATTCAATTTAATCTTAATTTTCAGCAATTAGGGTTACTTTTTATCATCAACACAAGTTTGGGGCACACTTCTATATATACGTACCATCATTATATGTAAAAAGGAGAAGAGGGAGATACATACGCACACAAGAGAGAGTTTTCACTTAATACAAGTTTTTCTTTCTTACCATTGTGGTGTTACCCTTGAGAGAGAGGGTGAGGTGAGAGAAATTTTCGACCGATACCCCTAGTTTTAAGGTAAATCTTCTCTCTCTTTTTTTTTCTTTTCTTCTTCTCTCTCCCTTCTCCTCTCTCGTCTCCGTCTACATCTTCTGAGTCCCTCGCAGAGGTCATGCACGGAAGTGGCAGTGCCGTGCATGCCTCTCTCTTGGTCTCACAGGTCGCATATGGCGATGGCAGTGCCATGCATGAGTCTTGTTTCCCTCCTTCTCGTCTGTCTCTTCTCTCAGTGAAGTCTGTAGACAGCACTGCTCATCACCGCCAGCAAATGTAGCTTTGACGTCGCGGTGAAGAACCTAGATAGTGAAGTGTGTTGCTGCTTGCAAGAGTCTTCCTTTGTTGTGCATCTAACATAGATGGCGATACCTATCGCCACCAGCTAGAGGTCCTGGTAACACCCATCCCGTCTGTGAGCTGCTTTCGTGGGTCTGGTACCTATCGCCATTCTCCCTGCATCCCACATCTATCGCCGTGCGACCTAGGAGAAACCATTGCCGTGATCCTCTTCAAGGGCTAGGGCCGTCCATAAGGGATACGCTGTGTCCATGCATTGCCCACCATGATGTCTATCGATGTCTGGATTTTCCCCCTCTCTTCACCATCTCATTCTTACCTCTCCACCTCTTTCTCTTCTCACTTGATTGAGTGTAGGCCTAGTCTAGTGCCAACGCGGCGACCTTGGTTTCCAGTAGAACTACTGCCATGTTGATCATGTGAATCATGCCCGTCGTACTACCACTCCGAGTCGGTGGCTTTCGATTCTCATGCTAGCCTTGCCTCTCTATCAAGTTCTCTTCTCCTTTCCGTCTTTCATCTAACCTTGCACTTCATCGCCTTCTTCCATGAACGTGCATTGCTCTAAGACAAGGGTGGGTCCTTTTCGAACCACTTGTCTTACAAATTAACCATACAAGTGTTGTACAGAAAAATAAGAGGGTTACAGGTCAAAGGAGGTGATTTCGAACTTGGTCAAGCAGCTGGGGGGCTTTCTTTGTGATCTAAGAGGGCATCCATGCGAGCCAGCCCAAGTAAGTCCCGAACCCACCTAAAATTCCTCTCTCATTGGTTGGTATACCTACCCTTGCCCTCAAGCAAGGTTTCGAGAGAGCGACCTCAAATCTCAAGTCCACCAGAGACCCAAGACAAGTGCCACCAGACCATCTAGATCTGGTGGGCGAGATCGAGGCACCTAACCAGCTTGTTGACTCCACAGGGGACTTACTACCTCTTAGTCGGTTCCCTCTTGTTTGACTAGTTTCCTTTTTTACTTTATGCGCTCATTTCTTTTGCACCTGAGTTGTTCAACCTGCTCATCGTGGTCGGGGATTTCCTTATCCCTGCACTCATGGCTGTCCCAAGGAAGCGAGCCACTCAAGCCTTGTTCCCTACTCTTCTTTTAAGTCAGGACTCACAGTTCCGGCTCCCAAGTTCTCACCTGGGTCGGTGTGAAAGGGGATTTAAAGGTCCCTGCCTCCCCGCTTTCTCACCCTGGGGGACTCTCCACAAAGTCCCCTTGCATAAGTAGAACTTCTGTTGCCATGCACTCTGCTACTGGCAAATCTCCTGCCAGTCATACTGCTGCGGTATGCAGTAAGGCTGCCCCGTGAATCCCTGTGAAAGGGAAACAAACTTCCATCACTTCTAAGGTTCGCCACGAGGCAACCCCCTGCGCCCCTTCACTATTCCGAGCCCCCACACCTGGAGGGTCAGTACACAAAGGCGGAGGCCCTGAGGTCTTCACCCCTTGTACACACTCAAAGCCTCATGGTCTATCCATTCGAGCCACACCTCATGGCGACCCTCATGTTGCCTTGAGCTCGCATCCAGGAATAGGCCTTCTCGGGCCAAACCCTGCATGCGCCATGCATTCGCTTTCCACAGCTCGGGGCAGCGTTAGCTCTTTGCCACCTCGAGCACAGGAGGGTCGACCGCTCTGTCTTCCCTCTCGGCACACACAGCTTCACCATGTGAGAGACAAGCTCCCGCCTTGTCCCTCACAAACACAAGCTCGTTGGTCTCGACCTCCACAGGTCGAACCCATTGATCGGGCCCAAGCTGACCCCCAAGTCACCCGTAGGGCTAACCTTAAATGTGCACATGCACCATCTTTGCAGGTCCCTTTCGGAGCCAGACTCAGGTTACCATCTTGAGCCAACCCCAGGTCATCCGAATACCCTGGCCTCACAAAGGAATTTGGGGCAATGACTTGATGTCGGATAGAAGCCGCCAGCCTCCAAAATAAGAACCCAAGCTGTGCTCCATCCTTTGGTTCCACTCCCTGCTCCAGCTCATAGACATGGCCCTCGCCTATTCAAAGAAAACGGGGTAGTCCAGGTCTCCGATTCAGTTTTGGAATGAGGTCCACAGCCGCCTCAGGAACAAGCAGAAGAGAGGCCTACAGATCCTGACCAGGGAAGCCTCCAAGGAAGTCGAAGTCGCCACCCCTGACGACCTCCTGCCTTTTAATACCTTTTTCCCTCTTCAAACTCCGGAGCCTGAGAAAGTCTGGGAGTATTGTTCAGTGATCACCACCCAAAAGCCACGGTCCCAAGACCATCAAGAACTGGTCCTTCTAAGATCGACATGCAAAGCTCGAGTCCAATTGGGGCAAGCTGACCCCCTCTAGACTGACTTGCACTTGACTTTCTAGCCTCGACAGTCTACTGCTTCACTTGACTCTGACCTCAAAGAAGAAACGGTCAGTGTAATGGTGATCAATGACCCGAATGACACTCAGAAGGAGTGGATGAACAAGTTCGAGGAAATGATGCAAGCCATCCTTGGAAAAGGGAAACTCCTCGACAAGTGAGGACACAGCTCCTCTCAGGCATGTAGGAGACTCCACTTTACTAAAATCTGTATCCTTCGTACATTGACCAGGTGTTGTTTTCCCCGAACTACCAAAAATAGAAACTCCACCTGTTCAATGGTACCACGTCTCCTCACCAGCGTATGGCCCACTTCCAAGCGGCCTGCAGAGAGACCGCAACTGAGAGACGTCTTCTCCTCCGCTAGTTCATCAAAAATCTTGAAGGACCAGCCTTCTAGTGGTATGCTCGATTGCCTCTGAACTTGGTGAAAACTTGGCAAGAAATGGAGCACTTGTTCTATCAACACTTCTACGAAGTCCAAAGGAAATTGGAAACCATCAAGCTCCTCACCTTGATGCAAGACGTGGAAACCATCAGTTCGACGGCTACTAGAACATAACATAATACAATTACCGGAGGCCAATACTGTGGAGTTGGTGGGCAGGAGGCAAATGAGAAGTACTACGCTTACCATAGAAGGGTCTGCCACCCCACTCACGACTACTATAAGTTCAACAACACTATCGAAGCCTTTATCAACAAGGGTCAGATAAAGCTCGAAGAATTGAAAAAGGAATTTGGGGTAACTGAGGCATCTCACATAATCAAAATCCAAGAAGATGACAGGGCACCCGCTGTCCTTCATTCATTCTTCTACATAATGCTCGAAGAAGGAATTGTCACCCCAAAGCAGACAAACCAGCATAAGTTTCTCCCCTTAAGGACCGAGAACCTTTGGTGTGCATATCACTGGATACTAGGCCATGATGTTAGCGGGTGTACTAGCTTCCATAAATTCTTGGCCGAGAAGATGCAGCAGTGCCAGAAAGTTCAATGCGACCAGGTGAGACACCATTGATTCCCTCTCCCACCTTCACAAGAAGACCACCCGACGCAAGCCCAGGGAAATGCTGAGCCAGACCCTTTGCAAGCTCTCTTCGAGGTAATGCTCCAACAAGGCCTCATCACTCCCAAACTCGCCAAGCAGCCGAGACGCCTTGCCCAGGGAACATAAAAACTCTGGTACCCCTTTCACCAAGTGTGGGGCCACGAACTCAATGACTGCTTTAGGTTAGAGGCCATAATCACTGAGAAAGTCCAGCAAGGTTGCATTGACTGTGTGATTCTTCTAGAACACGTCCAAGCCCTCATTCCCATTCAAGGAGAAGCCACACTGTAGGCCCCTCATAAGTATGCACTAGACTCCTTAAGGCCTTCGACCGCTTAGCTCTGGGAAGTCTACCACGGGTGAAGTAGGCTCAAGTCCCTGATACGCGAGGCAATCCGCCAAGCTACCATCTCTCACCAGCCTGATAGGGCGGTCCAAACACCCCGTCGGGGATCCCGAAGGAGACAACGAACACCTAGGTCGGCCAACCGACGGAATCATCTCCCTTTTCCACCAGTCAAGGAAGACTTCCTCAAACCCCTGCCTCCGCTGCCGACCTTGTGGGACTTCATCCCTGCCACAACTCACCTCATCTTATCATCCAATAAGGAAGATGGCCATGAGTCATCAATATCTCAGGAGTCGTCCAAAATGGGTGACAATGTTAAAAGCACCCCACAATGGTCAAAGCCAGGGCAAGACCTTAAATACCCCCTGCAACTGTCCAACTCCAGCAATGACTTAAAAAGCTGCTCGGAACGTTCTAACCCTTCCTCTCCTTCCCTCTCCTCTATTCCTTCTATAGGTACCGCTCGACGATGCCAAGACTTTGACTCTCTAAACAGGGAGTTTGGAGACACTAGCCTCACCATGCCACAGTAAGAACACCTTAGAGAAATGCTTGCCCAAGCGGTAAGATTCTCGAAAGACGTCGATGCCTTGGAAACACGAGAAAGCTGAGCCATCTCCTGGCTCCTCCCTCCACGAAGCCTCCCACATGATCCAAGCGCACAAGGCGCCGCCCAGTTCGGGGCAAGCACCGAGTGAGTCCCATCACAAGGCTATGGATCCCTCGCTTGAAGCTGATCCTTCTATCACCTGAACTAATAGAGATCAGCCCTCCCCACATTGTGCCCCTCCTAAAGGTTGAGATGTCAGGGTCATGGGTGGCTACACATGAGATCAAAGAAAACCCTTGTGAGTCCCCCTACGAGGAACTTCAGTAAGCTTTCGAAGAGTGGGAAGGGGGCGGTCAGGCCATAGCTGATGAACTAGAAGAGATCAACCTGGGGGATGAGGCCGAATCAAGGCCAACCTTCATCATAGCAAAGATGTCCCCGGAAGAGAAAGAAAGCTATATCTCCATCCTTCGAGCAAATCGGGACATCTTCGCCTGGAATTATCACAAGATGCCTGGTCGAGACCCCCAGATTGTTCTCCATCGCCTCGGTATTGATCCTACCATCAAACCCATGAAGCAGAAGTCAAGAAGGTTTAGGACTGACCTCGAGACGTAAATCGATGCTGAGGTAAACAAGCTTAGGCAAGCTTGATTCATACGTGAAGTCAAATACCCAAGATGGCTGGCAAATGTCGTCCCGATCAATAAGAAGAATGGCGAATAAGGGTCTGCATCAACTTCTATGACTTGAACATTGCTTGTCCCAAGGACGATTTCCCCCTACCGTTCAACGAGATGGTGGTTGACTCCATGTCCCATTGTCAAATCTTCTCCTTTATGGACGGTTATTATGGTTACAGCCAAATCAGGATGACATCAGAGAATGAGGAGGCCACTGCATGCTTGACTCCAAAAGGTGTCTTTTGCTAAACTTTGATGCCTTTTGGGCTAAAGAATGCCTGTGCCACGTACCAGCGAGCTATGACAACCATCTTCAAGGACATGATTCACAAGGAGGTCGAGTGCTATGTGGATGATTTGGTGGTAAAGTCTGAAACAAAATCCACTCACGTGCAAGACCTTAGAAAGGAGTTTGAGCGGTTGCGGCACCACCAGCTCAAGATGAGCCCCTTGAAGTGCACCTTCAGTGTACACTCAGGAAAATTCTTAGGGTTTATCGTGAGATACCATGGGCTGGAGATTGAACTAGTCAAAATCAAGGCAATTCAGGACATGCCACCTCCTACAACCCTCCATGAACTACCGTCCCTCCAAGGACAACTCACCTACATTCGAAGGTTCATTTTGAACCTCGCAGGGTGATGCAAACCCTTTTCACACCTCCTAAAGAAGGATACTCCCTTCATATGGGATGAAGCGTTCCAAGCTACACTCGAGGACATCAAGCAGTACTTATTGAATCCAGTAGTACTCTCTATATCAGTGTTAGGAAGGCCCCTCATCCTATGCATGACGGCCTTTGACGGGTCCCTTGGGGCACTCTTGGTGCAGAACAACGATGGAGGGAAAGAGACGGTGCTCTATTATTTCAGCTGCAGAATGCATGGGGCCGAGAAGAACTACCCTCCCATTGAAAAGATGTGCCTAGCCGTGATATTTATGATACAGAAGCTCTGCCATTACTTGCTCGGCTATGAGGTCGAGTTAATCTCCAAGGCGGACCCTGTCAAAACTTACATGGGCCAGTTTGATGACTTCTCATAAAGTCATATCCCTAAAAAAAAACTTACATGGCCCAGTTCGATGACTTCTCTTTAAGTCAAAACTTACATGGCCCGATCAAAACTCATGAGGTCGAGTTAATATCCAAGCAGGCCACGAGCTCCGGCAGCTAAAGGGGATCTATGACATAAGGAAGGATACTCTCAAGCATTACTATGACACTGCCAAAACTTACATGGCCCAGTTCGATGAATTCTCCCTAAGTCATATCCCTAGAAGGCTAAACTCGCAGGCTGATGCGCTCTCAAAGCTTGGTGCCACCATCCGGGACCACTCCAGTCTGGTAACCGAATGGAGACATGTTGATTTGAGAATCGAAGTTGATGCAGATGATGAGAGGGATGTCTTCCCTGAGTGTCTGCCTTACCCAATTGAGGCACTTCTCGTGGTTAGAGATGTAATCAAGATAGTGCAGGGAATTTCCCAAGAAAAAGAATCCAAAGCCAGGGAGCAGGAGCCTGGATTCCTCAACTTGATGTGTGCAGAGGTTGAACAAGAATAAGATTGGAGGGAGCCCATCATGGACATCGTAAAACATGGGAGGTTGCCTCAAGATCAAGCGAAACGCAACGGCGTACGATGGATATCCACCAACTACACCCTTCTTGATGGGCATGTCCTCTTTTGTCGGTCATTTGACAAAATCCTCCTCAGGTGCGTCGACGCACAAGAGGCAAGAAAAGTACTCAAAGAAGTACACTCGGGCATCTACGGGCTGCATTAGTCCCGCCCCAAGCTCTATGAGTGCATACGCAGACTCGGCTATTACTACCCTTCCATGGTAGCTGACGCCCAAAACTACGCCAAAAGATGCCAGGAGTGCCAAATCCACTCATGCCTCATTCATCAGCACACAGAGCCTCTCCATCGTATAGTGACATCATGGCCCTTCTCCCAGTGGGGTATGGACATTGTAGGACCCATTGACCCTCCTTCTTCCTTGGGTCATGCCTTCATCCTGGCGGCGATAGACTACTTTTCCAAATGGGCTGAGGCAATCCCTCTCAGATAGGTTATAGGGACTGCTGTGGCTAACTTCATGCAGCAATACATCATGTATCGATTCGGGGTCCCAGACCAAATAACTTCTGACAATGGCCCCCAGTTCAGGAGCCAATTGACTGCCAAGACAACCGGTTCAACTTTGAGTGGAAGTACTCGACTATGTACTAACCTCAACGGGTTAGGCGAGGGGTTCAACAAGACTTTGTGCGGGGTGCTCCGGAAGTCAGTGTCAAGGTAAAAGAAGAACTGACACGAGAAGTTGCCTGAAGATCTGTGGGCCTATCACACTACCACTCGTAATGCTACGAGCTCCACCCCTTATTCCCTAGTCTATGGGGGTGAGGCGGTCCTACCCCTCAAAATTAAAATACCCTCACACCGTGTTGCTATACATCAGGGACTAACTAAGGACAAGAGGGTCAGGCTTTGCTACCAAGTGTTGTATGCCCTTGATGAGAAGAGACTAGAAGCTTAACAGAACCTCGAGCTCAATCAAGGAAGATTGAAGATCGACTTTGACAAGTATGTCAAGGTTCATTCGTTCACTCGTGGGGACCTAGTTCTAGCTGTCAAGAGACCGATCGTCATGCACGGGGGTCGCAAAGGAAAGTTCGAGCCTAACTGGGAGTGTCCATTCGTAATCCAGAAGGTTACACCAAGCGGGGCCTATGTACTGACAAACTCTGATGGAGAAGAGGCGATGCCCCCAATCAACAGGCGATATTTAAAGAAGTATTATCCATAACATGGGAATAAAGTGCGGTGTGTACAATAAAAAGATAGAATTAAAGATGGGAAACATCAAGCTAACTCAAATTAAATTCATTTATGTTATTGCATTAGAAAAATTTTCAAATTACAACAGAAGGCCCATTGTTTGGGAATTTACAAAGCTCTTGCATCTGAGGATAAGAGGATGGTTACAAACCAACTCTTACTTCTGAGGACAAGAGGATAGTTACAGGCAAAAAGAACAAGCCAACCACTTCTGAGTACGCTTCAATTCATCTAACCAGTATATCAAATATACAAGGCAGCCTTCTCTGGCAAGGAACGGGCCAATGAGGGAGAGCGTACCCTATTCACAATGGATGCCCTTCCACAAAACAACATGGACTTCACAGCTGTGTTGAAGGACTTTGCTTTCAACACACTGCCGTGGCAAGGCCTCCTAGTTTTCCATCACTCTTAACCCCGCGACGCATCACCGTCCGAGGTCATCGTTGTGCGCAACACAATGTCACGTCTTATCATCACCACAAGAAGGCTAATGCTGCGTGGGACTATCTCCTAGAGCCTCATACCCCCTAACGTGGCTATCACCACGTATGAACCAAGGACGTATGAAGGCAGTGACGCATGCGACTTAATGTCATGCATGACTTTGAAGTACTTCGATTCCCGCTGTTCTCAATTACCTAGGGACATTGACTCCCACGCCTCTTCAGTTCCCCCACCTGTTTCCACTTGCCGACGGTCCACCTTCTTGCGACCCTTGCCTTCCCCGTAATCCTTTGGGCTTCATAAAAAACACACCTCCGAACCCCGAGATCCCTCGACTAACCCTGTTCTTTCCCCTACCGACGTGGCTTCCCCCTACCAGAAACACCCTTCCACTCAATGGGAACCTCCCGTCTGACCATCATATTTTCCCTTTTTCGATGGCTAGAAATATCATGGAAAACACTGGGAAAACCAATCCTACCTCCTGTTTGTTATTGGAGTTAGCAAAAACCACCGGAAGTCCCCATAAGACTTCCCTGAGACCCGGCGGATTGCCCTTCGCCCCGGTTTTTCCCACTCAGCAGTCCACAAAAGCTCAACGAAATTTCGCTAAAATTATGGTGAACTCATTGCAACCCCTTCTCCTTCTCCTATGACAACCAAAGAGCTGACAGAGCCCTCTCAGCCCTCTACGACCTCCCTTTCAGTAGTAAAATGATCAGAGAAGCACTCGAACTCCCGCAAGGCACCGCTGCAAATTCTGCCAAGGCCCCGAGAGATCCTCTTCCTTGCTCAGAAAGCTTCAATGTTGGCCGAAAACTGTGCGCAAGCATGCTGCAAAGCTTCACACCTCTTGAAGTTTGCAAGATAAATCCCTAAGGACCTTCTCTGCAAGTTTTGGCTGGGAAGTGCTCGCTGAAAAACCCTTTCCAAGGGCTTTGGCTCTCTCTCCCTCTAAAGAGCCCTTCTATTGTTTTACCCTTCTGTAAAACATTAATGTGGGGTTTCTCGCCCTTTTATAACTCGCAGTACGGGAGACTACCCTCGATAAACTCAAAATGATGCTCCAGTCTCCAGCTCTTGATGACGATACGGCCAGGCTGGGGGGCCAAGCCTGAGACTCGAAGCAGCATCGTCATGCGCCTCGTCAAGAATTCATCTAGGGGATTAGCATGATGCACTTTGTTCAAAAGGTCGTCACCGCACATCTCGTCCAGGGACTACCACCAAGCTCTTCATCAGGAGGCTATTGCCGTGCACCCCGTCAAGGAGTTATCGCCTTGCATCTGGCTAAGGGCTATTGCTGCGCTGTTCACCAAGGGACCTGATGCCATCATCTTGGTCTAATGCTAGACTTAGCGTCATACGCAGGCCTTCACGCTCCCCTTCAGACCATCGACCCATACCCATAGGAATTTCATTCCCTACACCACAATCTCACCCCTCAGTTAGCCCAGTTTCTGCATTGGGTCACATCCCCCATGGTTCGCGCCGCATGACCTTAAACTGCACCGCCACGATCCAAGATGCATGACCCTAAACTGCATAGCCCTATTCCTTGTCTCACGACTCAAAACTGTATGACCATAGTCCAAACTGTATTACCTTAAACTATAATGGAGGTCTAGTCGTACGACCTCAAACTGTAAAGTCCTTGTCACATGACTTTAAACTTACAACCATGGTCCAGCTGTGTAACCTTAAACCATAGTGCACGTCTTGGCCACATGACGTTAAAAGGCTTAGCACCACGGTCCAAACTATATGACCTTAAACTGTAGCGGAGGTTTAGTTGCACGACCACAAACTGCATGGTCGTAGCTGTATGACTTTAAACTACACAGCCATGGGTCGAGCTATAAGACACTAAAACTGTAAATGTGCAACACCCCGAATGGTCCATACGCATAACTCCAATTGGACCCCCAACAGAGTTAGATGCATGTAAGGGTCGTACTCAGTCCATCAACTCCAGAGAGTTAGAGACATCCTTCCTTCAACCCATGGTGGGGTTCATCCATGCCCTGGCCTCTCGGAGTTCCATGCACACCAATATTCATTATCCCCATGGAGCCACACTGACCCTCTTAATCCCTAGTGAAGCCTTTCCCATTAACTACCCCTCGTAGGGTCACCACCTTTATCTACATCTCTTCACATGTGGATAGCCTTAACTATCTTTATCCCCAGGGAATTAGATTTCTATTCACATACCTACCCCCCATGCAACCCTACTGACATAGCGATACGTACATTGTCCATATTGCATGACCTTAAATTCTATAGCCACGGTCCAAACTATATGACCAGTTGCATGACTTCAAACTATGTAACCACGATCCAAGCTATATGACCTTAAACCATAGTGCACATCCTAACCGCATGATGTTAAACTGCTCGTCCAAGCCCAGGAGGCACGACCTTCAAGACACCCCATGTGCGTGCACAACTCCCTTTTTGTGTGCATCTTCACATATGTCTTCCCTAACTGGCCCATTGGTCAGCGCATACCCTCTTTTTCTTCTGTACAGTGAGCCTACTTAGGCCCACATGCCCTTTACGTGCATCACCACACACGTCTTCCCCAGCCTGCCCATTCGTGTGTGCGGGCCACCTACACCACTTCCATTGCCTCCCCAGTGAGTCTACATACGCCCACACACCCTTTATGTGCATCTCCACGCACGTCTTCCCTAGCCAACCCATTCATGTGCGCGGGCCACCTTCACCTTCTTTCATCTCATTCCCCAGTAGGTCTTACCCATGCTCACTAAATGGTAAGACATCTTGCTGCCAGCTAGTGGGTTACCACTTTTCACCTACCATCCAATCAACTCTCTACAGTCAAATTCATGCCACCTTCTCAAGTGAGTCAATGACACCCCCAGACTCACTCTATGACCTTTACATACTGCCAGTCCTTACAGCTCCGCTCTAGCTATATGACCCTAAAACTATAGTGCACATCCTGGTCGCATGACCTTAAAAGGCTTCGCATAGGTCATGAAGGAACGACCCTAAAACACGCCTTCTCCTAAAAAAAAAAAAGGGGCATGCCGTACACCTGGACAAGGGAACTCCATGAGTAAAAATGATGAACGGGCATGGTCACGAAACCATGAGTAAGAGAGTTCCGTGGAAAAATAAACCCTGACATGGTGAAAACCCTAAAAGGGCACTGTGAGAATAAATGGATGAAAAGGGTGGACATGACAGTTTGAATGTATTTTTCATCACCTTGGTCCCCAATAGGAAGCAGGTCAATAAAGCCTACGAAACAGTGAAAACTTCCCAACAGTCTCAGAATGGCCCCCCAATTTTCCAAGATCGTCATCAGCACTTTAAAAGACCACATGCCAAGTTTCATCATGATCAGACCTGTCTAAGGCAGTAAACACAAAGAAACAGTTTTTGAAAAATTGGCCTCTAGTACCTTGAAATGGACCCTACAACTGAAGCTACATTTTTGGTGTCTCAAATCATTATGGGACCACTGCCTTTGGATCTGGCTTGATGAGAAACCCCTATGGGCCAGGTATCAGCTTGATCTGACACTCTAGAACAAAGATATGAGTAAAACATTGAAATAAGAGAGGTCGTACATTATTCCAGTATGCCCTCACTGCACCAAAACACCATTAAAGGTGGCTATTTTTACAGTCAAGGGCAGTCATTTTTAGGGCGTGTAACTCACTCGTTTCGAATCGAATCGCTCCCAAATTTGGTGAGCGTATTCGTCTCATTAAGACTAACAATTTGATATGTGGCACGCCCCGAGACGATATCCGAGCAAGGAAAAAAGCTAGAGATAAGTTTCCAATCCATGAAGAAGTTACAGAAAATTCAGCAGCAACACGACCTCGCTTGATGAGCGAAATAACGACGCCCGCACAACAGATCGATGAAAAACCAATTCCTTTGTGTGCCAAAGGTTCAGGGCTATCATTGGACTGAAGCACGTACATGATGAACGGTCATATTTCATGCACAAAGTTGACGAAGTTACTAAAATTCTGGTTTCTGAATTTTAGATTCCGGCCAAAACTCAAAAGTTGCGAAATCTTCGTTCGGGCTCCAATTCGCGTTCCGATTGTTGCTTAGTGTACTACAACAAATAAATCACAGAAAAAAATTAAGGAAATATCGCACTATCGATCCGAAGTTCTCAAGATTCAAACAAATTTTAAGTCTCGTGATCATGACTAAAAAACATGATTCTTGGCTCTAAGTTGGTATGAAAATGATCGCCATGTTGAGCCGTATAAGAAAACAATAATATTTCAATCAAACGGGCATCAAAAAAAAATCGGGTCAGCCATGGAAGATGACGCAAGTTCTCGGGCACCCACAAGAACTGTTATGAAATTCCACACATTGTTAGGTCAGGGTAAAACAATCTTTTTGCACCCATTTTTAGAATTTCTTTTAATTCAATTAAATCTTAATTTTTAGCAATTAGGTTTAATTTTGATCAATCCACTCATGTTTGAACACAACTCTATATAAACAGGCACTGCCTTAATGTGAAGAAAGAACGCACACCCCACACCACCTCTCGGTCTTGAGTGGATTCTTTGAAGATTTAATAACATTTCGATTCTTTGCTTGAGCCTGTGAGTATGTCTTGGAGAGAGAGAGAGGAGAGAGAAGAAAATGGCTGGTACCCTTTGAGCAGACAACTTTCTCTTCTGCCTCTCTCTCTTTCTCTGTCTTCTTTCTCTCTATTCTTTCTCTCTTATTTCTATCTCTCTTCTTCTCCCTCTTTATCTATTAGTTGGTGAGACTTAGTGTGGGTTGGTTTTCTCTCTCTTCCTTTATCAGTCGGTGAGACTTAGTGCCTGTTGGTCTCCTCTCTCTTCATTTATTAATCTGCGAGACTTAGCACCGGTTAGTCTCCTCCCTCTTCATCTATCAGTCAGTGTGACTTAGTGTCAATTGGTTTTCTCTCTCTTCTTCTGGCAGCTGTCGAGACCTAACGTCGGTTGGCTTTTTCTCTTCTTCTATCAACTGGCGAGACCTAGCGTCGGTTGGCCTTCTCTCTCTTCTTTTGGCAACTTGCGAGACCTAGTGCCGGTTGGCTTTCTCTCCCTTTTGTCAACTGGTGAGACCTAACGTCGATTGGCTTTCTCTCTCTTCGTCTATGAATTGGTGAGACCTAGCATCGATTGGTCTTATCTCTTCATTTATCAATAGGCGAGACTTAGCGTCAGTTTGTTTCCTCTCTCTTTACTAATCAGTGAGGCTTAGCGCCGATTGGACTTCTCTCTCTTCTTTTACCAATCGGTGAGGCCTAGCACCGATTGTCTTTTCTCTCTCTACCAGTGGATGAAGCCTAACACTAGTTGATCTTCTCTCTCTTCTTCTACCAATTGGCGGAGCCTAGTGCCGGTTGTTGTTTCTCTCTCTATCAGTGGACGAGACCTTGCACCAATTGGTTTTCCCTCTCTTCTCTCGATTCCGTGCCTAGATGAAGATTTTGGAAGTTTGGAGTTTTGGCCAGAATTTGGAATTCCAGTGACGGAATTTGCAGTCACTTCATTGGCTTTGTGTACGAAATCTGACCATTCATCATACGCGAGGTTCGGATCAGTGATGACCATGAACCTTATGCACAAAATGGAACTGGCTTCGTGTTGATTAGGCTCGCAAGCAGCATGATTTGGCTTCTCAAGCAAGGCACGATGTTGCTGATTTTCCTGCACTTTTTTCATGAATCAGCAATTTCTCTCTAGCCTTTCTTCGCTCATAGGGGTCGTCACGAGGCATGCCACATATTGAAATGCTCGTCTTTATGAGATGAATGCGCTCACCAAATTTGGGCTTGGTCTGAATTGATACAGGTGAGATATGAGCGTCAAAGTCACTATTCATGACTGCCCCTTTAATGGAGTTGAGTTGCAGGGTGGCCGCACAGGAATAGCGTGTGGTTCCTCCTGTTTCTCTCTTTTGCTTATAACTTCTTCTTGGGATATCCGTTCAAGCTCAAATTTGACCCTTGGGGGTTTTCAACAGTGTCGGATCTAATGGTGGTGGTCCCATAGAAAATTAACATACTAAAAATATATCTCTAGTTATATGGTCCATTTCAGGGTGCAAGAGGCTTATTCTGCCAAAACTATTTCTCAGCTTGCATTACCTTAAACATGTCAGAATGCGACGAAACTTGGCAGAAGACTTATGAAGATCTTTACCAATTCTGAGGCTATTCAGAGACTTCCAAAATTTCCATTGTATGTTAGGCTTTATTGACCGACGACTCATGATGATGAAAAATGTCTTCCAACAGCATGCCCCATCGATTGTTGTGCTTCGAGAGAAGCGAGAAGTACAATCATTCAAGAAATTTTACCTGGCTAGCCACAGGACTATGTGAATGCTGAGGAGATTCATGTAATGTTGTAATTAGGATGCTCAGATGTTGGCACGTAATGTACGGGTCCATCCGTGAAGACTTCTGGGGGAGAAAAGACTTTTGAGGGTTCTTGTCGAAGTCCTCACAGCCGAGGAACTATTTGCGATTCTGACAGCTTGAGGATAGGTACCTCATTGGCCAGAATCATGCCTATTCGGAAAGCAAATGCCATGAACCTTTGGTTGACATTGTTCGTTGCTACTGTTTGAACGCATTTTTCAGCACCTTGGTCTCTGATGTGGAATAAAGAAGGAAGCAAGTCAATAAAGCCGACAAAATAAGTGCAAATTTTGACAGTCTTAGAATTGGTCAAGATCTTCATCATCACTCTATAAGGCCACCTGCCAAGTTTCATCGTGATGAGACATGTCTATAAGGCCACCCATAGGGGTCAAGTTTTCGGCTTAATCAGACATTCCAAGAAAATGTTAGGGTAAAAATATCAAAAAGAGGTAGGCCACACGCTATTCCCATGTGGCCATCTTGCATCAAAACACCATTAAAAGTGGTTATTTTTACAGTCATGGGCAGCCACTTTCGAGGCCCATATGTCACTCGATCCAAGTCGGATCATGCTCAAATTTGGTGAGCATGTTGGTCTCATCAAGACGAGCGATTCAGTATGTGGTACGCCTTGAGACGATGCCCGAGAAGGGAGAAAAAATAGAGATAAGTTGCTGATTCGTGAAGAAAGTTACAGAAAATTCCACAGCAGCACGCCCCACTCCGGCGGCCTAATCATGATGCTTACATACCCGATTGGCACGAAACTAATTGCATTACGTGGGTAATGTTCATGGCCACCTTTGATCTGAAGTTCATGTATGATGAATAGTTGGATTTCACGCACGGAGGCCTCAAAGCTGTTGTAAATTCTGGTAAAAAGCTCAATAACACCAAATCTTCGTCCGGACACGAAATCGAGCTGAGTTTGTTGCAACGTGATCGTGACAGCATGCTCACTGTGATTCAGTAAAAAAATCATGAAGAAACATCAACGAATAAACACACAATCGATCCACAGTTTTTAAGATTCATTCAAAATTCAAGTTTCATGATCATGGCTTAAAAACATGATTCATGGCTCGAAGTTGGTATCAAATCTATCGCCATGTTGAGCCCCACAAGAAAATAATCATCTTTCGATCAAATGGGCATCAGAACAACTACGGATCAGTCATGGAAGATCCTGCAAGTTCTCTGGCAACAGTAGGGACTGTTTTGAAATTCCACATGTTGTTTGGCAAGGGCAAAACAGTTCTTTTACACTTATTTTAGAATTTATTTTAATTCAATTAAATTGTAATTATCTTCAATTTAAGGTACTTTTGGGCGTACACCCATGTTTTAGCCCAATTCTATATAAGCATGCAGAGCAAATTGTAAAAGACCTTCGGTTCATTTCACACAACGATTAATAAAATTTCAATTTCCTCTTGAACTCGTGGGTGTGTCCTGGAGAGAGAGAGGGGAGAGAAGCAAATGGTTGGTACCCTTGGATAAGGTAACTCTCTCTCCTCCTCTCTTTCTCTCTCCTCTTCTCTAAGTCTCCTCCTCTCTTTCTCTCTCCCCTTATCTAACTCTCTTTCTCTCCATTCTTATCATCTTTATCCCTCTCTCTCTTCTTCTCATCTCTATCTCTATTTCTCTCTCTTTTTCTCATCCCTATCTCTCTTTCTCTCTCTTCTTCTCGTCCTTATATCTCTGTCTCTCTCTTCTTCTCGTTCCTATCTCTCTTTATCTCTATTCTTCTCATCTCTATCTCTCTTTCTCTCTCTTCTTATCATCTTTATCTCTCGCTCTATTGTTCTCATCTCTATCTCTCTTACTACTCTTCGTCTAACACAATTGGTGAAGCTTAACACCGACTACATCTTCTCTCTCTTCTCGTCTAACACAGTCGGTGAAGCCTAATGGTGACTACATATTCTTTTTCTTCTCGTCTAACACAGTCGATGAATCCTAGCGTCGACTGCATCTTCTCGTATAACATAGTCAACGAAACCTAGAGCCGACTGCATCCTCTCTCTCTTCTCGTCTAACATAGTTGGTGAATCCTAGCTTCGGTTGTATCTTCTTTCTCTTCTCATCTAACACAGTCGACGAAGCCTAGCACCTATTGCATCCTCTCTTTCTTCTCTTCTAACACAGTCGGCGAAGCTTAGCTTCAATTGCATCTTCTTTGTCTAGCACCGTTGGTGATGCCTAGCATCGTCTGTGATTTTCTTTCTTCCCTCATATTCTTTCTTTCTCCTCCCACTCCTCCTTTCTTTTCTCTTCTTCTCTTATCTTACTCTTCTTGTGTGTTTTCTTTATGATATCTGTTATTTCTGTTATTCTTTTATTTGATCAAAGAGGGCTTGAGATTAGCCTATCATAGTAGTCTTGTCGTCTAGCCATAATGTCATTGTACTAGAATTACTGTGCCCACTTTTTTGCCATGACATATTAACCATCATTCCTAGCTAGTCAGTATCGGTATAGACGTTTAGTACTAATCTTGTTGAGCCGGTCTAAGTTACAGAGCCCGTTGTACTACCACGTCATGTCAATGACTCATCATCTTAATCACTATATTGATCTCCCCACCTGGTGAAATTCTTCTCTCCCCCATCTTTCTTCACTCATTCGTCTCTTCTTCTTTTGAGTGTGCATGCTTGTGTACGTTCACCAAAGAGGCAAGGTGAGGTCTGTTGACCCACTTGGCTTATAACATTTTCGATATGTGTGTGATTGTAGAAAATAGGAGAATACAAGCCAAGGGAGAGGATTTCGAACCAGTTTTATTACTGGGGAGCCTTCTTCGTGATCTAAAAGGGTGCCCACATGAGCCAGCCTGGGTAAGTACCGAACCCACATTAAATTCCTCTCTCATCGGTTGTTATTACCTACCCTTGTTTTTGAACGAGGTTCTCAAGAGAGTGATCTCAAAAGTTATAGGGGTCTACGAATTCTCACTAAGCAAGTCACCGAGGAGATTGGGTTAACCAGCTCTGATGACCCTCTTTGCCTGAACCCGTTCTACCCTCTTCAGATGATGAAGCCTGAAGAAAAGCTCCATGAGCCCTGCACTGCGGTTAATGTTGTAGAAAGTGACCCAGCCCTCGTCAGCTATGGTCCCAAGGCCGTCGAGAACCGCTTCTCACGGAATCAACATACACGCAATCAACATACAAAAGTCGAGTTCAGTCAGGGCACGTTGACCCCCGACTGACTGATCTGCCGCGTGCGACTCGTCAAGCTCTCAAGCCCTCAACTGCAACTAGGGTTGCCCCCTTGAAGAAAAAATCAGCGTGATGGTTATAGATGAACCTGACTCGTAGGAAGACCGCATGAACAAATTTGAGGATATGGTACATGCGGTGATGGAAAAGACTGATCGTATAGACGTCACACGCCAATCAGCTAACCATGATGTCAATTCCCATCACTCTGATGATGCACCTCAAAGGCATCCCCTTCCCTCTATTTCATAGGGAAATTTGTCCCTCACCCTATCTCACACGTAGACATCGATGCTATTGTGACCCATAGCTTAAAGAACAGGCAAAATCCGGGGATACAAAGCGCAACGCCTTATCATCGGCCATACCCTTCATATATTGACCAGGTGTCGTTTCACTCAGATTACAAGAAAGGGAAGTTTCCCTTATTCAACTGGACCACGTCCCCGAATCAGCATATTGCCCACTTTCAAGTAGCATGTCGAGAAACAACGGGTGATGGGAGACTCCTTCTCCATCAGTTTGTGGAAACCCTTGACAACCCAGATTTTCAATGGTATGCTCGACTTCCCTTGAGCGAGGTACATACATGGGAGGAAATGGAAAAATTGTTCTATCAACGCTTCTATGAGGTGGAGAGAGAGGTTGAAACCATCAAACTTCTCACCTTGACTCAAGACCCCAATGAGCTCATGGACCAGTTCTTACCAAGATGGAGAAATTTGGATGCTCGTCATCCTAATCCTATGCCTAAGATGGAAGCAGTCCAAACTTGCTTGCAGAACATGCGACCTGCGATGGCCCTACAAGTTGAGGTCTCTAATCAGACCTCCATGTCAAAATTGATCTCTAAATCAGTCTGCATGGAAAGTCTATCATGCCACCACGGCAGGTCACGACAATCATCTGCAAGCTCTGGAAACAACTGGGGCAATGGTAACCCTCGGACTAACACCCAGGGTAGCCAACAAAAAGGAGTAATCAGTGCATCTGTCACGGTCACTGATCCAGAAAAGGCTCCCTCCCAAACTTTGGACCTCTTCAAAGGGGTGAGCACAACAAAGACAACGCCCCAGGCAGGCAAGCAATAACAGCCATATAATCGGGTACCCCCATCGATGAATCTTAATCGGGATGAGTATTTCACCAAACATATGAACAAGGTCTATCCCTTTGAGAAAGAATGCCCTACACTGTTCCGGTTATTATTAAAACAGAATGTGATTATGCTTCCAGTAGCCAAGTTCCTTGAGCAAGCTGGCCTTAACACTCAGGAAAATTATTGTGCTTACCATCGATGGATCAATCATCCCACAGATGATTGCTACACACTGAAAGATATTATTGAGGCCCTAATTCTGAAGGGTCACATAAAGCTTGAAGACTTAAAGAAGGCCTACAGGACAACTGAAGTCGCCCATGCAATAACCGTCCAAGAAGAAGACGAAGCCCCTGGCATCCTTAACGCTTTCTTTGTTAGAATTCTTCAGGAAGGCATAATCACACTGAAGCAGGAAAGGCAACCCTGACACCTTGCTAAGGGGACCGAGGACCGTTTGGTGCCCATATCACTAGATATGGGGTCCCTACCTATGGGAATGCACCAGTTTCCATGATATTGTAGACACCCCATTTTAAATTTAGAAAATTCTATGGTTTTTTGAACCCTTAGGATCATGCTTAATCTAGTAAACCCAAATCCATAGTTCACACAACCTACCTTGTGACCCAAAACCAGTCTGCCTGCCCGGAACCTTGTAGAAACCCTGTTTTGACCAAGATTTCTGTAGATGCTCCGTTTTACCAAAATAATCATTAAACATAGTAAACAAATCTGTTTTACCCCAAAGTTTCTCTGAGAGCTTCACAAGAGGCTGCAAAAGACAGCAAAATTGAAAAACATCACTTTGGACAAGTTTTGACTTGATCGAAATGGGGCGTGTCGCCCAAGTTATCCTACATTTGCCCTATTTTACAAAAACATTCATTAAAAAAATTAAAGGAATCCGTTTTGACCCAAATTTTCGTTGAGAGCTTCAAAAGAGGTTGAGAAAGACACCCAAATGGAAAAAACTTACTTTGGACAAGCTTTTTCTGGGCGACATGGGGCGTGCCACCCAGGCGACACAGAGCGTGTCGCCCAAGTCATCCTACGTTTGACCTATTTTACACAACAAATCATTAAAAATAGTAAAAAAATCCTTTTTTACCAGAGTTTTCTCTAAGAGCTTCACAAGAGGCTGAGGAACATAAGAAGTGAAAAAAAATCTCAATTTTGACAAAAAATGTTGTGTGTGACATGGGGCGTTCTGCCAAGCCTTAGGCAACACAGGGCGTGCTGCCCAGGTGACATGACCGTGCCGCCCAGGCGACATGATCTGTACTGCTCAAATCCGTGGCCTTCAAAATGTGCATCTTTGACTGAGGGATTTGTTTTTTATGTGTGCATATCCTTCCCAGTGGATTTTGACCCGTATAAGGCCACTTTTCGTGGTCATTTGGAGATAGAGATTAGAAACCTTAAAGAGCTACAAAAGATAGAAATCTTAAAGAAAAACTCAGCAAGAAAACCCTAACCTAACCTAAGCCTAAGAACCCTAGTTCTAAGATATTTCCAGGGCACAACCACCCTATTCAATCAAGACTTGTTGGATAACATTCAGATCAGAGAGACAAAGGAGGACCGGTTCTGATACGGGCCAAACTTAGAAGGCTCGGGAGTCCGGGGCCATCCGACCCAATTTAGTATCATTTCTTCGATCTTTTTATTCTTATTTTAATATTTTAATTTTATTTTGATCTTATTTGGTCAATTTTCATAAAAATCATATCTTGGATGTTTTTTCATCATACTGGCGCTGCCATAGATCTGAGAGCAGATTTGCTCGTTTTTAAGCAGATTTAACCTTAGATCTGAATTCGATTTGTCCCACCTTCTATTCTATTTCATACCCATTTTCATTGGTTTAAGGTATCAAATCCGAGAGATCTTCACTACCGGATCTGTCAGATTTGCATCATAAACAATTTGGCACCCACTGTGGGGCATTTTGAGCATGATCCAAGTGCCAAATTACAATTTTTGTTCACTATTTTCACTGTTTTCAGTCAAAAAAGGGGCCAAAACCTGGATGTGATGAGGAACCAGGGTTTCGGTGCCTGTTTGCCTTGCGACACATTGCGTGCCGCCCAGGTGACACAGGGCGTGCCTCCCAAGTCCAAGGTGACACGCCCTCTGGCGGCCCCCGTCGCCCAAGTTAGGGTTTTTTTGAAATTTTTCAGGCTGAGTCCATGGACTCTCTTATGACTCTCCTCAAAATTTCAGAGAAAAATAAAATTTTTAAAAATACCAAAAAAATATATTTTACTGTTCTCTCTACACTATTCTACTTTCATCTGTTTTAAGTTATTTCATCATAAATATGTTTTTTTTCATACTTGTTCCAAGTTTAAAGTAGTCTTATTTCATCAATATTATCAAGATAAAAATATAAAACAAAATAAAACGAAAATAATTTTATTTTGGGGCAACACTAGCAGTGTTGCCCATCCTGCAAGGGCGACACTAGTAGTGCTGCCCGAGCAACACCACCCGTGTCTCCCAACTACAAGTTTCCTAGAAAACTTATGGGACCTCACAGGCCCATTGCAGGGACTTTTGGCTCCTTGTTGACCATGTTTTGACTTAAAATAAGTTTTTTAAAAATGTAAAAAAAATTTTTGCTTCAGATAGGTTTGTGTTGTTTCTGACTCTTTTATTTTACTTTAGTTTGTTAATTTGGATTGAAACATTGTTTTCTCTACTTTCACCATGCTTATTTTAACTGTATTTCATCAAAGTTAAAAAATATAAATAAATAAAAAAATAAATATAAATAGAGGGCTGCTTTCACCCTCCTTAAATTATGTTCCGCTTGAGTCACCCTTGACTCGGGCCGTGCTGGACTTAGCATGGATTGTGCCTGGTCTCATTGTTCTTACTTAACCTTCTTAGGGGTTGCTTTACCCCTCCATCTATACTGTGCTTCGAGTGAGCTTCGCCTCGAAGTGAGCATCACTAAGCACGGTCAATGCCTAGCGCTCACTTATTTCCTTTCTTGTTTTGTTTGCGTTGTATGCTTGACTTTATTTTAATTGCATGCTTCTTTACACAGTCCAGCACACACTGGACCATGAGTGCTCGGGACGCCAGCAAACAAATATTTCAAAACCCCCCAAAATCGGCATTAACGGTGTGAGGGGAACCTAGCTTTGAGAGTCGAGCGGTTGGGATTTGTGTAACTTTAACTGTGAGCACCTCTCCATAATCCTTTTCCTCAAAGCAACTCCGCGTATAGTAGGACCTGGTGAACATCTTATAACAAGAGACCAAGACCTATGTGGGGACCTATATCAGCCTAGCCGCATTTCAATAGTTAAGAACGCACTCTCAAGCCAAGCCTACGTATATTACTAGGTCAAAAGTTTTTGTGTGCTTGCTTTCTTATTTCTGTTGGTTAATCTTAGATCCCTGTTCAGACTCGCTTTCGGTCCGATTTGAACTCCCTGGGTCCAAGTCCAGGCTTGTACCCAGCTTAGCCCAGGTCCGAACCAGGTTTCACCTTGGTCTGAACTTAAGCCCCCTTTGGGTCTGAGCCGAAGGCTCGTTCCTAGCTCATCTCTGATCTAGTCTAGGTCCATACTAGGTCTGATCATAAACGTTCTTTGGGTGTGACTTCAGGCTTGTACCAAGCCTAGCCCAGGTCCGAACCAGGTTCACACCCAGATCCGAGCCTAACCCCTCTCTTGGTCTTAGCCGAAGGCTCATTCCTGGTTCATCCTTGATCCAATCCGGGTCCACACCTAGTTTGATCATAAAAACTCTCTGAGTCCAAGTTCAGGCTTATACCCAGCTTAACCCAGGCTCGGACCAGGATCACACCTAGGTCCGAACCTAGGCTCCCTTTTGGTCCGAGCGAAGGGCTCGTGCCTAAACCAACTTTGATCTAGTCCAGGTCCACACCTAGTTTGATTATCACAACTCTCTTCATCCAAGCCCTAGCTTGCACTTAGCTCAGTCCAAGTCGGAACCCAGCTCACAGCCAGGTCCAAACCTAGACCCACTCTTGGTTCGAGCCAATACTCTTACCCATCTAGTCTAGGTCTAGATTCTAGCATAGGTCTAAGCTTAGAGTTTCCTCTAGAGCTAAACTAGACTTACCCTAGTTTAGGGTTCAAACCAAAACCCATTGAGTCTAACAGGTTTCATCCAGTCTAGTCCTAACCTAGATCTTAGTTAGGGTTTTGCCCGTAGAGACGTAGTAGGTCTACCATGAGGTATCGAGTTTAGATCTCACCAAGTTTAGGAATTATGACCCATGGCAGAGCAAAGTCCAACCTTATGGCACCTGCTTAATCTAGATCCAGAGAACTTAGTTAGTCCGAGAGGCACCATCATAGTGCTCCCTCACAGATCATCCATAACACTCGTGTCAATGAACCGACTCTCGACCTGCATAGAACCAAACCTAGCTGTCCAAGCTGCCTTCACGGCCACCCTTTAGAAGTCATGAGCTAATAGGTTAATAAGGTTGTTAATACCCCGAATAGTCAAGGGATCAGGCGGGGGTAATCCTCCAAGACATAAGGGTTAACCTCAAATCCAGTCGACACAACAAGCACAAGGCCCTGGCCCAAATCTCTGAGTCAGCTGATGTCAGTCGTATGAACCCCGATGGTAATATAGCAGCTCAACATTCTAGTCTTGACAATCAGCCAGTTAGTGGGCAAGTGGGTTCACATACAACTAGGGAAAGTCTTCCCGAGGATGCGGTTACCAGTAAAGATCAGGGTTTTAATCTAACTCGTTATAAAGACAATCCTAAAGTGCATGCTTACTTTCAAGACCTGCTCAATAGAGGATACACCATTTAGCGCACTCAGTCCAAGAAGGTCATGTCAGAAACTAAAATCGTAGGCCAAGTCTAATATTTTGCCTCAAACCAGGATGATCCTAGGGCTGTTAGCTTATCAATCCAATCCACTACGGGCCAGGGAAATTCTACCTCAAGGGTAGACTCCACTTGATAGCTATAGAATTCCTTCACTCTTTCAATCCAGTGCCAGGGCAAGAGAACACCTTAGCCCTAGAGATAGATCATCCAACCAAGGTCAGGATCAGGATGACCTAGCCGCCCAAGGTCAGAGGTCTAGTCATCATAGCAGCTTGAGTCGTTCATCCCAGTTAAGTGGTGATCTTATCTTAGACGCTTCCTTGCATGGCCAAGTTGTGCAACCTCCGAGAAATGGGTATGCTCTGACCCACTTCAACTTGGATGAGCCTACAAGCCGACGACCGACACATCAAGTTCAACACATTCCTCAGGCTCAATCCTTGGGGCATAATAGCTGATTCATACGAGTCACATTCCACAAAATCAGATTCAACATACCATATAACCGAGCCAGCTGACAACTACAACACCGGCTCAATTCGCTCGTATGAAACACCTCCAAGACTCTTTAGAGAAAATGGAAATATGAGATTTCTCAACTCCTAAGGATTATGTATAAGAAATTGTAGGAAACCAAGGAGATCTACCAGTGGGGTTTGTGATGCCATAGTTCTGAAACAGATTTTTAGGGAAAGAGGATCCTGAGGCACACATCAACGCCTACATATTGATGGTCCACACACTATGAGACCAACCCAACCAACTTAAGGTCATGTTCTTGCATAGCTTAAAAGAAGAACCCTTGATGTGGCACCAAAGATTCATGAAAGAGGACCCTCAAGCAACTCCTGACGAAATGTTCAGGCAATTTTCCTCCCACTATAGTAGAGGAAGGCCAAGACCCATCACCCTTGGTGAGTTAACTTCCACCAAACAGAGGTCGGGCGAGTCTCCTTCCCTGTCTATAATTAGATTCAGAGAGGCTACTATGCGAGTAATTGAAACTCCACTCCCTGAAGCTATGAAGGTAATCATAGCACTAGAGAACATGAGTCCAAAATATGTCACGTTCTTCAGTGTGGGGGCAGTCCCTTACTCATTTGATGTTATGTTGGAAAGAATATCATGATATGACCAAGCCAAGGAAGATAAAACTGCGAAAAAACCTCTCAAGAAGGGGAGGTGAACATGATTAAGAAAAGCAACCATCCTACAAACCATTCATAGGGAAAGACTAAAATTAATTCTACCACATGGAGAATACAAACTTCAACACCAAGGGAATTCACTCCCATTGATGAGCCTATGACCGATGTCATGAAGAAGTTGCTTAAGGCAAGGCTCATAGAATTACCGACAGGAGCCAAGATCCCTCCTTTCCATGGAGGTGATACATCTCAATGATGCGATTGGCATCAAAACTATGCCCATAACATAGAGGAATGTCGAGCTTTCAAACATAGAGTTTAGGACCTCATTGATAATTATAAGATAATTATAGGATAAGTGTCAGATGCCAGAGACCTTCACTACCAAATCTGTCAAATTTGCATCATAAATTGATATATTTGCAAAGAAATTGTAGGAATGTCAAGAGTTTTACGATGTCTCAGTAAGTGACCCCTAAGTCACTGTTCCGCCAATGCTCTCATCGAGAGGACCTCCTAGAGTCATCTTCCACTCAGAGCATGCCCAATGAGGGTGATGACGTTAAAACCACTCCCCTATGGTCGAAGCATGGGAAAGACCAAAAAGACCCCATGCACATGTCCAACCTTGGTGATGACGTAAAAATTTGGCCAGATCGGTCCGATGAGGGGAATGACCTTAAAAGTCCCCCACTTTCTGACCCTTCTCCGTTTTCTTCTTCTGCTTCTAATCCTTCCTCTTCTATGTCTCCGGCAGGTACAACCTTGATATGTCTAGATTTTGAGGCTCTTGACAGAAAACTCGACGGATCCAATATAAATAAGACGCAATGGAAGCAGTTGAAAAAGACGCTGGCCCAGAAAATAGGATTCTTAACAGTTGCTGATGCCCTGGCAGCTCGAGCCAAAGCACAGCCGTCTTCTTCAAAGAAGCACAAAAAGTCAAAGCCAAAGAAACCCCAGTGGCCCCCTACGCCCAACTTTGAGCAGAGACTTGTGAGAGTCAAGAGGACAAAGTTTCTATTATGAAGAAGCTTGCCACATGGTACAAGTCTATGAAGTATAAACTAGCACGGGGCAAACACTGCAGGCACCCATACAAATACCATGTGATTCATATGATGACGCTTCTTGCCCAACCACCGTTGAACCTCAATTTCCCTCTAACTTTCAAGAGAAGCTTCTGCAGCCTTTCCACTTTTGAGGTTGACCTTTCTGTCCCTCGGTTCGAGAAAGGCACAGAAATCGTGACCTACTCTGGGCCCCTATTGGAGGCAGAGATGTTAGGATCATTATTCTCTGCACTTGAGGTTGATGAAAAGACCCCTGTAAACAATGAGGAGGAGTTGCAAGAAGCCCAAAAATAATGGGTAGAAGGTGGTCAAGCTACTATTGACATGCTCGAAGAAATAAAACTAGGAGATGAGGCTGACCCTAGGCCTACTTTTATCTCAAAAAATATGTCTTCAGAAGAGAAAGAAGATTTCACCACTTTCTTGCAAGAAAATTGAGGCGTTATTGCCTGGCATTACCATGAGATGCCCAATCTAGACCCTCAAATCGCCTTTCACCATCTCGGCATTGACCTGACTATCAAACTTGTCAAACAAAAATCATGGAGGTTTAGGCCTAACCTCGAAATGCAAATAGATGCCGAATTGACCAAACTTAGACAAGCAAGCTTCATTCATGAAGTCAAGTACCCGAAATGGCTAGAAAATGTCATTTCAGTCAAGAAGAAAAATGGTCAAATTAGGTTTTGCATTGACTTCCGCGTCCTCAATACCGCCTGTCCCATGGACGACTTCCCATTGCCATTCAATGAGATTCTCATCAACTCAACGGCTCTCTGTCAAATCTTTTCCTTCATGGATGGGTACTCCGAGTATAACCAGATACGGATGGTGCCTGAAGATGAAGAAGCCTCTGTGTTCTTAACTCTAAAAGGGGTCTTCTGTTACACGATGAAGCCTTTTGCATTAAAGAACGCAGGTGACACATACCAGAGAGCAATGACTACCATCTTCAAAGACATGATGAAGAAAGAGGTAGATTGCTATGAACCCATCTTCCGAGGAGAAGGATGTTCACATGAATAACTTTAAAAAGGTATTTGAGCGACTACTTCTTCATCAACTTAAAATGAACCCGCTGAAATTCTCTTTCGACGTGTGCCCGGGAAAGCTATTGGGATTCATTGTCAGACATTGAGGGCTTGAGGTTGAGCCAATCAAGATCAGGCAATCTAAGAAATGCCGTCACCGATTACGCTTCGAGAACTGCGCTTCCTTCAAGGGCCGCTGTCGTACATTCACCGGTTCATTTCAAATCTTTTTGGTCGCTGTAAACCCTTCACACACTTATTAA
This sequence comes from Amborella trichopoda, assembly GCF_054954075.1. Classification (NCBI taxonomy): domain Eukaryota; kingdom Viridiplantae; phylum Streptophyta; class Magnoliopsida; order Amborellales; family Amborellaceae; genus Amborella; species Amborella trichopoda. The sequence goes on along the minus strand of NC_142337.1, from coordinate 21,556,830 downwards.
AGAAGGATACGCCATTCATTTGGGATAAAGCATGTCAGGAAGCTCTTCATGACATCAAAAAATATTTACTCAACCCTTCAGTGCTCTCTACACTTGTGTTGGGAAAACCCCTTATCCTATACGTGACTTCTCTGGACGAGTCAGTCTGGGCAAGGGAAAAGAGACAACATTGTATAATCTCAGTCGCAGGATGCAAGGGGTTGAGAAGAATTATCCCCCTATTGAGAAGATGTGCTTGGCCCTGATCTTCGCTGTGCAAACTCCGCCATTACTTGCTTGGTCATGAAGTGAAACTTATATCGAAAGCATTCCTATGAAATTTCTCATGACACGTCCATACTGGTGGGGATGCCTTGCTAAGTGGGCATTATTGTTGATGGAATTCAACATCATGTATGTCCCACAGAGGCCATCAAGGGCCATGCCTTGGCTGATTTTCATGCTGCACACCATGTACCGACAGAATCTCATCTATCAAGCAACCTCCCTAATGAAGAAGTGTTTTGTGCTGACCTTGCTCATGCGTGGGAATTGTACTTCGACGGAGGCTTCCAATCAGATCGAGGAGGTGTCGAAGTAGTATTCCTGACTTCGACAGTAGTATTGTCAGTTTATTTCTCTCTCGCTCAAGCTGGTTCTCATAATGAAGCAGAATATCAGGCCCTTATAATCGGGTTGGAGATAACCTTTAAGCTCGACTTGGAGCAGCTCAAGATCTATGGCGACTCTGAGAAGGTTATCCGACAGCTCAAACGGATTTATGATATGAGAAAAGAGACTCTCAAGCCTTATAACAATACTGCAAAATCGTATATGGCCCAGTTTGAGGACGTATACCTGAGTCACATCCTCAGGAGGCTAAACTCGTTGGCTGATGCACTTGCAAAACTAGACGCTACAATTTAGTTGTCCTCATCAGGATCCACGCTTGTTTGGGTGGCAGAATGTAGACAGATTAAACTAAGAACCGAGGTTGACGTGGATGATGAGAGAAATATCTTCCCAGAGTGTCCTCCTTATCCATTTGGAGCGCTTCTACCAGCTAAGGTAGTAATTAAGACTGAACAAGAAATGGCATAGAGTCAAGGAGCAAAGGGTCAAAACCAAGAACCAAAATTCTTTGACCCAATATGCGTGAAAATTGAACAGGTAGAAGACTGGAGAGAGCCCATCACTAGTTTCCTAAAACATAATAGGCTCTCGAAAGATCGTGTCGAATGCAACAGCGTCCGTTGATTGTCTACCAAGTATACTCTCCTTGAAGGAGATGCTCTCTTCAGACGATCGTTTGATGGTATTCTTCTTAGATGTGTGAATGTCCAAGAAGAAAATAAGGTGTTAGAAGAAGTCCACTCAGGAATTTGTGGACTACACCAGTCCGGTCCTAAGCTCTATTGGGATACTATTGGCCTTTCATGATCGCCGATTCTTTAAACTATGCTAAAAATTGCCAAGTGTGCCAAATACACTCAAGCCTTGTTCATCAACCTCCAGAGCCCTTACACCCTATAGTGGCATCATGGCCCTTCTTACAATGGAACATTGTAGGGTCTATTGACCCTCCTTCTGAAATGAGTCATGTTTTCATTCTAGCTGCAACAAAATACGTTTTTAAGTGGGCTGAAGTGGTCCCCCTTAAGTAAGTTCTTGGGACAACAGTGGATAACTTTGTTCAACGTCACATTATATACCGAATTGGAGTCCCTGGCCAAATTATATCAGATAATGGTCCCCAGTTTTGGAGCCACCATATTGATCACTTGGTCAATCAGTTTGGTTTTGAGTGGAAGTACTCAACTATGTACCACCCTCGGGTGAATGGCTTAGTTAAGGCCTTCAATAGGACTTTGTGAAATGTTTTACGAAAATCGATATAAAAAACAAAGAAGAACTGGCATGGGAAGCTTCTCGGAGTGTTATGGACTTATCGTACAACTACAAGAAATTCTATTGATTCCACTCCTTATTCTTTGGTCTATGGGGGTGAAGCAAGTTTACCTCTCAAAATTCAAATCCCTTTACTACGAGTTGCTATTCACTATGGACTAACCGAAGACAACAAAGTCAAGCTCTGATATTAAGAATTGGATGCGCTCAATGAAAAGAGCCTAGAGGCTTAGCAGAACCTTGAACTCAACTAAGGGAGAATGAAGAGGGATTTTGACAAGAACGTCAAGGTCCGCTCATTCACCCGTGGCGATCTAGTTCTAACTGTCAAGAGGCCTATTGTTATGCTGGCGTAAAGGGAAGTTTGAGCCTAAGTGGGAAGGTCCCTTTATAGTAAAAAAGGTCTCGCCAAATGGAGTCTACATAGTGGAACATCTTGAGGGAGAGGAGGCAATGCCCCTATCAATGGGAGATACCTAAAGAAGTACTATCCGTGATGGATATTCAAAAGAAAGAGACTCAACGCAAAAATAAGCGCGACGGTCCAAACAAAGTCTAACTATTTTTATTGCAGCAAAAACGAGTTACAAGTTACAAGCTAAAAAGCCCATTATTAGAGGACGGTTACGATTCTCTTGCATCTGAGGATAAGAGGACGATTACAGGCCAAAAGAATTGCTTTCTTAGAAGAAGCAAACCCACGAAAGAATTGCTCTCCTAGAAGAAGAAAACCCACCAAAGCCGCACCCTCATCATTAAGAAGAAGCAAAACAACTTGGAGAGTCAGCTTCAATTCATCTAACGAGTGCTGCCATAAGAGGACGGTTACAAGCCAAAAGATGAAGCAAAACCACTCAGAGTAGTTAGCTTCAGTTCATTCGACGTGTATATCAAACATACAAGCCAAAGATCTCATCTGACGGGTATATCAAACACACAAGGAAGAACTCATTCGACATGTGTATCAAACATATAAAGCAGCCTGCTCTGGCTAGGAACTGGCCTATGATGGAGAGCATACCCTATTCACAGTGGATGCCTTTCAACAAAACAACATGGACTTCACTATTGTGCTGGAGCACTTGGCTTCAAACAGATATTACAAGCCATGCCTTACCATCATTCACTACCCTTTGCCGGCCCATGAACATCATCGTACGTACCTCATCGATGAGCGCCGCAATTCCCGCATGTAACTTACTGCCACATGCGAGCAGCACTGTGCGGGTCATGACGTTCCACATGTGTTGATGAGCGACGTCCGAAGCCAGCGCCGACTATGTCCTCCAAAGGCCAGCGCCAACTGTGCTCCCAACTCCTAGCACCGACTGCCTTTCTTGAGGATCAACGCCAACTGTGTCAGCACCGACTGTGCCTCTGTTACTGTCAGCTCCATTGTGATTGTTCGCTTCCCGAGACTCCTCATTTTCAGGGCTTAAGTTCCTTCACCTTCCCAATGGTTGCATGATTTCCAAGCACAACCTTCCACCCCCTGCGACGGTTCACCTCCTGTGAATGTTAATCTTCCCCTGACCTTTCGATTTCCGATCAGAACTCCTTTTTTGCTGATGAAAAACCTCTGCGATGGTCCACCTCCCGTGACCGTTCGTTCCCTAACCCTTCGGTTTCTCTTCTGAACTTCTCCTACACGATCGAAAACCCACTGTGAGACTTTCCCTACCTACTCCTTGGCAAGAAAGTCACCCAAAACAATGCCGATAAACCGTTGCAATGTTACTAAATCGTATTTAACACTCCTTAAAACCACCAGAAAACTCCCAAATCATGCGAAAATGCCCACTGCTGCTCGTTCTCCTCCCGAAAAATTCCTTGGAGAACTCTCTTTTCTCGCTCCCATTTCCTGCAACTTCACCAATCCCCGACAAAAACTTCCCCTTGGCATGCTGGAACACTTGATCTCCAGCAAGAAATTTGAACCCATGCCGGAATCCCACTGCTTGCCGAACCTTCTACCGGGCACCCTCTGCTCACCGTTAAAATTGTAAGTGTTTTTTTTTAACTTCGATAAAAAAGTGAAGGAAAATGAGTTTTTAACCCCTTATAGAGCCAACACTACCCTCAAACGCCCCTCACGAATTGGGAATTCTAGTCGTGTCTTAGAAAGCCAAACGACTATGGGCCGGGTCGGGCTTTGACCTGAGGACTGAGGCAACTCTCATCGCCACATGTAAAATTCCAACAAGCGGGCTAGACCGGGTCGGGCTCGGGTCATGGCTCAAATATCAATCCATACCTAGCGCCGGCTATGCGATCGAAGTTACCTAGAGTCAGCTGTGTTTCACCAACCACAGCGCCGGTTGTGTGCTTAGCAACTCAGCGCTGCCTGTGTCCAAGCGATAGCATAGCGCCAACTATGTGTCTAGCAACTCAGTGTCGGCTGTGTTCAAGCAATAGCACAGGTTGTCCTCAGCATCGGCTATGTTTTTAAGAATCCAGTGTCGGCTGACTGGATAAGAAGCCGTGTTGGCTGTCTTCAGCACCAGTTGGTTTTCAAAGACTTAGAGCCGACTGAGTGCCCAAGAAATAATTGTTGCTACACCGGGTGTCGGCTGTATTTTAAACAACCTATTGTCACCTACTACAGGCTGAAGCAGTGTGTGTCTTATGATTATTATCCCCAGTGAAGTTACACCTTGACACTGACCTATTATCCCCGACAAAGTGGAACCCAGGTCGATTAAACTCAAGTAATGACTTCTCATTCCCAGTAAGATAGTCTTGCACAACATATTATCCCCAGTGGAGTTAGGGTCGTTTTTACTATTGCAATCCCCAGTGGCATGCTTTACACTTAGTTACTCTGTCCTCAAGGATACAAAAGACCCACATTTGTCACCTCCCCAATAAGGTCAGCTTTCCTATCTGGACCCCTTATCGGTCGTACTTATCTTTTCCCTAAAGAATCAGACTGTTGCCCACAGAGCTGTTCCCCATAAAGTCTCACCAACATGGCGACTCAAGCCACGGTCCGTGCTGCATGACCCTAAACTACACAGCCCTAGTCTACATGCACGACCCTAAACTGCATGGTCCAAACCATATGACCTTAAACTGTAGCGTGGTCTAGATGCACGACCCTAAACTACATGGTCCAAACTATATGACCATAAATTGTAGCGGAGGTCTTGTTGCACGGTCCTAGTTGCATTACTCTAAACTACATAACCATGGTCCAAACTATATGACCTTAAGCTGTAGCGGAGGTCTAGTTGCAGGACCTTGAACTACACGGTCCTAAGTTGCATGATTCTAAACTGCATAACCATGGTCCAAAGTATATGACCTTATACTATAGTGGAGGTCTAGTTGCACGACCTTAAACTGCACGGTCCTAGCTGCATGACTCTAAACTACATAACCATGTCCAAACTATATGACCCTAAACTATAGCGGAGGTCTAGTTGCACGACCTTAAATGGCATGGTCCTAAGTTGCATGACTCTAAGCTGCATAACCATTGTCCAAACTATATGACCATAAACTGTAGCGAAGTTCTAGTTGCACGACCGTAAACTTCACGGTTCTAGTTGCATGACTCTAAATTGCATAACCATGGTCAAAACTAGATGACCTTAAACTGTAGCGGAGGTCTAGTTGCACGGTCCAAACTATATGACCTTAAACTGTAGCGGAGGTCTAGTTGCACAGTCCAAACTATATGACCTTAAACTATAGCGGAGGTCTAGTTGCATGGCCTTAAACTGCATGGTCCTACATAACCACGGTCCAGCTGTATGACCCTGAACCACAGTTCATGTCTTGACCATATGACGATAAACTGCTTTGCACAGATCCTAGAGGTATGACCTTAAAACCCCCCCCCACATACGCACACACACCTTTTACATGCATCTTCGAGCATGTCTTCCCTAATATATCCGTTCGTGTGCGTGCACCACCTTCACTACCTCCCTGGTGAGTCCATTCCTTTCATCATCCTATATCATTCCTCAGTGAGTCTCACCCGCACTCACAAAATGGCGAACCATCCCGCCACCTATACTCATCGTAAGCTAGTGGGTCACCACTTTCTACATTCCATCCATACATCCTCCATCTTTCATAGGTAGCCTCGTGCCATCTCCCCAAAAGTATGCTAAAACCACTACCCTGCACACTCTATGGCCTTTGCAGACTGCCATTCATCTCCATTATAGTCTAGCAAAATGATCTTAAACCATAGTTCACGTCTTGGCCGCATGATGATAAGCTGCTTTGCACAAGTCCCGGAGGCATGACCTCAAACACGCCTTCACAAAAGATAATGGGCATGGTGTATACCTTGATAAGGGAACGCCATGAGTAAAAATAACAAACGGGCTTGGTCACGAAACCATGAGTAAAAGAGTTCCGTGAAGAAAACAAAATGGGCACGGTAAAAGCCTAAAAGGGTATCGTGAGTAAAAATTGAAGAATAAGTGTGGACATGACCCTAAGGTCATGGGTAAAAGAGCCCCAAATAAAAAGAAGTTCATGAAAATAGTCTCGTAGGTGTCGCTTCCCAAGTTCTAGTGAAAACCCACAAAGGATGCTTGGACCAATAAATAGGTTGATGCAGCGCCTACCTCAACAGGCGACTTCAGCCCACACTCAAAAAGAAAAAAATCCCTGGTGTTGCACCACCAGAATCTAAAAAATACGAGATCTAAGGAAAAGATTCCAACAGCTAGAGTCATGTTACAAAAAGGACTCGAAAGACAGAAGATTGTCCAAGAAAACAAGACAAGTCTCATGAAGAAGAGCATCATTCCTAAGAGGTTACAAATATACTCCAAGATGCCGAAGATGCCTCGAGAAGGCTAAGTCAACCATGACTTTGGAGCTGCAATCAAATGATTGTCGTAGCTGCAAAGTAGTGGGTGGAGGTGGTTATAACTAAAGCTGGTTATCTCGATAAACTAAGGTACCCTAAGCGTCAAGGATAACTGGTGCACAATGCAGACGAGAACTGACAAAAGGCTCTCCAACAGAACAAACAAACAAGAAAGTCACTCTGACGAACCAAAGATGACCCAAGAAGGCTAAGTCAGCCATGACTTTAGTGCGGCAATTAGATGATTATCGTAGTTGCAAAGCAGTGGGTAGGGGTGGTTATACCCAAAGCTGGTTATCTCTATAAACTAAGTTACGCTACTCGTCAAGGACAACTGGTGCACGGTGTAGACGAGTACCGACCAAAGACTCTTTTGTCGTCTATCCATGACAAAGAAATCTAGACCAAATGGGAACAATGCCCTTCATCATGACACTGAATTACCAAATGGGTCGGATTCTGACTGACGAGGTCCGTACAATATCCTCAGCTGTGCAGTTGAGGGTCATGCAGCATGGACCACGACTGTGTAGTTTATGGTCTTGCAGCACGAATCAGGGCTGTGCAGTTTAAGATCATGCGGCTAGGATCATGGCTTTGTAGTTTAGGGTCATGCAGCATGGACCAGAGGTGTGCAATTTAATGTCATGTAGCTAGAACCACAGCTGTGAAGTTTAAGGTCATGCGGCTAGGACCAAGGTTGTGCAATTTAAGGTCATGCAACACGGACCAGGGCTCTGCAGTTTAAGGTTATGCTGTTAGGACCATGGCTATGCAGTTTAAGGTCATGCGGTTAGGACTAAGGCTGTACAATTTAGGGTCAAGCAGCACGGACCAACGTTGTGCAGTTTAAGGTCATGCTACTAGGACTATAGCTATGCAGTTTAAGGTCATCCTGCACGGACCAGGGCTGTACAGTTTAAGGTCATGCGACTAGAACCAAGCCTGTGCAGTTTAAGGTCATGTGAGACGGACCATTGTGTGGGTCCCCATAAGGATGGAACTCCATGGGGGTAGGTCTGTGAATAGCAATCTGACTCCCTAAGGATAAAACTAGCTAAGGCTATACACGAGCAAAGACCTTTAGATGAAGATAGTGGCCCTATAAGGAGTGGCAAGCAGAAGCAGACTTCACGAGGGATTAAGAGTGTAAGTGTGACTCCCTGGGGAAGATGAGTAATGGTGTGCATGTCACTCTGCTGAGAATGACAGGCCAGAGCATAGATGCAACCCCACTGGGGGTAGTGGGTCACAATAGGGTGTGACTCTTACTGGGGTGTTGGTGTGAAACAGACCCACCGGGGATTGGAGGGGTAAGCATGACTCCCTTTTTCCTTTGCACACACCTAACTCCACTGGGGATGTTGATGGAATACACTTGGCAAAGGGGTGCCTCCATTTCACAGTTAAAAGTCATGCATGTGGACCATTTGTCGTGTTGTTTATCATTTTACTATAGGGACGTGCGTTACAGTTTTAAGGTCTTGTAGTTCGGATTATGGCTATACAGTATAAAGTCATGCGGCTAGGACCATGCCATTTTAAGGTCATGCAACTAGACCTACTCTATAGTTTAGGGTTATATACTTTGGACCATGCAGTTTAAGGTCATGCTACTAGACCGTGGCTATGCAGTTTAGGGTCATGTAGCAGGACCATAGTTATGTGGGGAGGATGTGACTCTAAGGAGAATAGAGTTGTAATTGCGAATTCGACTCCCTGACGAGTGAGGCTGGAGTGCAGGGAATGAACTTCTAGGGATGCCGGACGAAAGTTTAGATAGAAGTGCCATGACGTGCTGCACAATGACAAATTCTAGATGGCGCTCACAGTGTTATGCTCTTGATGAGGGGTGCGCAGTGTTAGACACTTGGTGAGGCACGCGGCGTTAACTCCTAATGGGCGCGTGGTGATAGCCCTTGATGAAGCGCACGACGATGGCCTTTGACCAAAGCGAGTGGCAATAACATCTTACGCATCGCACGGGGACAACCCTCGATGAAGCGCACGGCGATGGCCTTTGATGAAGGTGCGCAGTGATAGTATCTTAAGCAGCACATGGCAATGGTCTTTGACGAAGGCGCGTGGTGATAGCATCTTAAGCAGCACATGATGATGGCCTTTGAAGAAGGCGCGTGGCTGTAGTATCTTACGCAGCACATGGTGATTGCCTCTAGCGAAGGCGCACGACGATAACATCTTACGTAGCACATAGCGATTGCCTCTGGCGAAGGCCCATCGCAATAACCTTTTCAGGTCTCGGGCTTGACCCTCTCAGGCCTGGTCTTATTGCCGTCAAAAGCTGGGGATTGGAGCATCATTTCAAAATTGTGATGGGCAGTTTGTGGCACCATTGAGTATAAATGGGGGAAAACCCTCTTTTACTATGTTACCGAAAGGCAAAATAGTGGACGGTGTTTTTAGAGAGAGAGAGAGAGAGCTAGGGCTTCCACCAAGAATTTTCGGCAAAAGCTTCCCAAGCCAAGATCCTTAGTACACACGCCTTCAAAAGATCCCCGGTGAACTTGAGCAGGTTGTGGGTATTCACAACGTGTTTGCGAGCGTTTTCGGTCAGTGCTAGAGGCCTTATGAGCAGGTAGTAGGGAGCTTCACGGGGCTGCTCCAAGATTTTTCAGTGGAACAACAGGGGTTGCAGTGTGTTCCTATCGGAGTTTCAGGGCTTCTTCAATAGCCTTGAGGTGGGTGGTAGGTTGCGGAGAGGCTTCAGTGACTTGGACGGCCTTCTGATTATCAGGGGGGGAAAAGGAAGAGCAAGAGTGGAATCATCGGGAACGTAGTGAAGTTTCGGTGGGTTGTGGTGACCTACAGAATCACGGAGAAGGGAGAAGGGAAAATATGCATGGTCGCGAGAGAGCCTCCGTAGGAATTTTGGTGGTTTTTCGCTAACTCCGACAACAAGTAGAAGGGGGGTAAGGGTTTTTCGGCAAACAAGAGTGAGTTCCTGAAGAGAAGAGGAAGCGTCGGTGAGAGACCGCCTTTCGCACGCACAGTGACAGGCCATGTTCGCTATATGCACGCACAATGACAGGCCACGCCACGAGTGTCAAGCGGCGTTCCCGAATTCCTAGGGACGTGGGGTTTATACATGTGGCATGTGCGAGTAGCTGGATCACAGGCAACATCAAGTGTATTTCTTCAGCAGACGGCAATAGCTCCTTAGTTCTGAGACGGCGATACCCCCTTACTCGTGAGGCGACGATAGTTCTACCTTCTTCACACGGCGATACCATCTCAGTGGGCAGCCATCGATAGTCTTGCCCTTAACTGTGAGAGGGTGATAGCTCTCCCTTCTGCGCACGACGATACCATTATAGACACCTCGTTTTAAATTTTACAAAGTCTATGGTTTTCTAAACCTTTAGAACCACATTATCCTAGTACACCCAATTTAACTACCCCAAAAATACCCAAATCTATCCCAATTTGAAGTAGAGCCCAAAAGCTTTCCAACTGTCCAAAAATCGCTTGAATCGGACCTATGGATAAAATGTTATAACAAATGACAATTTAGTCCCTGTGAGACCCAATTGTCGACTGCAGGCCAGGCTGTAACGGGCCCGAAAAATCACTAATTGAATCTTATAAATAACCCCTCTCCCTAACCTAAAAGGAGAGAGAAAAAGAGAAAAAAAATAAAAAAACCCTTAGAAATTCTTGAAATTAGGAAAATTACCCAAAAATACCAAAAATATGAAAAACCTTAGAAAATTCCTAAAAATTTAGAAAAAATCCCCAAAAACCCAAAAAATTAGAAAAACCTCAGAATTCATATTCAACCTCTGGAGATCAAAAACCCCTAAGAAAACTAAGGAAGTTCTCCTTCTGACGTCGAGAAAGACGACAACTTTAGAAAATTCTCTAGATTGAAAACCCTAGAGAAGATAGAAACCCTAGCCTCCTGAAGTCCTAACCCCCAAGACTGAGAAAACCTAGACCTAAGGTACAAAAATCCTAGATTAAAACTAGAATTAGCACACAACAACCCTAGATATAACCCTTGACACTAGAGATCTATTGCTGAACATCCGAATCAAAGAGGTAAAGAGGACCGGTTCTGATACAGGCGAGGCCCCAAAGGCTCGGGAATCCAAAGCCATCCGGCCCGGTTTGGTATTATTTCATCCAACAGCATATGTCAAACGTCTACCAAGTATACCCTTCTTGAAGGAGAAGCTCTTTTCAGACGGTCATTTGATGGTATTCTTCATCGATGTGTGGATGTGTAAGAAGCAAATAAGGTGTTGGAAGAAGTACACTCAGGCATTTGTGGACTACACCGGTCTGGTCCTAAGCTCTATGAACGGATATGCAGATTGGGGTATTACTTGCCAACCATGATTGCTGATTCCCTAAACTAAGCTAAAAAGTGCCAGATGTGCCAAATACATTCAAGCCTTGTTCACCGACCTCCAGAACCCTTACACCCTACAGTGGAGTCATGGCCCTTCTCACAATGGGGTATGGACATTGTAGGGCCTATAGACCCTTCTCTGGAAATGGGTCATGTCTTCATTCTAGCCACAACAGATTACTTCTCTAAGTGGGTTGAAGCGGTCCCAATCAAGCAAGTTCCTGGGACAACAGTGGCTGACTTCGTTTGAGATCCCAGTTTGGGGTTCCTGACCGGATTATCTCGGACAATGGCCCTCAATTTTGAAGTCATCATATTGATCGCCTAGTCAACCAGTTTGGTTTCGGATGGAGGTATTCAACTATTTACCACCCTCGGGTGAATGGATTAGCTGAGGCTTTCAATAAGACTCTGTGCAACGTTTTACGAAAATTGGTATCAAAGACGAAAAAAGAACTGGCATGAGAAGCTTCCTGAAGCACTATGAGCTTATCGTACTACTACGCGAAATGCTACCGATTCCACTCCTTAGCCTCTGGTCTACGTCGGTGAAGCAGTTTTATCACTTGAAATTCAAATCCCTTCATTGCAAGTCGCTATTCATCAAGTAGTAACGGAAGATGGGAGAGTCATGCCCTGGTATTAGGGAGGTTACAACCTAAAAAGCCTCTTATTAGGGAGGTTACAAGTCTCTTGCATTTGAGGATAAGAGGACGGTTACAAACCAAAACCTGTAATGTTGCTTTTGCATCTGAGGATAAGAGGACGGTTACAAGCCAAAAGAAAGGCCTTCCTCATGAAGAAGAACAGAAACCACTGAAAGAAGTTATAGCTTTAATTCATCTGACGAGTACCACCAGAGAGAACGGTTACAGGCTAAAATAAGCAGCCAACCATTTTTGAGTCAGTTTCAATTCATTTGACATGTACATCAAACATACAAGCTAGATCTCATCTGAACTATAAGCTAGATATCATCTGACGTCCATATCAAACATACAAGGCATAATTCATTCGACGTGTACATCAAACATACAAGGTAGGCTTCTCTGGTAAGGAATTGTCCTATGATGGAGAGCATACCCTATTCACAGTGGATACCCTTCCACAGAACAACACGAACTTCACTATTGTGCTGGAGCACTTGGCTTCCAACAGGCATCACAAGCCGGGCCTTACCACTGGTCACCACCCTTTGCTTACCCATGTCAATGCCATCGCCAAGCGCAACAATTCCCTCATGTAACTTACTGCCACATGCGAGCGGCACTGTGCGTGTCATCACGTGTCACATGCGCTGATGAGCACCGTCTGAAGCCAACGCCAGCTGTTTCCTCAAAAGACTAGTGTCAGCTGTGCTCCAAACTCCTAGCACCGACTGCCTTTCTTGAGGATTAGCGTCGATCGTGTCAGCATCGGTTATGCTTCTAACCGTTAGCGTCAGCTGTGTCAGCACCGATTGTGCTTCTGTTAACGTCAGCTGCCTGTCAAAAGTCAGCATCGGCCGTGTGCTTCACCGCGGTTGTTCACTCCCTACGTCTTCTTGTTTTCTTCGTCTCTTCACCTCCTGAGAAACCTCGTTTTCAAGGCCTAAATCTCTTCGCCTCCCCAACGATTGTACGATTTCAAAGCCCAACCGTTCGCCTTCCCCACGACGGTCCACCTTCAGTGATTGTTCTGTTCCCTGACCCTTCAGTTTCTAGTAGAAATTTCTTCTTTACAGCCGGAAAGTCACCAAATCCTTGTCAGGAAACCTCTTCTAGGCCACCAAAGACACCAGGAAATCACCAAAGCCCCTGAAAAAACACCAAAACACATAGAAGTGCCCACTGTTGCACTTCCCACCTCTCCAACCCGTAAAACCATAGCCAGGATTCACTGTTTCTCAGGCAAAACCCCTTGCACTCACTAAGAAATTGCTGAAAACCATTGAAAAATCCTAGGTAGCTCTTTTCACTTTCCTAAATCTTAGTTGGAGTTCATTGATTCCCTAGTGAGCTCCCCTTTTTCCACTGATTCCCAGGAAAAAAGCTCCTTGTTTACTCCTTTTGCTCACTCTCCTCCTGCAAACTTCACCAATCCCTGACAGACTTCTGCTTGCCAAAACCTTCCCTGTAAAAACCTTACCGGAAACCTTGGTTGCTTGCCAAAGTTTCCATCACAAGCTCTGCTCACTGTTAAAAAAATTTTGTTTAAGTTTTTATCTTTTGTGAAAAGTGAGGAAAATGGGGTTTTACCCCCTTATGTAGCCAATGCTCTCCCCAAAATTCCCCTCGCAAATTGGGAATCCCAGCCACGTCTAAGAGATCAAACGATAGTGGGTTAGGACCGGGTCGGGCACGGGCTGAAGCCCAAAACAAACCCACACCCAGTGCTGACTATGTATTCAGAGACTTTAACGCTGCCCGTTTTGATTGTGAATTCAGCATCGACTTTTGTGCTGGAAGCCCCAGTGCCAGTCGGTATCTTAGTAAACCTAGTGCTGGCTGTGTGTTCAGACATTCAACACCGCTTGCGTTTCAAAAACCCTAGCGCCGATTGTGTGCTTGGCAACTTAGCGCCGGCTGAGTTCATGCGATTGCAGGGGTCATCCTCAGCGCCGACTGAGTCGTTAAGAAGCAGTGTTGGCCATTTTCAACGCCGGTTGAATTTTAAAAGACTCATCGCTGGCTGAGCACTCACAATAAATAATGGTTGTTGCACCTGATGCCGACTGTATTTTAAGCAGCCTAGGCCAATGCCGTGTTTGTCCAATCGTTATCCGTAGTGAGGTTTCACCTTGACTCTGACCTATTGAACCTAGGTCGATCAAAATCAAGTCATGACTTCTCATCCTCAGTATGAGAGCCATTCTCGTATTATAGCATATTATCCCTAGTGGAGTTATGATCATTTTTGCTACTGCAACCCCCAATGGTGCCTCACGCTTATTTATTTTGTCCTCAAGGATATAAAAGACCCCCATTTGTCTCCTAATCCGCAATGAAGTTCTCTTCCATTTTCCATCCCTCGTTGGGCCACCATCTCCATTTGAGTCCTCTGCTTGTGAATTGCCTTAACCGTTTTATCCTTAGGGAGTCAGAGTGCCATCCACAAACCTATTCCCTATGGAGCTCCACCTACATGGCGACCCACACAATGGTCTAGATGCACGACCCTAAACTGTAGCGGAGGTCTAGTTGCAGGACCTTAAACTGCAAGGTCCTAGCACCATGACTTTAAAATTGCATAGCTATGGTCGGAATGCACGACCCTAGACTGCATGGTCCAAACTATATGACCTTAAACTGTAGCGGAGGTCTAGTTACACGACCTTAAATTGCATGGTCTTAGCTCCATGACTTTTAAACCGCATAGCTATGGTCAAGATGCACGACCCTAGATTGCATGGTCCAAACTATATGACCTTAAACTATAGCGGAGGTCTAGTTGCACGACCTTAAACTGCAAGGTCCTAGCTGCATGACTTTAAAATTGCATAGCTATGGTCTAGATGCACGACCCTAAACTGCATGGTCCTAACTATATGACTTTAAACTGTAGAGGAGGTCTAGTTACCACGATTTGAAACTACATGGTCCTAGCTGTATGACTTTAAAACTTCATAGCTATGGTCTTGATGCACAACCTTAAACTGCATGGTCCAAACTATATGACCTTAAATAGTAGCGGAGGTCAAGTTTCCATGACCTTAAACTACATGGTCCTAGCTGCATGAGTTTTAAACTTCATAGCTATGGTCTAGATGAACGATCCTAAAGTGCATGGTTCGAACTATATGACCTTAATCTATAGCGGAGGTCTAGTTGCACGACCTTAAACTGCATGGTCCTAGCTGCATGACTTTAAAACACCATAGCTCTGGTCTAGATGCACAGCCTTAAAGTACATGGTCCAAACTATATGACTTAAACTGTAGTGGAGGTCTAGTTGCACGACCTTAAACCGCATGGTCCTGGCTGCATGACTTTAAAATTGCATAGTTATGGTCTAGCTGTCTGACCTTAAGACTATTGTACACATCCTAGCAGCATGACGTTAAAAGGCTCAGCACCATGATTCAAACCATACGACTGTAAACTGTAGTGGAGGTCTAGTTGCACGACCTTAAACCACATGGTCCTAGTTGCATGACTTTAAACTGTATAACCACGGTCCAAGCTATATGACCCTAAACCATAGTGCACGTCTTGGCCACATGCCGATAAACTACTTGGCACAGGTCCCCGAGGTATGTCCATAAACGTGCCCCCACGTACGCGCACACACCTTTTTACGTACATCTTCTTGCACGTCTCCGACCCATGCGTGTGCACTACCTACCCAGTGAGTCCATTCACTTCATCATTCCTCGATGAGTCTCACCCGTGCTCACAAAACGACAAACTATCCTACCGCCTATACTCGTCGCAAGCTAGTGGATCACCATTTTTCACCCACCTTTCATACCTCATCCAGGTTTCATAGGTAGTTGCATGCCATCTCCCCAAAAGTGAGTTAAAACTACTATCATACTCACTTTGTGGCTTATACCAAGTGCTATCCATCTCCATTGTGGTGCAGCTGTATGACCTTAAATTATAGTGCACGTTCTGGCCGCATGACGTTAAAAGGCTTTGCACAGGTCTCGAGGCATGACCTTAAACATGCCTTCACAAAAAAAATGAAATAACGGGCATGATGTATTCCTTAATAGGGGAACACCATGAGTAAAAATGATGGATTAGCATGGTCACGAAACCATGAGTAAAAGAGTTCCGTGAATAAAACCCAGGCATGTTGAAAACTTGAAAGGGCATCATGAGTAAAAATGGAAGAGTAAGGGTGAATGTGGCCATAAGGTCATGGGTAAAAGAGCCCCAAATAAAATGAAGTTAGTGAAAACCGTCTCTACGGTGCCACTCCCCAAGTTCAAGTGAAAATTCATAAAGGACGATTCAATCAATAAACATGTTGATGCAACGCTTGCCTCAATAGGTGGCTTCGGCCCTCACTAAAAAAAAAAATACGAGCTCTAAGGAAAAGATTCCGACATCCTGAGTCCAGTTGCAAAAAGGACTTAAAAGATAAAATACTTGCCAAGATGGAAAGACAAGTCTAATGAAAAAGAGTATCATTCTCAGGAGGCGATGAAACACACTCCTTGATGCCGGAGGTGCCTTGAGAAGGCCAAGTCAACCCTGACTTTGGAGCAGCAATCAGATGATTGTCATAGCTGCAAAGCAGTGGGTGGGGTGGTTGTACCTAAAGCTGGTCAACCCAATAAACTGAGGTACCTTACCCGCCAAGGAACAAATGGTGCACGACGCTGACGTGTGCCAACAAAAGGCTCTTTAGAACAATAAACAAACAAGAAAGTCACTCTGATGAACCAAATATGCCCTAAGAAGGCTAAGTCAACCATGACTTTGGAGCTGCAATCAAATGATTCTTGTAGCTGCAAAACAGTGGGTAGGGGTGGTTATACCCAAAGCTGATTATCTTGATAAATTGACGTACTCTATCTGCCAAGGAACAACTGGTGCATTACTCAGACGAGAGCTGACCAAAGGCTCTTTTGTTGTCTATCTAAGATAAAGAAACCCATGCCAAATGGGAACAATGCCCTTCGACATGGCACTCAATTGCCTGACGGGCCTGATTCTGACTGATGAGATCCGTACAAAATCCTCAGCTTCAGAATTATAGACCGCCCACAAAAGGGTGAGGACTTCAATAAGATCTCTAAAAAAAGTCTCTTCTCCCCCTAAAGTCTCCACTGACGGACCGATGAACAATGCATCCCTACGTCTGAGCATCCTAATTACACCATTGTGTGAATCTCCTCGTTGTTCACGTGGTCTTGTGGCTAAGAAGAAAAAAGTAAAAACGTCGAAGGAAATTTTTTTAATATTGTCCTTTTCGCTTCTCTCAAAGAGCAACATTTGGTGGGGCAATGTGTTTGAATGCATTTTTCAGCACCTTGGTCCCCGATGCGGAATAAAGAGGAAGCAGGTCAATAAAGCCTACAAAACAGTCTAAATTTCAACAGTCTTAGAATAGCCCTAGAATTGGTCAAGATCTTCATCAACACTCCAAAAGGCCACCTGCCAAGTTTAATCACGATCAGACACGTCTAAGGCAGTGAACACAAATAAACAATTTTGGTAAAATCGGCCTCTAATACCCTGAAATGGACCCCGTAACTAGAACTATATTTTTGGTGCGTTAAATAGTGGCGAGACCACCAACATTAAATCTTGCACATTTAAACACCCCTATGTGTCAAGATTCAGCTTAATCGGGCACTCTAGGAGAAAGTTATGGGTAAAATACCAAAAGGGGTATGCCACACACTATACTCGTGTGGTCACCCTGCACCAAATCACCATTAAAGGTAGTTGTTTTTACAATAATGAGCAGTGACAATGGGGCCTATATCTCACCCGTTCCAAGTCAGAACGCTCTGAAATTTTGTGAGCATGTTCATCTCATCAAAACGAGCGTTTCGATATGTGGTACGCCCCGTGATGATGCCCGAGCAGGGAGAAAAATTAGAGAGAAGTTGCTGATCCATAAAGAAAATTGTAGAAAATTCAACGGCAACATGCCCCACTCGAGCGGCCAAATCAAGGCGATCGCATACCCGATAAGCACAAAACCAATTCCATTATGTGTGTGAGGTCTGTGGTTATCCCTGATCCGAACCTCGGGTATGATGAACAGTTTCACACACAGAGGCGTCAAAGCTGCTACAAATTTCGGCCGTCGAATTTCAACATTTTAGCAAAAAACTCAAGACGACAAAATCTTCATCCGAACATGAAATCAAGTGGTGTTTGTTGCCACGTGATCAAGACGGCATGCTCAATATGATTCATCAAGGAAACTGAAGAAAAACATTAAGAAACGAACACACACTTGATCCAAAGTTTTCAAGATTCAAGCAAATTTCAAGTTTCATGATCATGGCTTTAAAACATAATTCATGGCTCGAAAGTTGGTATCAAGTCGATTGCAATGCCAAGCCCCACAAGAAAACAACATCTTTTGATCAAATGGGCATCCGAACAACCCCGGATCAGTCATGGAAGATCACGCAAGTTCTCCTGTAGCAGCAGGGACTGTTATGGAATTCCACACATTATTAGGCAGGGCCAAACTAGTCTTTTTGCATCCATTTTTATAATTTCTTTCAATTCAGTTAAATTGTAATTATCTTTAATTTCAGATTGTTTTTAGGCGTCCGCCCATGTTTGGACCCAATTCTATATAAACGTACAAAGCAAAATTGTAAAATCCACATGGGTTCATTCTTAAAGATTCAATAAAGACTTAATTTTTTCTTAAGCTCGTGGGTGCATCTCAGAGAGAGAGAGGAGAGAGAAGAAAATGGTCTGTACCCTTCGATAAGGTAACTTTTTCTCTCCTCTCCTCTTTCTCTCTTTCTCACTCTTCTTCTTGTCTTTATCTCTCTCTCTTCTTCTAATCTCTATCTCTCTTTCTCTCTCTTCCTCTCATCCCTATCCTTTCTGTTCTTCTTCTTAAAACACAGTCGGTAATGCCTAAAGCCGACTGTGTCTTTCTCTCTCCGCTCTTCTCAAAACATCACCGACAATGCCTAGCACTGACTGTGTCTTTCTCTCTCTGCTATTCTTAAGACACAGTCGGTAATGCCTACTGTCAGACACAGTCGGTAATGCCTAGTGCCGACTATGTCTTTCTCTCTCTGCTCTTCTTAAAACACAACGGATAATGCCTAGTGCCGATTGTGTTGTTCTCTCTCCTTTCTTCTTAAAAACACCATAGCAGGCGATGCCTAGCACCGACTGTGTCCTTCTTGCCCTGTCTCTCTTTAACATAGCCGGCGATACCTAGCCCCAACTGTGTCCTCTCTCTCCTTATTGCCCCCTCTCTCTCTAACACAACCGGTGATACCTAGCATCGACTGTGTCCTCTCTCTCTTCTTATTCTAACACAGCCGGCGATGCCTAGCGCTGACTGTGTATTCTTTCTCTTCTTCTTCCAATGCAGCCAGCAACACCTGAAGCCAAATGTGTCCTTCTACCTCCTCTCTCTTCCCTTCTCTCTTCTTTCATTCTCTTCTCCTTCTTTCTTTCCCTTCTTATTTTTCTTTCTCCTCTTATTCTCTTACTTCTTATTCTTCCCTTATGATTTCTATACCTTCATTTATCCTTTCGTTTGAC
Organism: Amborella trichopoda; assembly: GCF_054954075.1. Classification (NCBI taxonomy): domain Eukaryota; kingdom Viridiplantae; phylum Streptophyta; class Magnoliopsida; order Amborellales; family Amborellaceae; genus Amborella; species Amborella trichopoda. The sequence goes on along the minus strand of NC_142337.1, from coordinate 21,537,551 downwards.
TAAGAGGGGTTGAGATTAGCCTCTTTTGGTAGCTCTGTCATCTAGCCGTAATGTTGTTGTGCCAGAATTCCTTTGCACTCTTTATTGCCACGAAAGACTAACCATCACGTCTAGCTAGTAAGTATCGGTATTGACGTCTAACAGTAACTATGTTGAGCTGATCTGAGTTATCGAGCCCGTTTTAGTGCCACATCGGACCAATTACCTACCAGCTTAGTTACTATGCTGATGTCCCCGCCTAGTCAAATTCTTCTCTCGCCCATCTTCCTTCTCTTATTCTTCTCTTCTTACTATGAATGTGCACGCTTGTGTACGGTCATCAAAGAGGCAAGGTGAGGTCATTTGACCCACCTGTCTTATACCATTTTCCATATATGTGTCATCATAGAAAACAGGAGATTATAAGGTAAGGGAGGCGATTTCGAACCACTTTCATGACTGGGGGGACTTTCTTCGTGATCTAAGAGGGAGCCCACACGAGCAAGCCCGAGTAAGTCTCGAACCCACCTTAAATTCCTCTCTCATTAGTTGGTAATACCTGCCCTTGTTTTCAAATGAGGTTCCCGAGAGAGCCATCTCAAAACGTCCTGGGTCTCCCCTGAAACCTAAGATGGGTACCACCCGATCATCCAGATCCGAAGGGCAAGATCGAGGCACCTAACCACACCCCTCAGCACCAAGCCCGGCAACAAGCCGATAACAGCCCCCCAAAATTAGAACAAAAACAAGGGGAATGCTTCCGATCAGGTTAATGAGATCATTGTTAATGCATCTTCCCAAGATTCAGCTGCTCAACACAACAATCAGAATCAAAACTGAAGGGGTCAGCCTAGAGTCAACGCTCAAAATAATAACCAAAGGCGTGAGGACAATTTCACCCTTCTCAAAGACCCATTAGAATACGTGTTGGAATTACTCTGGGCTAAGAATATGGTTTATCTCTCGTCACCATCTGAATCACCATTTCAAGTCACGGATAAGAGTAGGTGGTGCAAATGGCATCAAAACCATGCTCATGATACTCAAAACTACATATATTTGAAGCGGGTGATTCAAGGGTTAATCAATAGGGGGGACATCACTGTCACACCTAGAAATCAACCTGTCGAAGAGCCTAATCAAAAGATGGGTATCTTCACAAATCCTCTCCTTAAAAATATGGTCACAACGATCGAAAAGCCGGGAGCTCAAGACAACTCGAAAGAGAGCGTTGTCATTCACATGATTGAGTGTGGAGACGAAGAAGAGGATCTCAGTCAGTTCATATTGGCTTGTGATCATCACTTTCAAGAGCCCGAAGAAGATCTTTTGAGCCTCCTAAGAGGAAGCCCTACATCTCCAAACATCGATAACATTCCCAAATGGGACTGATATGACGAAGATGGCACACTAGAGATAGATATAGTCTGGACCAATGAAAAGGCATCATCTTCCAAACAAGGGGCTAACACCCCAAAGTCTCCCATTCCTCTTGCTAGGGATGACCCTATTAAGCATCAGGCTGGCAAGGTCGACTCCTTAACCCGAAGAGGCCGAGTGTTCAAACCCATTCAATTGATGGTCGATACTCTCAATGAAAGAATGAGAAATACCTAAAAAACTAAAAAACAAGCAAGGGTCGTAGATCACGAGCCGAACAAGGAAATTCAAGGATCTGCATCCACCTACGATCTACCAACTCATCTAGAGAATATCCAGGCTGCATCTTGGAGTTGCTCGCCAATTCACCAGCACATAGAGCCCAGATTGAGAAGGTCCTTGCCAAGACACACATCCCAAGCAACACACAGCCAGATGAGTGTGCGTAATGATCAACCAGCTGATGGCACCAACACCAATCGTGTTCACAAACGAGGACATCCCAACTAGCTTCAACCGATTTTACGTCGAACCTCTGCACATCACCGTATTCATGCAAGGATATGAGATACTAAGAGTGCTTGTTGATAATGGGGCATCCTTAAACATATGCCCTATGAAAACAGTGAAGCAGATAGGCAAAAGCTCGGATGACTTTGATCCACGTCCACTAACTATCGCTGCATACGACGGAACCAAAAGACAAGCTGAAGGCATACTGCCTCTCACAATCAAGATATGCCCTACATTCCAAGTGATAAAGGTTTATGTCTTGGACATAAAACCTTCTTTCAACATCCTGTTAGGAAGACCGTGACTACATAAAAACCTCGTGGTCACCTCAACACTCCATCAATGCCTCAAATTTCCAACTAAAAATGGCATCGCAAAGGTATGTATTGAACCCCCTGCTTTTCTTAAGAATAGTATACATAATGGGAAGCTAGCTGTAAGAGTCGAGTTTGGAGAAATCTTACCGCTTCCTTCAAGAAAGGCGATTGTGCCACCTTACTCCTAGAGGCCGGTGACCTTGTTCCTCAAATTTTGCAAACTTCTGCATTGATGGATGACATTATCCAATGTCAACATCGATACGGTTTTGGGTCCCTCGAAGCTTGGCACATGCTCTTCTCCCAAGGCTTCCAATCAGGTCAAGGCTTGGGTAGTCAAGAGCAAGGCATAACGGAGCCAATTTCTGAATCATTCGAAGCCAAAACCGGAAACAGAGATCGAAGAGGTCTCGAGTGTTCTCTCAGCTTATTGCAAAGCCGGATGATGCCTTCAAGCTATCCGTGCTTTGTATCTGGAGGCATTCAAAACTTCGATCCTCTCGATGCCCGTCATTCGAAACGTCCTAAGTTGATCCTTGAATCCCAAATGGGGAATAGCTCCTCTTTCACATCTCAGCACACATAAGAATTAGGAATTGAGGACCTTTTTGCTGACCTGAATTTGAAGGTATGCACAATCGGCTCTAACACAGCAAGCGTGCTCATCCACCGATTCAAACCCAGGAGTGGAATTGGTCCATCACTCCCCTATCTCGAGAATCGCTGGAAGCATACCATTGGGACCTTCAAGTACCGGTGCCAAAAAACGGATAGGCGTAGGGTGGCCATCTAACCACCCTATGCGTCCAGTCCCTAACATTTTCTCGCAAGTCCCATAAGGGACACCTCTTATGTTATTTCAAAAACCGTTGAAAAATCAAAACATGATGATGCTGATAATAATAAAAATGAATTTTAAAAAACAACGGACTCTCAACATAGCCTGATAACGGTGCACAATACCCAAGATGATGAATTGGATGACCAAGACGAAGATCAAGAGAGCTAAGAGTACGAAGAAATCCCTCAACTGGAGGAAGTCACTTCCCATCTTGAGCAATTCAAGAAGACGTCCGATGGTGACCCAATGGTTATCATCGAAGAGACGATCGACATAAACTTAGGAACTGAGCAGGACCCAAGGTTAACCACGATTGGAACCACCCTATCTCCTGAGGAGCGGGAAAATATGATTTCCTTTATCAAGAAATATCGCGATGTCTTCACCTGGTCATACGATGATATGTCAGAGCTACATCCCACATTGATGAACCATCACCTAATATTCAATGATGGGGCTAAGCCTGTAAGGCAGAAACTCAGATGTCAGAAGACCCACCTTCAGCAAAAATTTAAAGAAGAAATCGACAAGCTGCTCAAAGCGAAGTTCATTACCACCATCGATTACTCAGAATGGTTGGCCAACATTGTGGTCATACCCAAGAAAGATGAGAGGATCCCAGTGTGTGTTGACTATAGAGACCTCAACAACGCATGCCCAAAGGACAATTTTCCAGTACCAAACATAGATGCCTTGGTCGACAACACTGCTGGGCATGAGATGTTGTCATTCATGGACTGCTTCTTAGGTTACAACCAGATCTTCATGGCATAAGAAGACAAGACCAGGACTTCGTTCATAATGCAATGGGGAACTTACTGCTACAAAGTCATGCCCTACGACCTAAAAAATGCAGGGGTAACTTATTAGCGGGCAATGACTAGCATCTTCCACGACTTAATACACACCACCATGGAAAACTATGTCAACAAAATTTAGGTCAAGTTGAAGACCAGGAGGGATAATCTCACCAACCTGAGAACCATTTTTGAAAGGCTCCAGAAAAATCAACTCAAACTCAATCGGAAAAAATGTGCCTTTGGGATCCACCTTCAAGAGGCATTGAGGTGGACTTGTCCAAAATACGAGCCATCACTGAAATTCCCTCTCCCTAGAACATCAGAGAAATTCGTGGGCTGGAAGGTCGCATACGAGCCATAAGGCATTTCATCTCATAATTAGCAGACAAGAGTACGCCGTTTAATAGACTTCTCAAGAAACATACCCCATTCTGCTGGGATAATCAGTGCCAAGAAGCGTTTGATAAAATCAAGGAGTACCTCACAAAACCTCCCATCCTTAGTCCTCCTAGTCCAGACAAACCCCTGTTCCTATACATGTCAGTGAGTTACAAGACCATGGGGGCAATATTACAGCAATACGATGATCATGGAAAAGAACAAACGATATACTGCATCAGCAAGACTATGGTGGACTATGAGGCAAGATACATGGATGTGGAGATGCATTGCTTGATGCTTGTGTGGGCCATGCAAAACTTAAGACACTATGTGTTATCTCATTCGGTCAATGTCATCTCAAAAATAGACCTACTCCAGTACCTATTGGAGAGACTAGTCCTGAACGGACGAAATGGAGAAATGGAGAATGCTATTGACCGAGTTCAAGATCGAATATTTTACTCAAAAATCAATCAAAGGACAATCCATTGTTGACTACTTAGCTGAACATGCACTACCAGATAACACTCCCGTCAACACGGATCTCCCTAATGAGAACCTCTTCATAATTGAGGAATCAATTTGGGAGCTATACTTCGATAGTGCAAGGACTGAATATGGATCAGGTATAGGAGTCATACTATGCTCACCCGAGAATATTTTAATGCCAATAGCCATCAGATTGAATTTCCCATGTACTAATAACATTGTTGAATATGAAGCCTTGATAACCGGGCTCGAGAATGCCATGGGAATGAAATTCCAACAAATACGCGTGATTGGTGACTCCTTACTCGTCATAAACCAAGTTCAAGGGATTTGGAAGGTGAAAGAAGAAAAGCTCAAGCTCTATCAAGAAAGGGTGGGAAAGATGATCCCATATTTTAAGAAAATCACCTTTCAGCATGTACCTAGGGAAAATAATTGGTTCGTCTATGCCCTTACGACCTTTGCTTCAATGGTTGCTATTCCTCCATAAATCACCACGCTGCCATTCTATAGTAGGAACAAACATGATCCTTCCCCACCAAAAATCAAAGAAAAAATAGAGCAAGAAAATGAGAACGATGGGGAAGTGTCCCTTGTTACTTTAGATGCGCTAGTTAAGGCAACACCATGGTTCCACGATGTTCTATCCTTGCTAAAAGATGGGTTATACCCAGAAGGAGCAACCAAAAAGGATAAAGAAGCCCTTCGAAGGTTTTCTTTGGGATTCTTAGTTAGTGGTGATCTCCTGTTCAAAAAGTCCTTCGATGGCATCATTCTATGGTGTCTTGATCAGCCAGAAATCAAGCAAGTACTGATAGAGTTACACAATGAAGGAGGTCATTCTAACGCAGCCGCCTTAGCTCAGAAAATCAAGTGCCAAGGCTATTACTGGACCACTGTTGCTGAAGATTGTTGGAAGTTCATAAAGAGGTGTCCCAAATGGCATCTTTCTGGAGACCTCATCCATGCACCATCCATACCACTCAACTCAACACCGTTTTTATGGCCTTTTCCTGTAGGGTCTTGATATCATCGGAATGATCTCACCGAAAGCCTCAAATGGAAACCATTTTATATTAACGGCTGCAGAATACTTCACCAAATGGGTAGAGGGCGCATCATTTGTCAAAATTGAGGGACAACATGTTGCGCATTTCATAAAGAACAATATTGTACCCTGGTTCGATGTTCTTGAGTTAATCATTACTGACAATGGATCCAATCTCAAAAATGAAAAGGTCTCAAAGGTATGCAAACAGTTTGGAATAACGCAAAAATTCTCCACACCTTACAACCCTCAAGGAAATGGACAAGAAGAGGCTATAAACAAAGGACTTATCAGAATTATTGATAGAATAATAGAAGGTGGTAAAGATTGGCAGGAAAAGCTAAATGACGCGTTGGTCTATCGAACAACTGAGAAGACTCCTACTGGCATGAACCCATACTCATTGGTGTACGGTATGGACGCAATGTTACCCATTGAAGTTGAGATATCGTCTCTTCGAGTGCTTATTCCTAAAGATTCAGAGGATATAAAGGATCGAAGCATGAATCGCTGCCCACACCTTTTAGGCAAGTTCAAACCTCACTGAGAGGGGCCATTCGTGGTCACCCGAGTGCACGCAAGCAATTCTTATAAGATCAAGAATCAGAAGGGGTGCGAGCTCAACGACCCCATCAATGTGATGTATTTCAAAAAATACTACTCGTAACAGGCTCAAAACAGTGGTGAAAACCTGAAAAGGGATTAAAAAAAAAAAAAAAAAAAAATGCATGTGGTGAAAACCTGGAAGAGCATCACGAGTAAAAAAAAAAGAAAAATCTCCAAGAAGGAGCTTTTGATTAAAAAACACTCAAGTACAAACAAGTACTTGTAAGTTCCAACAATATGGCACAAGCAGACCCTGAGGATGAAGACTCCTCCTAAACCCTGTAGCTTCCTAACAGATCCAACTTAGAAAGATGCTAGAGAATGATATGAATGGAAAACCGAAGTGGCTTTGACGAATCCTGGAAGAACATCGGGACCTCTCCATGATGGAAGCTTAGCAAGAATCCAGAGAACTCTTCATGGACCCACGAAGCACAGGATGAAATCTCCAAAGGTAAAAAGACAACTTCGACACTTTTAAGTTCTCACGATCCCACACGGAAATCCTTTCATCATCTTTGGGTAAAATATAATAAAGAAAATGATCCCCAAAGGGTCCACAGGTGGCAAAACTGTATGGCCCGTCCCTTTTAAAAGTTCTTTTTCAATCTAATTGTTAAAACCCACCATTTTCAAAACCTTTTTAGAAAGGACTTCGTCCATCACTACAAGAGGTTAAACTGTTAGTTGATCTGGCCCCGTTCTCGAAGCCAACTTCCTACGCCTATTATGAAGGCTTGAAACTAGCTAGGCACTCCATGGTTGTATGAGTATAACTACCAACTACCACATATCGGAGATGGGTGAACCTCACCAATGACGATATTGGTTAGTCTGGGAGCTCTTTTCTCTCTTGGCTGGATCCCTGAGGCGAAATGAGGCAAGCTCATCCCCGTGTGTGCGTACGATGTCCCAAAGTCCAATTCAAAAAACGTCAAACTCGTGTAGGATAAACGTCAAGCTAATGTGACATAAAAGAGTCGTGATAGAAAAAAAAAATGTTAAACTCCTGCGACGTTAAAAAGTGGAGACAGGAAAAACATCTAAACTTGTGCGACGTTAAAGAGCCGAGACAGGAAAAATGTCAATCTCGTGCGACATAAAAGAGCCAAGACATGGATAGTCAAGCCCCGTATGATGTGAAAGGTCGGGTGTATCTAGGGCACAACCACCCTGTTCAATGAAAAAAGATCAAACTAGTGCGATGTAAAAGAGCCGAGATAGGGACCGTCCAACCCCGTATGACGTGAAAGGTCAAGTGTATCCAGGGCACAACCACCTTGTTCAATGGAAAAATGGGCCCTCATCCTGCGAGGTCTAGTCGGGGGCTTTTGGCATGTCTTGAAAGTCTAGGCTTATCGGCTAGGGAGGGAATTTGACGAGGCAGCCTCATGGCGAGGCATCACCCTAAAGTCTCAGGGACTTGTTTTTGTTTTTGAGGGATTTGTTATTCATCGCCCGCACCCTCAGGGACTCATTTTGTTTTTGGTGTTCAAGTGTGGGAGATCTTATGAGGTGAGCCATTCTGTGTTGTGATTGGATGTTGGCAGTCGAGGATTTTGTGTGGACCTCATTAGCCCAAATTATACGTGTTTGACAATTGGGTGCCGGCTGAGACTGTGATGCTGCGTCCACCTACTTTTTGTTGGTTGAAGCGCCATTTTGGGGTTTTCACCTGAACTGGGAAAGTGGCATTGTAAAGACGGTTTTCACCAACTTCCTTTATTCGGGGCTTTTTTACCCCTGACCTTTCGGTCATGTCCACCCTTTTCATCTGTTTTTGTTCACGGTGCCTTTTTGGGGTTTCCACTGTGTTGGGGTTTTTGTTTTCATGGAACTCTTTTACTCAGGATTTTTTGACCATGCTCATCTATCATGTTTACTCATGGCGTTCCCTTATCTAGGTATACACCATTCCTGTCATTTTGTAAAGGCGTGTTTAAGGTCATGCCTTCGAGACCTGTGGGAAGCCTTTTAACATCATGCGGTTAGGAAGTGCACTATAGTTTAGGGTCATACAACTTGACCATAGTGGAGATGGATGACAGTCTGTAGAGGCCATGGGGTGAGTATGATGGTAATTTGACTCATTTTGGGGAGATGGCACGAGGCTACCTAGGAAAGATGGATGATGTATAAATGGTGGGTGAAAACTGGTGACCCACTAGCTTTTGACGAGTATGGATGGTGGGATGGTTCGCCATTTTGTGAGCATGAGTGAGACTCACTGAGGAATGATGGATGATGGATGATGGTAGTGCAGTGAATTGATTCACTGGGGAATTTATGAAGGTGGTGCGCGCACACAAATGGGTCGGTTAGGGAAAGCATGTGTGGAAATGCATGTAAAGGGGGTGTGTTCGTCTGTGGGGGTGAGTTTAAGGTAGTGCCTCCGGGACCTGGGCAAAGCAAATTAACGTCATGCGGCAAGGACGTGAACTATGGTTTAAAGTCATATAGCTTAGACCGTGGTTATGCAGTTTAAAGTCATGCAACTAGGACCATGTAGTTTAAGGTCGTGCAACTAGACCTCCGCCTTAGTTTAAGGTCATATAGTTTGGACCATGGCTATGCAGTTTAAAGTCCTGCAGCTAGGACCATGTAGTTTAAGGTCATGCAACTAGATCACGACTGTGCAGTTTAAGGTCATGCAGCACGGACAGGAGTGTGGGTCGTCATGTAGATTAAGTCCCATGAAGAATAGGTCTGTAGATAGTAATTTGACTCCCTTAGGGATAAAAATGGTTTACAACCAGTAGGAGCTTTCGATAGAGAAGCAGACTTCACTGGGGATAAGTATGACTCGCTAAGGTGAAAGATGGAACTCCATGGCTGGTGGGAAAGTAACCTAACTCTTGGGGATAGCTTGGTGTGCGACTAACCCATAGGGGATTAAAGGGGTAAGCATGACTCCATGAGGATAATGAGGAATGGTATGTGTGTGACTCTGCTGAGAATGAAGGCTGGAGCATAGATGCAACCCCACTAGGGATTGAAAAGATAAGAATGACCGTAACTCCTTAGGGATAATGGGCTGCAATAGGGATGTGACTTCTACTGAGGATGAGGGATAGTGGCCTGCATGCAGCTCTATTGGGAACTGTAGTCGGGAGCAGAGGTGTAACCCCACTGGGGATAGTGACATCCATTTCAAGCTTAAAGTCATGTGAATGGACCATGTCCGTAATAGTTTTAATGTTTTTGTAGCGTGAACCATAGCTATGTAGTTTAAAGTCCTGCAGCTAGGACCATGCAAGTTAAGGTCATGCAACTAGGCCTCCGCTACAGTTTAAGGTCATATAGTTTGGTCCATGGTGCTAAGCCTTTCAATGTCATGCAGTCAGGACGTGCACTATAGTTTAAAGTCATACAGTTGGACCATGATTATGCAAGTTAGAGTTACGCAACAAGGACTGTGCAGTTTAAGGTCGTGCAACTAGACCTCCGCTCCAGTTTAAGGTCATATAATTTGGATCATGGCTATGTAGATTAAAGTCCTGCAGCTAGGACCATGCAGTTTAAGGTCGTGCAACTAGACCTCCGCTACAGTTTAAGGTCATATAGTTTGGACCATGCAGTCTAAGGTCATGAACCTAGAGGTGGGTAGTGAATGTGACTCCATGGGGAACATGGTCGTAACTGAAGACTTGACTCCTTGGGGGTACAAAGTGGTGGCTTGCTTGTGGGGATGACGGGTCATGTTCTAGGGAAAGTGGGAAAAATCCATAATCGACAGTGCTGTAGCATGCACACAATGCTAAGTTTTGGATGACGAACACAACATTAAGCCTAGATGATGCACTCACGACATTAGGTCTAGATGAAGCACTCTTGGTGAAGCGTGCGTCTATGTCCTTGTGCAGCGATAGCCTCGTATGAGGCGTGTGACGATAACCTCTATGAAGCGCGTGGCGATAGCCTCTGTGCGAAGCCCGCATCGATAGCCTCTGTGAAGTGCACGGTGATAGCCTCTGTGAGAAGCGTGCGGCGATAGACTCCTTGAAGCGCGCGGCGATAAAGCATGGCGATAGCAGTGGGTTGATGAGGCATAGGCGGCAATGAGTCGCATTTCAAGCCTCAAGCTTGACCCGCCATGCCTTTAGGGGTAAAGAAAGACAAGCTAACAATCGAAATCTAGCCTCGATTCTTCCCAGCCTTTAGGGGTAATGGAGCTTGACAAGAGGGGTTGTGTGTGTTTCTCCTCTCTTTTTACTAGTGAGTTAAGCTTGCTTATATAGATGATTCACCAAACAGGGTTGAACGCTCAAAATTCATGTTTAATTACAAATTCAAAACAAATCCAAAAATTAAGCGCCAATGATCAAAATGTCCCTGTGATCTTTTGCTCAAATGATGAGACTGTCCCTGCATGTAGGTTGCTCCACCATTGGAAGACCTTGGAAGCTAGTCCTGCAACTTGTGACAACTGTTCGGCTGTTTCCACAAAATATCTTTATTCTTCTCTTGATTGTGAGCATTTTGATGCCCTTCAATCATCTGTTGTGACCTTTTTCCCTAGGGTGAAAGTCTGACCATTTTTGTGAACTTTGTCTGCTAATGCATCTTCGAGCTTTGTCATTTTGGCTTCTGACACTACTTGTAAGTCAGAGAGGAGGCTTCTGTAGTCGTTTTGCCCCAAGTTTGGACTGATTTGGTGTAGATTTGCACCTTTGCCTAATTTAGAAGGTTGCCAGAGAAAGGGATTCCGACAACTTGCTGGATTTGCTTCTTTGGTGACCTAAGGACTTGCATTCATCGAACCACAGATTGAATGCAAGAGTTGTACCAGAATGTAGCTCTTTGTGAGGTAATTCTATTGAACTCCTCCTCACATTAATCCACGGCTTGGAGATTGAGCTATACTTCACCGAATCTGGAGCTTGCTGAACCCTGTTTTTTCTTTGGTTTCTCTTGCCACTTTCCTCTTCAAAGCAATAAGGGGCTCGATCACGCCATAGTGTATGTCATAGGTCAAAATGACGGGGCTGACATGATCTTGAACATGTCAGCGTTTGAGCTCTGTCTGGTTTCGGAAGAAGGCACCGTGTGTTGGCGAAGTTATTGCTGGAAAACATCATAGCAGTCCTCATTATCGGAACATGTTTGGTGAAGCTGCACCGCGCTATGGTAAAACCCATGAGTTGCGAGGCTGCATGAGCGTGGACCACGCTAGGGAGGCCTGATTGAGCCCAAATTTGGTCCTCGAGGGTTTTTTGACATTCTGAACACAATGGTGGTGGTCTGGTTCCCTGTTGTAGTCGCTAGCAAAGGGCTACAGCAAAGGATCCTTCTTTAGTGCGAGGGAACCTCATCTAGGTCACTAGGCTGGAGGCTTTATTTTCGACACAATCTTGGTCTGTGGGTGTTTCATGAACTCGCTAAACCAGACTGTTGCCGGTTCTCTCCTTATTCGCATGGGCTCATGGAAGTACGTAACAAATGACGTACAACAACTTGCCCCGATGGATGTTGTCCTTCGAGAGACACGAAAAGTGCAACATTCGAAAAACTTAACGTTGTAGCTCCTCTAATGAATCCTTGCCAAGACGTGTTTATTATATCTCCATCAATTTTTTTTTTCTTGATCACCGGCACAATGCAATCCTTGAGGAGTAGACCTTCCTGAGCTTTTCCCTTGGCCGAGTGGTGACTAAAGTGGTTTCTAGTTGTCCGGTGCCTTGTTGAGGGGCTTTCTCTGGGTTCCATCAGAATCCATTTTTTTTTGGGAGGTCACACTGATGATCTGCCTTCAATGGGCTTACGAATTTTTCTCAACACATACTCCTGATTTTCCAGCTAGTGGGGGCCCTCTTGTGAGCTTTATCCCACTCTGACTTGGGGGGTCCTGACGTTCCAGCTGGCAGGGGTCCTTCTTGTGAGATTTATCCCTATCCAAACATAAACTTCAGGAGCAAACAAGGTACCTCTTGTCTTACGTCGTACAGGTCCAGTTGGGGGTCTCCCAAATTACCCATACATGATAAGAGGATGGCCTTCGTGGTGGTCCCAGTTTAGGGGACTTCACCCTGGATGCTTGAAGACCGGTGGAGGAAGAAAAGGCAAGAAATGTAACTCTTTCGGTTACGTCCTACTGGTCCAATTGGGGGTCTCCCGAATTACCCAGAATCGGTAGGAGGATGGCCTCTGAGGCAGTCCTATTGTAAGGGACTTCACCCTGGACACTGGAGTTTGATGAGAAGAACGACAGGCAAGGTACCTCTTTGGCTTACGTCCTACTGGTCCAGTTGAGGGTCTCGCGAATTACCCAGACTTGGTAGGAAGATGACCTCTGAAGCGGTCCCATTTTAGAGGACTTCACCCTGACTGCAAGAGTTTGATGGAAGAGAAGAGGATGAGAGAATTTTTTTTTGGGGCTGAAAAATTTGTTTGGAAGGCATTGGGGCTTGGATTGTTTTGAAGGCATTGGGGCCCAGAAGTTTTTGGAAAGGCACTGGGGCCTGGATTTTTTTGAAAGGAACTGGGGTCTGGATTTTTTTTAACGGCACTGGGGCTTGGATTTTTTTGGAAGGCACTAGCGCCTGGATTGTTTTTGAAGGCACTCGGGCCTGGATGTTTCTGGAAGGCACTGGGCTTGGATTTTTTTTAGAAGGCACTGGGGCCTGGATTTTTTTCAAAGGCACCGGGGCCTGGATTTTTTAGAAGGCACTGGGGCCTGGATTTTTTAGAAGGCATTGAGGCTTAGGTATTTTTTTGAAGGCACAGGGGCCTGGGTTTTTAAAGGCACTGGGGCCTAGATTTTTTTGGGAGGCACTAGAGCTTGGATTTTTTTTGGAAGGCACAGGGGCTTGGATGTTTTTGAAAGGCACTAGGGCTTGGACTTTTTTGGAAGGCACTAGGGCCTGGATTTTTTTGGAAGGCATTGGTTCCTAGATTTTTTTTGAAAGTCATTGGGGCCTAGAATTTTTTTGGAAGGCACTAGGGCCTGGATTTTTTGAAGGCACTGGGGCCTGTAGTTTTTTGGAAGGCACTAGGGCCTGGATTGTTTGAAGCCACTGGGGCCTGGAGCTTTTAGGAAGGCACTGGGGCCTGAGTTTTTTTTTTAAAGCATTGGGGTTCTGAAGGCACTAGGGCCTGGGGTGAGGAGGTTTTGTTTAAGGCCAACACCTGGTAGTTGAGGCGTGAGAAGGTTTAAATGTTGCGGTCAACGAGGTATCATTATGGTGACATGTGGCTGAGCCGCTGAGAGGCATGATGCTCGTGAGGCAGCATGCTTTGAGGAGCTTAGGCCCTTTAAAAGGGGGCTAGGCAGGAGAGTGTGAGGGCAGATTTTTCCCCTTTGTGATGAAGTTCCTTTTCTTGATGCTCCTTTGTGTGGAGGCACTGCGGAGACTTCATTTTCTTTGAAGAATTTAATCGGTGCACGATGCTTGCTACGGGGGTTGACTGCTTGATACTGGCCTTTGGGGTGTGCGTGGGCGTTGGGCGTACTTGTGAATGTATTCACTCACGCGGAAGCAACGATGGACCCATGACAGAGGGAGAGCTTGTTGCTCCAGAGTTCCTCTGTTTGTGCGGGACCCATGGCATGAGGCTGGCTGTCACGACCCCGTCCCCGACCCCTATGCCGTACTTGACGGAAGGTGACCAGGTATGGGTTCGTGATCCACAGGTAGCGAATGCCACTTAAGTCGGAGTGCACTCATCGCTTTATTAATGTGGTAAACAAAGCAAACCATGGTAAGGAACTAAAAGCAATGATTCAAAAGGCAGAGGAACATCAAGAAATAGAATTCCCATACACCAAAAATCCACTATGAAATTACTTTCACAAATATTACAGCTCAGTTTGGGGCATTAGGGCCCAACAGTACATGGGTTCCACAATAGACAATATAACTAAGGCCAAACTGCCCATTAAAATATACAATGGGGGAGGGTGCCTTCGTCAGCTCTGAATCCCAACCGTTAATAGCTTCCACTACGCCACGTCTTCCACCTGTGACTCTTGCTCTACAGAGATGGTAAAATAATAGAATGAGCTGGACAACCCAGTAAGTAAGTCTAGATATTAAACATCATTAATAAATTCATCGCAGTATCAATATCAGGAAAATTAGGAATCTCATCAGTGCATCAATTACATGCATCATTTTAGGTATCAGAGTTCTCCTTCAATCAATACAATAACTATCATTCGCTGAATAGTTCAGAAAACCTTTTCTTAATAAATACCATCATGGTACATGACAATTATGCACTTCGTATTATCACTCATTCATCTCTAACTAAACATGTTTCACAGTAGACGTTCTTGTCTTTAACAGAGTATATTTCAATTTCACAATAAACAGATGGTCAGGTCATGCAATACGCTCAAAGCAAGCACCTCACTAGCATCAATCGCATAAGTTGGCCTTGCAATACTCTCAAAGCAGACACCCATTCATATCAATCTTGGGCATGCAACACACACATGGCTTGCCAAAGAATGCTCATAGCATCCATCGCTTCAGTCCCACCACCAATGGGTGACCCATTGCGTAGCACTCAAAATCACAGTATGATACTAAAACAGTACCCACTACCAATGGGTGGCCCATTTCATAGTGGTTAGTACACAGTATCAGAACCTAACAGTCAAGCATTGGTCTCTACTCGAGCTCAGTCAGTACCCCATGACGGACAATTCTAGTCTCATTAACAAGGTCTAAGTTTCATTCAGAAATATACAACCAACATGTACGCTATGCCACTAGCATGAGGCATTCATCACAAGAGAGCTATCACACGACATTTACACTTGTCAATTAACATATATGACTTGCAGTCTCATTCATGCAATATGTATTACAGGGCTATCACAGAGCAGGCGCATTTGTCAAATGATCGCTCATTGCATGATTGCATAGCATTATTCGTACATTTCCAGGGCAGTTAATATGTAGCACTCATCATAGGGAGGCCCTTCAATAACATTAAAGTTCATCAGTTATCATTCTCTACACTTGTTACTTAAAAGCATCAGTGAATCGTTCAGCAAGGCAATATAATTTCATTTCATCCACAACTGCGATGCCCTCATAGGAAAAATCACTATTTCCAAACAATGGAGAGCTTTAGTGTGATTCAAAAGTTGATTTCGAAATAGACTCAATTAAGGCTCATATGAAAGTGAATTGAGCGCATTTGCATAGAGTCTAAGTGAAAAACCATTTAAAACCATTTATTTCTACAACTGGCATAAATTTGAAAATCTCCGTGCTATGTAATAGTGACGTACCCCTTTTCTTGGAGGCATGACTGCCAATCTAGGGAGAATCTCAAAATAATCTAATTATACAAGTCTAAGTTGACACACAGAGCTTTAAATTGTGGTGGTTTGAAGGTGTTTGGACAACAATTGACAAGTAAAAATATCAGCACAAAGTGAGTGATAATTGCTGGAATTTTCCTGCAACTGTGAACAATGATATACCCTCACATTTTGGGGCATAACTCACCACCTACCAGGAATTTCAAAAAAGGGTCAGCAAAAAACTTTTCATACGCACACAGATCATTCAATTGGCAGTAGTTTGGAAGCAGGTGGACTCCGTTTGGTTAGCTAAAACTTGTGACAACAGAGGTAACAACTATGAAATCCAGTGAAATCTGCTAACAGTGACATATATACACAATTTAAATCATGGCCTCTCATTTATGAAGATTTTGGGAAAGGTTAAAACATAATCATCATAGTAGACACTTGTATTTATCAAATGAAAATGATTTGAGAGCATTTGGATATCATTTGATAGGTCAAAAGTTTGATACGAAAAGAGTAACCGTTCAGGAATTTTCTGCAATCTTTTAATATTAACAGAGCCACACATTGTGAAGCATAATGTCTAATCCATAGGGAATTTCAAGATGATATAGATGGAAAAGTGGAAAAAGACAATCATATCATTATTTTAAAACCAGTTTGGGTCCATTTGGACGCCGCTTGGCTACTGAAAAGTTCAATGCAAGAACCGTCATAGTTCTGGAAATTTGCCTTCTCAAGTTTAACATACATTCAAGAACATTCAACATAGGGGCTCCGCTGGGTATGCTAATTAAACAGCACATGGTGGTCCTTGGTTAGGTGCATCGATCTCGCCCTCCGGATCAAGATGATCGGGGCGACATGTGTCTCGAGTTTCAAGGAGACCCGGGACTTTATGAGATCGCTTTCTTGAGAACCTTGTTTGAGAACAAGGACAGGTATTACCAATCGATGAGAGAAGAATCTAAGTTGGGTTCGGGACTTACCTGGGCTGGCTCATGTGGGCACCCTCTTAGATCATGAAGAAAGTCCCCCCAGTAACTACTGGTTCGAAATTGCCTCTCAAGGCATGTATTCTCCTGTTTTTCTATAATCACACACATATGGCAAATATTATAAGACAGGTGGGTCGACAGACCTCACTTTTTCCTTTTTGGTGAACGTACACAAGCATGCGCGTTCAAAAGAAAAAGAGAAGAATATGAGAAGCAAGATGGGGGAGAGAATAATTTGACCAGGCAAGGAGATCAGCACAGTGACTAAGCTGGTGAATAGTTGGCCTGATGTGGTAGTAAAATGGGCTCGGTAACTCAAACCAGCTGAACAGAGCTACTACTAGACGTCAATACCGATACTGGCGAGCCAGACACGATGGTTAGTCTGTCGTGGCAATAAAGCAGGCACGGTAATTCTGACACGACAACATTACGGATAGACAACAAGACAATCATGAGAGGCTAATCTCGACCCCTCCTAATCAAATGAAAGAATAACATAAATAACATATATTATAAAGAAAAGCATAAGACCAGTAAGATACGAGAAGAAGAGAAAAGAAAAGATAAGTGAAGAAGAGAAAAGAAAGAGGGAGTGTGAAGAGAAAGAAAGATAAAGATGAATGAGAGGGAAGGGAGAAAAAACACAGATGGTGTTAGACCTCGCCGGCTGTATTGGGCAAACAATGAGGAAGAAGACTCAATCAGTGCTGAGGGTCGCAAGCTGGGATAGACAAAGACGAGAGAGGGGAACACAATCGACGCTAAGCATCGTCAGCTGTATCAGACAAAGAAGAGAGAGAAGGTGTAGTCAATGTTGAGTTTCACTTACTGTGTTAGACAGAGAGGGAGAGAGAATACAGTCAACACTAGGCTTCACCGACTATGTCCGATGAGAAAAGAGAGAGAATGTAGTTAGCATTAGGCTTCATCGATTGTGATTAAACAGAGGAGAGAGAAGATGCGGCCGGTGCTAGGCTTCAACGACTGTGTCTAAACAGAGGGGAGAGAAAGTGCAGTCGGCGCTAAGCTTCACCGACTGTGTTTAAACAGAGGGGAGAGAGAAGATGCAGTTGGCCCTAGGCTTCACCGACTGTGTTTAAATAGAGGGGAGAGAGAAGATGCAGTCGGTGCTAGACTTCACTGACTATATTTAGATAGAGGGGAGAGAGAGGATACTGTCGACTCTAGGCTTTACCAACTGTTTTAGATGAAGGGAAAGAGAGGATGCAGTTGATGCTAGGCTTCACATACTATGTTAAATGAAGAGGGAAAGGGAGATAGAGATGATAAGAGAGAGAAAGAGAGAAAGAGATGAGCAGAAGAGAGAGAAATACAGATAAAGATGAGAAGAAGAGAGAGAAAGATAATGATAAGAAAAGAGAGAAGTAGATAAAGATGAAAAAAAGAAGGGAGGAGAGAGAAAGAGGGGAGGAGAGAGAAAGAAGGGAGGCAAGAGAACGTTACCTTACCGAAGGGTACCGACCCTTTTCTTCTCTCCTCTCTCTCTCTCTCCAAGACGTACCCACGAACTCAAGCAAAATTTAGAACTTTATTGATTGATCCAAGAAAATGAATCGAGCCTTTTTACAATGAGGCAATGCCTCTTTATATAGAATTGGGCTAAAACATGGGTATATGCCTAAAAGCTACCTAGAATTGAAGGTAATTACAATTTAATTGAATTAAAAGAAATTCTAAAAATTGGTACAAAAGGACTGTTTTGCCCCTGCTTAACAATGTGTAGAATTTTGAAACAGTCCCTCTTGCTACCCGAGAACTTATGTGATCTTCCATGATTGATCCGGGGTTGTTCTGATGCCCGTTGATCGTTAGATGATTGTTTTCTTGTTGGACTCGGCATGGCGATCGATTTAACACCAATTTCGAGCTATGAATCATTTTTTTGAGCCATGATCATGGGACTCAATTTTTGATAAATCTTGAAACCTTTGAATCGATTGTGTGCTCGTTCCTTGATGTTTTTCTTTAGTTTCTTGGCCGAATCACACTCAGCATGCTGTTATGATCATATTGCGACAAATACCGCTCGATTTCATGTCTGGATGACGATTTTGTCGTCTTGAGTTATTTACTAGAATCTTGAAATTCAACGATCGAAATTTACAGTATCTTTAACTCCATCGTGTGTGAAATCCAAAAGTTCATGGTACATGAGGTTCAGACTAGACATAGCCTCAGACCTTACACATATAATACAGTTAGTTTCATGTCGAGCAAGGCATGCTGTTGCTAAATTTCTATAACCTTCTTCGGAGATCAGAAAATTTTCTCTAGTTTTTTACCCTGCTTGAGCATCGTCAAGAGTGTACCACATATCGAATCGTTCGTCTTGATGAGACGAATATGCTCACCAAATTTGGGAGTGATCCGACATGGAATGAGTGAGATATAGGCCCTGCCCATGACTGTAAAAACAACCACTTTTAATGGTGTTTTGGTGCAAGGTGGCTACATAGGAATAGTGTGCTGCCTACCCCTTTTTGGTAATTTACCCATAAAGTTTTCTTGGAGTGCCCGATTACACCAAAATTTGACCCATAGGGGTTTTCGACCGTGTTGGATCCAATGGCTGTAGTCCCATAGCTGTTTGACACACCCAAAGTACAACTCTAGTTACGGGGTCCATTTCAGGTGCTAGAGGCCGATTTTACTGAAATTGTTTCTTTGTGTTCACTGCCTTAAACATGTATGATCACGATGACTCCTTACAGGTGGTCTATTGAAGTCTTGATGATGATCTTGACCAATTCTGGGGCAATTCTAGGATTGTCAAACTTTTCACTTACTTTGTAGGCTTTATTAACTTGCTTCCTCTTTATTCCGCATCAGGGACCAAGGTGCTGAAAAATGTGTTCAAACAACTTGGGCCACCGAATGTTGTGCTTCGAGAGAACGAGAAGGACAATGTTCAGAAGATTTCCTTTAGTTATATTACTTTTTTCATCCTAGCCACAGGACCACGTGAACGTAGGGATGCATTGTTCACGTAATGGTGCAACTAGGATGCTTAGACATAGGGATGCATTGTTCGCGGGTCCATCCATAGAGTCTTTAGAGGGAGAAGAGACTCTTTGAGGGATCCTATCAAAGCCCTCACCCTCGTGTGGACTATTTGTGATTCTGAAGCTGAAGATTTTGTATAGACCTAGTCGGTCAGAATCAAGCTCATCGGGCAATTGAGTGCCATGATGAAGGGCATTGTTCCTATATGGTATGGGTTTCTTTGTCTTGGATAGATGACATAAGAGCCTTTGGTCACCGCTCACCTACGTTGTGCACCAATTGATCCTTAGAGGGTAGGGTACCTCATTTTATCGAGGTGGCCAGCTTTGGGTATGACCACCCCTACCCACTGCTTTGCAGTTCGTTACATAGCAGGTCCAAAGTCATGGCTAACTTCGCCTTCTTGGGGTGTCTTTGGTTCATCAATTGACTTTCTTATTTGTTGGTTTTGCTGAAGATCCTTTTGTTGGAGCTTGTCTACGTCATGCACCAGTTGTTTCTTGGCAGGTAGGGTACCTCAGTTTGTTGAGGTGACCAGCTTTGGGTACAACCACCCCTAACCACTGCCATGCAGTTCATCACATAACAGGTCCAAATTCATGGATGACATAGCCTTCTCAAGGCGTCTCCAGCATCTTGGAGTATATTTGTAACCTCTTGGGAATGATGCTCTTCTTCACGAGACTTGTCTTGCCGTCTTGGCTATTAGTCCATCTTTCGAGTCCTTTTGCAACTGGACTCAGGCCGTCGGAATCCTTTCCTTAACATTAGTATTGTAACACTAGGGATTTTTCTTCTTTTGAGTGAAGGTTGAAGCCGCCTGTTGAGGCGAACGCTGCATCAACTTGTTTATTGGTCAAAGTGCCATTTTCTGGATTTTCATTTGAACTTGGGAAGCGGCACCGTAGAGACGGTTTTCACCAACTTCTTTTTACTTTAGGTATATTTTACTCATGACACTTTGCCCATGTCCGCTCTTATTCTTCCATTTTTACTCACGATGCCTTCCATTTTTACTCACGATGCCCTTTCGGGTTTTCACCGTGCTCGGTTTTTTTATTCACGGAACTCTTTTACTCATGGTTTCATGACCATGCCCGTCCATTATTTTTACTCATGGCATTCCCTTATTAAGTTATAGACCACGCCCATTATTTCATCATTTTTTTTCTGTGAAGGCGTGTTTAAGGTCATGCCTCCGAGACCTGTGTGATGCCTTTTAACGTCATGCGATCAGGACATGTACTACAGTTTAAAGGTCATATAACTTGACCATGGTGGTGATGAATGGCAGTTATTAGAGGCCATGGAATGAGTATGGTAGTGGTTTTAACTCACTTTTGAGGAGATGGCACGAGGCTAGCAATGACAGATGGATGATGTATGAAATGTATGTGAAAAATGGTGACCCACTAGCTTACAAGGAGTATGGATAGCGGGATGGTTCGCCATTTTGTGAGCGCAGGTGAGACTCACTGGGGAATGATGTAGGATGATGAAAGGAATGGTCTCACTAAGGAGGTAATGAAGGTGGTGCAGGCGCACCATCGGATCGGTTAGGAAAGACATGCGTGAAGATGCACATAAAAGGTGTGTGTGCATATGGGGGGGCCAGTTTTAAGGTCATGCCTCTAGGCCTTGTTCAAAACAGTTTAATGTCATGCGACCAAGACGTGCACTATGGTTTAAGGTCATACAGATCGACCATGGTTATGCAGTTTAAAGTCGTATAGTTTAGACCACGGTTATGCAGTTTAGAGTCATGCAAGTAGGATCATGCAGTTTAAGGTTGTGCAACTAGACCTCCGCTACAGTTTAAGGTCATATAGTTTGGACCACATTTATGCAGTTTAGAGTCATGCAACTAGAACCATGCAGTTTAAGGCCGTGCAACTAGACCTCCGTTACACTTTAAAGTCATATAGTTTGGACCATGTAATTTTGGGGTCGTGCAACTAGACCAAGACTATGCAGTTTAAAATCATGCAGCGCGGACCATGCAGTTTTGGGGTCATGCAACTAGACCAAGGCTGTCCAGTTTAAGGTCATGTAGTGCTGACCATGCAGTTTTGGGGTGGTCCAACTAGACCAAGGTTGTGCAGTTTAAGATCATGCAACGTGGACCCTGCAGTTTTGAGGTCGTGCAACTAGACTAAGGTTGTGCAGTTTAAAGTCATGCAGCACGAAACATGCTTAGGTCACCGCATAGGTGAGACTTTATGGGGAGTAGGTCTATGGGCAGCAGTCTGACTCCCTAGGCATAAGATATGTAGGACCGATGAGGTAGGAAAGAGGACCTTATTAGGAAAGAGGTGATAAATGTGAGTTCTTTATAGGCATTAGAGATCATTGAGGGTTGCAGCAACAAGAATGACCCTAACTCTACTGGGATAATAGTATGCGGTACGTGCATGACTCTTTCATTGGGGATGAGGAGTCATGACCTTAGTTTGATCAACCTAAGTTCTACTTTACTAGGGGTAATAGATAGAGTCAAGGTGCAACTTCACTGGGGATAGGGATAGGACACACAAGGCTTCAGTCTGGAGTAGGTGACAATAGGTAGATGGAAATACAGCCGGCGCCAGGTGCAACAACCCTTGTTTCTTGACAGTGTTAAGCCAGCGATGAGTCTTCGCAACCGATGCTGAAGCCTGCCAATGATGCTTTTTAACCAGTCAGCCAGCACTGGATTAAAAACACGGTTAGCTCCAAGTTGCTAGACACATAGCCAGCGCTGGGCTTATCGCTTGAAGACAGTCGGCGCAGCGCTATCGAGCACATGACCGGTGCTGTGGTTGGTGAAATACAGCCAGCGCTAGGTAATTTCGATCGCACAATCGGCCCTGGGTTTCAGGCAGCGATGAGAGTTGCCTCAAGCCTCGGGTCGAAGCCCGACCCTATCCAGCCTGTTCATCAAAATTGTTCAGGAGGCGATAATAGTTGCCTTGGGCTTCCGGTCAAAGCCCAACCCGACTCATCATGGCTTGGCTTTCCTTGGACGTGATTGGGATTCCTAGTTTGTGAGGGGCGTTTGGGGGTAGCGTTGGCTATACTCATTTTTTTCACTTTTCATCGAAGGTAAAAAAAAAACTTAACCAATAAAAAAAAAATTTCTTTAACAGTGAGCAGCGGGTGCCCGATAGAAACTCCAACAAGCAACCAAGAATTCTGGCAAGGTTTTCTTATAGGAAAGGTTTCAACAAGCAGAACTCAGCCAGGGATTGGTGTTTGTAGGAAGAGAGCAAGCAAAATGTGTAAACAAGGAGCGTGTTTTGCTCGGGAATCAGTGGAAAAAGGGGATCTCACCAAAGAATCAGTGAACTCCAACTATGGTTTAGGGAAGAGAAGGGAGCTATCTGGGGGTTTTCCAAACGTTTTCAGCAATTTCTCACCGAGTGCGAGCGGTTTCGCTCCGGAAACAGTGAATCCCGACCGTGGTTTTGCTAGTTGAAGAGGCAGGAAGTGTAGCAGTGGGCATTTTCTATAAGTTTTCAAGGGTTTCCAAGGGACATAAGTTGTTTCTCGGTGTAGAAGGGGAGATCTGGCAAAAATTGAATGGTAAGGAACGAATCGTCGTTGGGTGTTGACCGCCACAAAGGAAGCGAACTGTTGCAAGAGGTGGACTTTCCCGAAAGGTGGACCGTTACAAGAGGTGGATGGTTTCCTTGGAAATCGTGCAATCATTATGGAGGTGTAGAAACTTAAGCCTTGAAAACAATGAGTCTCGGGAAGCGAAAAGTCTCGAAAGGGTTGACACAAACAGAAGCACAGCCGGTTGAGATAGCCGGCGCTGATGATTAAAAATATAATCGATAATGACACAACTGGCTCTGATCGTCAAGAAAGGTAGCCGAAGCTAGGAGTTAGGACCGCAATCGGCGCTAGCCTTTGGAGGACACAGCCGGCACTGGCTTCAGCTAGCGCTCATCAGCACGTGTGGCTATGTATGGCTATGTTCATGCGTGGCGTTAACATGGGTTGACAAAGGGTGGTGAATGATGGTGAGGCATGACTTGTGATACCTGTTGAAAGCCAAGTCCTCTAACAACAGTGAAGTCCATGTTGTTCTGTGGAAGGGCATCCACTGTGAACAGGGTATGCTCTCCATCATAGGCCAATACCTTGCCAAACCAGTCTGCTTTGTATGGTTGATACACACGTCGAATGAATTCTGCGTTGTATGTTTGATATACACGTCAGATGAGATATCTGGCTTGTATGTTTGATATACATGTCGGATGAACTGAAGCTAACTTCTTTGAGTGGTTTCGCTTCGTCTTCTGGCTTATAACCATCCTCTTACTCATCAAATGAATTGAAGCTAACTTCTCCAAGTGGTTTTGCTTCTTCTTCATAAGGAGAATATTTTCCTTGGTGAGTTTGCTTCTTCTTCATGAGGAGAGAAATTCTTTTGGCCTGTAACCGTCTTCTTATCCTCAAATGCAAGAGAAAATCTACAGATTTTGGTTTGTAGCCGTCCTCTTATCCTCAAATGCAAGAGAATTGTGTCCTCCTTAATAATGGCTTTTTTGGCATGTAAATTGTAACTCGTTTTTTCTGCAATAAAAAGAGTTAGACTTTGTTTGGACTGTCTCGCTTATGTTGAGTCACTTTCCTTTGAATACGCATCACGGATAGTACTTGTTTAGGTATCGTCCATTGATAGGGGGCATTGCCTCCTCCCCCTAAGGATGTGCCAATATATTGGCTCCATTTGGCGAGGCCTTTTTTACTATAAAGGGACGTTCCCACTTAGGCTCAAACTTCCCTTTTCTGCTCAGCCTCTAGCCTCTTTTTGTCAAGCGCATCCAATTCTTGATACCGAAGTTTGACTCTCTCATCTTCTGTTAATCTTTGATGTATAATGACATGTAATGAAGGAATCTAAATTTTGAGGGTAAAATTGCTTCACCCCCAAAGACCAAAGAGTAAGGAGTGGAATCAGTAACATTTCACGTAGTAGTATGATAAGGCCATAGTGCTTCAGATAGCTTTCGTGTCAGTTCTTTTTCGTATTTTATACGGATTTTCTTAAAACATTGCATAGAGTGTTATAGAAGGCTAAGCCAAGCCATTCGCTTGAGGGTGGTACATAGTCGAGTACCTCCATTCGAAACTGAATTGGTTAACCAAGCGATCAATATGGTGACTCCTAAATTGAGGACCATTGTCAGATATAATCTGGTCGGGCACTCTGAAGTAATTTATGATATGATGTCGAACGAAGTGGGCCACTGTTGTCCCAGAAACTTGCTTAAGGGGGTCCGCTTCAGCCAACTTAGAGAAATAATTTGTTGCAGCTATAATAAAAACATGGGCCATTACCGAAGGAGGGTCAATGGACCCTACTATATCCATACCCCATTGTGAAAATGGCCATGATGCAACCGTAGGGTGTAAGGGCTCTAGAGGCTAGTGAACAAGGCTCGAGTGCATTTGACACACGTAGCACTTTTTAGCACAGCTTAAGCAATCAGCGATCATGGAAGCCCAATAGTATCCCAACCTGCATATTCGTTCATAGAGCTTTGGACCGGATTGGTGTAGCCCACAAATTCCTGAGTGGACTTCTTCTAACACCTTGTTTACCTCTTGGTCGTCCACACATCTAAGAAGAATACCATCAAACAACAGTCCGAAGAGAGAATCTCCTTCAAGGAGGGCGTACTTGGTAGACATTCAACATAAGCGTTCGGCACGATCTTCTAAGAGCTTGCCATGTTTTAGGAAACTAGTGATGGGCTCTCTCCAATCTTCTACCTATTCAATTTTCGTGGATATTGGGTCAAAGAATTCTGTTTCTTAGTTTCGACCCTTAGCTCCTTGACTCCGTGCCACTTCTTGTTCAGCCTTAATTACTTCCTGAGTAGATAGAAGTGCTCCAAATGGATAAGGAGGATACGCCAAAAAGATATTTCTCTTGTCATCCGTGTTGATCTCGATTCTTAGTTCAATGTGTCTCCATTTTGCCACCAAAACAAGCGTGGGTTCTGATGAGGACAATTGAATTGTAGCGTCGAGTTTCGCAAGTGAGTCAGCCAGTGAGTTTAGCCTCCTGGTGATGTGACTCAGGGATACATCCTCAAACTGAGCCATATATGATTTTGCAGTATCGTGATAAGGCTTGAGAGTTTCTTTTCTCACATCATAGATCCCTTTGAGCTGTCGGATAACCAACTCAGAGTCTCCATAGATCTTGAGCTGCTCCAAGTTTAAGTTAAAGGCTATCTCCAACCCAATTATAAGGGCCTGATATTCTGCCTCATTGTGAGAACCGGCTTCATCAAGAGAGAAAGAGAGTGGTAATACTCCTCATTTCAGATTTCAAGAATACCACTCCGGCTCCTCCTCGATCAGATTGAAAGGATCCATCGAAATACATTTTCTGTGCATGTTGAAGCTCAGCACAAAACACTTCTTCATCATGGAGGTCGCTTGATAGAGGAGATTCTGCCGATACTAGGTGAGCTGCAAGAAAATTTGCCATGGCTTGGCCCTTGATGGCCTTTTGTGGGACATACGTAATGTCGAATTCCATCAGCAATAATGCCCACTTAGCAAGATGTCCTGACAAGTATGGATGCGTCATGAGGAACTTTACAGGGTCTACTTTTGATATATGTTTTACTTCATGACCAAGTAAGTAATGACAGAGCTTTTGTACTGTAAAGATCAAGGCCAAGCACATCTTCTCAGTAGGGGGATAATTCTTCTTGGCCCCTTGCATCCTACGACTAAGGTAATATAACGCAGTCTCTTTTCCCTTGTCAATGTTTTGCATCAACAATGCCCTGAGTGACTCGTCCAGAGCAGTCACGTACAGGATAAGGGGTTTTCCCAACACTGGTGTAGAGAACACTAGAGGGTTGAGTAAATAATGCTTGATGTCATCAAGGGCTGACTGACATGCTTTATCAAAGATGAATGGGTTATCTTTCTTTAGCAAGTGTGTAAAGGGTTTCTAGCAGCGACCTGAGAGATTTGAGATGAACCTGTGGATGTACGCTAGCTGCCCTTGAAGAGAGCGCAATTCTTGCAGTGTAGTTGGTGATGACATTTCTTGGATCACCTTGATCTAGACTAGCTCAACTTCAAGCCCTCGATGTCGGATGATGAACCCCAAGAATTTTCCTGAACGCATGCCAAAAGCGCATTTTAGCGGGTTTATTTTAAGTTGATGAAGGCGCAACCGCTTGAATACCTTTTCATGGTCTCCATGTGAGCATTCTTCTCTTTGGATTTTACCATCAAGACATCTACATAACACTCCACCTCTTTGCGCATCATGTCTTTGAAGATGGTCATCGTTGCTTTATGGTATGTGGCACCAACATTCTTTAATCCAAAAGGCATCATTGTGTAACGTAAGACCCATTTTAGAGTTTAGATTGTAGTGGCCTTATCATCTTCAGGCTCCATCCTTATCAGATTATACCCGTAGTATCCATCCATAAAGGAAAAGATTTGATAATGAGCAGTAGAGTCGATAAGCATCTCGGTGAATGGCAACGGGAAGTCATCCTTGGGACAGGCAGTATTCAAGTCGCGAAAGTCAATGCACCCCCTAATTTGGCCATTCTTCTTCTTGACTGGAACAACATTTTCCAGCCCTTTTAGGTACTTGACTTTGAAGTTTGGTTACTTCGGCATCTATCTGCATTTCGAGGTTAGGCCTAAACCTTCTTGATTTCTTCTTGACCGATTTGACAGCCGAATCAATGCTGAGATGGTGAATGGCAACTTGAGGGTCGAAACCAGGCATCTCATGGTAATGCCAAACAAAGACCTCTTGGTTTGCTCACAAGAAGGTAGTGAAATCTTCTCTCTTCTGGAGACATATTCGCTGATATGAATGTGGGTTTGGGCCGCTTCGTTTCTAAGATTTATTTCTTTGAGTTCATCAGTTGTGGCCTGACCGCCTTATTCCGATTCTTCTGGAACCTCTTACAACTCTTCATCTTTGTTTTCAGAGATCTTTTGATTGGTCTCAAGTTCAGAGACCCACGATCCTAACATCTTCGCCTCTGATAGTGGTCCGTGGATCATAATTTCTACACCTTCCGTAGATTGAGGAATGGAAGGGTCTTCTGTAAATAGAGATTGTTTCTCGGACTGCAGGAGTTTGACTTGGAGATTACAGGGAATTTGAGATTCAACGATTGTAGCGTAAGAAGTGTGCCTCTACGAATCACACGGTCTTTGAGCGGGTGTTTGCCACGCGCTGGCTAGTATTTCACAGACTTGTATCATGTGGCAAGCTTCTGGAGAACAGAAGCTTTGCCGTCTTGATTCTCCCAGCCTCTGCTCAAGGTCGGGCTCAGGGGGTCACTGGGGTTTCTTTGGCTTCGACTTTTTGTGCTTCTTTAAAGAAGGTGGCTGTGGTTTGGCTTTAGCTGCCAGAGCATTAGCGACTGTTAGGAATCTTGCTGCCTGTGTCAGGGTCTTTCTCAATCATTTCCATTGCATCCTACTTATATTGATTCCTTCGAATTCTCTATTGAGAGCCTCGAAGTTCGTGCATATCAAGGTTGTACCTACAGGGGACATAAAAGAGGAAGGATGAGAAGTAAAAGAAGAAGAAGGAGACGGGTTAGAACGCGGGGACTTTTAAGGTCTTCCCCTCATCAGATCAATCTGGGCAGCTTTTTGCGTGATCACCAGGGTCAGACGTGTGCAAAGGATCTTTTAGGTCTTTCCTATGCTTAGACTATCGAGGAGTGCTTTAACGTCGTCACCCTCATTGGACGTACTCTGAGTGGAAGATGGTATGGGAACATCTTCTTGATAGGATGAAGAAGGAAGAAGGATCGTACCAGGGATAAAGTCCAGTAGAGTTGGCAGTGGGGGAAGGGGTGTTAAGGCCAAGATGCTTAAGGAACTTGGCTTTTGGAAGTTGGAGCATGTTCTGTTCCAATAACAACAGGAACAACGCAGGGACCCATTCCTTCTCAAAGGGGTTGACCTTGCTCCTATGCTTACAATCAAGGTTGGCCGGCTTACGATCAAGGTTGGCCGGCGGAGGTACCCGATTGAATGACTGTTGTTGCATGCCTCCCGTTGGCATTGTTTTCGCTGTGCTCACCACTTTGGAGAGGTCCAAAGTTTGCGAGGGAGCCTTCTTTGAATCAGTGATCGTGACGGCTGCACTGATTACTCCTTTCTGTTGGCTGCCCTGTGTGTTGTTCTGAGAGCTACCATTGCCCCGGTTGTTTGCTGAGCTTGCAGACGGTTTTCGTGACCCGCCGTGGTGGCGTGATAGAATTTCCATGAGAACTGATTTAAAGATCAACTCTGACATGGAGGTCGAATTAGAGGCCTTGACATGTAGAGAAATCTCGGGTCGCATGTTTTGCACGCAAGTTTGGACTGCTTCCTTCTAAGGCATAGGATTAGGATGCCAAGGAGCCAAATTTCTCCATCTTTATATGAACTGGTCCACAGGCTCATCGGGATCTTGAGTCAGGGTGAGAAGTTAGATGGTTTGCACCTCTCCCTCAACCTCATAAAAGCGTTGATAGAACAATTTCTCCATTTCTTCCCATGTATGCACTGAGTTTGGAGGAAGTCGAACATACCACTGAAAAGCTGGGCCGTCAAGGCTTTCGACAAACTGACGAAGAAGAAGTCTCTTGTCAGTCGCTGTTTCTTGACGTGCTGCCTGAAAGTGGGCAACATGCTGGTTCGGGGACGTGGCTCCATTGAATAAAGGAAACTTCCCTTTCTTATAATATGAGGGAAACGGGACCTGGTCAATATATGAAGGGTATAGCCTTTGGTAAGGGGTTGCACCCTGTATCCCTAGAAAATAGAGAGCAACACGCCGCGACACAATGCAAAGAAGGAGATATCAACGCAACGGAGGGTTTTCATTATGTGAACAAAAAGATTACATAATTGTGGTTACAACAAACTGATAACTACAAGGAAGTACATAAGTTCCAAAGAAACCCCTCTCCAATTCAAGGGCCCAGCCCTTTCTCACAGCGGTGGTGACCGTCAAGAGGTTGCATCCATTTCTTCAAGTAGGACGTGAAGAACATGGTGAGCGCCGCCTCCTTCAACTCAACCTCCATGAGGATGGTATGCCCCTAGCGCCTCATACACGGCCGCGGGCCTCACATCATCGGTCCCGCACAAACTGAGGAGCCCTGGAGCAACAAGCTCGCCATCTATGAAAGCTCCATCATTGCCTCCGCATGAGTGAACACCTGCCCAAGGACGCCCAATGCCCGCGCACGCCCCAAAGGCTGGTGTCAAGCAGTCAGCCCTCGTAGCGGGCATCGCTCACCTGGCAAGTCCTTCAAAGAAAATGAAGTTTCCGCACTGCCTCCACACAAACTATCATCAAGAAGAGGAACTTTGTCACCAAGGAGAAACAAGCTTCCCTCACGTTCTCCTGCCTAGCCCCCTTTTAAAAAGCCTAGGCTCATCAATGCTTGCTGGTTCCTGAGTAGCATGCTGCCCAGCTACTTGGCCATGTGTCACCACAACGGTGCCTCATTGACCGTGACATTTAAACCTTCTCACACCACACCTACCAGGTGTTGCTCACAAAGCGTCATGGATAAATCTCGCACCGCGATGCTGCTAGTCTGTCGTTATCAGCAGATCACTCAAGTGGATCTTACGTCGAGGCATTGCCATCCACATGGCCCTCTCCATCTGACCTCTCCCCAGCATACAGACACCTCATCAATTGAGCACCGCCTCTTTAAGCACGCTTTCTTTGGGGCAGTCCATCATTCCACCCCTCGCAGGTACCTTAATTTCAGCCCCCGTGGGTACCTTCATTCCACCCCTGTGGGTACCTGCATTCCACCCCCCACGGGTGTCTCTTCACTCCACCCCCCATGGGTGCGTCTTCACTCCACCCTCCATGGGGTACCTTCCCGCGGGTACCTTCACTCCACCCCATGAGGGTGCCTCCATCATTCCCCCCCTCCTACGTACCTTCACTCCACCCCTCGTAGGTACCTTCACTCCACCCCCCACGGGTGCCTCTTCACTCTCGTGGGTGGCTCTTCACTCCCCCCCCCACTGGTACCTTCATTCCACCCCCCACGGGTGCCTCTTCACTCCCGTGGGTGGCTCTTCACTCCCCCCCCCCCCCCCACTGATACCTTCATTCCACCCCCCGCGTGTACCTTCATTCCACCCCCCGTGGGTGCCTCCATCATTCCACCCCCTGCGAGTGCCTCCATCATTCCACCCCCCGTGGGTGTCTCCGTCATTCCACCTCCCACGGGTGTCTCGATCATTTCACATACGCACGGGTGCCTCCAACATCTCACCACCACGAGCACCATCCGACACCTCCCGCAAACATCACCATCATCGCCCCCGCGTGGGCATAAACCGCCTGGGTCACAATAAAGCTACTCTTCGGGGCAATACCCTGAAAAGAGAAGAAGACCCACTACCTTGGTTACCAGCCGCTACAATCGACCCAGGGTAGGAACACACCCTCAATACTGTCAAGACTCCTCCGTTAAGGCTCACTACACTAGTGACCCTTCCTCCCCCTCAAAAAAAAGAAAAAGAAGAAAAATGAACGAAGCTAGGCAAGTAAAAATAAAAGAACTTCAGGCGGACATTGCAAAAAAGGCAATGGGTAAAATTGTTGAACAAAAAAAACAGGGGCATGGTGAAAACACAAAGGGCACCATGAGTAAAAATGACAAGCAGGCATGGCAAAGAAGCCATGAGTAAAAGAGTCATATAAAAAAAAAAATTAGGCCTGGCGAAAATCAGCAAAAGGGCACCATTAATACGAGAAAAAATCAACAGGTGGATGTGGCCTCAAAGTCATGGATAAAAATGCCCCAACAAAGGGTATGGTGAAAACCACTCTGCTGGTGTCATATCCTCTCGATGAAGGTGAAAGCCCGCAAAGGGCTCCTGGACCGAACCTCCTTCTTTCGGCTTCCAGGAAAAAGTTCCTAACTCCAGTCCTAGTAAGAAAACTTTGGCCCCAGTGCCTTAAAAAAAAACACTCCAGCCCCAATGCCACCTCTTTTTTATCATGGGCCTTAGTGCCGGCTCCTTATTTTTGGCACCGGGGCCTTAGTGCTCCGGTGCCACCCTTTATTCAAGGGCCTTAGTGTCGCCTCGTTATTTTTGATACCGACGCCTTAGTGCTCCGATGCCACCCATTTATCCCTGGCCTTAGTGCCGCCTCCTTATTTTCGGCACCAGAGCCTTAGTGCTCTGGTGCCACCCCTTTTATCTCGAGCCTTAGTGCCACCGTAAAAAAAATAATGCTCTCCTCTTCTCTTCCAGCAAGGTCTTGCAGCCAGGGTGAAGTCCCCTAAAATGGGAGCTCCTCAGATGCATCCTCTTATCAAGCATGGACATTCGGGACGTGCTGCACCCCCGACTAGGCCAGTAAGATGTAAGCCACAAAGGTACCTTGCCTGTCGTTCTTCTCATCAAACTCCAGCATCCAAGGTGAAGTCCCCTAAAATGGGACTGCTTCTGAGGCCATCCTCCTATCACACCTGAACAATTGAGATGCGTCGAGAAACCCCCATCCAAACCAGTAGGGGTAAGCTGAAGTGGTACCTTGCCTGCCTTTTCTTCCTCCACCAACCTCCAATCTTCCAGGATTAACTCCATTTAAATGGGATCATCTCAAAGGCCATCCTCCTATCATTCATAGACACATCAAGAAAACCCCAACTAGGCCAGTAGGGCGTAAACCAAGAGGTACCTTTTTGCTCCTGCCGTTTCTGTTTGGATAGGGATAAAGCTCACAAGAAGAGCCCTCGTCAACTGGAATGTCAGGAGCTCCCTTACCAGAATGGGATCAAGCTCACAAGAAGGGCCCCCACTTGCTTGAAAATCAGGAGTTCGTATTGAGAATTCATTAGCCCACCGATAGAAGAATATCAGCGTGATCTCTCAAAAAAAAGGATTCTGGAGGGACTCGGAGAAAGCCCCTCAACAAGGCAGCGGACCACTAGAAGCCACATTGGTCGCCTCCCGGTCAAGGGAAAAGCTCAGCAAGGTCTACCCCTCGAGGATTGCGCTGTGCTGGTGATCAAGAGAAAAAATATTGATCGAGAGACAATAAACACATCTTGGCAAGGATTCATCAGAGGAGCTACGACATTAAATTTATCCGAGTGTTGCACTTCTCGCTTCTTCTGAAGCGCAACATCCGGTGGGGAAAGCTGTTGTAAGTCATTTTTGATGTACTTCCATGAGCTCATGCTAATAAGGAAAGAGCTGGCGACAGTCTGGTATCGCGAGTTCACGAAACACCCACTGACTAGGATTGTATCAAAAGTAAAGCCTCCAGCCTGGTGACCTGGGTGCGGTTTCTTCACACCAAAGGAGGACCCTTCACTGTAGCCCCATGCCAATAGTAGCAACAGGGGACCAAACCACCACTATTGCGCTCAAAACGTCGAAAAATCCTCGAGGACCAAATTTGTGCTCAAGCGGACCTCCCTAGAGGTGTCTACCTTCATGTGGCCTCACAAGTTATGGGTTTTACCATAGCACAGTGCAACTTCACCAAACCAGTCCCAAAAATGGGGACTACCACAATGTTTTCCTGAAAATACTTCGTCAACCCACGGTGCCTTCCTCCGAAACTAGACAAAGTTCAAATGTTGTTATGCGCATTCCTCCGAAACCAGTCGCGACATTTAGACTTATGGGACACACTGTGGCTTGACTGAGAACACCCATTGATCTGAAGAGGAAAGTGACCGGAGAAACCAAGGGGAAAATAAGGTACAGAAAGCTTTGGATTCAGTGAAGCATAGCTCAACATCCAAGCCATGGATTAATGCGGGGAGGAGTTCGGTAGAATCCCCTCACAAAGAGCTACATTCTGGTATAACTCTTTCGTGCAATATGTGGTTTGATGAATGCAAGTCCTCAATTCAATAGAGAAGCAAATCCAGCAGGTTGCCAGAATCCTTTCTCCAGCAACCTTCAAAATTAAGCAAATGCACAAATCAAAACCAAATTAGCCCAAACTTGGTGCAAAACGACTGCAGCAGCCTCCTTTGTGACTTGCAAGCAGAGTCAGGAGCCAAAACAACGCAGCTTGAAGATGCATTGGTAAACAAAGTTCGCAAAAGCGGCCTGACTTTCACCCTGAGGAAAAAGGCCACCACAACACGATTGGAGGGCATCAAAATGTTCACAATCGAGAGAAGAACATAGATATGTTGCTAAAATAGCCGAACAGTTGCCACAAGTTGTAGAACTACCTTCCAAGGTCTTCCCATGGCATAGCAGTCTGCATGCATGCAGGGACAGTCTCATCATTCGAGCAAAAGATCACAAGGCATTTTGGTAATTTAAACCTAATATTTGGATTTGTTTTGAAATTTTTAAATTGTAGTTAAGCTTGACTTTTGAGCGTTCACCCCTGCTTGGTGAATCCTTTATATAAGCAAGCTTAACTCACTTATAAAAGGGGCCTTTAGACATTCATTTTGGAGAGACTCCATAAGATTACCCTTGAAGGCTGAGAAGCATCAAGTTAGATTATGTTTGTTGGTTTGTCTTTCTCCGTGAGCCCCTGACAGAGAGGAGAGGGAGAAAAAGAAATTTTTGCGGAAAAGGGGATACCCTTAAGTGCCAGTTCGGTGGGCACCCCGGTTGTGCAGGTCCCCCCACCTCTCCTAAGCCGAGTCATCTCTTCTCTCTCTGTCTCTCTCTCTCGCTCTCTCCTCCCCTCATGCGACCCCCATTTGTGAGACAACCCGCGTCCATCCACGAACCCACGGACATGAGCGAACCCGCGGGTCCCTTCCCTTAGATTTCATCACATCTCCTTCAATAGAGAGTAAGTCCCCTCCATAAAAAGGGGCCAAGGAGGAGGGACAATCGGATCCCACCCCAAAAGCATAGAGAGAGTGAGAGGAGAGAGGTTGTAAGCCTGAAGAGGGCCCCCATCCAAACCACACATTGACGAAGAGCCAAAGGCTATGTAATTGCCCGTAGAGGGCCATCCGCACGGGCGTGTCCATGAACCCTCAAAGCTACATAAGGGTGTACGCGCTCCAGTCACAAAAATTTCTCTCACCGTCCGCCTCCTATCCACTAGCACGAGGGTCTGTGCATGCATCACGTGCTAGACCTCCATGGTTATTGGAGAGAGGGTTTTTGCCTCCCCTCTCAGAGGGAAACCAGAACCCCTGACATTTGTGAAGCATGACTTACCTCATGTGGGTCCGTGACACGCTCGGGCTAACTTGCATGGACGTCCTCTTAGATCACGTAGAATACCCCACTGGCTTGTGGTCGATTCAGATTCGTCTCCCTTGGCTTATTTCTTCTTACCTGCAACCACACACACACACGTAAGAATACGTACAAGTGGGTCTGAGGACCCACCTTATCATTGGGTGAACTCACACATGCGTGTGTACTTGAAGAAAAATGGAAAATAGCATGATGGAATCTGTGTCAATTTGACAGCCTTACAGTGTCTCCTTGATGAGAGACATGTATACATATCTTACAATAAAGAAAGAAAGAAAAAGGGGTGAGATAGAGAGAGTGAAAGAGAAAAGAAAAGAGAGAAGAAAAGAAGAAAGAAAACATAGTTTGAAGGCTGGTCTGCTTTTCACCCAGTACTTCAAAGAAAAGAGAAAGAAACTAAAGGATGGTATGCTTTTCACCTAGTACTCCAGAGAAATAAAGAAAGAAGAAATTCAAGGCTGATATGATTTTCACCCAATACTCCAAATAAATAAAGAAAGAAGAAATTGAAGGCTGATATGCTTTTCACCTTGTACTCCAAAGGTAATATGTATTTTGGAAAAGAAAGGACAAAAAAGAACGAAGGCTAGTATGTCTTTCAACTAGTCCTTCAAAGAAAATGTATATTTTAAAGAGAAAAGAGAAACGAAGGCTGGTTTGTTTTTCACTCAGATCCTTCAGGGATGGAGAAAAAGAAGTATTTGTTTTAGAGAAGGGAAGAAGAAAAGAGATGACAAAAGGTGAAAGAGAGAGAAGAAGTTTGACCAAGCGGCTAGACGTGTACAGTGGCAAGACTGGCGTGGCAGCTGGTCTCGCGTGACAGGTAGATGGGCACGGTAACTAGACCAGCATGACGACTAGGCTGCTCAACGACGAGACTGGCACAGTGGCTAGTTTGGCACAATGGCTGGTCTGACATGGTAGGTAGACGGGCACGATAATAAGACTAGCATGACAACTAGGTTGCTTGTTGACAAGACTAGCATGACAGCACAAGGCTCAGCCTGCCCTCTAATCAAGCACGTAAAGGAAAGAGAGAGGAGAGAGTAGAAAGAGATTGTGCTTGATAGTATACACTATCCTGAAAGACAGAAGAGAGAGAGAGAAAGAAGTGTCACATCGGGCAGTGAGTGTTGTCGTGCGGGATAGAAAGGGGGAAAGAAGAAAGGTCACATTCAGCGGTTCTCACTGCCATGCGCAATAGAAAGCAGAGAGGAGAGAGAGGTGTCGTGCTTGCGATGTTCACTGCTATGAGAGATAGAGAGAAGAGAGAAAAGAGAGAGGATCGAGCTTGACGGTATTCACTGTCGTGCGAGACTGAGAGAAGATAGAAGAGAGAAGAGAGAAAAGAGAAGAGAGAAGAGAGAGAGGGTCGTGCTAGGCGATATTCACTATCGTGCGAGACAGAGAGAAGAGAAAGAAGGTCACACTTGACGGTGTTCACTGCTGCATGAGACATATAAGAGGGAAGAGAAAGAAGGTCACGCTCGGCAATGGTTAGATGCCTCTATCTCGCCCTTAGGTCGGGGTGACCATGGACATGGCTCCGGGTTCGAGATGCATCCGAGACCTGAGACTACTCTCTCGTGAACCATGTAAGGAGTACATGGGCAAGAATACCAACAGTTGAGAGAGGAATTTAGTCATGAGGCGGGACTTATCTCATGTGGGTTCGTGTCATGCTCGGGCTAACATGCATGGACACCCTCTTAGATCACGTAGAATGCCCTCTGGCGTGTGGCTTGGTTCAGAATTGTCTCCCTTGGCTTATTTCTTCCTACCTGCAAACATACATACACATATTAGAATACAAACAAGTGATTCTTATCATAGGGTGAGCGTACACATGCATGTGTACTCGAAGAACAATGGAAAATGACATGATTGAGTCTGTGTCGATTCGATAGCCTTACGACGTCCCCTTGACAAGGGACTCTTAATACATATTTTACAGTAGAGGGGAAGAGAAAAAGGGGTTAGATGAAGAAGATATATTAAAGAGAAGAGAAAGAAAGAGAAGGAGATAGAGAGATAAAAAAATGACGAAGGTTGTTTGTATTTCACTCAGCTCTTCAGAGAAAGACGAAAAATACAGACGAAGACTGGTCTATTTTTCAGCTAGATCCTTCAGAGATAAAATGCATTTTTAAGTGGTTAGGTGCCTTGATCTCTCCCTCTGGATTCCTGGACGATTGGACGGTGAGCGTCTCGGGTTTTGGGGGAGATCGGGGACGTTTGTGAGATCGCTCTCTCGGAAACTACTTTCGAAAATGGGGGCAGTTGTTACCAACCAGTGAGAGAGGAATTTAAAAGTGGGTTCGAGACTTACTCGGGTTGACTCGAGTAGGCGTCCTCTTAGATCACGAAGAAAACCCCTCAATAATGAAACTGGTTTGGAATCGCCTCCCTTGTCTCGTATGCTTCTTATTTTCTGCTTTCCTGCAATCACACACATATGTGGCAAAGGTTATGGGACAGGTGGGTCGGACCTTACCCTTTTCCTCTTTTATGATCATACACAAGCATGCGTATTCAACAAGAAGAAAGAAAGATGGGGGGAAGAGAAAAATTCGACCAAGAGAGAAGATCAGATCAATGACTTGGTTGGTGGATAATTAGCGTAACATGGTAGCGGAACGGGTTCGATAAATGAGACCGGCTCACAGGATTGCTAGTTGACACTATTGCTAATATCGTTTAGCTAAGCACGATGGTCATTCTGTTGTTGCAGTAAATCGGGCCAAGCCAACCTGGCGCAACAACATTACGATTAAATGACAGGACCGCCATGAGATGCCGACCTCAATCCCTCTTAGTCGAATGGAAGAGTAGCAGAGGAATGGTCAAAGAGAAGAAGGGAATGGACGAAAGCAGAGATAGAAGGATGAGAGGAGCTAGACATTCTCGACTGTTACAAGAGATGGGAGAGAAAGGAAGCAGTCGGAGCTTGGCTTCACCAACTGTGTCAAATGAGAAGAGAGGAAGAGAACCAATTGGCGTTAAGTCTCACCAACTAACAGAAGAAGAAAGGGAAAACCAGTGGTTGCTAGGTCTCGTTGACTGACAGAAGACGAGAGGGAAAACCAGTCAGCACTAGGTCTCATCAACTGACAGAGGAAGAAATAGAAGACCAACAGGTGCAGGGTCTCGCCGATTAATAAATGAAGAGAGAGAAGACCAATAGGTGTTAGACCTTACCTATTGATAAAAGAAGAGAGAGAAGACCAATCGTCACTCGATCTCATCGACTGATAGAAGAAGAGAGAGAAGACCAACCGGTATTAGGTCTCGTCAACTGGTAGAAGAAGAGAGATAGGGCAAACCGGTGCTAGGTCTCACCAGTTGATAAAAGGAGGTAGAGAAGACCAACTGACGCTAGGTCTCGTCAGTTGATATAAAAAGATACGGAAGACCAACTGGTGTTAGGTCTCGTATTTTGACAAAAGAGAGAGAGATAAAGAGAGAAGAGAGAGAAAGAGGGAAGAGAGAGAAGAGAGGGAAAGAGGGAAGCGAGAGAGTGAAGAGATAGAAGAGAGACAAGAGAGGGAAGAGAGAGAAGAAAGAGGAGAGAGAGAAGAGAGAG
Organism: Amborella trichopoda; assembly: GCF_054954075.1. Taxonomy (NCBI): domain Eukaryota; kingdom Viridiplantae; phylum Streptophyta; class Magnoliopsida; order Amborellales; family Amborellaceae; genus Amborella; species Amborella trichopoda. The sequence continues at coordinate 21,499,096 of NC_142337.1, read as the reverse complement.
AGAAGAAAGAGTAAAGAGAGAGAAGAGAGGAAAAGTTGCCTGCCCGAAGGGTACTAGCCATTTCTTCTCTCTCTCTCCAAGACGTACTCACAGGTTCAACCATGGAATCACAATTTTTACTGAATCGTCCCAGAATCAAGTGAAGGCGATGTCCATTTATAACGAGACAGTGCTTGTTTATATAAAATTGTGCCCAAACATGGGTGGATTGATCAAAATTAGATGTAGGTGCTGAAAATTAAGTTTTAATTGAATTAAAAGAAATTCAAAAAATGGCTGCAAAAGGACTGTTTTACCCCTACCTAATAATGTGTAAAATTCCAAAACAGTCGCTACTGCTGCCCTAGATCTTGCATGATTTTCCATGGCTTACCCGAGGGTGCTTTGATGCTCATTTACTCGAAAGATTATTGTTTTCTTATAGCGCTCAGCATGGCGATCATTTTGATACCAAGTTCGAGCCATGAATCATGTTTTTGAGCCATGATCATGAGACTTGAAATTTTTTTGAATCTTGGAGACTTCAGATTGATAGTGCACTCATTCCTTGATCTTTTTCGATAGTTTTTTCATCATAGTGCACTAAGCATGCGGTCACGATCGCGTGGCAACAAACGGGACGCGATTTGGAGCCCGAACGAAGATTTCACAAATTTTGAGTTTTGACTGGAATCTAGAATCCTGCAGCCAGAATTTCAATCACTTCATCGGCTTCATGCATGAAATATGACAGTTCAAATGTATGGGGTTAGGACCAATGGTAGCCTTGGACCTTACACACACAATGGAATTGGATTCGCTAAGCGTCGTGATTTGGTTTATCGAGCAAGGCTTGTTGCTGTTGAATTTTCTATAACTTCTTCATGGATTGACAACTTCTCTCTAGCTGTTACTCCTACTCAGGCATTGTCTCAGGACGTGCCGCATATTGAATTATTCGTCTTGATGAGACGAATACGCTCCCCAAATTTGGGAGCGATTTGGCTTATGACAAGTGAGTTACGGGCCCCGAAAGTGACTACCCGTGACTGTGAAAACAACCACCTTTAATGGTGTTTTGGTGCAGTGAGGCCACATGCAACCCCTCCTGTTTCAATGTTTTTCTCATATCTTTGTTTTGGAGTGTCGAATTAAGTCGAAACTTGGCCCATAGGAGTTTGCAACTATGCTGGATCGAATTACAGTGGTCCCACAGTGATTTGAGATACCAAAAATGTAGTTCCAATTATAGGGTCCATTTCGGGGTGTTAGGGCCATTTTTTTGAAAACTGTTGCTTTGTTTTCACTGCCTTTGACATCTCAGAACGTGACAAAACCTGGCAGGTAGTCTTTTGGAGTGATGATGATGATCTTGACCCATTATTGGGGCATTCTAAGACTGATGGAAATTTCCACTGTTTTGTAGGCTTTATTGACCAGCTTCCTACCAGGAACCAAGGTGATGAAAGATACGTTCAAACAGCTTTCCCCACCGACTGTTTTACTTTAAGAGAAGTGAGAAGGACAATCATTTAGAAATTTTCCTTCGGCTTATACATTTTTCCCTCCTAGCCACATGACCACGTGAATGTCGAGGAGATTCACGTAATGGTGTAACTAGGCTGCTCAGACGTAGGGATGCATTGTTCGCGGGTCCATCCGTGGAGAATTTAGCGGGAGAAGAGACCTTTTTTTTAAGGGATCTTGTCGAAGTCTTCACCCTTGTTTGGACTGTTTGTGATTCTGAATCTGAGGATTTTGTACGAACCTCATCAGTCAGAATCAGGCCCATCTGGCAATTGAGTGCCATGTCGAAGGGCATTGTTCCCATTTGGTCTGGGTTCATTGGTTTGCTTTGGTAGGAGCTGTTTGTTGCTACACCAGGTTTACTTTTGACATGAAGAGTACGACTTTGGGTCTCGACTATCGAGTCCAGTCGGGAGTAGTGTTAGCCGGTCCCGAAGGTGTGGGCTTGTCGGTTAGACGAGCTGAAGTCTCTGGCAGGTTCTCCTCTTGCTTTTTCAGTTTCTTACGTTTGTAGTGTTTGTTTGTAGAGTGTGTTTTGTGATCTCATGAGAATAATGCTCTTCCTCATGAGACTTGTCTTGCCGTCTTGGCAAGTCATTTGTCTTTCAAGTCCTTTTTGCAACTAGACTCAAACTATCAGAATCTTTTCCTTGAAGCTCATATTTTTTGATCCCTGGTTTTATGCCACTAGGGATTTTGTTCCTTAGAGTGAGGGTCGAAGCTGACTGTTGAGACGAGTGCTGCATCAACCTGTTTATTAGTCTAAGCGTCCATTGCTGATTTTCGCTTGAACTTCGGAAGCGATGCTGTGGAGATATTTTTCACCAACTTCTTTTTATTTGGGGCTCTTTTACCAATGACGTTTCGCCCATGTTCACCCTTTTTTTCCATTTTTACTCACGATGCCCTTTCGGGTTTCACCGTCCCCAATTTTTATTCACAGAACTCTTTTACTCATGGTTTCATGACCATGCCCGTCCATCATTTTTACTCATAGTGTTCCCTTGTTCAAGTACACATCATTCCTATCATATATTTTTTTGTGAGGGCATGTTTAAGGTCATTCCTCCAGGACCTGTGCAAAATAGTTTAACGTCATGCGACTTGGACTTGCACTATGATTTAAGGTCATACAACTGGACCGTAATGATGATGGATGGTAGCCAATGAAGGCCATGGAGTGAGTATGGTAGTGGTTTGGCTCACTTGGGGAGATAGCTCGAGGCTACCTATGAGAGATGGACGATGTATGAAATGTGAGTGGATGATGGTCACCCACTAACTTACGATGAGTATGGATGGTGGGATGGTTCACCAATTGGTTAGCATGGGTGAGACTCACCGAGGAATGATGTAGGATGATGAAAGGAATGAACTCACTGGGAAGGCGTGCACGAAAAAGTGTGTGCACGTATGTGGGGGCAAGTTTATGGTCATGCCTTCGTGACCTGAGCGAAACAATTTATCGTCATACCAGCAGGACAAGTACTATGGTTTAAGGTCATACAGCTAGACTGTGGTTATGCAGTTTAAAGTCATACAACTAGGACCATGCAGTTTAAGGTTGTGCAACTAGACCTCTGCTACAGTTTAAGGTCATATAGTTCCAACCATGGTGCTGAGCCTTTTACTGTCATGTGGTTAGGACATGCAATATGGTTTCAGATCATATAGCTGGACCATGGTTATGCAGTTTAAAGTCATACAACTAGGACCATGTAGTTTAAGGTCGTGCAAATAGACCTCCACTATAGTTTAAGGTCATATAGTTCGTACCATGGTGCTGAACAGTTTAGGGTCATGTAATATGGACCGGGGCTGAGCAGTTTAGGGTCATGCAGTATGGACCGCGGCTGAGTAGTTTAGGGTCATGTAGTATGGACCCAAGCTGAGCAGTTTTAGGGTCATGCAGTATGGACCGCTGTTACAGTTTAAGGTAATATAGTTTGGACTATGGAGTTTAGGGTCGTACATCTAGACCAAGGTTGACCCCTTTAGAGTCATGCAGTATGGACTGGGGCTGAGCAGTTTACGTTCATGCAGTATGGACCGAGGCTGAGCAGTTTAGGGTCATATAGAATGGACTGTAGCTACAGTTTAAGGTCATAAAGTTTGCATCATGGAGTTTAAGGTTGTGCATCTAGAACATTGTGTAGGTCGCCATGTAGGTGGAGCTTCATAGGGAATAGGTATGTGGCTGGTAATCCAACTCCCTGAGATAATGGCTAAGCCTATTCACAAACTAAGGGCTCAGATGGAAATGGTGTCCTGATGACGGATGACCAGTAGAAGTGAACCTTGTTATGGTTTTAAAGGGGGTAAGCGTACTCTCAGGGTGAAAGATGAGTCTCTATAATAGGTAACCCGACTCCCCAGGGGTAAGGTAGCTTAGTGTGAAGTTGACCCATTGGGGATTGGGGAAGTAAGAGTAACCCTAACTTTACTGGGGATGATGGGCGGGGGCCATTTCAGACGGGAAGAACCTCCCACGAGAAGGGGAGCTTGGCACTAATGCTTTCACCGGTGAGAGCTGGGTGATAGGTGAACCAATATGGCTCACCAAAGCCTTATGTGAACCTAGGTGGCCTCTGAGCGTCACCTCTGTGAGTGCCCCAGTTCAGTTGGTGATGAGGGAAGATAATGATGGAGTCATGATCATAAAGGAAGGTGTAGGCCTTTTGCATTGCCTACACCGAAACGTAGCCTCTAACGTGAACTTGCCCATCCTAAGTAAGCGAATGGTGGAAACCCTGGGCATGTAATGGTCCTCTTCCGGTCTGCGGGTGTAAGGGGAGCACTAGTACCTAAAAGGCTATTCCTCCTGGACCCTAAAATTGTTGCAGGCCTTCAAGGATATTTTGAGAATGGCGTCTTTGCCAGCTGCCCTCCAGTGCTCGCTGGGCTACTACGACTGGTGTTCAAACACGTTCAAATTGTTGTTGGAGACTTGGAGCCATGTTAGCAACACATAGCTGCTATGTCCCGAAGAGGCAGGGATTTCGCTGATGGACCTACACTTTGTCGGAGGGCTGCCGCTCCTCAATGCCATGTATGACGAGTTTATTCCCCCAAATTCAGTCATTTTCGAAGGGGGAAAATGTGGGCGAAGAAGCCCTGCCTGCTGGGCTTCGTGAGTTGTTCGAGATCTACCAACACTCTATGCTGAGCCCAAGAAGGGGCGGGTTACCTTCGCCAAGTGGGTAGCGTTCTTTTATGGCAACTATACAGATGAAGCTGGTCCATCGTCGAGAAAAGAGGGGAACGAAACCCCACCAGTTTTCGAGCTGTGGAAGAAGAATGGACATGTCTTCTTGGTGGCTTACTCGACACTTTTCTTATGCAAATTTGCCCTACCAGGATGGTCTGAAGTCATTCGTCCCGACACCTTTTACGTGGCCTGTGACGGGGCTCGGGGAAGGGAATATGCACTCGCACAGCCTGTGCTGTGCAACATTTATTATTGCCTGGGTGCCATTTCTAGGGGAAGACCATACCAGGGGGATGAAGAGGGAAAAAATGGCACAGTAGAGTGTGAGGCTTTCCAGGGGGATTTCAAGACCCCTTTTTTGGTTCATTACATGTACGGCTGGCTTGGAGCTTACTTTCGAGACACATACCTTAGAACTAAGGAGATGGAGGCAGCATGTGTCCATTTTTGCAGAAGATTGCTGGGCAGAAGGCAATTTTCCATCCCCCAGGCCATGCGCGCAGCTTGTTTTTCAACAACCACCTCCATATGACCTAGGTGGCATTTTCAGTTGGAAGCCTCATGGACCGCATGTACGTCAATGAGTTGTGCCATCACCTGGATGGTGACTTCACTAGCTCGAAAGAATTGATGTATATGCTAAGTGTCAGAGGTGGCATTCTCGCCTTTCGCACTGTCCATGGTGCGAAGCTTGACGGCTACTTTCCTCACCAGTTCGCCTGGCAGCATGGGCTAGATCAGGGGTGCCCATACTTTGTTCTCTTTGAGAAGCGGCATAGCAGGGCAGACCGCTGGAAGAAGGATGAATTGGGAACCCACCAGGAGACTTGGCACCTGAGGTACATTCGCACTGTATGGGCCACATGCCTGGAGGCCACCTGGGCCAACAAGTATGGGCTGCCCCATTTTGGCAGAACGGCACGAGCAACCAAATCCCATGATCATTAGTGGAGAATCATGAACAAGGGGTACTGGGACACGGACCACCCCTGAAAAAGGGAGGATGGCTGCTGGAGCCAAGACACCCGACAGTGAAAATTAGCTAAGACCCCTCCCCTAGGATAAATCTTTACCCTGGGCTTTCCTTATGACTGGCGCATACTCAGGCGGCCTCGCCGACTTACCATGGACAAGTCTTTTCTACGATTTCTTAGTTTGCAGAAGAAGATAAAAAGCATTTTTTATCACCTCTCTGAGATCTTCAAATGGAAGGAAGGCCATACAGTCCCAAGGTATGAAGGGCGTCCAATCAAGGACTTAAATGAGCTGATAGGGAGCAGCCCTTATAGCAAATTGGCCGCTAGTTCTTTCAAGTCCGGGACTTCAAAAACTGTTGCGGCTGAGCAGACAAAAGGGAAGAAGAGAAAGCGGGATGCTGCACCCGAGCCCGTGAAAGGAAAGAAGAAAAAGCAGGTTGTTGTGTCCAATCCGATAGCGAAAAAGAAAAAGCAGGCTGCTGCGCCTGAGCAGGTGAAGAAAAAAATGCAGACTGCTTCACCTGAGCTGGCGAAAGGAAAGGAGAAAAAGAGGACTGCCCCAGTGACTCTTCGTTCCCAAGCCCAGAAGGCAACCAAGGCTTCCAGGTGCAAAGGAGGAAAGGTCCCAATGGTTCGCGAGCCAGGAGACTGCTCCTTTCCCTCGACTACCTCGGAGGATTGTCTATCTCAGACCGTTTCCCCATCACCTTCTGCTCTTGTGGCCTTGCCTTACCTTTCTCCTGAGCTTTCTCTGAGCTCTTCAAAGGTTCAAGTTAGTGCCTCAGAGCTTGTTGCCTCGACTGTGGCTGAAGGGGAGGGCCCAGTCCCGATGGAAGTGAACGGGGCTGAAGAGGCTGGTCTCGATGAGGTAGCAGAGGCAACGAGGGCCTCTGGACTTCTAACAGTCGTCATGCCTACTAAAAGAAGGGAAACCTCGATAGAGGTCGTGATAATAGAAGAGGAAGAACCCCCAAGAGCTAAAGAGGAACCATCCGAGCAACAGGAGACGGCTACCTCGAGCGATAGATATGTTGGAGAAGCAAGACATTCAGAGGGATCAAGGCTGTTGGCCCTGGGGCGGCACTCGTGACTGCAGAGAAGGCAGGCACCATGGGAGAGCCCATTGATGAAATGATCGTCATGGCAGACTACGGTGAAAAAGGAGAGGGAGAGGGTGTCGAACCTCCCGTGGTGGAGATGGCTCTAGAGGAGGGGACACGGGGAGAGGTCGCTGCCCCGGGCGAGGAGACTACCAAGGTGCCACTCGAGACTGAGGTTAAGGCTCCAGACGAGGAGGCCAGCCTTGCCCTAGCTGTGGTTGCAGTGCCTACAGAGGACGAGGCGATGGTGCCTGGGTGTGAAGGGATTGAGCCCGGAGTGGTCATGTCCAAGGGCCAGAGTGAGAAAGCCATTACCGAGGTACTAGAGCAGCTTGAGGTTGCTCCTGAGGAACCTGAGACCTTGGCTGTAGCTGGGGATCCTTCTGCTATGGTTGCTCTTGCTGCATTGCCCAGGCCTTCTCTCATCAGGTTGTCAGGTGTCATTTTTATGATGCTTCAGACAGACCTCGAGCAACTGAAGGAGCTGTCTTTTTGAAGAGCTTGGAGCGACGATCCAACGGTTGAGGGAGATTGCCTTAGGGAATGTGCCCAAAGTCCTTCCTTATTCTGATAGAGTTGTCAATGAGCTAGAGGGATGAAGGGTGAATGCCCTGCGAGAAGAAGCAACTGCGCAGTGGCTGGAAATCTTCTAGTTACCCCTTTGGAGTCTTCTCTTCTGCACTACCGTGAATTAGTAAACACTCAATCGCAGTAGGTGGATGCTGTGGAATCGTAGAGATCAAGCCTTGCTAAGGAGGCCATCGCCCATCGTCACAAGGTGATGGCTCTAAGTGCACAGATATTAGAGCTAACGCAGAGGATTGACAAGCTGGAGAAAGAGACTACGGATTGGGAAGTGAAGGATAAAGTGCTTTCTGATAATGCTTTGGCCCTCCAGCATTATTGGGAGAAGCGACCACCCTAATGGGGCAAGAGGCGCGGCTGGTAGCAGAGCTGAAGAACGAGATTGAAAGGGCGAAAACATCGACTGCATTGTACAAGGGAAAGATCAATGAAGCAATTGATCGATTTTGATGATGCCTTCTTTCTCTTTTTCTTTTTCGTTTCATTCCATTGTAAAGGAAGGCAGCTTGTAACATCCTCTTGATTTGTGAATGAAACGATTATTTTGACTTTTCTTTCTATTTCATTGCTTCCTCCCTTTCATGGTTTGAGACGAGAGAGAATAGCCTATTCCTTGCTTCGTTTTGTGACAAGCTGTTGTGGTTTCAATGACCTCGAATGGGGGATCTGTGGTTTCCTCACCCCTAAGTGTTTGATTGGAGAGGGGCACATAATTCATGGTTCTCGTGATTCGATGAGCCTTCTCACTGTAAATTCTCTAGTCTGGGGATTATTTTGCTTCGATTCGAGGTGCATTGGTCTTGAGCTCATCATAAGTCAATCTCAGGGACAAACTCCTTTAAGTGCTTTGAAGCGACACGCATAGCCTTTAGCTTATTCTGGAGGTTACACACTGCGCTTCTCAGCTCCACCATGGGGTCTTGTCCCTAAGAGCGAAAGGGTTGACTCTTGTCAGCCTGTACTTCCTCGACAACCCCGGAGAAGTGTAAGACCTTCCTTTGGCTGCCGATGATCTCTTTGTTCAAGCAGGACGGAATTTGGAGCACCTTTCGTGGCAGTTGGTGCTCTAGTTCTACCTCTAGAAGAGTGATGGGGACATTAAAAACTGTTTGCTGGTCTGATGTATAGGTGACCCTTGGTGCTGAAGGTGTACCTCTGGGGCTTCCTCAGGCCCAGGGGCTACTTATGTCTTGTTGCTTTGTTCTGGCAAATTGGAAGTAGAGGGAGAAGCTTCATCTTAGGGAGAGGATACCATGACCTTGGAGAGGTGGCAAGGTATACTTGGGTGAATGGGGGTCAAAGGGAGGATCTTGCCTTGTCTTTTCTCTTCTTTGAACATATCCGTGATCATTTGCCCTAGATCCTCAGCGTTGTCATGAGACGAACGTCCAGTCTCTTTTCTGGTGCTAGAAGGTCTGTGAAATAGTACTTGGCATTCATGTAGTGAGTTTTAGCTACGAGAAGCAGTCTTTTGTCAACAGAGACTATGTGTTGTCTTCCATCTCGGCTATACTTGGAACATTAGTGGAGCGTGGAAGGAACCACCCCCTGATCGTGAAGCCAAGGTCGATCAAGCAAGACTTTGTAAGAGGTATCAGTGTCAATTATGTGGAATTAAGCGTAATCATTGAGATCACCGATCTTGAGGCGAAGGTGCACTGTGCTAGCTGGCTTTTCCCCCGACTGGTTGAACCCTTGCACAGTGATGTGGGTAGGAGTGAGGTCGTCAAACCCTAATCCCAATTGGGTGACAATCTGTCTTGGGATAAGGTTAACTGCTGACCCTCCGTCTAGCATGATCCGATTGAGAGGGTAGCGTGTAGTTCACCATTCACAAAGAGGGGGCGATTGTGGAATTTGCCTCCCAACTGAAAGTCATCTTCGGAAAAGGAGCTTGTTAAGAACCCACTTAGAATGTCTGGGTCAACCTCAATAAGTTCCACCTCAGTCTTGTACACCTCTATGTTACAAAGAGCTTGCACCAGAGTCATACGGTTGTCTCTTGATAGTTGGAGGGCATCATAGGTACTTAGAAGGGCTAGAAGCTTTCTCAAGTGCCCAATTTCATCGTGCTTCACTTTATCCTCATTGGCCTTCTGTGTTCTTGATCCAGCCACTGGTGTAGGTGGTAGGGTAGGATTAAGAACAGGCTTTGGTTGAGTTTTAATTTGTGACACTGATTGACTTTGTTCAGCCAATATGATTTGGCTTGATGGGGTAGTAATAGGAATCTGTACTAGGACGTAGAGTTTTAGGTTTAGTTTTAGGGGAAAATAAAGGATCAAAAAGTTTGAGAACAATGAGCTTTTGAGGTGTGCCCTGTAGCTTCTTTCCCGATCTTAAACCCATTTACCCCGTGATAGTTGGTACTTCCAAGATTTGCACCATGTGGGAGGCCTCTTTGGAATTGGAGTCTGAAGATTACCTGGCCTTTGCTTAGGTTGACAGGACATTAGCGGCTGTAGAGAATCATGCCGTTTGGGTCAGTATTTCTACACGGCATTCTTGCTGCCTCATGGTGAGGTTGGTGCCTTCGAACTCTTTGTTTAGAGTTTCGAAATCTGAACATGATCGAGCTGCACTTGTGGAGAAAATAGAGGAGAGGTAAGGAGAAGAAGAGTTAGAATGTTTTGGGCAGCTTTTTACGTCGTTTCCGGAATTGGACATTTGCAGGGGGTATTTAAGGTCATGCCCCAGCTTTGACCATTGTGGGGTGCTTTTAACATCGTCACCCATTTTGGCCAACTCCTAAGATATTGATAACTCAGGGTCATCTGCTTGATTGGATGATAAGATGAGGTGAGCTGCGCTTGGGATGAAGTCCCTCAAGGTCAACAACAAAGGAAGGGGCCTAAGGAATTCTTCCTCGACTAGCAGTTGAGGAAGATGATTCCTTCAGTGGGCTGACCTAAGTGCTTGCCGTCTCCTTTAGGATCCCTGAGGGGGTGCTTGGACCACCCTATCAGGCTGGTGAGTGGCCCTAGCTTGGTAGACTTCCTCACGTTTCATGGATTTGAGCCTACTTCGCCCATGGTAGACTTCCCAGGGCTGAGAGGTCAAGGGCTCTGAAAGGTCCAGTGCATGCTCATGAGGGGCTTATAGCGGGGCTTCCTCTTGAACAGGAGCGAGGGCTTGGATGTGGCCTGAGAGAACCACACAGACGATTTGGCCTTGCTGAACTTTCTCTGCCACTGTGGCCTCGAACCCAGTGCAGTCCTTGAGTTCGTGACCCCACACTTGGTGATAGGAGCACCAGAGTTTTCGTGCCCCAGGCAAGTTGCTTAGGCTATCTAGCTAAATTGGGGGTGACGAGACCCTACTGGAGCATTGCCTCAAAGAGGACTTGCACAGGATCTTGCTGGGCATGCGTCAGTGGGCCTTCTTTCACACGCGGAAGAGCGACATGAGGGTGTCTTGCCAAGTCGTGCTAAACTTCTTGACACTGCTGCATCTTTTCTACCAAGAGTTTATAGAAGCCAATGCACTCGTTCATGTCATGACCTCGTATTCATTGGTACGCGCACCAAAGGTTCTCGATTCCTGGAGGTAGGAACTTGGGCGACCTTGTCAGCTTTGGGGTGGCAATTCCTTCTTCGAGCATTATAAAGAAAAATGCAAGAAGAATAGAGGGTGCCTCATTGTCCTCTTGGATCGTGACTACGTGAGATGCCTCAGCTGCCCTAAATGTCCTTTTCAACTCTTCGAGCTTTACCTGGGCTTTGTTGATAAGGACCTCGATAGTGTCGTTGAGCTTGTAGCAGTTGTGTGTGGGGTGGGCTACTCTACTGTGATAGGCGCAATACTTCTCATTCGACCCCTGCCTCGACGACTCTACAGTGGTGACCTCTGGCAGCTAGATCATGTTCTGTTCTAACAGCAATTGGAGAAGTGCAGGGGTCCACTCCATGTCAAAAGGGTAAACCTTATTCTGGTGCTGGGTCCAGTAGTCATTCGGCTTACTGTTTTTAGGAGGCGTGACTACGTTGTAGGACTGCTGCTTGCCCCTGATCTAAGGCGTCCTTGCTTTAGAGAGGTCAAGAGTTTGGGGAGTCGTGCCTTAGGTGTCAGTCATGGTAACGGCCACACTGATCATTGCCTTTTATTTGCCTCGACTGTTAGAGCGAGAGTTTGAGCTGGAGGATTGCTAATGAGGACTGCCATGGTGCTTGAACAATCCCTCGATATGAACTGCCTTATAGATAAGCTCTGACATGGAGGGTGGATCGGATGCCTCGAGTGATCCCGGGAAGCATGTTTCGTATGCAGGTCTGGACTGCTTCCTTCTCGGTCATGGGGGTGGCATGAAAGGTCGCCAACTCTCTCCATCGAGTGATGAACTTGTCAACCGGCTCACCAGGGTCTTACATCAAGGTGAGGAGCTCAATGGTCTCTATTTTCCTTCGGACTTTGTAGAAGCGTTGGTAGAACAAATGCTCCATTTCTTGTCAAGTGTTCACCGAGTTCTGCGGCAATCGAGCACACCATGGGAAGGCCAGTCCTTTGAGAGTCTCGACGAACTGGTGGAGGAGGAGACATCTATCAGTTGTCGTATCCTAGTAGGCCGCTTAGAAGTGGGCCGTATGCTGGTGAGGAGACATGGTCCCATCGAACAGGGGGAGTTTCCCTTTTTCGTAGTTCGGGGGAAACGGTACCTGGCCAATGTACGAAGGATACGACTTTTGGTAGAGTGGCGTCTCCTGCATACCTGGGACCTTGTTCATGAGGCTATGGGCCACCATAGCATCTATGTTGATTTGGGAGACCACGCAAGAAGAGGCACTATCTTGGGAGGCTGGAGGGGGAGTCTACCTAGAAGCTATGTCCTCTCTGTTCGGGGAATCAGACGAAGAAGGGACCTAGAAGCCATTAGGAGCTCCATCTTTTTGAGGATGGCTTGCATCATTTCTTTGAACTTGTTCATCCGCTCTTCCTGAGCATCATTGACCACCATGACACTGACCGTTTCTTCTGGGTGACCAGAGTCAGGTGATGCAGCAGACTGTCAAGGCTAGCAAGCCGTGCGTGGAAAGTAAGTCTAAAGGGGCTTAGCTTGCCCCGACTGGACTCAGGCTTTATATGCCGATCTTGTGAGGACCAGTTCTTGACGGTCCTGGGACCATGACTTTTGAGTGATGATCACCAAACAGTATTCCTAGACTTGCTCAAGCTCCGGAGTTTGAACAGGGAAGAAGGGATTACAAGGTAGGAGGTCATCAAGGGTGGTGACCTTGACTGCCTTGGAGGTTTCTCTGATTAGGATCTGCAAGCCTCCTTTCTGTTTGATCTTGAGGCAGCTATGGACCTCATTCAAAAACGAAGCCAGAGACCTGGACTGCCCCGTTTTCTTCGAACAGGCGAGGGTCATGTCTATGAGCTGGAGCAGGGAGTGGGACCGAAGGATGGAGGGAAGCTTGGGTTCTTGTCTTGGAGGCTGGAGGCCTCTATCTGACATCAAGTCGTTGCCCCAAATTCCTTTGTGAGGCTCAGATGTTCGATTGACCAGAGGTTGGCTCAAGATGGTACTCTTCCCAGGGCTCGAGGTGCTTGCCTAGCGTCGGGGAGGCATCAAAGAAAGAAGCGGGTTTGTGACTCTACTTGAGCCTGGATCTAAGAGGGACTTGCAAAGATGGTGCGTGTTCACCTTTACTGGGTGACTTGGGGGCCGGCCTAGGCTCAATCAATAGGTTCGACCTGAGGCGGTCGAAACCCAAGAGCTTGTGTTTGAGAGGGATGAGGTGGGAGCTTGTCTCTCATAAGGTGAAACTGTGTGTGCCGGGAGGGAAGACTGAACGGTCGACCCTCCTGTGCTCGAGGCAGCATAGAGCTAACGCTGCCTCGAGCAGTGGAAAGCAAATGCATGGCGCATGTAGGGTTTGGCCCAAGAAGGCCTGTCCCTGGATGCGAGCTCAAAGCAACATGAGGGTTGCTCTGAGGTGTGGCTCAAGTGGATAGACCATGAGTCGTTAAGTGTGTGAGAGGGGTGAAGACATCAGGACCTCCACCTCTGTGTACCGACCCCCCAGGTGTGGAGGCTCGGAGTAGTGAAGGAGCACAGGGGGTGCCTTGCGACGAACCTCAGGAGCGACAGCCATTTGCTTACCTTTCACAAGGATGGTTGTGGCAGCGTTCTGGCGTACCGCAGCGGTATGCCTGACAGAAGATTTGCCAGTAGCAGGGCGTGCGGCTATAGGACTGCTTCCCATGCAAGGGGCCTTGGTGGAGAGTCCACCAAGGATAGAAATCGGGGAGGCAGGGACCTTTAAGTCCCCTCTTGCACTCAGGTGAGAACATGGGAGCCAGATCGTGAGTCCTAACTTCGAAGGAGAGTAGGGAAGGAGGCTTGAGCGACTTGCTTCCTTGGGACAGCCAGAAGTGCAGGGATAAGGAAGCCCCCGACTCGAATGAACGGGTTGAACAACCCAAGTGTCATACAAAAAGGTGCAGAAAGTGAAAAAAGAAATAGGTCAAACAAGAGCGAACCGACTAGTACGTCCCTAGTGGAGTCACCAAGCTGGTTAAATGCCTCGATCTCGCCTTTCGGATCTAGGTGATCCGGTGGCACGTGTTTCAGGTTTCTGGTGAACCGGATATTTGAGATCGCTCTTTCGGAACCTTGCTGAAGGGCAAGGGCAGGTATACCAACCAATGAGAGAGGAATTTTAGGTGGGTTCGAGACTTACTCAGGCTGGCTCGCATGAGCGCCCTCTTAGATCACGAAAAAGGCCCCCCAACTGCTTGAGCAAGTGTGAAATTGCCTCCCTTGACCTGCAATCCTCTTGTTTTTCTGTACAACGCTTTTATGGTTAATTTATAAGACAAGTGGGTCGAAGGGGCCCACCCTTGTCTTAGGGCAATACACATTCACATGAGGATGCGATGAAGTGCAAGGATTGGTGAAAGATAGAAAAGAAAAGAGAGCTTGATGTGGGGGTGAGACTAGCATGACAACCAGAAATTACCGACTCGGAGTGGTAGCAAGATGGGCATAGTACTCAGGACCAGCACGACGACAATGCTACTCAAAACTGAGGTCGAAGCGTTGGTGATAGGATAGGTCTACCCTCATTCAAGTGAGAGGAGAAAGAGGTGGAGAGGAGAGAATGAGACGACAAAGAGAAAAGGGAAGTGACATCAATAGGCGTGGTGGTTGGCATTGCATGGAGACGGCACATCCACTGTGGACAGCGCCAGCTCCTAACGAGGCACATGGCAATAGCTTCTCCCAAGTCGCACGGTGAGAGGCGTGGGACACAGGGAGAGCGGCATTGTGCTTCGGTCGCACGGAGAAAGCTCGCGGACGGCGATGAGTGTTGTCAGAACCTCTAGTGGGTGGCGATAGGCATAGTCATCTCAGCTAAACGCACAGTAGAGGAAGACCCCTACGGGAGGCAACAAGCTTCACCGTCTGGGCTCTTTACCGAGACGTCACAGCTACGTCTGTGGGCGGCGATAGGCTGCACCATCTGCAGACTTTACTGGAAGAAAGAGACAGACGAATAGAAGGGGAGGGGGACTCATGCATGGCACTGCCATCACCATGCACAACCTGTGGGACAAAGGGAGAGGCATGTACGGCATTGCCACTCTTGTCCACGACCTCTGCAAGGAACTCAGATGAAGAGGAGGGAGAAGAGAGGGGAGAAGAGAGAGAGAAGAAGAAAAGAAAAAATAAGAGAGAGAAGACTTACCTCAACCCTAGGGGTACCGACCAAAAGTTTCTCTCAACTCAATCTCTCTCTCAAACGTGACATCACAATGGTAAGAAAGAAAAACATGTATTAAGTGAAAACTCTCTCTTGTGTGTGTGTATGCCTCTCTTTCTGCATACAATGATGGTACGTATATATAGAAGTATGCCCCAAACATTGGTGGATGATCAAAAGTAATCCTAATTACTGAAAATTAATATTAAATTGAATTAAAAGAAAATATAAAATAGGGTGAAAAATGATGATTTGCCCCTTCCTAACAAGTTGTGGAATTCCAGAATAGTCCATGCGTTGCCCTATGACTTGCGTGATCTTGCATGGTTGATCTGGGGTTGTTCTAGTGCCTGGTTGATTGTAAGATTATTGTTTTCTTGTAAGGATCGGAATGGCAATCGATTTGATACCAACTTCGAGCCATGGATCATGTTTTTGGTGCACGATCATGTGACTTGAAATTTGAGTAGATCTTTAAACTTTGGATCGATAGATGTTCATTCCTTGATGTTTTTTGTGTTTTCTTCACTGAATCACACTGAGCATGCCACTATGATCATGGGGCACCAAACGCAAATCGATTTTGTGGTTGAACATAGATTTTGTAAGTTTGGAATTTTTGCCGGAATCAAGGATTTCGGCAACAGTATTCACAGTTTGTTCGTCGGTTTCACGTACAGAATCCAACCGTTAATCTTTACATGGTTCAGGTCAGAGGTGGCCCGAGACCTTACGCCCACAATGGAATGAGTCTCGCGTTGATCGGGCTCGCGAGCAGTGTGATTTGGCCTCTCAAGCAAGGTACGATGCTGTTGAATTTCCTGCACTTTCTTCACGAGTCAGCAACTTCTCTCTAGCTTTTGTTCACACTCGGGTATCTTCATAGAGCGTGCCACATATCAAATCGCTTGTCTTGATTAGACGAACATGCTCACTAAATTTGAACATGATCTGACTTAAGATGAGTGAGATATGAGCGTCGAAAGTCACTAGTCGTAACGGTCCCTTCAATGGTGTAGTGTTGCAAGGTGGCCAAACGGGAATAGTGTGCGGCTTCTCCTGTTTCACTCTTTCTCCTATAACTTCTTTTGAGATTGTCCATTTGAGCTGAAACTTGGCCCTTGGGAGTTTTCAACCGTGTCAGATCCAATAGTGGTGGTCCCATAGCAATTTAAGACATTGAAAATGTAGCTCTAGATATAAGGGCCTGTTTCGGGGTGTTAGAGGCCAATTCTGCCGGAACTGTGTCTCAGTCTGCACTGCCTAAGACATGTCGGAACGTGACGAAACTTGACAGGAGACTCTTGAGAGACCTCATGAATATTTTGGCCAGTTCTGGCTGAGACTGTCTGAATTTCCACTACTTGCTAGGGCTTTATTTAGCAGAGGCCCCATGTTGATGAAAAATACCTTCCATCACTCCAGTCTACGAGATCTCATAGCTATCCCCTCCCTATTTTTAAGCCGATGGTCTTTCAAATAAGTCACGCGGACTTGTAATAATCCAATTCCATCCTCTACGTTGACAATCTGACAGGAGAATTTCGCCTCTTCCTTCACAAAGCGAGCATGACGAGTATCACGTTGTTCCCTCTTTTATTCATGACCCTGCACGAAGGCCCGTTGCTTAGCCAATATCTCTTGTAAGGTAGCTATGCGCTCATCAAGAGCTGTCAGCACAGAAGTCTAGCATAGGAGAGCCTCGACTCCCCAATCCGTAAGATTCCGCAGCAACCCCTTCAGCTTGTTGAAGGTCTCTTCGTCATGGTACACAGCCTCTAGGCCAGCCGCAACAGCCACAATCTCTCCTTTGAGATCAGAAAGTGCACACTCTCTGATCCCTTGCAGTCTCGACCGAAGCATGCGCCTCACCACAAGTGTCACAAAGCTCAGTGCTGATGGAGGTGGGGTCGAGGAAACAATGGCAGCAAGCAGGGGATTATCAAAAACTAAATCCCCGACCACGTGAGGCAAAGATTCAGGGAAAATGGTGCGACGTCCGAGTGAAGACTCTCTTGCCTCTGCCCCTGGAACAGACATCTCCGGACCTGATGGTTCTACTGGCACCAAAGAAGGCATCTTAGAGCTAAAATCAGCTTTTAGCTCTGACTATGAAATGGCTAAAGCAGAAGCCACTGGGGTGGCCACACCCACACACGGGACTTCATCCCTAGTCTCGACATCAATTTGCATTGACTACGCATGAGGCAGAGTTTAAACCACACAGGCCTCAACTTTCACGCGTTTGGCAAAAGGAGCTGTCGGGGACACACCCTCAGCAGATGAACCATGCCTCTTCAAGCAGGTTCTTTCCTTCAAGATCGTGGAAACCGGCTGAGCCGCCTTTGATCCTTTTCTCTTTCCTCCCTCTCGTCTCTTCTCCCCCACGTCCAGAGGAACACTCCTCGGTCCTACATTCGTAAGAGTCCTCTGGCCACGCTTGGTTCTGACAGCTGGGCTAGAGCCTGACCCACTTCCAACCAGGATACCCAGGCTCCGGGCCAATCTTTCTTCTTGATCCTAGACCGTACCATCCCATTGAAAGAGACGTTCCTCCACAGCATCCTCACGGCTACTGGGCCGAGCAGCTTCTCCGCCTTAGGTGGTGCTCGAGGGTCGTTCAACCTCACGAGAAGAAGTAAGGGTCTCAAGAGAAGTTCCCCTGATGGGAATCAATCCTCAATCCCTCCTCACTGGGAAAATAGTCCTCAGCCAAGATTTCCACTAAAAGAAGAGTAAAAAAGAGTGAGAAGAAGAATTAGACGCCAAAAGGAAATAGCATAACGACCACAACAAAAGTACACTAAAGAGAGAAAATAAACAAGAAGACACTACTTAGAGGAAGATTCAAACTAGCACCAGCCATGGTCATTAAATAAAAGCACTGAAAGGTGGTACTACTCAAAGAGAGAAGGTGAAAGGGGGTGCAGGCAGAACATAGGAAAAAAATTAGGGTTCCTGGTAAAATCAAAGATTATCCTTGCGCATCCCTTTTATAAAGCCGAAGGAAAAGATGGCGTATCGCGCAAAACTAGCGAAATGATGTGTGGCCCAGTCATGAGGGAGAACGAATGGCACATGAAGCAATACATCACTTAAAAATAGGGCAAGGGAGCGCAACCGGTGTGCGAACTGAAGCGCCGCACAAGAGAAAAGTCACATGAGGTACGGAAGTATGAACGACACACAAAGCAACGTGTCACACGTGTGAAAGATCACGCTCCATCCCAAGGAGGCACAAAGGACATGTAATCAAGACACTGTGCAATCTCGACGTAGCCCCCTCATTCAACATTTACTGCCTCGCATGCACGACACTATTCACCAAGGACGGTGTGCCCACTGCCGGCAAAATGCTACCCAGGTACGCAACACCTCCACTTAGTCCACATAGGACCCTCCGCGGTCAAGTGCTTTCCAAAAAACATATATGAACATGGGGTCCTTGCGAAAATCAGAGATGACGCATACCCAAAGGGTTAGGATAAAAACCCGTGAGGGCATCCCGACCATCAAGGCCAAGGAAAGCGGTAGTTATCTAATGGGAAAAACAAGTGTTCTCTGGACCATTCCTTATCCTCACCATCAGCAGTGATAAGAACTGAACTAAAGAAAGGAAAAGCGAGCAAACCACGGGAAAGAAGAAAGGCAAAGATACATAGCAACAAGAAGCGTTCAAGCCAAGTGGAAATTTATTTCATGAACAAAAGGAATACAAAATCGTGGTTACAACAATCAGTAGCAACAAGGAAGTGCATCCATTCTGAAATGATTCTCCGTATACTGGCACCATCATTCACACAGTAGGCACCCATTCACATATCACATAATCAACTTGGATGCATTCAGGTCTTGAATCGACCTTTCGGCCCTCCCTCCATTGAAAGATAGAGTTGAGGTTATCAAAAAGGCTCCCTGTCTATTTCTTCATGGCAAGAAGTTGCGGCGAAGCATCATTTGCCACTATCTCTCAAGGTATCCCAAGAGCCTGCCAATTCCAGGGTTAGCCCAAGTCAAAGATCTAGCCAATAAGGGGAGTGTTGATGATCATCCTTTGTCTCGTCTTTTGGCACCAATTACAGTTCTCCCCTTTCCAGGGGTGATCAGCATCCCAGTACCCCCTGCTGGTAATCCTGCACCAGTGTGCATAGGCCTCAGTCATCCACACCCTCCTGCTAAAATGTGGTACCACATATTTGCTAACTTCAGTCATCTCTAAACACGTGGACCATGCAGCTCAGATATACTCTGGCTGCCATGATTCTCGAGGAGTCTCGAGCTCTTCCTTCGTCCCTGTGTTCACTCTACCTTGACGCTTCTCAAAGAACATAGAACATGGGCAACTTTGATCAAGCCCATGCTAATGAGCATAGCGATGGGGGAAATACCCTTCAAGTCTGGCACTGAATGGGGTACGATAGGCCAAAACCCTACCTCTGACGCTCAAAATAAACATAAGCTCCTTGATGGTTGTGGGAGCACCATCCAGCTCCTTGCCCAGTTCATCAATAAAGGCGCGGTTAATAAAGCCCCCTACTGGAAAGGCGACCCGACCCATACTGGAGAAATCATTCCCAACCAAGTTCCATGCTTCCCCCGGGCTGTGAAAGATAGCCTTCTACCTGGCAATCCTCATCAGGAAGGGGCACATTCTCTTTCGTGCCCGAACTTCTAACATAAGTGGTAGGGAAATAGGCCCCAAACCACCAATACACGTAATGGATGGGGAATGGTGTCTTAAAGTCCCCAGGGAAAGCTTCGCCCCCCACAACGCCATTGTCCCCTTCCTTGCCTTTGTAGGCTTTCCCCCTCGAGATGGCTCCTAGTTCGTGGTAGATGCTGCATAGAACTGGTTGTGCAAGGGCATACTGGTGCCCCCTCGCCATGGTGCAAGCCACATAGAATGTGCCTGGACGGATGTCATCTACCCCTCTAGGAATAGCAAACTTGCATAGAAATAGGGCCAAGTATGCAGCCAAGAAGACACAATCATCATTGGTCTCAGATTGGTAGATTGGAGGCATCCCCTTTACAACTACCTTCCCCTTCCTTCTTGAAGTAACTGACCCAACTTCCTCTGGGTAATCCCCGCAAAAGAATTTTAACCATTAGGAAAAGGTACACGACCATTTCTGGACTTGGAGAAAAGTAGCTGGTAAATCTCAAAAATCGTTTGAAGACCAGCAGGCGTTTCCTCTCCCCCTATGAGAGCACCACAAAAAATAACTAAGTTTCGAGGTTTGAACTTGTCATACATTGCTCCGATCAGTGGAAGGCCGATGAAATAAAGATCTAGCAAGGAGATCCCTACTTCACCGTGACCGAAGAGCCATGTGATGCTCACATGACTCCATGTCTCTAACAATACCTTGATGGTATTTGAGCATCGGTCATAATAGCTGCCTGAACATTGCACAAAAGCTAATAGAGAGGCACACTCAAGAGTGCTTCTATATGACCCCAACACCTTGATGTTCCAAGAAGCGTACCCCTTCAAATATTGGTGCTCCCCTTGCACTCGAAGGCCTGCAAAAGACCACATCAGCCCCTTTGTCTTCACCATTCTCTTCCCCAATGTGGGCAGATTCTGTCAAGAGGCCACATTTCTATGCATGCAATGAAGGAGGGCCATCCCTTCTTCAATACTAACGTTGCCATTATTTCACTCCCGGACCTCAAAGTGAACTGAGTCGGTAACGAAAGTAACATTATGGGGCCACTCTGGTTTGCATATTGGTTTTGTTAGTCAAATGGGCTCACCCCTGGCCAGGCTCTCCCCAGTAAAATCATTTGTGTTAAGCGCCCCTCCCTTTGGGAGATTTTTCAAGGCAGGGATTCTGTGAGAAGGCCCGACCATTATATAAAGCTTAAGGACACACTGTCGTGTGCGTATCATTAAGGTGCTATCGCCATGCTTGGAAATATGCTGGCTAGCATCGGGTGTGTTCTCAAAGGCTAGCGTCGACTGTGTTATAAAAGCTAGCGCCGACTGTGTTTGTTAAAGCTCAGCACCGGCTGTGTCCTCAAAAGCTACCACCGCTTATATTGGATAAAGCTCAGCGTGTGTTTGTCAAACGTCAATGCCGATTGTGTTCTCAAGGGCTTGCGCAGGCTATGTTCTCAAGGCCTAGCGTTGGCTGTGTTCTAAAAACCTGACACCGGCTGTGTTCTCAAAGGCTAGTGCCGGCTATGTTTCTCAAGGATTAATGCCGACTGTGTTTTGGTCACAGCCTAATGTCGTCTATGTTCAAATCCTTCACACGTACCATAGAGTGTGCACGTGTCGCCTCGAGCCCCTGGTTCGCCTCCTGACAACTTCCACCCGTGAAGTGCTCTGACGTGCATCCTCACACATGTGGTAACGACTGTTACCTCCAAGTGAGCCTTCGTCTCCAAGCAACTTTTCACTTCCCCGTGACCTCCCAGCTACTCATCGGGAAATCACTTTTTGCGATGGAAACCTATTGTTCAACCTTCCCCTCTCCACCACAACTCCGAAACACCACTAAAACCCACGAAAGTTAGCGAAAGTTTACCGATAGCTCCCTGCTTGCAACTTGGACCCCTTTCCCCCTTTTTTCAGCTACTCAAAAAACCACCGCTAGAGTCCCTGCGTTAGCCGGTAGCCTTTCGCTCCTCTTACTCTGACAACAGTAACCCTAGCAAGAATATTCACCTTAGTAGAGCCTTTTCCTCCCAACCTAGAACTTTCCTGCCAAAGTTCTTGACGATAGACTCTTGTAAGTTCTGCGTTCTTGATAGAATTCTCGCCGGGAGCTCTCTCTATCACGCTGTTAAAAATCCTTAGCCGTTTTACCTTCGATAAAATGGTAAAAATGGGATTCACCCCCTATAGAGGTGAAGCTTCCCAGAAGTGCCCCCAACAAATTGAGAATGCCAATCAAGTCCCTAAAGACCAAACAATAATGGCCGGACTTGGTCGGGCTCAGGCCTAAGGCCCGAACGAAGGTTTACCGCCACCCATGAAACCCCATGCATCAGGGACCTGGACTGGGTCGGGCTCAGACCTAAGGCCCGAACACAGGTCACCGCCATCCGTGTAACTTGTGACTAGCGTTGTCTGTGTAAGTTGTGACCAGCGTTGTTTATGTAACCTTTGACCAATGTCGTCTGTGTAACTTGTGACCAATGCCGTTTGTGTAACTTGTGACCAGCGTCGTCTGTGTAACTTGTGACCAATGCCGTCTGTGTAATTTGTGCTCAACACCGCCTGTGTAATTTGTACCCAACGCCGCCTGTGCATCGTCTGTGTGACTGGTGCCTAGCGCTATTCAGGACCAGTGCCGTGTGTGTTACGCTTCCCATGCTAACCTCGTGCATGTGCTACCACCCAGCATACCCTTATGCTAGGCCTTGTTACCGTCGTGTGGGTTCTACCACCATCCCCAATAGAGTTACACCGGTGTCGCACCAACATCCCCCGTAGCAGTTACACCTGTGCCGTAGCCCATCATCCCCAGTGGAGTTAAGTATATGCCAAAAAAAAGCATGCTTAACTCTTCAATCCTCGGTGGGTCTTCTTTGCTCCAAGCTATCTTATCCCTAGGGAGTTGGGTTACTTTTCATAAACCTATTCTTCATGGAGTCTGACCTTTTACCCCCAGAGATTCACACTTGCCCCCCTAATCCCCAGTAAAGTCTGCTTCCGTTTGCCATCCCTTGCCGGGTTACCATCTTCATCTAAGCCCTCTGCATGTGTATGGACTTAACCATTTTATTCCCAGGGAGTTGACTATCATCCATGCTTCTATTCCCCATGGAGCTTCACCTACATGGCGACCCACACAATGGACCGTGCTATCTGACCCTAAACTGCACAACCATAGTCCAAACTACACGACTTTAAACTGCATAGCCACAGTCCAAGCTATATGACCTTAAACCATAGTGCACGTCCTGGCCACATGACGTTAAAAGGCATAACACCATGGTCCAAACTATATGACTTTAAATTGTAGCGGAGGTCTAGTTGCATGACCTTAGCACGGTCCTAGTTGCATGACTTTAAATTGCATAGCCACAATCCAGGCTATATGACCTTAAACTATAGTACACGTTCTGACCGCATGACGCTAAAATGCTTAGCACCATGGTCCAAACTATATGACCTTAAACTGTAGTGGAGGTCTAGTTGCACGATCTTAAACTACATGGTCCTAGCTACATGACTTTAAACTACATAGCCACGGTCCAAGATATATGACCTTAAAACTACAGTGCACGTCCTGGCCGCATGACGTTAAACTGCTTTGCCCAGGTCCAGAAGGCATGACCTTAAATATGCCCCCACACATGTGCACACGCCCTTTACCTGTATGCCTTCCCTAACCGACCTGTTCATGTGCGTGGACCACCTTCATAACTCCCCATAAATCCACCTTCCTTCTTTATCATTCATTATTCCTCAATGAGTTTCACTCTCGCTCACAAACGGCGAGCAATTCCATCACCCATACCTGCCGTCAGCTGGTGGGTCACCACTTTTCATCCTCCATACATCATCCATCTTTCATGGGTAGCCTCGTGTCATCTTCCCAAAGTGAGTCAAACCACCACCATACTTATTCCATGGCCCCAACAGAGTGCCACCCATCTCCACCACGGCCCAGCTATATGACCTTAAACTGTAGTGCACATCCTGATTGCATGACATTAAAAGGCTTCGCACGGGTCTGAAACCATGACCCTAAACACACCTTCACAAAACAAAGAACGACGGGCATGGTATTTACCTGAAAATGGGAACACCATGAGTAAAAATGACAGACGAGCATGATCATGAAACCATGAGTAAAAGAGTTTCGTAAAGTAATAACTTGGGCATGGTGAAGACCCGAAAGGGCACCGTGAGTTAAAATGAGAATAAGGGTTGACATGACTAAAAGGTCATGAGTAAAAGAGCCCCGAATAAAAGGAAATTGGTGAAAACAGTCTCTACGGAGCCACTTCCCAAGTCTAAGTGAAAACCTGCAAAGGGCGCTTAGATCAATAAGTAGGTTGATTCAGCGTTTGCCTCTATAGGTGCCTTCAACCACTGCGCAAGAAGAAAATCCTGGTTTCAAAATACCCTGATACCAGGACCCAAAAATATGAGCATCAAGGAAATATTTCGATAACCTGAGTCCATTCGCAAAAGGACTTGAAGGACAGAAGACTTGCCAAGAAGGAAAGACAAGTCTCATGAAGAAGAGCACCATTCCCAGGAGGTCACTAACGCACTCTAATATACTGAAATGCCCCAAGTCAGCCAAGTTAGCCAGACCTTGGACCTGCTATGTAATAATAGGATTGAGCCCTCAGGGGTCCTCGAACAAAGACGAGAGGTATCTTGATTGTTGAAACTGCTAGTAGTAGGCAGGTTTGAACCTAAAGCTTGTTACCTCGATAAACTGAGGTACCCTGCCCGTCAAGGAAATGTGGTGCGAAACGTAGACGGTCACTAACAGAAAGCCCTTAAGTTGACCATCTAGAACAAACAACAAAACAAAGAAACCCAGACTAAATGGGAAAAATGCCTTTAAGCATATCACTCGACCGCCAGACGGGCCTAATTCTGATCAACGAGGTCCGTACAAAATCCTCAGCTATCAGAATTACAAATAGTCCACACGAGGGTGAGGACTTTGATAGGATCCCTCAAAAGTCTCTTCTACCCCTTAAGTCATCATGAATGAACCTGTGCATTGCATCCAAACGTCCAAGCATCCTAGTTATAGCATTGCTTGGATCTCCTCAGTGTTCACGTGGTCCTGTGGCTAAAAAGAAAAAAGTAATAAAAGCGAAGGAAATTTTTTGAATGTTGTCCTTCTCGCATCTCTCAAAGCACAACATTCGGTGGGGCAAGTAGTTTGAACACATTTTTCAGCACCTTGTGTTCTGGATGCGAAATAAAAAGAGAAGTCAATCAATAAAGCCCTGATATATAGTGGAATTCCAAACAATCTCAGAATTATCCCATAATGCGTCAGAATCTTTTTAAGCACCCCTAAAGGCCACTTACTAAGTTTCATCACGATATGATATGTTTAAGGTAGCACAGACAAAGAAACAATTTCGAAAAAAGCAACCTCTAGTACCCTGAAACGGACCCTGTATCCATAACTCTATTTTCAGTGCGTCAAACAGCTATGGGACTACCTTCATTGGATCCGAAATGATAAAAAACCCTTAGGTGTCAAGTTTCAGCTTCAACGGACGTCCTAGGACAAAGTTATGAGTGAAACATTAAAAAGGGGTAGGCTGTACACTATTTTCGTGCGACCTCCTTGCACCAATCTCCATTAAAGGACACTGATTTGTACAGTCACGAGCAGAAACTTTGGAAACCCATATCTCACTTGTTATGAGTCAGATCGTGCTCAAATTTTGTGTGTGTTTGTCTCGTCAAAATGAGCGTTTTGATATGTGGCACGTCCCATGAAGATACCCAAGCAGGAAAAAAACTAGAGAGAAATTGATGATTTGTGAAGACAGTTATAGAAAATTTAGTAGCAACATGCCTCGCTCGAGCAGCCATATCATGGCGTTCGCTCACCCGATCGACTCAAGACCAATTGCATTATGTACGTATAGTCCAAAGCAATGTCTATTCTGAACCCCACGTATGATGAACGATTGGATTCAAAAAATAAAGGTTTCAAAGTTGCTATAGATTCCGACCATCGGATTTCAAGAACTGGCCAAAAACTCAAGACGACAAAATCTTCGTTTGGACACAAAATCAAGCTACGTTTGTTGCAACGTGATTGTGATGGCATGCTCAGTGCAATTCAATAAAGAAACCAAAGAAAAACATCAAGAAACAAGCACACTATTGATCAGAAGCTTTCAAGATCTATACAAATTTTGAGTCGCATGATCGTGGCCTAAAAACATGATCTGTGGCTCGAAGTTGGTATCAAATCAATCATCATGTTGAGCTCGACAAGAAAGCAATCATTTTTCTACCAAACGGATGCCGGAGCAACCTCGAATCATCCATCGAAGATTACACAAGTTCTAAGGCAGCGACAGGGATTGTTTTGGAATTGAATCTATTGTTGGGCAGAGGCAAAACAATCCTTTTGCACCCATTTTTAGATTTTATTTTAATTCAATTAATTGTAATTATCATCAACTGGGCTAGATTTTGGGTACCCACCCATGATTGAGTCTAATTCTATAAATACTTGCTAAACCTAATTGTAAATAGATCCCTCAATTTTTAATCTCATGGATAAAAAATGAGAGTTTCACATTAAAATTATGAGCACGTCTTGGAGATAGAGAGAGGAGAGAGAAAAAAAAGTCTGATACCTTTTGGTAAAGGTAACTTTCTCTCCACTTTTCTCTCTCTTTCTCTCTCCTCTCTTCTCTCTTTCTCTCTCCTCTTCTCGTCTATCTCTTTCTCTCTCCTCATCTCTTTCTGTCTCATCTCTCCTCTCTCTTTTTCTCTCCTCCTCTCATCTAGTGCCACCAAATTGTTCTCCGTACGAAGTTTAGTGCACATGCGTACTGCACACACTCAACTCACAGTGTGCAACTCACACGAAAACCGTGCCCCTTTTTTACGTGCAATTGTGGCGGCTTATGCACCCTACTATTTGCCCCACATTCCCCCAAACATGTGTGCAAGAAGTTCCACCAAATTGCTCTCTGTTAGAAGTTTAGCGCACATGTGCACGCACACGCTCAACTCAACGAGTACGATTCATGCGAAAACCTTACCATTTTTTTGCCCACAATTGTGGCAGATTGTGCACAATTGTGTGCCCTACTATTTTCCCCACATTCCCCCAAACACGTGCACAAGAAGTGCCTCAAAATTACCCTTCGTATGAAGTTTAGTGCACATGCGCACCGCGCACGCTCAAATTAACATGTGTGATTCACACGAAAACCGTGCCACTTTTTTGCTCGCAAATGTGGCGGCTTGGGCACAATTGTGTAACCTACTATTTACCCCACGTTCCCCCAAACACGTGCGCAACAAGTGCCACAAAATTTCCCTCCGTACGAAGTTCAGTGCACATGCGCACCGCCCGCGCTCAACAGAACGGATGTAATTCGCATGAAAACCTTGCCATTTTTTTGCGAGCAATAGTGGTGGCCGTTGCACAAGTGTGCACCCTACTATTTTCCACACGTTCCCTTAAACACGTGCACAAGAAGTGCCACCAAATTGTGCGCCATATGAAGTTTAGTGCGCATGCGGATGACGCGCACTCAACTCAACACATGCGATTCAAGGGAAAACCGTTTTATTTTTTTGAGTGAAATTGTGGCGGCTTTTGCACAATTGGTACCCCAACTAATTGCCCCACTTTCCCTCAAACAAGTGAGCAAGAAGTGCCACCAAATTGTGATGCGTACGAAGTATAGTGCACATGCGCACCACGCATGCTCAACTCAACGTGTGCGATTCACGCGAAAACCATGCCAGTTTTTTTGTGCAATTGTGGTGGCTTGTACACTATATTGCACCCTAGTATTTGCCCACGTTCCCCTAGGCACATGCGCAAGAAGTGCCACCAACTTGCCAACCGTACAAAGTTTAGTGCACAAGCACACCGCATGCGCTCAACTCAATGTGTGTGATTCCCTCGAAAACTGTGCCTTTTTTGCATGCAATTGTGGCGGCTTGTGCAGAATTGTGCACCATACTATATGCCCCATGTTCCCCCAAACATGTGTGCAAGAAGTGCCACCACATGCTCTCCGTACGAAGTTTAGTGCACATGCTCTCCGTGCACGTTCAATGCAACGCGCGCGATTAGTGTGAAAACCATGCCCCTTTTTTTAGTGCAATTGTGGCGGCTTGTGACAAATTGTGCATCCTACTAATTTTCCTATGTTCCCCCAAACACGTACGTAAGAAGTGCCACCAAATTTCCCTATGTACGAAGTTTAGTGCACATGTGCACCGTGCACGCTCTACTCAACGTGTGCGATTCGCACAAAAATCGTGCCCTTTTTTTGCTCGCAATTGTGGGGGCTTCTGCATAATTGTGCACCCTACTATTTTCCCTAGGTTACCCCAAACATGTGGGCAAGAAGTGCCGCCAAATTACGCTGCATACGAAGTACAATGCACATGCGCATTGTGCACGCTCATCTCAACGCGATTCGTGCGAAAACTGTGCCATTTTTTTGCACGCAATTTGGGCGGCATGCGCACAATTGTGCACCCTACTATTTGCCCCATTTTCAACTGCGACCATTTTTGGCATGGGTTTTGGCTGGAAAAATGGAGTCTAAATGCTCCCAAACCACTACCATTAGAAAGATTTGTACGTGTGCTTAAAGTTGCATGTTGGAATCTTGATATTCGCTCTAGATTGAGATTTATAATTTTGTTAAGAGGGACATGTCACTGTTAGTAAAAGGTAGAGAATTACATAACTATGGATTACGCTATACCCAAGTGTTGACTGATCAAACGGTGGTCAATTGACTTCATACCACCTTTGAGTGAGATATAGTTGTGTTTAATTCTATTGTCATGTTGTGACTAAGTTGATATTCTTAATGAATCAGGCGCTATGTATATCTTTTTATGACACCGTGAATGTTACAAATCAATGAATGCTTATGAGATGAGATATGCGGCTTATGTACTATTTGAATGGGCACCTACTGTGTTAATGATTATGTCATGTTGATTATGTGCTATGTGAAATGACACCTACTGTGTGAATGATGGTGCATTATTTTATATGCTATGTGAAATAACACCTACTGTGTGAATGATGGTGCCATGGTGCCATGTTGATTATGTGCTATGTGAAACGACACCTACTGTGTGAATGATGGTGCCATGTTGATTACGTGCGATGTGAAATGGCACCTACTATGTAAACGGTATTCTACCTCTTCAGAAACTGAGGTAGATGAATCTGGCCCCTATGAGCCTATTGTCATCACTTCTGATAGAGAGGTAACATCGGAACTTGAGGTGATGCCTCCAAGTCCTAGGGTGATTCTTGAGTCAGATGCAGTTCCAATGGAGGTCGATGGGACTGAAGGCCCCATAGTTATTGCTTAAGAAGAGGAACATGACACTGACAGGGCTTCCGACCCTAAAGAGGTTGCTGCCTAGACTGAGGCAGGGGCTGCTGTGATGGATGGTGAGGGCCCAAGCATCTTTCAAGGGGAGGGGCCTATGGTTAGTGAGGCACCTGAGCTTAAGAGGCCGTTGTACTAGAGTGCGCAGGTCATGAAGATGAGGGGGTTGAGTTTTTTGTGGCAGAGGTTCTAGCTATGGGTGATGTGGCAAGTAGAAGAGGCCACGGCTGAGGTTGAAGGTCACTGTGAGGAGATAGCCCCTGAACTTATTAAGGCTAAAATGACAGTTCAGGAAGGTGGAGAACAAGGAAGAGATGTTGGCCTTGAACTTATCGATGCCATGCCAGAGGGTGAAAGACAAGGGGAAGAGGTTGCTTTGGAACACGCTGAGATCGAAGTTGTCGCCTCAACAGGTGAAGGTCAAGGTGAGGAGGCTGATGCTGAAGAGACCAATGGTGAGGGAATCAAGCATCCTAAGACCGGGGCTCCCTTCGAATCCTAGGAGCCTGAGGCTTTGGGCTTCGCGATTGCCCTAAAACAGCCAGTGACTCACATGGCTATCATTCCTTTGATTCCGCCCTTTGCAATCGAAGCTCCTTCCGTAGTGGTGGACCCAGTAGTACCGTCCAGTTCTGATTTCAGTGGGGTATCCAGCATGATTGCAGACATGCTCTGTGCAGGTCTTTAGCATCTAAGGGAGATGCCTCTCATCAAGCTGGGCGAAGCATTGGCCAAACTTAGGGAATTTGCCCTTGCAACCCCTGCTTTGGGAACGCCCAAGAAGTCCTCTCTCATTTTGATGCTACTTTATATGAATTGGAGAGCTAGAGATTAGGAAGGTTGCATCATGAGGGAGAAACTAGCGAGCCAGCTTTCTTGGAGGCATCGATCATACGTTGTCATGAGGGAATAGATTCCTGCACTGAGAAGAAGGTTGTTGTGGTTGCTCGTCAACTCGATCTCAAGATGGAAGGAAGAGCCTTTTTTAACAGAATGATAGCCATAAGGATGGAGATGAGGAGGCTGAGGAGCGAAGCTCATGATCTTGAGAGGGTGATGAGTCAGAGGAAGGCCTTAGAAGCCTCTTTGGCTGAGGATCTATCAGAGCTCATTCACACTCCGTGGAACAGGAGGTGGTTGAACTGAACGAGCGTATTCAACATGCCGAAGCTTCTTCTGCAGCATCCAGAGCTGAGATCAATAACATCATTTATCGTTTTTTAGAGTCTCGTTTCTTTGCCATATGTCAGAACTTGTAAAAATTTTGAATTTATGAATGAAATGCCTCTTTTTCTCCTCTGGCTCATTTTGCTACATGATTTCATTCGCTTTTTGCTTTGATGCACTTCATTTGCTTCTTTTGGGCTTGACCGCCTCTCAAAATATTCATTGTCTCAAGGGGACAAGACAAAATACCCTATGCCTTGCTTTGTCTTGCGACAAGCTGTTGTGGCTTCAATGACCTTGAATGAGGGAGCAATTGCTTCTTCTCCCCTTGACATTTGAGAGGACAAGTGCTCATAATTCATTTTTCTCATTATTTGATGGGCCTACTCATTATAAATAGTCCAATCAAGAGGAGCTTTGGCTTTCATTCGAGGTGCATTTACTTCAAGCTCGTCATAGCTCTTGGTCTCAAGCACGAACTCCTTTAGATGTTTTGAAGCAATACGCATAACCTCCAATTGGCTCTGGAGATTGTGAACTTCGCTTCTTAACTTTGCTAGGGGATCCTACTCTTGAGGGCGAGAAGGTTGTCCTTTCTCAAACTACTCTCCTCCCTCAGAATCAGGGAAGCACGGAACTTGTGGGTGACTGTTAGTCTGAACTGACCCTACAATAGGACAAGGAGCATCCTCTTTGCTTATAGAAACCGGGGTTTGGAGGACCTTCCACAGTGGTTGGCTTGCCATTTCTTCTTTCTAGAGTGCAATAGGGACATGCAGGACTTTTTGATGCTCCGACGTGTAGGTGACCTTTGGAGCTAGAAGTTCTATCCTCATGACATCCTCAATCTCAGGAGTGACCTCAGGTTCCTCCTCTTGTAAAGGTGACTATAGACTGTAAGCAGAGGGGGAAGTCTCATCTTCAGGTGAAGAAGGAGTTTCTTCAGGGGTAATGAATGGCATGCTAGAATGAAGGGGAGTCAGAGGGAGAATTTTGCCATGTCTTCTCTCTTCTTTGAACATGTCTACCAGTGTTCGCCTGATATCCTCAACGTCTTCATGAGACGAAGGCTATGTCTTCCTCACAGACTTGTGATCGCCATCATTGGGCTTTTGGGGTGACACTGAATCTGTGAAGTAACACTTTGCATCAACATAGTGAGCTTTGACTACAGGAAACGGTATTTTATCAGCATAGACTGTATACTGTCTCCTATCTAGACTATACTTGAAGCGTTGGTATAATGTGGATGGAACCACCCCTAGTCATGGAGCCACGGGCGGCCAAGAAGGATGTTGTAGGAGGTGTCAGTGTCGATTATGTGAAACTGAGCGTAGTCATTTAATTCACTAATCGTGAGACAAAGGCGAACAGTGCCAGCCGAATTTTCTCCTGACTGGTTGAATCCCTAGACTGTGATATGCATCAGAGTGAGATCTTAAGAGCCTAATCCCAATCGAGTGAGGATTCTCCTTAGGATAAAGTTGGTTGTCGACCCTCCATCCAACATAATTCGATTGATGGGGCATGCATTTAATTCACCAGTCAAAAAGAGAGGGCCATTGTGAAATTTTTCTCCCAATTATAGATCATCCTCTAAGAAGGTGCTCGTCATACATCCACTCAAGATTGATGGGTCCACCTCGATGGGTCCACTTCGGCCTCGTACACCTCTGGATTGGGAAGAGCCTAAACTAAAGCCATACAATAGTCTCTTGAGAGCATTAGTGCATCATAGATGATGAGAAGAGCTGGAAGCTTCCTCAAGTGCCTTATCACATCATATTTCACCTTTTCCTCGTCGGCCTTTTGTGCTCCTAGTCTTGCCAATGGTTTGGGTAGTATGGTAGGTTGAGGAGTAGGTTTAGAAGGAGGGGGTTTATTTTGGACTGCTGGTTGGCCTAGTTCCACAACCGGCTTGGTTTGGGTGATCTGGGTGACAGGGATTTGTTTAAGCGAAGCAGAGATTTGAGGTTGAGGTTTAGGAGGTTGGGTTTATGGGACCAGATGCATCCCAGGGAATTGGAGAATGGGTAAATTGTTTGGGTGAGAGAGAAATGCTTGACCAAGAAACTTCAGGATGCCTGGCTTTTGAGGTGGAGGTTGCAGCGTTTTGCCCAATCTCAGGCTCATTTGCCCCATGTTGGGAGATTCTTCTGAAAGACTTCTTGAGAATAGAAGCTCTTCTCTCTTGACTCTCTCAGCCTCTTCTCAAAGTCGAGCTCAGGAGGCCCTTGGGGTTTCTTTGGCTTTGACTTCCTACGCTTCTTTGTAGAAGAGAATGGCTCTGACTTAGCTCGAGCCGCCAAGGAGTCAGCAACTGTTAAGAATCCAGCCGCCTAGGCTAACGTCTGTCTCAGTCTATGCATCCTGCTTATATTGGTTCCTTCGAGTTCTCTGTCGAGATCCTTGAAGTCTGGACATTCCCGAGTTGTACCTACATAAGACATAGAAGAGGAGGTGGAAGAAGAAGAATAAGAAGAAAGGTTAGTAGATGAGAGACTTTTAAGGTCATTTTCCTCATCGGACCGATCTAGACAGCTTTTTGCGTCATCACCAGAGTTGGACATGTGCAAGAAGTCTTTTAGGTCTTTCCCCTGCTTAGACCGTTGAGGAGTGCTTTTAACGTTGTCAAACTCATTGGACATGCCCCGAGTAGAAGATGGCTCAGGGATATCCTCTTGGTGAGGTGAGGAAGGAAGGATGATCGCATCAGGGATGAAGTCCTGTAAGGTTGGCAATGGGGGAAGAGGCTTGAGAAATTCTTGCTCAACTGGTGGTTGAGCAGTCTTGTTTCTCCGGTGAGCAGCCCTTTGAAGTGCTTGATTCTTCTCGCTAGGTTTGTGAACAGCCCTAGCTTGATGAACTGCCTCTCGCTTTAAGGACTTGAGTCTGCTCCGCTAGTGGAAGACTCTCCACGGTTGGGAAGTTGAGGGTTCAGCAGGATCTAAATCATCATTACCCGAGTTTTGTGTCGGGAGGCCCTCTCACACCAGTGGAGTAGTGCCTTGGGGATCTCCTTTTAAAATGTTACAAAATTCTTAGCATCCCTGTATTTTCTTCACGATTATATCATGAAACTGGAGCACTCGCTCAGGTCGTGGCCCCATATCTGATGGTACGGACACCAATGGTTCTCAGTTCCCTGAGCAAGGCATTGAGGCTACCTTGCGGGCTTTGGTGTGATGAGACCTTCTTGAAGCATCATGACGAACAAGGCACGAAGGAGATCGGGTGCTTCGTCTTCTTCATGAACTGTAACTACGTAGGAAGCTTCTGCTGCCCTGAATGCTTTCTTATGCTCTTCAAGTTTTATCTGACCCTTTCGGATCAGGGCTTCGTGACGTCTTTTAGCATGTAGCATTCCTCTGTGGGGTGGTTTATCCTCCGATGATAAGCACAGTAATTCGCATGGGTGTCGAGTCTAGCTTAATCAGGGAACTTGGTCTCAGGCAGCTCGATCATGTTTTGTTCTAGTAATAAACGAAGTAGTGCTGGGACCCATTCTTTTTCAAAAGGGTAGAATTTATTTTTATGCTTGGTCCAATAATCATCTCGATTAAGGTTCGCAGGTGGGGGTACCCAGTTGTATGATTGTTGTTGTTTGCCTTCTTGAGGCGCTTTCATTGTGCTTACCCCTTTGGAGAGGTCCAAAGTTTGAGAGACAACCTTCTTTGGGTCATTGACAATTATGGCTGCACTGATTACTCCTTTCTATTGGTTGCCCCGGGCATTGGTTCGAGAGCTACCATTGCCCCAGTTATTTCTTGAGCTTGCATACTGTTTTCATGAGCCGCCAGGTGGCGTGACAGGCTTTCTATGCGAACTGACATGGAGATCATCTCTGACATGGAGGTCGGATTGGAGGCCTCAACATGTGGATCAATCTCAGATCACATGTTTAGCATACAGGTTTGAACTTCTTCCTTCTCAAGCATGGAATTAGGATGTCGAGCGGCTAAATCCCTCCATCTTGCTATAAATTGATCCATGGGTTCGTCAGGTTCCTGGATCAAGGTGAGAAGCTCGATGGTTTGGACCTCTCTCTCGACCTTATAGAAGCGTTGATGGAACAGTTTCTCCATTTCCTCCCTAGTATGTATTGAATTTGGGGGAAGCCGAGCATACCACTGAAAATTCGGGCCATCAAGGGTTTCAACAAACTGAAAGAGAAGGAGTCTCTCGTCCGTCGCTATCTCTCAACATGCCGCTTGAAAATTGGCGATATGCTAGTGTGGGGAGGTTGTACCATCGAACAAGGGAAACGTCCCTTTCTTGTAGTCCGAGTGAAATGGAACCTGATCAATGTAGAAGGGGTACAACTTCTTACAAATCTTTGTACCCTGTATACCCAGGATTTGTCTGCTATTAAAGCTATGGGTTACCATAGTGTCGATGTTTGCCTGTGAGATGGGGTGTGGGACGGAATTGTCCTATGAGGCAAGAGGGGGAGGCTGCCTTGGAGCTACATCATCAGAGTGATGGGAGTTAGCCTCATGAGGGGATACATTGACTGGGGATCGTGTGCTTTCCATGCAATCAATATTCTCCATCATTACTTGCATCATCTACCCGAACCTGTCCATGCGTTCCTCCTAAGAGTCATTAGGTTCTATCACAACCATAACGCTAACATCTTCCTTAGGGTGGTCAGCCTAAGATGTGGTTGAAGGCATTCGAGCTTGGTGAGTCACGTGCTGCAGATCGGTCAGTAAGGGCTCAGCATGCCCCGACTGTACTCGAGTCTTATATGCCGATCATGTGAGAATTGGTTCTTGACGGTCTTGGGACTGTGGCTATTGAGTGGTTGGGTCATCTTCAACGACGCTAACCATGGTGCAGGATTCATGCACTTCTTCTTCAGAATTTGTCATATGAAGAGGGTAAAAGGGGTTTTGATGAAGAGGGTCACTGGGAGAGGCTGCCTCGACCATCTTGACTGCTTCCCTAGTCAGGATTTGCATACCCCTATCGTGTTTAGCTTTGAGGGACCTCATGCTAGAACTGCGATCGGGATCGTGGCTGGTCGGCCTTTCTTACACAAGAGAGAGTCGTCTCCATAAAGAGAAGCAATGGGTGTGGACCAGGTACTGGGGTCAACCTGGGCTGGGAGGACGAAGGACTTGATCTCGCATCAGGTCTTTGCCCCAAGCTCTCTTACTGGCTCCAGAGACATGACCGAGCTGATGGGCTGGCTCAGGATGCTACGCTTGGGGAAAGTCTTCAAGTACCAGGGTTGGAAGAGCTTGCCCGAAAGAGAAGGGGCAAATAGAGGAAGGGTCGGCTCATGATGGCACCTGAGTCGGGAACGGGGAGCAATCTGTGAAGGCGGTGCGTGTGCACCCATTGAAGAACGATCACGGTGACCTTGGGGTCAACTCGGGCTTGAACAAGTGGTTTGACCTTAGGATGCTGAGAACTGCAAGCTGGTGTCTGTAAGAGAACAGGTGGAAGCCTGCCCCTTACAGGGTGCGCTAGTGTGTGCTGAGTAGGAGGATGAGGGGATCGTCTTCTGTGTACTCGTGTTGGTGCAATGACGGCGTTGCCTCGAGTGGTGGGATGCACATGCATAACATGTATTGGGCCTAGCCCTAGGAGGCCTAATCCTGGACACTGACTCAAGGTAACACAAGGGTTGCCTCGAGGTGTGGCTCGAGTGGATGACCCATGAGCCTTAGGGTTTGTGCGAGAGGTGGTTGCCCCAGGGTCTCTGCCTCGATATGTCAACCTCTAAGCATAGAGACTAGTGGTGGTGCAAGAATGTGGGGGGTAGCCTTGCAGCGACCCACAGAAGCAACAGTAACTTCCTTGCCTTTTGCAGAAAGGGACTGGGCAGCCTTTCGGTGTACCTCGACAATACGACAGACAAGTGACTTGCCGGAGATAGGGTACATGCTGTGACTGACAGCAAATGTGCTGCCAATACAGAGTGCTTTGGTGGGGATTCCATCAGAGCTAGGAGATGGGGAGTTAGGGACCTTTAAGTCCCTTCTCACACCAATCTAGGTTATGACCTGGGAGCTAGACACTGGGTCTTTGCTCAGAAGGAAAGTTGGGAACAAAGTTTGAGGAACTTGTTCTTGGTTAAGAAACCCAAAAGCCATGTGTGTGCAGAAAAAAAAAAAAAAAAAAAAAAAAAAAAAAAAAAAAACGAAGAGACTAGCCAAACAAGGACGATCCGAAAGGGTAGTTTGTCCCCAGTGGAGTTGCTAAGCTGGTTAGGTGCCTCGATCTCGCCCTCCGGGTCGGGATGACCTGGTGGCACGTGTCTCAGGTTTCTAGGGAACTCGAGACTTGAGATGGCTCTCTCGGGAACCTTGTTAGGAAACAAGGGCAGGTATGCCAATCAATGAGAGAGGAATTTTAATGTGAGGCAGGACACACCTCAACTGGGTCCGTGACTCACTCGGGCTGACTCACGTGGGCACCCTCTTAGATCACAACGGAATGCCCTCCAGTCCTACAACTGGTTCAGAATCGCCTCCCTTGGCCTGTACTCTCATGTTTCTGCAATCACATACATATAGTTAATTTACAAGACAAGTCGGCCAAGGGACCCCACCTTTCTTTGGGCGAATGCACATAGGCATGCACATTCAAAAAAAGAAGAAAAGAGTAAGAGGATAGATGAAGAGAGTAAGAGGATATATGAGGAGAAGAAAGAGATAGAATAGAGGAATGGAGAAGAGGGGAATTTGACCAAGTGGCGAGTCTAACACAGTAGCTAGACCAGCAAGTGAATGACCCGGCGTGGTAGCAAGATGGGCACGGTAACTCAAACCGGCATGATGGCAATACTGCTAGACAATAGAACGATCACCGAGCAGCCTGGCACAATGGCTAGCCTATCGTGGCAGCAAGATGAGCACGATAACTCATACTGGCACAACGGCAATACTGCTAGACGACAAGACTACCATGGCAATGCTTGACTTAGCCTCCCTTAGTCAAATGAGAGGGAAAGAGAGAAGGAGAAGAAAAGAGAAGAGACAAGAAAGAGAGATAAGAGAGAAGAAAAAAAAGAAGAAGAGAAGAGAAGAGAGAGACAAGAGATAGAGAAGAGCAGTGAGTAAGAAAGAAAAGGAGGGAGAAGAAAGAAGAAAGGGAAAGAAGGAAGAAGGAGAAAGAGAGAGAAGAGAGAAGAGAAACATGGACAGCGATGAGGTTCCATCGTCCATGACAGAGGAGAGAAGCATGGACGATCATGGGATTCTACCATCTATGATAGAGTGAGAAGAGAAAAGAAAGCATGGACAGCAATGGGGTTCCGCCGTCCACGATAGAGGAGATAGAAAACATGGATGGCGATGAGGTTCTGTCGTCCATAGAAGCAGAGAGAAAACAAAAGAAAACATGGACAGCGATGAGGTTCCACCATCCATGATAGGAGAGAGAAAAGAGAAGAAAACATGGACGACGATGAGGCTCCACCATCCATGACAGAAGAGATAGAAAGAAGAAGAAAACATGGACAACGATGAGGCTCCACCGTCCATGACAAAGGAGAGAGAGAATAGAAGAAAACATGGACGGCGATGAGGTTCCACCGTCCATGACATAGGTGTGGGAAGGGAAAGGAAAACATGGACGGCGATGAGGTTCCGTAGAGAGGGAAAATATGGACAGCGATGAGGTTTCACCTTCCATGATAAGAGAGAGAAAGGAAGAAGAAAACATGGACGGCGATAGGGTTCCACTGTCCATGACATAGGAGAGAGAGATAGAACAAGACAACATGGACGGTGATGAGGCACTGCCGTCCATGATAGAAGAGAGAGAAAATATGGACGGCGATGAGGTACTACCGTCCATGATAGAGGAGAGAGAAAATATGGACGGCGATGAGATTCCACCATCCAAGACATAGGAGGGAGAAAGGAGAAGAAAACATGGACGGCGACGAGGTTCCGCC
Source organism: Amborella trichopoda (assembly GCF_054954075.1). NCBI lineage: Eukaryota > Viridiplantae > Streptophyta > Magnoliopsida > Amborellales > Amborellaceae > Amborella > Amborella trichopoda. The sequence goes on along the minus strand of NC_142337.1, from coordinate 21,460,874 downwards.
ATCCATGACAGAGGGAAAGAGATAGGAGAACTTAGATAGAGGCCCAACCCGCCACTCAAGTTAGGCTCGGCTCACTATTTATGTTCCAGGAGTAGGATGACATCATACCTGACGATAGGCTCCGCCTTGCATGAATGGAGAAGAGAGAAAGAAGAGAACAGGGAGAAAGAAGGAAGAGGGAGATTAGGAAAGCGAGGAAAGAGAAAGGAAAGATAGAAGAGAGAGAAGGAAAGTGAATAAAGAAGATCATGAAAGAGAGAGGAAAGCGAAAGAGATAGATGAGAAGAGGAGAGAGAAATAGAGATAAGAGAGAAGAGAGAAAAAGAGAGAAAATAGGAGGAGATAGAAAGAGATAGACGAGAAGAAGAGAGAGAAAGAGAGAAAGAGAGAGAAAAGAGGAGAGAGAAAATTACCTTGACTAAAGGAGACTTTTTCTGCTCTCTCCTCTCTCTTTCTCCAAGATGTGGCCACAATTTTAATGTGAAACTCTCAAATTTTATTCATAAGATTAAAAATTGAGGGATCTTTTTACAATTAGATTTAGCATGTATTTATAGAATTGGGCCCAAACATGGGTGGATGCCCAAAATCTAGCCTAATTTATGATAATTAAAATTTAAATGAATTAAAATAAAATCTAAAAATGGGTGCAAAAAGATTGTTTTGCATCTGCCCAACAATAAATAAAATTGCAAAATAGTCTTTGTTGCTGCTCTAGAACGTGCGTGATTTTTCATGGATGATTCGGGGTTGCTCTAGCCTCCGTTTGGCCGAAAAGTTATTTTTTTCTTGTCAGGCTCGCATGACAAACGATTTGATACCAAGTTCGAGCGACAGATAGCGTTTTTAGGCCACGATCATGTGACTCGAAATTTGTATAGATCTTTAAAACTTCTGATCAATAGTGTGCTTGTTTCTTGATGTTTTTCTTTGGTTTCTTCGCTGAATTGCACTGAGCATGCCGTCACGATCATGTTGCAACAAACGCAGCTCGATTTCGTGCCCGAACGAACATTTCGTTGTGTTTGGTTTTTGGCTGGATCTTGAAATCCGGCGGCCGGAATCTGCAACAAATTTGACGCCTTCGTGTAACAAATCCAACCGTTCATCATACGCGGGGTTCGGACTAGGCATAGCCTCGGACCTTACATACATAATGCAATTGGTTTGCTAATGTATAGTTCTTTTAACAATTTTTACAATTATTTTGGATTTTTGGCCATGATGCGGGCTCTTGAAAGATTCAGCCTAGTAATTAGCTCGGGCTAGGTTTAGTTTGAGTATTGAGATGAGTTATAGAACATTGGAATGAATAAGGAGAAAAACAATCTCAAAACCCAAATTCTCGTACCACAAGAGAAATTATCAATAGCAGTGTTTTCAGACTCATCTTGGAATAGGTACTCGACCCTAGCCTAGGCTCGCCTGAGTACTACATAGGCTTAAAAGCCCTTGAAAAATTAAAAAACTAAAAATTATTAAAATTTTCATATCCAATAGGACTTTAGCATGTGGCTGAGCGTTACCTTGCATCTTCATCAAATCATTGGAATGAAAACCTAACAGTAATGTCCTTCATATCTATGGTATCTTTATAGAGAGCAATATTGCAGTAAGATGATCATCCGACTCAGCGAGAGTAGACAACATGACCTTAGCCTTATCCTCATCAGTTTATCTTAATGTGGATACTCAATAATTGACATATAATTTTATTGAATCAATTCAGCTGCTTATGGATATTTATATCTTCATTCATTCATAGGGAGTACACCTTTTACTTTCAATTCAATCGATTTATGGGGGATTTCAGCATATATAGGCTCTCAAGATTATACCAAAGCTTTCTTGCTGAATCCTCATCTGTGACATTATATAAGCTCGATACGCACAATTGAGTAGTGATCATAGCTCTCATATCTTAAGTCTTCCCCATCTTCATCCGAGATGGACTACGGTTTCTTAATCTTTCCTTTAAATGCTTTGTGTAAGCCTTGTTGCTTGCACAATTAAGTCCCGAAAAGTGTTTCCCACAAACAAAAATAGAAAACCTTCTTGAAAAGCATTCCTGCGAAAAATTGGAAACCAAACCCCAAACTAGGAAACCAAAGCATGATATTTTGGAATCAACACACATCTCAACATTCTCCTATAAATGATGCATGTAGTTAAACCACAAATAATTTCCTACTTAAGTCTATTTCTAGTTACGATAGAAATAGACTAAAACAAGAATTTGGAAAATAACAATGACCATGTATGGAAGAGAATAATGTGAGAAAAATGATGTATTCGTATAACGATTGTACATGAAATAGATTACTGCCGATTCCAACAAGTATTACTCTTTACGCATACAAAAAAGAACATGAGATAAAAACAATTCTAAGGTAATACACTTTCTTTACATCAACACAAACAATTCATAAGGAGAAAGCTTGTATAATGATTATTGGCAGTAGGCAATTGGTAACGGCACCCCAAACAGACATCGCCCTCGCATCAACAAACAACTTCTTGGTCTTCTTCAGTGCCTAGCTACCGGCCTAGAAACACAGCATTCGATGAGAGATGCTGCAACGCTTGAACGTGTCAGAATCCATCTCACACATGCAAATAGTGCTGACAACTTCTTGGTCCTCTTCAATATCTACCCTCTCTGAGGACAGCACTGCATGCTTACCTACCTAACAGGCTAGCAATACAGTATTCGACGAGAGATACTGCTTCAACTATTGAGTCTGCATCATCTGCCTCCATCACAATCTCCATCGACAACTTTACTACAAATGGTTCTTGGTGCCATGCCCTCCCTGTTAATAACCTCTGATTTTTCGATTAGGCGATTGATGAATTGGTAGGCCACATCCGCAACTTATATTTCAAAAATTGATAAGTGGCTGATCTGGTGTGTAGAACTTGGGTAAAGATTGAGTAAACTAGTGAAAGATATGCACTAAGACAATTTAAATTTTCGATCAACATCTTTACTTATTCAGGGCCAGCAACCGGGGAATTCTTCGGCGCCAACAACAGGGCAATGCAAAATCTGTCCTCTCCTTTCTTCATGACAATTTTATCCATGAGCATTAGATTTCGTAGGAACTAAGAAAGTCTCTGAAATTTCAATTTCCTGTGAATCAATGATGCTCTTTTCAATCAAATTCTTGGAAGGTCAATTCTGAGAAATTAATTCTCTTTAGAAATACATAATTCTTTGAATATTGAATTTGCTTTCTTGGAGAGCTAGGACTAAGGCATGCCTCTCTTATGCATTAGACTTCTTCTATTTTTCATGTCGATAAATTTATGGATTTTTTATTTGATTTATGTGGGTATTAGGAGCCTCCCTGTGTTGCTTTCATCCCAAAATTGGAAGAATGCTTTGTAACTTTTATTAATGATTTCAGTTTTAAAAATATTTATTTAATTATTGCTTAAAAAAGATCTTACCATGTAATAATTTGAGGGTTGAAAATCGATTATCTTAATTTATCAAAATGTCTGAGCAGATTACTAAAATCTTTGAGTGGTCAACAAGGTATTTAATTGTAATTACTGACTAGTAAATCTTTTGAAAACGTGAAACTCATGTACAAAATAATATAGAAATTAGTACATACCTTCTGAAATGGTTCACCTCTCTATTTTTCGTCCATTCCAAGAACCAAAGTATAAATTTTTTAGAAAGTCTTCCAGTATTGATTAGGGCAAGTTTTCTATGTTTCCTTTACTACATAAAACTTATATACTTTTCCTTATCCAACCGTTCATTCTCAATGGAAGGCTAAGATTATCTCAATCACAATGTCACGTCTTTACACTATTTTATTTTTAATATTTTTTCTATAAACTATTTTGACACTAAATTTTGGATGTGAAATCCTCTATTAAACTCGCACTAGAGAAAAATATGAAAACAAATATTTTTAATAAAATAAAATGACCAAAATATCCCCGAAAGTTTCAAAGGGTATTTTGATCATTATATTTTATTTGAAAAATTACTTTTAATAGTTGTTATAGGTGCGCCGCAACAAGAAGATGGCACATACTAAATTTCATATTCATACAATTTGTATAAATAAAACTAAAAATAAAATACAGACATCGGATCTAAGATCAAACGGTGAGCGGCTATCTTGATCAAAATTGAACGGTTGGATGGCAAGAGAAGCATAGATCTTCCATGTTGTAGGGGAAGTATAGAAACCTTTCCCTATTGATTAAAACACGAAAATTTTACTTGAGTGAGAAAATCATGGTTATGTTTCTATTTTTCGTTCGTTCCAAGAACCAAAGTACAAATTCATGAGCAAGTACTCAAGTATTGATTAAACCTTCCATACAAGTTAGAAATGGAGTTCCCACGCAAGCCAAAAATAGAGTTTCTTGGTTTACTTGGGAGAAAAAATCAGAAATATGGTTCTTATTGGTTTACTTGAGAGAAAAAATCATGGAGGATTTTTAACACAGAGAGGACGAGCTTTATTTGTTTGTTAGAGAGGAAGAATAAGTAGCGAGAATAGCGTGATTCTTTTAGAAAGGAAGTGGCGTGCCCTCTCTAATTGTTCCTCCAATTTATATTAAAGAATTCTGATTCAAATTTGTTCTTTATTTTCGGGTAATTAATATATATTTATTCTAGCATTAAATAGGCTCAAACTAACTCGAGTAAAAATAGGAATTCTTAAAAAAACAAGAATATTTTACCATCATGCCCTAGCGTCGCAAGAGAAAATTTCAGCCATATGTACTTCAAATAAGCAAATAATATTTCATCTAGAAGAAAAACGAGACTGCAGCCACAAATGAATATCTTAAATAGTGTATGACGTCATAAGGATATGCGATTGGTTTAAGTGGAGCCAAAAGATATTATATTCCTCCGGGAGTATAATGTATATTTACTCCATATATTAACTTCAATAAAAAAAGAAAATTACACATATATCTATTTTAAGTGTTTTTACAAATTCACCTAAACTTTTTCATTATTACTACTCTACCCATTTTTATATCCGTTATTACAACATTTTGTCAACATTTTTAGAAATGACCAAATTGCCATTTTTGGATTTTCAAAATCTAAAATTTATTTTTTAATAAATTAAGTATGATTGAATTTTTTGGATTTTGAAAATCCAAAATTTAAAATTTTCAAACTTTCAAGATCCAAAAATTATAAAATAAAAAAATCTACAATTTCAAAGTCCGAAAACTTTTTTGTTTCAGATACTAAAGATCCAAAAAAGGGCAATTCCAGACTTTGATAGGGCAATGTGGAAACAAATAGGGCAATTTTGGAAAAAAGTTTGGAGCTCCTAAGAAGAGGTATACATGTAATATCCAAAATTTTGAATATAATAAGTGAAAATTTTAGGTAAAATTATAATAATTCTTAAAATAACATATATATATATATGAGCATTTCATACAATGGTTGCATCATACTATAATGCAATGACACTTCTAGAAAATCATGTTTGTGTTATTTGTATGACCCAAAATTTGGCACACATACTCTCTTCATCTCCATTATCAATCCCCCAAAAAAGAAAAAATTCAATTTGAACTCTAGATATGGTCAAATGAGTCCCTTCCAAAAACGAATCTAGACCATTCATCGAATGATAATAAAGTCATCCAAAAAGATTGGAAATGAAAAATTCGTTCTAAGGCCTAGTTCTAAGCATCTCACCAAAATCAACGGCCTATGTTAATTGAGCTAAAACAATACTTTCTAGGTTATGTTTTCAATTTATTTTTCTTCTGTGATTGTTCATTAGAATGAAAAGAGTATATATTTTAAAATTTGGATCAAAACAAATGTCCATAACATGGTTTTTGTAAGTTGTTGCATTATATTATGATGTAACCGTTACATGAAATCATTGCTCATATATATATATATATGTGTGTGTGTATATGTAATTTTCTTAAAAACATTTCTTAATTACATCATTTATGCATTTGAAAAAAATAATCTCAACTCAATAGAGATCATCCAAATTTTAGATATATCATTAAGCCCATTTATGATGGTAATTACTAAGATCACACTCTTAGCATCAATACAATGGGCAAAATAATACTTCTGATTTTTTTCATTTAATTAACAAAATTATGTGTGTGAAAATAAAAAAGGAAAAATAAAATCTCAAAAATGTCTCTCTATGTTAGCCAAGGTTCACAAATTTGGCTCAGGCAATGGTTAATGACTTGGCCCCTACCTGAGTTGAGTTACTCAAGGCCAATTACAAATTAGAAAATTTTAAGTTTTTTAGAAAAATAAAATAAAAAATAGTAAAAATCTAAGTACATTGTAGACAACGTAAAAAGTCCAACTGAGATGAATAAAACACTATATAAAACATAGAACTAGAAATAGTTGATCCATGGCGGGAAAGATTTTAGAAAGATACATAAGAACAGAAATATAAATTGTGAGGTTTGCATAAGGTTGCAACAATGGGTTCGTATTCCCCATTTTAACATTTCTTTTGCCACTTATTCACTCTTCTATACGCTCGTTCTCTACCTATTTTTCTCTTTCTTTTTTTTCTACTATAAGGTAACTATGATGCATACAATGGGCTTCTGATTCATATGCCTAAAACTAAGAACTATATTGAGATCTTCTGTTTTCGTATGTCCTAAAGACAACTTTGACATATCTTTTTCCAATCATTCACTCTTGCACTCTCGTTCTCCACTCATTTTTCTCTCTCTCGAGTACACTTTCACTTTCGACTATAAGGTAACTCTGAAAGAAACTCTGAAAGAAAGACTAATGTGATTTTATCGGGAAATTTTTTTTTTTTTTTTTCTTCTTTTCACCCATTTTGTTTTTTTTTTTTTTTTCTTTTGGCAAAGATCATTTACAACTTGTCTTATTACAATAATTCTTGCTTCAAAGAAAATAGAACTAACAAATCCAAAATTTTAAAAACCTTGATGCCATGAAACCAATTTTCTTTAAACAAAAAAAATATCCATAATTTCTTATGCTTGGGAATATAAAATCAATATAATTAAATATAGCAAGAAACAATAAAAAGAGAGTGTCGGAGATTACCTCAACCGGATTTATTACACTCCACGCCGAGTCACCAATATCCGATGGCGCGGGATCAACGTTTTCGCTTCAATCTCGAACCGAAAAAGCAAATTTTGGCCAAACTGAGGATTCACCCTTAAATCTCTACAAACTTTAACCCCCAAAATTTTTTTTGCTTGCCCCTAATTTTTCAACCCTTAGTATTTTTAAAGCATGAGATAGAAAGTGGGAGACCTAGGATTGAGGCGTGCCCCTCTAGAGGCTTAGGAGAGAGAGGGTTAAAGAGAGAGAGAGAGAGACCTAGAGGAGAGAGTGGGTCGTGCCCCTATGGGAGAGAGAGTTGTGGGAAAGAGAAAAGTGTACAGAATAGGGAGAGGGTGTACCCCTATTTATAGAGAAAAATTAGGTTTAGGGTTTATTAGGGTTTTTCATAGCTTGCCTCTTTCTTGATATTGAATATGGATCATTGATCAAGGTGACTTGTGGAATGAGAGATCTGAGTCATCCATTCCATAGATGGGCCATCAACATTATGAAAGGTGCTTGGACCATTATCCCCCTTTCATTAAGCCATTTTCCCATCAATATATTTAAATTAACTTTAATCTTATTTAAATATTATTCATTTCATAAAATAGCATATTCTTTCCCATACTATTCAAAGATATATCAAGCCAATATATGCTTCCAATATTTAGGATAAAATGTGGTCAATCTTTTCCATATCTAATATTAGATCACATGCCACAAGATACCTTTCCTAAATTTGAATAACTTAACGACAAAGCAAACAACCAATAGGTGGGGCATGCCACCCATGTGTGGCATGTGTAGGCCCCACCCACATGGTACATGGTGGGCCCATGTGCATTATGGGCCCCCATGATATTTAACAAATTAATTTCTAAAATATTATTTGTATTTTATATTTTTGTAAAATCAATAACTTTTTTTTTACAAGTCCAAAAATTATAAATAAAATATCAAAAGACTCATAAAAATTCAAATAATAATTCTAAAATAATTTATATCATAAAACAAACACAAATAAATTAATATGATGGGAAATGGATCAATATGGTTTAGGAATTGAATTAACAATCATGGGGCATTCCACCTTTAACTGTGGACTACGGACCACATTTGCTTTATCAGACCGACCCAGTGTTTCCCATGACCTACAGTCCAAGCAGGGGCTCATTAGTGGGTCACCAAAGTTTGGTCGATGAGCCAAGGGGTCGCAATCCCAGTATGTGGATTTCAAGTCCTCCCCTAGAGACGAGTCAAAGTCACTAAGACCTTATGCGACTACTGCTCTATGGCGCATAGGGGTATCTCTCGCATATGCATACGCTTCACCCTAAAAGGTAGATATCTGGCTTTTCCGATCGATCTATCGATATGCATATCATGTGATGGATCATGGATGAGGCTTTGGCCGGCATCTCTGTAAGCCTACCATCACACAAAAGGGTCATACAGTCTCTCGGCTCATTCATCCAGGTATAAGCTCCGACCTCATCAAGGGATAACCCAGAACCCTTCTCGATTTGTTCTCTATGCCCAGATACCTTGGGTTTTCCAACGGACTGGCCTAGATCATCATGCACAGTCCAGTATCAGTAAATATCATTTGCTTAGTATGGTCCACGAGGGACCACATTACCACTGAATTCATGTTCTACTAGATTATTTCATTTTATAAGCACTCATAAAGCCTTTAAAGGTCACATAAACCCAACATTTCTCACTTGGCTTTTGAATGCCTTACATTCTTTCTTTCTCACTTTCTCTCATTCTCACCTCTCTTCCCCAATTACGATCTCTCTCAAGCATTTTTACTTATTCTCTCAATATATTAATCATGGCTTTCACCATCAATCCTTTCACAAAAGGATTTATAGAGGCAACACTTGTTTCTCTTTGTTGCTCGGATCTCATCCCAAAAATGGTCGTAGCTCATCTTTCACATCGCATCGCGAATCATGGACCTGTTGTCACAGAAGACCATCACGTATCCTCATCGCATGGGGTCGTATGTTCATGGGCTCAAAATAGTTCTTCAAATAAGCTGCTCCCTATTGTAGCCATACAACCAATACCACACATTTGGGTTCTATGGGTGAATAACATTATAGTCTGTTGTTCCATTTGGCATGTCAAATGCTAGTAGGTGCTCCCACTAGAATATTTAATTTATCTAGATCTCGATTTTTCTCAATCTTACCTCATTCTTTTGATGATAAAAACATCGTTTTATATGCTTGGAGTTCTTATGGAATCGTGGCTCCTTTGACACACATATCGTCGTCATACTGTCGCAGAAACTTCTTATTGCCTCATAATGCACGATGTGAAAATCAAGTCGATTAAAAAATTTCTTAATCCATACGGCATCCTCGATCACCAAACAGCACGCCACGTACTCTGTCTCCATGATGGAGAATTTTCATACATCATGTTTCTTTGATTTCCAAGAAATTGCACCCCCTCCAAGCATGAATACATATTTAGATGTAGACTTCGCATCATCTGAATCCTTGAGATAGCTTGCACCTGTATATCTAAATATCCAAGCAACTACAAAGACGTGGAACTATAGTAGCTTCCACTCAATTATTACATATACAACATATACATTCTCAATATTCTTATGCATATATCATGAGATAGCACATCAAGTCTCATGTAATATATAATTCAATACCTGTTGGTTTCACAATATGCAAAAACCTTCATGAACCACAAAGGTTCAACCACACTAGACATCTTGGTAATAAATTCATATAAACTAAGTTATCTAAGCAACACAACATGTGTCAAGGAAGCCCAGCAATATAGTATTCCTACAACATTCCCTATGGTTCAAAGTCTTAGGTAATCGAGGATTCTAAATAACTAGAAATATAGGTCAAGGCATATAAGTATTTAAAAAAAAACAGTGAATGATAGTTTGTCTCCCACTTTTATAAATACCTTCAAGACACGATGTTTTTCTTTCTAATAAAAAAACTGACTTGGTATATATATATATATATATATATATGTATGTATTCACAAGCAATAGTTATATAATAGTATGACAGTTTAAAATGATTTTCATAAGGACTTAATGGACCATATTCATAGACTTAGGCTTTTCTCAAATCATCCAGTTTAATTTTAAAATATATGCTTAGCCTTCATAAATCATTTTACCGCATTCACCTTTAATTTCCTACCAAGTCAAGTTCATGGCCACAAAAAACAAATCATATATATCATCTTATAATTTTATCCAAAATAAAGCATGACTAAATAATATCTATTAAAGCATTGACAAAATACTTCATTTTTTGCAATTATGGAGAATTTATCAAGAGATCATCATCAGATGCAACACATCATATTATAGACATTATTGAGAGGATGGTCACCAAGGCCAAGTTCCATCAAAATACTCCCTTTCTGCATACATATTTGAATGAGCCACACCCATCTTTCGTATTTTATCCTTAAGGCTCAAAGCCCTTGATCAAATCACATCTCCATGTGTATCACTACCTTAAGTAGTTCATACTCAAGCACAATGAGGCACAAAAACACAAGGTATTCAAAATCGGGTTTCAAATTTGTTAGCACTTATCACTTAATGTTCATGCACTCCATACATATTCATAAAACAATTAGCCAAAATATAACCAAATCATTTTAAATAAAGTTATTGAATCATCTTTCCCTATATGACCTTACCATGTAATATGGGATAGATTTCATACCTCACAACCATGTAATGTGGTACCCGAGCTTTCTTGATTCATCGCTTTTACTTGTTTGACTGTGATCGTGAAAGTGCACGCAACTGATGGAGAATATACTGGTAATCGGTTTTACATGTCACGAAGTGTCCATCTCTTCAGCACTTGAATTCTCCTGCCTTACACCATAAAGAAAATCTCTTCTTCATCTCATTATTTCAAATATCACAATTTCGATTCTCCCACTGATCTTTAGCGTTTCTATGCTACCACCAAGTCTCTCTATATATCCATTCATTTCGAAGAAACCAATATGCTTTTATACTTATTGTGTTTCTTCCTCTTTCTGTTATTCCCAGATCGAATACTCTTCACATAGAGTGACATATCTTGTCAACTTTGTATTGCCTTTCTCTGAAGTTTTATTATAATAAATCATACTCATAGCACACTATAAAACTTTTTTAAATGAGCCCTAAAAAAAGGTCTCCATAATTATGAATCCAAAGATGTACCTTAACATGCCACATCTTTTTAATTTACTGTAGAATAGAACTTGAGCATCCCATGATAAAAATATGATATCTCTCAACTCATAAAGAGTTAATCTTCAAATCCTTTTGAGTATTGAAATAGACTCAAAAAATATAAAATAATGCTCAGCTCCATCCCTAAAGCATATCATTTAGTGAGTACTCATTTTAGTGACATTTACATCACAATGCAATGTTTTCGGTTGAAAATCAGGTTGAGCACCTCTCAATAAAAAATTTGTTTCTCTCAATCCTCAAATGATTTCTTCCTGAAATCTTTTGTGTTGAAAACTAGACTCAAAACCAAATCATAACATCATAGTGTGAATCCCATTTAATATTTTTCTTCAGAGAAATAAATAAATGACATTCACATCACAAAATAAATCATACTACAGAATTCCAAGATGAACACTATCTAGTAAACTTGTCTTTTCTCTCTACCATCATGGAGTTTCCCTTTTAAACTAATTTTTCTTGAAAGTAGACACATAATAGTAACACATATGTTTCCACAACCCTTAATTCACTTTGTAAAGTATGCTTGATAAATATATTTATTCATATCTTCAATGAAGGACATACCAAATTGCTGAAAATTCAGGATGACCTCTCTTCAATCCAAAATTTTTATTCATCTATTTCCATTGATATTTCTCTCTCAAATAAGTTTTATTAGAAACTAGACTCCAAATGAAAGTCTAAAAAATTAGTGTAAGCCATAAAAAAAAATTTTAATGATAGAAATAAAATCTTGACTTCCAAGTCATGGCAATAATTTTTGTTGTAGAAAACGTTACTTGCACACCGTTCAATAAATCAATCATATCTTTCAAACCACAAGGATTTTCTTGATGAAAAGTTTTTTGTTTGAAGGTAGACTTAATTTTGTGAGTCACAGTAAAATTTCAGTAAGAAATAAAATCATATCATTGGTGGAAAAAATCACGGAACTCAGTAAACAGTTCTTGGATTTCGCAGGTTCAGAACTGACACCCTTCATTGATGAGTCCATAACTTTCAATTCCCTTAAGATCTCCTACTGAAATTTTGTATGTAGATCCTACTCTCAAAGACCCACAATATTACTAAGTATGCAATAGAAAAATACATCATTATCTTGTTCAAATCACTGCTTCAAAATAACCCAGAATGACCATTATGCAGAGTGCCTTTTCGGTGTTTGAATATTCCAATAATTTTTAACTGTGGGTGTTTACTTGACCACAAAAGTCATAAGCTTTCATATATCTCATTCACAAGCTTGATCTAGACTCAGTAAAGAGAAAAAGATAACTAATGACGTCAAGTATCAATAGCTCTAATACCAATGACAGAAAGACTAATGCGATCTTGCCGAGGAATTTGTTTTTTTCTTCTTCTTCTTTTCACCCATTTTCTTTTCTTTTGGCAAAGATCACTTACAAATAGTCTTATTACAATAATTCTTGCTTCAAAGAAAATAAAACTAACAAATCCAAGATCTTAAAAACCTTGATGTTATTAAACCAATTCTCTTTAAACAAAAAAATATCCACAATTCTTATGCTTGGGAATATAAAACCACTATAATTAAATATAGAAAGAAACAAAAAAAAAAAAGTACTGGAGATTACCTCAACAGGGCTTATTACACCCCACACCGAGTCACCAACATCCGATGGCGCGGGATCAACGGTTTAGCTTCAATCTCGAACCGAGAAAGCAAATTTCGACCAAACTGAGGATTCACCCTTAAATCTCTACAAACTCTAACCCCTAAAAATTTTTTAGCTTACCCCTAATTTCCCAACCCTTAGTATTTTTAAAGTATGAGATAGAAAGTGGAAGACCTAGGGTTGGGGCGTGTCCCAATAGAGGCTTAGGAGAGAGAGGGTTAAAGAGAGAAAGTTGGAGAGAGAGAGAGAGAGCCAGAGGAGAGAGAGTGGAGTGTGCCCCTATGGGGGAGAGAGGAGAGAGAGAGTTGTGGGAGAGAGAAAAGTGTAAAGAATAGGGAGACGACGTACCCCTATTTATAGAGAAAAATTAGGTTTAGGGCTTTTTAGGGTTTTTCATAGTTTGCCTCTTTCTTGATTTGAATATAGACCATTGATCAAGGTGACTTGTGGGGTGAGAGATCTGAGCCATCCATTCTATAGATGGGCCATCAACATTATGGAAGGTGCTTGGACCATTATCCCATTTTTCTTAAACCATTTTCCCATCAATATATTTAAATAAATTGAATCTCATTTAAATATTATTCATTCCATAAAATAGTATATTCTTTCACATACTATTCAAAGATATGTCAAGTCAATATATGCTTTCAATATTTAGGATAAGATGTGGTCAATCTTTTTCATATCTAATATTAGATCACATGCCGCAAAATACATTTCCTAAATTTGAATAACTTGACAACAAAGCAAACAACCAAGAGGTGGGCTGTGCCACCCATGTGTGGCACGTGTGGGCCCCACCCATATGGTACATGGTGGGCCTATGTGCACTATGGGCCCCCATGATATTTAACAAATTAATTTTTAAAATATTATTTGAATTTTATATTTTTGTAAAATCAATAACTTTATTTTTAGAAGTCCAAAAATTTGTAAATAAAGTATCAAAAGACTCATAAAAATTTAAATAATAATTTTAAAACAATTTCTATTATAAAACAAGCATAATTAAATTAATGTGATGGGAAATGGATCCATATGGTTTAGGAATTGAATTAACAATCATGGGGCACTCCACCTTCAACTGTGAACTACGGACCACACTTGCTTTATCAGACTAACCCAGTGTTTTTCATGAGCCACAGTCTAAGCAAGGGCTCATTAGCGGGTCATCAAAGTCTAGCCGATGAGCCAAGGGGTCGCAATCCCAGTCTATGGATTTCAGGTCCTCCCCAAGAGACGAGTCAAGGACACCAAGACCTTATGCGACCACAGTTCTATGGCGCATAGGGGTATCTGTCACACATGCATATGCTTCATCCTAAACGGTGAATATCTGGCTTTCCTTAATGATCTATCGATATGCATGCCGTGTAATGGATCATAGATGAGGTTTTAGACCCCGTCTTTGTAAGCCCACAATCACACACAAGGGTCACACAGTCCCTCGGCTCATTTATCCAGGCATTAGCTCCAACCTCATCAAGGGATAACCCAGAACCCTTCTCGATTTGTTCTTTATACCCAAATACATTGGGTTTTCCAACTAACTCGTCTAAATCGTCAAGCATTGTCCGATATCAGCAAACATCATTTGCTTAGTATGGTCCACGAGGGACCACACTCCCACTGAGTTCATATTCTACTATATTATTTCATTTTACAAGCACTCATAAGGCCTTTAAAGGCCGCATAAACCCAACAAACTCTGATTCATGTGTATAGAACCAATAAGACAAGTTTGACTATTTCTTTTATGCACATAGTTCATAACATACAGGGAGCAAAATATTGTTTTGAGAAAGCACAATTGCATGCCTAAAAACAAGAGTCGTTTTGCATAATTTTATGCCCTTCTTTCACCTACACCACATCCAACAATCAAGACAATCTTTATGGGTGAAATCAAGGAAACAGTCATGACTTTCTTATAGAAATCATGAACCATAACGTTACAAGATTGGAGCAATTCAATGTTACGAATTTTAAGAGGTGGCAACAAAAGGTTCTCTTTTTGTCAATTGCACTCAAGGTGGCCTACATAGCCACAAAGTCTCTGTCGAAACCACCACTATCAACTGAAAATAATACGATGGCGCATGCTTATTTATACAAAAAATGGATGGAAGACGACTACATTTACAAGGGCTACATTCTCAATGCATTGGTTGATCCTATATATAACATGTATATATCAATGGCAATAGCATGAAAACTTTGATAACTTCTTGAAATGAAAGACATCACTAAGGAGTCTAATAACAAGAGATTTCTTTTCTTCAAATTACTTGAACTTGAATTTTACTGAAAACAATCCAATTCTTACTTCAGTGTATTAATTGCAGCTTGTAAACAGTGAACTTAAAGTGGGGTGGCAACGGGTCAGGTATGGGTAGGTTGACTGGACCCCGCCCCGACATATCAGTTGTAGACCCATACCTAAACCCGTACTCAATGGATCCAAAATAATGGTACACATACCCATAGCTGAGAGGACACTTAGGACCCGGACCCGTACCCATACCCGAACCCAGCATCACAACTCTTATGTGTTTCATAAGAACCCCCCCTTGATAGGGCTTACAACCCCCTAACTTTATTGGCCTCTTGGATGTGGGATTATTCCGATGTACTGGTAAGTCTTTCTCTGTTAGCTTATTATCCGAGTGCTCTGCAACTATGAGCAACAGAGGGAGTGAAGCCTCTATTATGGAATAAGAGTGAGCATTGGTCTCATTTCAGCAGCAAGAAGGAAACCTTGCTTCCTCAAGACTCTGGTCAATTCTCCATAGCTTTCTCACACTCCCTTTCTCCATCGATTCGAAGGTCTCTCATCATCAAATCCCTATTCTTTTAGAAAGGGAAAAGCAAAGGAGCTAAACACCCTTTCAACAAAAGACTTGACTTCAAAACAATCTTCCCTACAAAGTAACTCAAATTAAAACCAGAAATTACTCAAATACATCTCGAATATGAACTCATTTTCCTATCAAATGATGCAAATTTGCAAACAAAATCCTTATGCTTGTCACTAGTACTCTATCTCCTTACCAAAACAATGGATTACTACAAAATTTAGTAAAATATATAATTTGTAAACCAAAGACATCAAATCAACAAAAAATTGCCAAATCTGAAATCTCCAAAAATGCTTAGAAATGGCTTTAGAGAGAAAAATTTCTAGAGACCTACATGGCATATAAAGGAGGAATTTGCAGAGACTAGGGTTTCTTAAAGAAGAAACTGAGAGAGAGAGAGATAGAGAGAGAGAGAGATAGAGAGAGAGAGAGATAGAGAGGGAGGGATGGGGGGGGGGGGGGATTTTGAGATCAAAGAATAATGACGAGTCAAGTTTTTTTAGTATGTTAATGTGGAAAATAGAGAGAACATTCACAAAAATAAAAAAAAAGGGAGAGAGACTGAGATCAAAGAAGGTGACGGCTAGACCAAATCAATGCTCATCCCTTTTCCATCAAATAGGGTGACGTCTGGCAAGCTAAGATCACTTTATGAGAGGTTCTTTGAAGCTTTCACGGGGGACACATCATTTCTAGTAGCCGCTAAACATAGATACGGGTTTCTTATATATGTTGCAGCGATTAGGAGTGAATGGGAGTCATAAGACATGCGTAGTGCCAATTCCGATTTAATCCCACATCCAAGAGGGCCAAAGAGTCACCGGGGTGTAAGATCTATAAAATGCCCAGCTCCTTCCTATATTAATATTTATATTTTCAGACTTTACTATATACAATTAAGATAAATAATAAATATTAATGAGTCTCTAGTCAGGTATGGGGTGAGTCCACTAGTACCCGGAACTGTACCTGAAAATCTTTGGGTCCATTATGAAGGACCCGAACCATACCCGTGGGTCCAAAGTTTGAACCCATACCCAAACTTGTGTCGGGTATACCCCGACGGGACTCGGGTCGGATTCAGGTCTATTGCCAACCTTAACTTACAGATTGTGGATTCAATTAGAAAAATATTTTTAAGTATCATAATTCACAAGTTACCCCAATCTTGGAAAGAGTGTCAAAAGAAAATGTAGTACAAGAAAGTGAACTTAATTTTGTTCAACTTTACTCTTTGAATTAAAGAAGAAATTAAAGTTCGGGAAAAGAAAGATAAAATTATGGAATATGAATCCAAAGTTAATCTTGTTGAGCAAAAGTCAATTAACAATTCTCAAATCAACAAGCAACCTTTATTTCCTACAGTCAAAAAGGATATTTTTAAAGACCGGAAGTTCAAGGCCAACAAATCTAAAAAGAGAGGAACTTGTTTTGTTTGTGGAAAACCTGGATACTACTTAAAAACACCGACAGATAGATGCCTAAAAAAGCCTTAAAGCTAACATGACAACTGAAGAACAATTGGTGACAATTTTCACTGAAGTAAGCACGATTGATAAAGAGGATGGATGATGGGTCGATGCCGATGCAACTTATGTATTAAATAATAGAGATTTTCCAGACATGTAATCTAGTGGGTGATCGGAATTCAGTTCAACTAGGAACCCAGGCTGTGGCCAAGATCTTGGAAAGCATATAATAGAATTAAAATTTAGTTTGGCAAGGTTCTTCCCTTGGAAAGAGTTTCTCTTGAATAGCGATTGTTATTTACGGATCAAGTGTAAAGTATGCTCTTTGAAACAGAAAAATCTTGAAGAAGGGAATATTGAAAGTTCCAACCAAAATAATGTCAATCAAAATATTTTGTAGAATGTCTCCTAGTTCTCAACTGATCAGGCATTATACAGAAATCAAAAAAGACAATTTTGATTTGAATTTGAATCACTTGTGCTAATTCAATATATACATGTGAAAATCGAATAAATAACAAGAAGGCGCATTCCTAGAGAACTATAAACAGTACCATAGAGAACAAGTGCAATAGAGATTATTAGTCGGTCTTCAAATTTAGGAGATTTAGTTTAAAGCAATGGTAAGCAAGGAGTTTAAATAGCATTAACAAAAGCACGTGGCAATAATCATAAATCATGTTCATATTCAAGCATCATAATGAAAATTTTGAAGATAAAATTATAAAACCAAATGATATAAAATGAGAAGGGAACAAGTGTAATCTAAACCTTCATAAGACGGAAGAAAGGTCGTGCCCTTCAGATATATTCTGCACACAAACATAACCATAGATTCAATCGAGGAAAATACAAAATTCTATAATGTAAATTTCAAGGAAAAAATAAATAGTCTTTTTATTTCATCTCTCTATATATTAAGATTCTATAGATGCATTTGTGGTCACGACCTTTCTTCCGTCTTATGAAGGTTTATATAATTATTAATTATAATATATTATTATAATATGGAAAAAGTTGATATAGAGTCGAGGCTCTAAACAATCAATAAGAGCCTACATCAAAAATTTCACTAGATGAGGTTGTTTTGATGCCCAAATATCCTCAAATTGATCATCTTGGCATCAAGATGTATAGACATGAGAAAAAAAATGGATTCCAAATTTTGGAAATAGTGTATTTTATAACATATTTTTAGACCATCAATTTTCAAGATTTTCAAGTTTTTATAGATCTGTCAATCTATATTATTTTTAAAGTTTTAAACTTTATAAATAAAAATGAAAATACATTTTAAGGCTATCATAAAGATTTCCAGTATTGAAACCACAATTCTCAACACTATTTGAAGGTAGGCTCTAATCATTTAGAGCCTAGGATCTATACAAACTGCACCCTTATAATATTGCATCAAAACAATTTAAAAATATTAAAAAACACTTCCATATTATCATATTAGAAATAATAATTTCCCATGTAAAGTGAAATTAGTATCACATCAAGGTACCAAATATTTATTAATTCACTTTACTCATCCAAAATTATCACAACCTAAAAATAACTATAATATTATATAGTGAAATTGAAATTGTTGGTTTATATTTTATAATTATTTTATTATATAAATAAGAATAAATCTAAAATATCTTATAATATCATCTAATTTAAAAAATCTTATGTGCAACTATAAGATAAAATACTATAGCAAAAATATCTCATTATCCACTATTTTTTACTTTCTATGTCTCATGAGAACCAAGGATTGAAAATATTACTTGTAGCATAGGATCTTCATCTTTTCCATCTTACAATCCTCTGAACTCCTTTGACCATGAATTTTTTACCTAAAGAAATACAAAAATAGCACTCTCTCAAAACTCTTTTCTTTTCCATTAACGTCTTTCTCTCAAAGTACTATTTCTCTCTCTCTCAAATCATCGTCTCTCTATCTCTCTCAAAACTCCATCTCTCTCTGTCTAATACCCAAAGTTGTAAAAAAGTTCCCCTCTCTACATCGTCTCTCTCTCCTCTCTCTTTAAAAATTATCTAGCCTCTTTTGCAGCCCCAATATACCACAAACTCTCTAAAAAAACCCATTGATTTGAAGCCCTATTGTCCTGATCAAAATTCAATCTCCCGTTGAGCCACCAAACTCCCGCTCTTCGTTTCCAACCACCAAAACTCTCTCTCATCTACTTTGGAGCGTCTCTTCTAGCAATAAACCAGATACCCTCTCTCCCTTTCTCTGTATTTTTCTCTACTAGCTCGTCTCTCTCTCTCTCTTCCCTCTTCCCTTCTGTATGACTTTCCTCTCTTTTCTTCTCTCATTCATCTTCTTCCTCATCTCTCTTGTTGCTCCCAAAATATTGATTTATATGAGATCAAAAGCAATAGCAGAGGATCTAAGGTCAAAAGCAACTCAAAAACCCCAAATCACGATGAATCTTTAAAATGCCATATTGCCATCAAGAATCTGTTCAAAAACCCCAAATCAAGTATGCAATTTACATTATTTTTTTTTTTCAGTGTCCCTGATTTCCTTGGTTTAGCCCTCTCTCTATCTCTCCCTCACACAATTTCTCTCTCTCAACTTCTAATCTTTTGGGATTGCCCCCTTTCAGAGGATTTTTTACAAAGGTTTTTCTTGTTTAATGTTAACAATAATTTTTGTTAAAGAGGTTGTTCTCATATTCTTTCTCCATATGTCAGAACTTTAGGTTTATCTATTTCTAAATTGAATTTTTTTGTAGCTAATAAAATCTGAAGCAAGAACATTTATAACAATGTTAATGAAATTTGAATGCATAATCTAGACTTATAATTGTTGGTATTGCTATCAGAGTTATAACTGTTGGTATTGCAGTCAGAGTGAGATTGTTATATTTTGTGTAACTGTAACAATGATTTGATACAGAATACGTGAAAATACATAGATGCAATTATTGGAAGCAATTATCTGGACATCTATTTTGTGGCTAATCAAGATCCCTATATTCATAAAAATTTCAACAGGTTTTGTTAGCGTCACCTTAATCAGACACTTAGGAAATTTCAACAATTAATTTTTTATTTAATAATGATTGTATGTGTTTCTGGTTATTTAGCCTTGATTATGTTTACTCCTATTCAGAAGTACTTCAACTTTTGCAAAATTTAGCATCTTTGCTTTGTCTTTGGCCTTTTCCATGTTTCTTTTCATATTCTAATTAATTACTAATATTCTACTCAGCCCCACTTAACTTTGATATTTTGTTGAAAGCCATGTCAAGCTAATATTTTATTTAAAGTAATTATCTCTCTATATAATCTCTTATCACCCATGTGATCGGATATTGTTAAAATTGCAAAGTCCTCATGGGAATGATGATTTTTACACAAGTCAGAGCTATGTACATATTGTTATGGATATTGATGAAGATCAAAGTCATGTCCTCATCAATGATGTTATAAGTTATAAGGGGATGGATTTTTGGAACCTATAGCCTAACTTAAAGAATAGCTTTAGCAAGAAAACAATTCTATGTTGTTGCTGTAATCAGTTCTCAACTTCACAAACTGGAAAGTTGAAGTTGAATTTGCTCTTGTTCTTATGAAATTTAGCATATCAAGAAGAACTGAGGCATTTTAGTGGAACTTATCAATCTTTTTGTACATGGATCCACATTTTTTGTTTTTTTACTTTGTTGGTTGTGCATTGTGCTCTAATTAGCACCATTTTTTCTGTAGAGTGTTGCGTCAAGCACTTTTTTTGTTCATGTGGCTCTTTTTCCAAGGGGTACCACTTTTTTTATATAATGCTACCTCAAGCACCATTTTTTGTATGTGTGGCCCTTTCTCAATGGGCTTCCAACCGTTGTAACTTTGGATAAATGGTAATAAAATCCCCTTTAATACTCTAATAGTTGAAAAAGTTATAATTTGGACAAATAGTAATACAATACCCTTTAATACTCCAATAGTTGAAAATTCAAATTCTTTTATTGTGAGCAGAAAAAATAGTGTGATAGAATAAATGGGATGTCATTGTTGACTCTTCAAAATTGTTAACATTTGATGTCATTGTTGTTAGCATTATCAAGAAGAAATGGAGCATTGTTATTGGTTACTACACTGTTGAATATTCTAGCACATTTCAATGGAGTTTTTAAGGTGGACCATGTTCCAACTTTTTTCAAGATTTTATCTAGTGTCTATTAGAACTTGGCCATTGCTCTAGCTAATACAGTTTGGAACATCAGTCTTCTAATTATTGATCTTATTTTAGTTTCTCTCATGCTGGAATTGCAGACATGAGGCACTCATGGTTAAAGCTAAACCTGTACAAAGCAATTTAAGTACTTGAGAAGAAAATTCCAAATGCTAAATGCCTTTATTGCAAACTGATTTTGTGATGACTCTCCTTGTAAAGACATATCAAAGTATGAGACTAGCCATACCGGTTTGGCATAACTTTCTTTGTACTTTGCAATTGTGAAGTAGTCATCACAATACTCATATAAATCTCTCTTAACCACATCCGAAGTAGTCATCACAATACTCATCCATGTTCACTACTACATAAAAGATGATGAGGTTCAACTATTATTTTAATCTACGGAAAAGTACTCTAAATTAATTGTGACTACCGATCACTTCTAATAATTTTCCAAATTATTCACTTTCTTTTACAAAATTGTAGTTATCACAACCAAGGGACAAATATGGCTCCTACTGAGAGGCGTTGATAAAACATCGTTGTTTTAAAATCTGGTTATAAAGCACCTCCTACGATTGAAATTTCTCTTTCTTGCTTAAAGACAAACATAATGCTTAAATTTTCTAAAAACCAGCACAATGCGAAATTTAAGATTGGTGGTGTTATACAGTTATTCAAGAATAACCTCCAACCATGAGTAACAAATAAAGTTACCAAGCTCCAAACTGGTCCTTAATGTACCACTACAATAAGATAGGGAAATATATAAACAATAATCTGCCAATAAGAGTAACATATCTATCAGGCAGTCAATTCTCAATTGAGTGAGCAACTAGTTTTATATAATCATCAGATTTCAAGCTCATATACTAAGTGAATGAATATACCATGTTTCTAAATAAATTATTCTCTAGGAATGCTAAGATGGAAATAAATACACAGAACATTTTTTTAAGATTGTTAATAGCTATTTTACATCAATAAGCACACAAAAAAAAAATTTACAATTGTTAATAGTCATTTTTTGGTCAATAAGTTGTTATCAACCCATTTTTGACAAACATAATTGCAAACAAAATTTCACTCTGAAATTCAGACCATATCCTCATTCTCTTTCCATAATTTGTCCCAAAATTTCAGCTTCAAACGTAATCTCAAAAAAACCTACTCCAAAGATTGCTAAACATAGTCTGATTGCTAATTAAACAAAAAAAAAATGAATACATAACAAAATAATAGGTCTAAAACACGAGTTCTTTTCAAACCAAAACCTAGCACCAACCTAAAGGAATACAAAAAAAAAAGCAACAGATTTTGAAACCATTTGTGAATCCATCCATTGTATTAAAAAGTAAAGTTCATTAATCTGAAGTCCATAAAGAAATTTATTGGTACCATTTTGTGACCTCCAACTGATTGGTGGGTTGGGGCTGCAACAGGGCAAAAGGCTTTAAATCTGTGGGTTTTGAGAGAGAATTTATGGTGGACTTCAAAATGGGCTAGACAGAGACATTCTAGTGTTTTGAGAGAGAGAAATGATGTAGAGACGGGAACTTCATGTATCAGTTTGGGTATTTGAGAGAGAGAGAGAATATACCAAGTTTGAAGTTCGATTTTGTGACCTCCAAATGATTGGTCGGTTGGGGTTGCAATCGGGCAATAGAGCTTCACATCTGTGGGTTTTTTTAGAGAGTTTGTGGTATATTGGGGCTGCAAAAGGGGCTAGAAAATTTTTAGAGAGAGAAAGGAGAGACACAATTGAGCCTTCTCAAAAGACATCTGGTGAGTTCCTGTTAGCCTATAAATATATTGGTAGTATTGATATACATTATTATAAATACATATCAGTATGGATATGTATCTGTATGGGAATATATCTCTTAATTAGGTGTCTCTTGATTATGATAAGATTAGTTAGTAATTATCTATAACCGTTGGTATTTATCTTTAATTGCTACCAGCTGTATATTTATACGGGATCTTATATCTTATTGATTAAATTAATAAAGAGAGTTCTCTGCAGTATTCTGAGTTTCTAATATGGTATCAGAGCCATCGGCTCCTCAACCTCAGATTTGAGCTCACACCTCATATATGAGGTTGCCAGATCTAAGCTCGGCTTCAGATTTGTTCTAACTATTTGTCAAAAAGATGCACCCTCTCTGATGTTAATTTCTCTCTCTTGAATCCCGTTGTACAAGTACAGCGCACACCAAGCACTCTCTCTTGTCTCTCTCACTAGCTCTCTAGACAATTGAAGACCACGCCCTCCAAAGATCCCTTTGATGCTCTCAATTGAGAAGCTTCGCTCCTTTGCTCTCGCTCCTTTTCGACCATGGTTGAATCAATCAACACTCTTAATTTAACAAAAACTTCAGCTCTCCTCTTCGTCTATGGTTGAATCAACCAACACTCTCAGTTTAGTACGAGAAACTCATAGACCAAGGAAGCACTGCCAAAGGCCTCCAAGTCGTGTTTTGACTCTCTCCCGAGTCTTGTTTCGACTATCTGCAAAACAGCCTTGGTCTCTATTATGGCCTGTATTCTAGACTGTGAGTTGTTGAATCTGTCTCGGACTGCGAGTTGCTAAATCTGTATCGGATCCACACCGAGTTCTGTTGGTTCTTCAAAATGTCATTCAGTGCTTGTTGTTCAAGCAATCTATGCACGTGAAGACTTAAAGATCCAACAAGTGTATTTATGCAACTTATTATTCAAACTCTAGCTGCTTTGTGCAAAGCATCTTGAGTTTGAGGGGGGTTGTTAGTATATGGATATCTTGTTAGTATTGATATACATCATTATGACTACATATCAGTATGGATATGTATCTGTATGGGTATATATCTCCTAATTAGGTGTCTCTTGTTAAGGATAAGATTAGTTATTAATTATTCATAACCGTTGGTATTTATCTTTAATTGTTACTGGTCGTATATTTATACGGGGTCTTGTATATTCTTGATTAAATTAGGAAAGAGTGAGTTCAGGGTCTTGTATATTCTTGATTAAATTAATAAAGAGAAAGTTCTCTGTAGTACTCTAAGTTTCTAACAGTTCCTCCACTACCTCGAGGGAGGTTTCTAACTCATTCACTCGCTCCTCTAGCTTGGCCACGTGGTCCTTGGTGTGCAACTTCTCAATAGTGCCTCTGTCACACCCAAGAATTTACAATACTATTATTCCTGAGATGTGACGGACAAAACATATATACATCTATTGATAGGACAAATTTACAGTGGCGAAGTCTTACATAGTAAATAAAGAAAGCTAGCGCAACAACAGTATCTTCCAAGGTTGATCTTGACTAGCACTCAAAATGAATCCGTAGTTATCCTGAAAAAATGTTTACCATAGTTTGATGAGTTTGGCTACTCAGTAAGTGATCATCATAATCCTAAAAATAATCATGATTGAAAGATATCAATATTTTCCAAAATGAGATCTATTAACAGAAATGCATCAACAGTTTCACTTTCAATAAATGCATAATTAAGTATAATCCGAGTAATTGAAATGCTTATAACACTTTTAACGGCAGTACATAATTCAAAGGATTTCACAAAATACCCTACTGGCGTCCCAAGTAGGTCACCTATATACCCCATCAGCGTCCTGATGGGTCCACTTAATCCCTATCGGCGTCCCAGATAGGTCCACTTAATCCCTGTAGGTCCACTTATACCTCATCGGCGTAGCAGATGAGTCCACTTAATCCCTACCGGCGTCCCAGATAGGTCCACTTATACCTCACCGTCGAACCGGATGAGTCCACTTGCATACTTAAATTATTTCTAAATCTCTTTAAACATTCGAAAGCAGCAATATCATGTACTCAACATATCACTGAAATCATTAATATGAATTTCACTTAAACCATTAATAACAGTCACTCTCTATAACATTTCAAAAATAACCAATCAAATATTTTGGGCTCAAATTTAGAAAGGTAGCAGTTTGTAAAGGCATTCTAGCATAATTGCCAATTTAATATGTATAGAAAAACTCTTATAAAAATTCAAGAATACGGAATTATCACAATTTATGGAATATCAATTCACAAATAAACATTTCACAACAATACTATAATCAATTGCAGAAATGTCAATTTTTAAATAATAAGGCAGTCATTTGCACATGAATTTTACAATGTCTAAATATTCAAAACAGTAGAAAGAAATATCACAATTTTACTAAAAGCAGAAATATCACATTTATTTCTAACAATAGACAAGAAAAATAAATAAATTTATTTTTCTAATTTACAGCATTCAAAATTTCTAACATAGATAAAATATCACAATTTTTATTAAAAAGATTATTTTTCAAGATAATGAGGTCACGTGCGCATAAAATTTATCGCACCTAAAATTCATGCTAATAAGCAGAAATAATTATTTCATTTTATTTTTAAAAAGAATGGATTATTTTTCGAGACAATGAGGTCACTTACACATAAAACTGATAAAATAAAGATTCTAGACGGAAATATCACTATTTATTAAAAATAGACTATTTTTTAGGAAAACGATGTCACTTACCCACAATTATTTGAGAGGGAGCTTCCGATAAAAAATTCGGTTTGAGAGAGAAGTTCACTGTGTTTCGACCAGAGAGAGAGATCTCAAAATTTTGTTTTAGGGTGGGAGTGCTCACATCCCCTATTTAAATTCTTATAACGTATTATTATATTGTTTTATTACGCTCTACCTCATACCTGATGTGTCGCATTAAAAGCAGACTTTTATCGTGCGAAAACCACGTCCGCTAAAGGACGCTGCCAGCTGCAAGCAGCAGGAGGCAAAAGCAGGCAAAGGAAAAAAGTAAAGGCAAAGGAAAAAAGTAAAGGCAAAGGAAAAGTTAATCCTAAGCAAAAGTTTTGAAAATAGTGATGGTCCCTAAGGACCATCATACTCAATCAGACCATCACTTATTAAAAGCATCATTTCCCCCCCTTTTTTTTTTTTTGAAATTTTAGGATTGTTACAGACTCTTTCTTGTAGAGCCTCCACAAGTGACACGTCCGAGGTCGACAATCACTTATCTTGGTTTCATACCTTCTCTGTCGTCCCCACCTAAGGTAGAGAGGGGAACTTCTCTGCAACTTTGGGTATTAGAGAAAGAGAGATATGGAGTTTTGAGAGAGAGACGATGATTTGAGAGAGAGAAAGAGATGTTGTTTTGAGAGATAAACAGTTAAATTAGAGGGAAAAGAAAAGAGTTTTGAGAGGTTGTCATTTTAGTATTTTTTTGGGTTAAAAAATCATGGTCAAATGGGTACAGGAGGTTGTCAGATAGAAAAGATGAAGACTCTATGCTACAAGTAATATTTTCAATCCTTGGGTCTCATGAGAAATAAAATTTAAAAATAGGGGATATGGAGATATTTTCCTAATAATATATTATATAATTTATAATATAAATAAATTAATAAATAAAATACAAGATTTAATTATCTATGTATAAGTATTAATTATAATTTTATAATAAACATGATTCAAAAGTTATTAGAAAAATGCTTCCATATCATATAATTAAAAATAAAAATAAAACCCCCAATAAATTTTAATGTTATGTCTTCAAAAAAATTTCAAAAAAAATATTTTTATCTTAAAAATGGAAAATAAAGATATTGAAATTCAAAAAATAAAAAACGCCTCTAAGCAACATGCACAGCAGGTACAAAAAAAAAAAAAAAACAAATAATAATAAATAAATAAATAAAACAAAAAAACAAAAAACATGAAAACAAAAAGCAAAAAAAACAAAAAACAAAAAAAAAATAATAATAATAATAATAAACAGAAAAATAAACAAAAAAAAAACAAAACCTACTATACAGTTTCCATATTAATCATTTAATTAATTTGCATGCCAAATGGTAACCAATTTAATTACACGCACAACAGCTAGAATAATAATAATAGTAATAATAATAATAATAATAATAATAATAATAATAATAATAATAATAATAATAATAATAATAATAATAATAATAATATTATTATTATTATTATTATTATTATTATTATTATTATTATTGTTATTATTATTATTATTATTATTATTATTATTATTATTATTATTATTATTATATCTGAACCTATCATAGTTTTCATATTAGTCATTTCATTAATTTGCGTGCCATATGATAACAACTTTAATTAGCATACGATATGCTAACAAATTTAATTAGCCTATATGCTAACGTGTCACTTAATTAATTTGCACTTGCTATGAGAGGCAATTGCTTAAAGCTTAATCTCTCTCTGCGCCGCATAAAGCAACATAGGTAGGGAATTTTCCCACAACGACCTGTTTTATTGAGAATGAAGCTCTTTAAAAAGCAATAAGGTCTATCCCATTAACGTCATCTCAACAATTTAAAGGAATCGGTAGGATCATGTCTGTTCGCCGAATCTCCCGAATCTGGGATGGGTCAGATCAAAACAAAATAAAACGTGTTTCAAAATTAAAAATAATGTGATGTCGCATACCGGTTCGGTGACGTCAACTCCGGTTCATTACAACATCGCAACGATTTATGGTAAGGAATCGGTCGGATCATGTTTGTTCGCCGATCTGAGATGGGTTAGATCAAAACAAAAAAACGTGCTTCAAATACAAAAAAACGTGCTTCAAATACAAAAAACGTGCTTCAAATATAAAAAAAAAAAAAAAGGTGATGTCATATACCAGTTCTGTGATGTCAACTCCGGTACATGATGTCATCGCAACGATTTACGGTAAGGACTCAGTCTGATCAGGTTTGTTCATCAAATTTGGGATGGGTTGGACAATATAAGATCCAGATCGCCCTATTTTGAATTAAGGCAACGAATTTTTAAACACTGGCATAATGACCGGTTTCAATGTAGTGTAGCTACCAGTTCTATGACGTCAAGTCCGGTTCATTACATCATCACAACAATTTACGGTAAGGAATCGGTCGGATCATGTTTGTTCGTCAAAACCTGCCGAATCTGGGATAGGTTAGATCAAAACAAAAAAAACGTGTTTCAAAAATAAAAATAAAAATAAAAATAAATGTGATGTCGCATACCGCTTCTGTAACGTCAAGTCCGGTTCATTACGACATCACAACGATTTACGGTAAGGAATCGGTTTGATCATGTTTGTTCGTCAAATCTGGGATAGGTTAGATCAAAACAAAAAAAACATGTTTCAAAAATAAAAATAAAAACAAAAAAATGTGATGTCACATACCAATTATGTGACGTCAACTCCAGTTCATGACATCATCGCAACGATTTACGATAAGGACTCGATCGAATCAGGTTTGTTCGTCAAATTTGGAATGGGTTGGACGATACACGATCCAGATCGCCCGATTCCGAATTGAAGGAGCGAATTTTTAAACACTCGCATGAATGAACAGTTTCAACGTAGTGGTAATAACCGAAGTTACCTACTAAGAATGCTCAATATATCTAACAATATAAAAAGGAAAATGAACACCAATCATTAAAGAATTTATATCGCAATTTTTGGTTTAGTTAAACTCTTAGGGAATTACTCTCGTAATGACTGTGCATATGCTTATTTCAGTTCAATACCAGAAGTTAAGCTACTACTGGGAACCGATATCAACAAAGACGACCTCGGGCTGCCTCACTGGAATCAATGTGTAAAAGTTGGAAGATCGGGTACTATTTCCAATCAAGGTGGGATAAGAATAGGATGTATAGATTCATTGCCTCCCGGACCTAATGGATCAAACAAGTCTGTGATGACCGGCACGAGCTCTTTTTTATGTTGAATTATATGGTACAATTTATTCTCATAAAGGACAAATTTCCTAAATTATAGCTCACAGAAAATATTCTGGTCACCGACTAGTACGATATGGCTGATGGTCGTTGACCCAAGGAAACACAAGGTCTTTACAATGACCCATGACGTTTTGAAAAAGGAAAAATATTTATTAAAGTTGCAACTTTATATTATAGAAGTAAGGTGCACTTCAAACATCTAGCCAAAAAGAGTTTTTTTGAAGTTGCAAAACCTTCAAATTGTTCATCTTCTCCTCAAAATTATAGATCTAAAGAACAAAAAGAATTTAGGTCCTAAAAATAATACATCTTATAACAAATCATCTAGACTATTTATTTTCAATATTTTCAAGTGTTTATAATATGTTCAATCTACCATGTTTAAATTTAATTACTATGATCAAACATCGATCTTTAAGCCATCATAATATTTTTTATACTGAAACTATATCTTTAGGGTCCGTTTGGATAGGAGAAAATTAAAAATATTAGGTATTTGAAATATTGAGGAAATCTATAGATTTTCAATATCAAGGCTTTTTGTCATGGATTCCTCAAGTCTCTTGTTTGGATAAACAATACAAAATTCATGGATTCCTTGCAATCACTTCCATATCCATTGTTTGGTAATAGAACTTGATACAATTTCTCTCTCTAAAATTTTTATATACTTTATCTCTCTAAAACTCAAAATTTGGGATAGTGTATCTATAAAATTTTGAGATAGTTTCTATCTCTAAAATTTGATACAGTTCTCTCTCTAAAATTTAATGTGCTTTCTATCCAAAATTTAAAATTTGAAAGTGTCTATCTAAAAATTTTGAGATAATTTCTTTTTCTAAGTTTGTAGGTGCTTTACTCTCTCTAAAATTTACTATAGTTTGTCTTTCTAAAATTTTAAGATACTTTATCTCTAAAACGAAAAACTTGAGATAGTTCCCCTCTTCAATAATTTTGAGAAAGTTTCTCTCTCTAAACATTTTTAAGTAGTTTCACTCTCTAAAATATGATATAGTTGTTCTCTCAAATTTAAAGATATTTTCTCTTTCTAAAAGCTAAAATTTGAGATAATTTCTCTCTAAATTTTTTGCAATATTTTTTTTTTCTAAATTTTTATGTACTTTCTCTCTCTAAAATTTGATGTAGTTACACTCTTAAATTTTAAGATGCTTTCTCTCTCTAAAACTTCAAGTTTGAGATAGTTTCTCTCTTTAAAATTTGATACAGTGAAAATTTTGATATACTTTCTCTTTAAAACTTAAATTTTGATATAGTTTCTCTCTAATTTTTTTTTAAATTGTTTCTCTCTCTAAATATTTCATATACTTTCTCTATCTAAAATTTTATATAATTTATCTCTCCAAAATTTTAAAATACTTTATCTCTCTAAAACATAAATTTTGCGATAGTTGCTCTCTCCAAAAATTTTGAGATAGTTTCTATCTCTAAAATGTTTTAGGTAATTTCTCTCTCTAAAATTTCATATAATTTTTATCTTTAAAATTTTAATATATTTTCTCTCTCTAAAATTTCATATAATTTTTATCTTTAAAATTTTAATATATTTTCTCTCTCTAAAACTCTAAATTTGAGATAGTTTCTCTCTAAAACTCAAAATTTGAGATAGTTTCTCTATCTAAAAAATGAGATATTTCTCTCTCTAATCTTTTTTAGCAGTTTCTCCTTTTAGAATTTATAATAATTTCTCTCTAAGAGTTTAAGAATACTTTCTCTCTCTACTATTTTAAAAATACTTTCTCTCTCTACAATTTTAATAAGATTTGATATAGTTTCTCTCTCTAATAATTCAAATATGATATTATTTCTCTCTCTAAAAGTTTTGAAATAGTTTTTCTCTCTAAAAATTTGAGATAGTTTCTCTCTCTAAAAATTTGCATGTACTTTCTCTCTCTAAAATATGATAGTTTCTCTTTAAAACTTAAAATTTGAGATAGTTTCTCTCTCTAAAATTTTGAGATAGTTCATCTCTCTAAAAAATTGGTACTTTTTCTCTTTACAAGTTAAAATTTGAGATAGTGTCTCTATCTAAAATTTTGAGATAGTTCATCTCTCTAAAAAATTTAGTACTTTCTCTCTCTAAGATTTTAAAGTACTTTCTTTCTCTAGAATTTTAACCTACTTTTTCTCTCTAAAAGTTAAAATTTGAGATAGTTTCTCCATCTAAAATTTTGAGATAGTTCATCTCTCAAAAAAATTGGTACTTCCTCCCTCTAAAATTTTAACATACTTTCTCTCTCTTCTTTATAAAAAAACATACTTTCTCTCTCTAAAATGTTAACATACTTTCTCTATCTAAAAGTTAAAATGTGATGTAGTTTTTCTATTTAAATATTTTGAGATAGTTTCTTTCTTCAAACAATTTAAGTACCTTCTCTCTTTAAAATTTTCATACCTACCAAATGCTCTATATGTTTCGGGTTCACGGAGTGAAATCCACAGGCCCTGGAAATGCAAAGAAATAAGTTTTGGTGTGGAAAGGAAATGATGGAAAAGTAGTCTTATTTCCATGATTTTGATTATCCTGATTTTAAATATCCTAGTCATTAAGCAATCCAAACCGTGAATTTTGGCAAAATCCAAAATATTAGGAATCCATACTTTAAAATCCATGTACCTAAACAGGCCCTTAATAAAGTTAATGTATCCAAACAGGCCCTTAATAAAGTTAAAAGGAACACCTCTGTTGTATTGTACACCTTATATAAACCTCCATTTATAACAAAATAATAGAAGAGCATTTGCATTGCACATAATTAATAAGGTTGTCAAATAGAATATTATAATATTAACTAATATTTTATAAAGTAAAAAAATGGTTATAATCAATATAACTCCTCCAGTGTCGTAACCTATTTTGATATCCAATGTAATTACCCAGCTTTTTTCGCTAAACAAACTTTTCCCTAATTTCTAGTTCTTTAATGTTAGCCTCGCAAATTAGCTTAAATTTATATAGAGAAATACTTGAAAGGCTTACAACAAAAAAATAGAAAAAAATAAAAAATATTTATTACAACAAAAGTATGTTATTCCAAAGCATGTCATATTAAAAGGATGTGATTCCACATTAAGAGCTAAAGGCATAGAAAAGGTTCACACTTATGCCCTACACATTAAAATTTAAACTATATGTTGGTGAGATTAATATGTGCATCACATTTTATTAATAAAAAATGTAAGTGCAGAAAATAAAAACAATGGTAAAAATTAGCAATCCCGACATTATTTTTGGGGTGGACGATCCATCCCATCGATTTAGGTTTTAAAACACTGCCTACTATCATTTGTGTCATTTATGAAACTCATGATTTATTGCCACCATATTGTAGATCTCCTTCCAAACTTAATTTTATCTATGAAGTCTAATACCTAGGATCACAATATCCAAGTACACTATAGGATACACTCAACCCTAAACCTATTCCAACCTTGAATTATCCGAGAATATGACAAAGATCCAATATCACATTTTAGAAAGCCAAATATTTTTAGAAATCTCAAATCTTTAGCTTAGGAATTCAAATTACCCAAAATAGGAAGGTTTCTAAAGAGTAACGTTACAAGATTTAGCTAAAAAAATATATTAAATATCAAATCCTAGAAAAACCTATATAAGATGGAGTGGTATATGGGTGCCCAGGTTCTTTCTTTCTATCCTACTTTCTTTTTTCTTCTTTTTTTTGCCTTGTTTTATTACTTTCTTTCTTGTTGTTGCGCCAGGAGCTATTGCACCAGGTACTAAAGCATGAATCTTATGTATCCATTTTATCATCATTTAGTTTTATTATTTTAGTAGCTATGTTATTTTTATTTTTTTTTATTTTATTTTTTTCAGATTTCACACTACCTCATCCAACTCGACCACCGATATGCAAAGAATAGGTATTTAAGGCTAGTTTCTCCATAGATCTGATTTCGACAAACCCACCTCTCTTGACTCTTTAAATATTAACTTTAGACACGATATCCAATATATCAGACTTTGATTAGTCTGGGCAGTTTCAAAATTGCATGTAAGCGCATATCTATCTTATACATTGTGCAATCTGCAACTACTATATAATAAAATCAAGCGTGTAAACATATATCCATCTTATACTTTGTGCAATCAGTAACTATATTATATAATAAAACCAAAAAGATACATAGTATTCAACTTTTGCACTATATTACATCGGTAAAAGTATTGCCTAATTTATTCCCTTTTTAGATTATTTCATCAGTTGAGAGTTTTTGTTGGTTGAATTGTTTACGGTGTTCAACTGCTTGGGTGAGTTTAGTATCCCCAGTTGGGTGGTCAACTCAAGGATCTTAAAAAATTTCAAAAAAATATAAAAATATGTGTTCGCAAAATCGAACCGAAACGGTTAACCGGTTTAAGGGTTGGGAGCGATTGGAACCGGAACCGGACTAACCGGTCAAGTAGATTTTTTTTAAAAAAAAAAAATAAGTCAAAAACATCAAAAAAATTTTTAAAAGAAACACAAAAAAAATAGAAAAACTTAGATTAATTATATACTATTATATTACATACATTTATCTAAAAAAAAAAAATTGAAACATCCTTTTATATAAATTAATATTTGAATACTATGAAGATATGCAAGACAATTTATAATTTGACATTAATTCAATTAATGAAGTTACAAAGTCCAACTAACAATGGCTAGTAGTAATGAGAGTGGCGAGGGGGATCATGGTACTGTTGTGTTTCACTATCAGGGTTTACGGGGCAAAAAATCTGAGTAAGGCTTGGTGGAGTCTGTAATACCGCAGTTGTGCCCCCTCGCCAGTCAAGAACATTTCTCGTAGTACCCCCTTGACCAAAGTCTCCTAGACTCGTCTAGCCTTCGTGCTCTCCCCCACCCTGCTCTATGTTACCCCCACCCTGTTCTGTGTTATGGCTCTCAGCAGCTTCAATATTGTCATCATCATGAATAACCAGGTTACGGTGACGGTGTCGAATAACTGTTACGCCTCGATGCCTGGACTTCCTCCCTAGCCAATCTTATTATATCTTCCTATTCATCAGGTACCTCATCATGTTGCGCCCCTTCACATTCCTAGATGACTGGATCTCGCCAGTTGTTTTCCATTGTCTTATCTGTCTCCTCATCATCCTTCGCGTCATCTTCATCCTGTGTATAATTGTCATCCATGTCCATTGTTATATCTCCTTCATTGGATGCTGCAGCATCCATATTATCATTCATATCGGCAACTGCCCCACTAAGAAAATCCTGGTCTAGTAGGGGGGTCCTTAGTGATACCCACTCATCGGTAAAATCCCTCCGGAATATGTAATCAAGGTTGATTGGCGTGTAGTCTGTGGGGGTCCTCCTTATATGTCTCTCTCTCTCAATTTCAAATTGTAATGAATGTACACCAAGTTGTGTAGCATCTGAGCCTTTAACCTATTCCACCTCGGGGCGTGTATCCACTAAAATATACTCAAGTTTCTCTCACAGCCCGAGGAAGCATAGGTTTGACTCAAAATTCTAATTGCAATCTTTTGCAATTGCTTTGTTTGAATTTCGTGTATCGTCCACCATTGTGCTGACACAGACAAACATAGAAATACTTAACAATAGAAAATAAATTGATTTTAAAAAAACCACGAATAGTATTATACTAAACAATTGCAAGTTTTAACTTAAAACTAACTTGGGTGCAATTTTCTAGCTGCTTTTTTGGCATTGTTGTATACAAATTCCCCATTTTTTTCCATGTATATGATAAGCTAGAAATAACAAGATGCATATACAAAAAATTAATACTACATAGAAATGCAATTCATTATTCTAAATTGAAATTTTATTACAGACATATTTTGATTAAGGTTTACCTGCTGCATACACTCCATCTGAGTTTCAAGCTTAGGCTCAAGGCTGTAGATGCAGTTTCTTACCCCCTCTATGATATCTGCATCATTTAAGGTGTCATTAGAGTACAAGTTTTGTGGATTAAGAAAGAACCCTACACATGGATTGTTATATTATTAATTACGGTAACTTAACTCGGAGTTGGGAAAGAATCATGAATTGCGACAATAATCATAATTACCTGCTGCATGGATATCTCGGTGCAGTTGGTCTCTCCACCTCAAAGATTTCCAATATCTCTTCAGTCCATATGTTATTCTATAACTTCCCTTACGTGTCTCATTGCATCAATCAGAGTCAACTAATCTCAACACCCGTACTAGAGGTTCAGTTACAGAAACAATATTGTTACATCGAGCCCAGAACCTCTGATCGACAAGGATGGTTTCAACCTGCCTTCCATGTTGACTCATTGTTGTCCTATCAGTCTGTCATTCATTATAGTGTATCATTAACCTCAACCTGCCTTGTTGACCAAAATCGATTGTATGGTAAGGAACGTTGTAGCGAACCTAGTAGAGGACTCCCTGACAATCTCTCGCATGCAATGCTCCCTCAGCAAAGCATGGAGGTACGTATGATTGTATATAAACCTCGTAATCAACTTGCACTTCAAAATACAAATTTTAACCCTCTTCAACTTCCCTATTTCCTTAAGCATCAAATTAGCATACTGGGCAGTACAAGGAGTCCAATAAAGATTGGGTCTTCTCTCCATTAGTAGCAAGCCTGCTTTTCTGTAGTTCGCAGCATTATCAGTCACTATTTGGACCACATTTTCAGGCCCAACCCAATCTACAATTTTGTCGAAATGTGCGCACCTCCCAGTATGTCTCTTTCTTGATAAATCCATGCTAGAGTGGTAAACAATGCCCCTAAGGCAACTTATTAAAAAATTGACAAGATACCTATGAGACTTTTCCTTCCAACCGTCAGTTATGATGGTCACTCCTGTACCTGACCAACAAACCTTGAATTGTGCCATATGCTTATTGACATCATGAACAACAGCTTCTAAACATGGCCCTGCAAGCTCCTTTGTAGTTGGACCTCTAACACCCGACTCTACCACAGCTATAGAAGCTACCATCTATGGGTAGAAGTCTGAGCTCATAGTATTAAATGACAGTGCATTAGCATACCAGAACATGCTAATCATTTTTTTCACATTTTCTATTAATACAGCTGCTGACGGAAATTTTATTTTATTTTTATGATATTGTGGCTTGTGGGGATTAAGTCCAGAGGGTTTGCGTGTTATTGGTGGCACATCTATGGGTTCATGTCGTTGAGTAGTAGATGGTCGACTACAAAAGGATGGGTGACTAGAGAAACTGCGTCTCAATCTACTAGATGTGGACCTAAGCAATGAAGCAATGCATCCTCCCGTACCCGGTACTACATGTTTTTGAGGTTGACGGCTACTGGATGCACCATCCCTTCTCCTATACATCTCTTGAATTTCCATTTGTCTATAATTCAGCTCTTGGAAACTGGTAATCCTAGCTTGTTCCATTTGCGCCTCGAATTCTACTTCTTGGTCATCTTTCTCATCTATTGGATTTTTGTACCCCATCCCTATCTCTTCTGTATCCCTTTCTGTCTGCACCTTTTTTTCTTTTTCTTCTGTAATTAATTTTAACATTTGTTGTTTTACTTCCGGTGGCACTTATTTACAACCGGTGACATTACCTTTTACCCAAACAAGATGTTCTTTTCAGCGATAAATACCACCACCCATTTCTTTGTTACAAAAATTACATCGAACTCTTCTTTTGTCATCACTTTTGTGTCATCCTGCCACGTCACAACTCCCCTCCTCATCTTATTATTTTCTGATATAGTTTGAGCACGTGGTAAAAGCATACTAAATCTTCATTTTCATCTTCAATAAATATAAAGTTACGAAATATAGTAGTAAAAAGCAAATAAGGATTGCTACAAGTCGAGCATTAAATGTATTTCTTGGCAACAAAACAGGAAAACTAGCAATAAGACAAATTTCATACTGCTTAAGATACCAATTCTCCAAAGAGGAAATGATAGAACCAGAAAGTTCTAACCAATTCCACAGTTTAATCACACAACATTAAATGAAAAGCAAACTGAAGGTTCATGGAAGATTAATTGTGAACATTTTCTATTAAAAATTGCTAACAATGACATAAATAAATACCAGTAAACCAATAAAAATCAGATTGATTTCAAGTTCGGACCTGATGAATAACAGATATCCAAAATAAAAATAGGCAGATTCAATTTCTTGAATAAATCCAAAAGCTTTTTCACACCCACAGTCATGGATCAACAACGAAAAACCAGAATTTCCCCATTAATAGATTAGATGAGATTTTTTTTTCAAAGCAATTGACAAAAAATTTAAAATGAAATATCATACCATTGAGGATAAGCTGAGTAAACAAAACTAATACATGATTTGAAGGACACAAAAATTTTGTTTCACGGCCCCAGAATAAGTGAGAAATTGAAAAGCCAAAGAGTAATTTCAATGTCAAAACCAAGAACCCCAATAATTAGAAAAAGAAAAACTTCGCACCCCACAACTCATGGATTCATATCATAATACCCAATTAAAAAAAAAAATAGTATTTTTTTTAGCGATATCATGCAAAGACCCACTGTGAGACTAATAGACAACCTAATTACGGGGCTAGAAAATATGGTAATAATAAAAAAAAACAACTTATCTATGAAAATATAATTTCATACCAAAAGACACATCAAAAGTAACACCAGAGAAAAGGAAAAACACAAGCTAGCTGTTATAGAACAGATGGATCATCAAAAAAAGCACTAGAAAAATCTCTTTAACATAGTTATAATGAACAAATCACGAGAAAACACCCACATCATTAGCTTCCATTTACTTATCAAATCACCCGAGAAACCCATCAGAACAAAAACACCATTATCAAGCAAAGACCCAACAATCACAAAAGCACATCAAAAAGAATTACAGGCAAAACAAACACACCAATGAAAAACATGAATCACCATGTAAAATACACCAATTCATTAAGAAGATCATGAATCACCATGCCATTCAGTTAATATTTTTCAAACAAAAACATGGGGTTGGAACTTACATTCTTTGATTCAAACTCGAAATGGAGCTCCAAATCTCTCTTTTTGAATGAAATCACCACTCTAGAAATCTAGATATCTCTTTGATGATTAAAACCCCCAATTTATATCGAAAACAAATCTAAAACCACGCCAAAATCATTAGATTGGCGGGTTTTTGGTTGAAAAATCAAGAACACACAAAAATGCTAAGAAAAATCCCAAAAAAGTACTTAATCTTCTATTTTTTATTTAATCATCTTCATTTATAAAATATTTCAAGTGTATATAGTCAATTATTGACTGAAAAAGACAAAAAAATGCAGAAAAAAGAATAAAAAAAGCCTGCATAAAGGCGGATCATAAGCTCTGTTTTATATAGCAGGCTCTGTGAAATATAACAGTCGTGATATATACATTACCGTTTTATCGTTATATCAGTTGAAAAAAAAGGTAAATCAGACGAGTTAGGAAAACCGGCCAGTTTTACGACAAAACCGTAGGTTTGACACTGAACCGACCGGTTTTGGACCCGAGTTTTTTTGGAGAGTGCCGTCTCATAAGTGTACCGTAAATCCGGGCCAAATCGGAATCGCCACCCCACCGGTAGCGAGCTAACTGGCCAATTCCAGTTCTAACCGGCCAATTCCAGTTCTAACCGGCCAGTTTTACGAACAATGATAAAAATTCTTAGAAATAAGAAATTTATTTATAATTTATTTATAATATATTTTATCATTTTGGCGAAAACTAGAAAGTATTTTAGCTATTAACACTATTTTTTGTCTTTTCCCTTCTTTTTGGAGATCTTCTAAAATACCCTCGGTCACAAATTGATTTTTTCTGAAAGTCCATTTTTTCACTATTTTTTTAACCTCGATTTATTTTATTTAATTTTAATTTAAACATCTTTTTTTCCTTTTTTTAGGATTTTTGTTTTTTTTTTTTTTTTTTTAATACTATTTGGCTTGGCTGGGATCATACCCAACTAGGGCCAAGTTACTTGTACACAACCTCGACATGGGCCGAGTTCACCTCCCGAGTCATAGTTTTGAACACTGATTGTATATGTTAGAAGACGGGAAAGGTTTTTATGCTTCCCCTACAACATAAAAGTTCTATCCTCCCCTTACCATCCAGCAGTCCAATTTTGATCAAGAGAGCCACTCGCCGTTTGATATTAGATCAGACGTCTCAAAATATTTTATTGTTAGTTTTTTTATACAAATTGTATGAATATGAAATTTTGTACTACCATCTTCTCATTAGGACGCACCTATAAAAAATATTAAAAATAATTTTTCAATAAAATATAATGACCAAAATACGCCTTGAAATTTTCAGGGGTATTTTGGTTATTTTATTTTATTGGAAATATTGTTTTTATATTTTTCACTAGTGCAAGTTTACTAGAGGAATGGACGTCCAAAGTTTGGTGTCAAAATAGTTTATAGAAAAAGCATTAAAAATAAAATAGTGTAGAGACGTGATATTGTGATTGGGACAATCTTAGCCCTCCATTCGGAATGGACGGTTGGATAAAGGAGAGGATAGAACTTCTATGTTGTAAGGCAAGCATAGAAAGCTTACCTTGTCATCTGGGAACTTTTGGATTCCATTTAGAGGGTAGTTACTATAAAACTATTGTCTTTGTTATAATTTGATCTCAACGAACGGAAAATACCATACATTTGGACACTCATTTTCTTTTTTACGTCCTCTGCAAATAAAGAGAATTAAGGTGTGAAAAACATCTTGAATTGATAATTAATTTTCTAGAATTCAGCAGTTAGGTCCCAGGATAAATATATAAAACAAAGTGCTTGACTATATTGCAGTAGTTCCCATAGAGCAATACTCAGTGGAGAATCCTTGCAGCTCTTTAGGAGAAAAAGGTCTCTGTTTCAATTTGAACTTAATTCACACCACCCTCTGATTTTCAGCATGGAATCCATTACTGTTAGGACAGTTCTAAGGTCATGTTCCAGTTTAGTGCATCTTTTTAGTGGTAGTTGTTTTTAATCTTCCATTGGTGGAATAGATTTGTGTTGAGAAATGCATATAAAGAATCTGTGTATGTTGTGACTGGAAAAACACAGTAATTTCTCGACTTTTTGTGGCTTTATAGGTTACAGATGTAAGCCTAAAGAATATGCCAACATACTACAAGACAGATGGGGTGTGGAAGGTATTGATTCCAACATTATCTCAGCAATCTCAAGGCCAAGATGAATTCTCTTTCTTGCATGAATCAGTTATGGAATGGACTGATCCTGAAACAATGTGGTACTGAGATACCTCACATATTCAATGTATGCATATATTTGTATAGATGATGCTGCAACAATTGGAAGTTCTTTATGAGTACAAAAATTTACAGAGGCTGTCTCTCTCCTATGTTATGTGTGCATGGGTTGTGGATGAGTTAAACTGTGAAAGATGCATCTCATGTATAGATAAGTATGCTCCACTTGTGGTCATTTAATGTACCGATTTCTTTATCTTAATGGAGAGATATCTGCTCTGTATGACTTGAGCATGATTATACATAGGGAAAGTAAACTATCGGATCGAAAATTCATACCCTCCTTAGACTGAGGTGAAAAGCGGGGTGTGTTGTTCCTCCACTCAAACAAACTTTGTGTTGCATCTCTCTCTCTCAATTTATAGTGAACTTTTGTATTGCATCTCTCTCTCTCCATTGAACATTTGTATTGCACTTGCACCTGCTCTTGCTTTGATTGTACAAAAAGGATCTGCCTCTGCATGATAAACATAAACATTTTTAAACTTCGACTGGCAGGTATGGTATGTGACTTGTATCCCGACTGAAGATAATCATCTAGTGCCTTTTTCTCATTCCTTATGTTTTTACAAATTTCTTTGTGTTTAGATTTACTTACTATGGCTGGAAATTCACAGTTTATAGTAAAATTAATTATACTAATGAATTATTCATTGTTTGGCAGTATGCATCATAAAATAATTTTAGATAAAATTGTCATTAATTTACACATACGTTTATGTTGGGTTAAAATAATTTTAGATAAATTGGTCATTAATTTACACATAAGTTTATGTTGCGTTTGGTGATAGCTAAATCACCATACCCATATTTTTTTTTTAAAGATTAGGGTAATATGGAAATTAGAAAATTGATTTTCTTAAGAAGCAAAAAAGTGATATCTTTATAAGAGAGTGAATGATGACATAATACCCATCTTTTGAGGGTTACCCCTTTGGGAGTTATGGGAATGGATCTCCAAGAGAGAGAGACATGGCTTCCGAGAGAGAGGCGGTATTCCTATGAATTTTGGGTTGGTTGACTTTCACTTCTGAAGAGAAAAAGTCTATCGGTTGCTCTCAAGGTTATCTTTCCGATAGCGGGATGCGGTGGAAAAGATAATGTTGAGCGACGGTATTGCTCGGTTTGGAGAGCAGGTTTAGAAGGGAAGATCGGTGATGGTCATTTACTGATGTTTAGAGATAAGTATTATATCTTGTATCCCAAAACTATAATCTTCATTGTGATAGTGGATTTCTAGTTGCCGAGGCTGTGGATGTAGCCCTACGGGATGAACCATAAATCGTGTGTTGTTATGGGGTGCTTTTTATGTTTGCTCTATTTTTCGCACTCGATATATAGCTGTATTCATCTACTTTGTATTTGGCCAAGTAAGTACTCGATATTAGGTGGGATTCCGGTATTTTGGATTCCCAGTTCTGCAAGCTAAGGGGTTCTTGAGAACCAGTTGGTATCAGAGTACAAGATGTGTATGGGGCTAAGGTTTATATTAAGAAAAAGAGGAATGAAGAAGTTTTATAGATACATGGTTTGAGATGGAGAAATATGAAGGCAAAGTGTTTGTGAAAATTCCACAATAGAGGTAAGTAAGAAGAAATAAAAAAATATCCATAGTTTAAGGTGGAGAAATATGAAAGCAAAGTGTTTGTGAAAATTCCACAATGGATGCAAGTATAAAGAAATCAAAAATTTATTCAATGAAGGTTGTCAAGGTTATCAAGGTGGAGATTGTTGGGTTTGGTGATAGCTAAATCACCATACCCATATTTTCTTTTAAAGATTAGAGTATTATGGAAAATAGAAAATTGATTTTCTTGATATCGTGTACTCAATTGGCCAATCGTGTACTCAATTTTTTTTTGAGTAAAAAATTGCTCAAAAAGTTAAATAAATATATAATATAACTTAAAGTATGTATCAAACAACAAACAAGATAATACTACTCAAAAATTATAAATAAACTAATATATTTCAAATAAAATTAACTTTCATCCATACAACCCCTTACTTCATTAACTTTCATTATTGATGTTACTAACAAGGGTTGTTATTTTTGTTATGACAGCCGTTAATTTCCATATGGGAGCTTGCTTCCCTAATAGCTTGTCATATAATTTCACACTCACACGGGAGTATGCTTTCCATTTACTCCCTCGGATAAGCCCCAGTTTAGGAGCAACTTGAGAACCCCAAATCATAGACCAACCTCTTGAAAAAAATAATGTCACAAGATTGAATATTAGACAGTTCAATTTTTTAAGGGTGAGATCTAAGTATTAAAATATTCAAAATTTAATTTTTTTTTCCTTTGAGAAAGATCAACTAATGATTCTGAGATACTTCACATAAGTTTCAGATTGGTCTTTTGATTGGGGGAGTATATATACAAATTGCTCCCTCGAGAACAAAGTCTAGATGTTGATTAAGGGCCTTTGTA
Organism: Amborella trichopoda; assembly: GCF_054954075.1. Lineage (NCBI taxonomy): Eukaryota > Viridiplantae > Streptophyta > Magnoliopsida > Amborellales > Amborellaceae > Amborella > Amborella trichopoda. The sequence continues at coordinate 21,417,836 of NC_142337.1, read as the reverse complement.
CATGAAATTGTAATGAATGAATAATGGGATTGCATACTATGATATTATTTATCTTTTACGCAAGGACGTCACAATTACTCCAAGTTATTAGAGGCCAAATTGAATGGTTTGGACTATGTCACAAAGTTTGAGAAATGTTTTTTGGAATTTTGAGTTTAGCTTAATAACATACTTACAACCACTGAATTTCACATATGAAGGACTATAGTGCTTGCGACCTCTTTGTACTTAAAGTAAATGGTCTCTTTGTCTACTTTTCTATAAATTCAACAATCCGACTAATCCAAGCAAATATGATGTTTCGCTTTCCTCTCGACTATAAAAACCAAATATAAGATCAGTAGACCTTGAGAGCTACACAATCCAAAAATAAGGTTTCTAGAGAGAAAAGCAGTGAGAGGCTATGTTGTAATCCAATAAGAGCCCTTCTTTTCTTTTCTGTTGATTTTTAGAGAGAGAAGAGAAAAGGTAGTGATGTGGCCCTCTCTATTGTTGTTCATATTTATAATAAATCTTCCTAGACTTCCAAATTGCACAAGAGTTTAATTTTTTTGCGATTGGAATGAATTGGATATGAATCTTCATTTTCTCATTCAAATACTTCTTTAAATTTGAATATGATTGATTAACTTCCTTATCCAAAATATTGAATAAGGACTTTCAAAATCTTTATCCTCTTTTTTCTCCCGTGTCAATCTGGACGTACGTGTTATCTCTCTACCTTTTTGCAATTGGCAATTTTCATTTTCAAGGGGAGTCTTATACCCTCATGGGAGGAAACACTAGCTTAATCTTTCTTTTCCTTCAAAAAATTTTCTTCTTCTCATGCCCCTTGCCAAGTCAATTACGCGGCTAATTACAAAAAAACAAAACTAAAAAATATTAAATAGTGAAATTAATGTATAGATATTTAATACATAATTTGGATGCTTTTATGATGACTCGTGAGTTTTTAATGACACATATCTTATATTTATATTTGGAAGAAGTTTACATAATGTCGACACCTTAAATTGTAGAAATGAGGTGTACGTCAAAACTCATTGGAAAAGGTTATTTTGACATTGAAAAACCATCTAATTGAACATCTCTAGATCAAGATATATAAATATTGAAAATAAAAATTTATTTCAAGCCCTAAAGGCTTTTGGAGATAACTACTTATGTGAATGGTAGTGACTGTTCACTATTCGTGTAACTGTTGGAGATCCAACAGTCACGATCCAATAGCTTCAACCACCAGATTAACCCATCAATGGTTGCTGCTCACTAATAATCACCTGATCATAATGGTTAGTGATATAACCTTTAGATCATGCACCAATACGAATCTGAGTCGCATGTTGTAAAGATGGGGTGAGCCGTGAGCCCAACCCACATTGTCCATGGGCTAAGGGCGATAATACGAATGTACAAAGTGCCTCAAGCACCCTTACACCCTCGCACGTGCATGCGAATGCAGATTGCACGCTTAGCATGTTCTACACATGCACTCACACTCTCCCCTTTGCTCCATAAACATAATGTAATAGAGTGTTTCCATATAAAAGTGAATCTAGCCTTACTCTAATCTTCAATGCAGAACTAAAACCCACCACTATCTCTCATTATTTATTAAAAACATTGGAAAATGCCATTTGAAAACATATTGCCATATAGTATTTTTCAAAACCAAAATATTAATATTAGCATGCAGCCATCTATACTGTAAAATTGCCTAGATTCCACAAGAAGTCAAAACATATAAGGGCATTGTTTTGTAATATAAGGCACGACATTGAAGATGGTGAAGTTGATATGGCTTACTTACGCTTGGAGACTATGTACGTTGACCTAGGCTTTTAGAGGATATGAACCCTAATCCTAACTCCGAATCTTCTTGTGGGATGTGTATACACAATAGCAAATTAAAAACCATTCTTTCAACTGATTTTTTTTTTTATAGAAATTCCATAAATTTTATTAAGCTAGAACGAAATTACAAAATCAGAAACAATAATTTCAGAAACGGAAGAACCTCTTTTAGCAAGAGAGTCAGCCAACACATTGGCCTCCCTATATACATGAACAAAGGATAAGGAAAAGGAAGATGAGAGGTCCAAAATCTGAAGCAGCAGCGATTTGGACTCTCGAGGCAGCTTCTGTTCCTTTTTATACCACTTAATGACATTGAGGGAATCCCCTTCAAGGATGCAAGAACACTCCAAATTCCTTTCCACAAGGATGCATAGGCCGTAGAAAAGAGCAAACGGTTCTGTAAATTAGCTGTACGTACCCCAAGTGGACCTGTATACGTAAAGACAACATTCCCCATGCAATCCCTAAGCACACCTCCAAAACCAGCTGAACCCAGGTTCCCTATCGAACTGCCATCAAAATTAAGCTTATAGACCCCACGGGGTGGAGCCACCCATCTTCCTTTAGGTCTGCATTTTAGGAAACCCATATGGAACAGATTATTTAAATTTCTTCTAACATCCACTTCTGAAATGTCCTGACCAACTTTGATAACTGAAAGATATAGCCAGATTGAATGCAATACCCTCTCCAAGATTTTCTCAAAAGGCATACATTGCCCATAAAAAACTCTCATGTTTCTCTCTTTCCAGATTTCCCATAGAATGACGCCTCTAGTAATTTTCCAAATAACAAATTCAGTCCGTGGTAAATCAACCGTCAAATTTTGTAAAATCCCAACAATTGAAGGTGGCATTACAAATACAATCCCAAGCTGGACAACAAGCCAACTCCAAATGCGAAGAGCAAAAGAACAATGAAGAAAGAGATGGTCACCAGATTCTCCATCCTCCTTGTACATGAGACAAATATCAGGCAAAATTTTCCTTCTCTTGATAAGATTATCTATCGTTAGCACCTTATTTTGAACCGCCCGCCATAAGAAGCCTTGCACTTTGAGAGGTAGAGGCCATTTCCAGATAATGACTATTTCAGGCATAGACTATCTCCATCTATCATAGAAAAGCAGAATATACATAAGACTTTACCGAGTAAACTCCGTTTTTATCAATCTCCCATACCACCTCATCATCAACATTATGAGGGATATATCTGCTTGAAAAAGCAATGCACATGTGAAGAGAAAACCAGTATACGTATTCGGGGAAGCACATGTAATCCATTATACTATGAGAGACCATAGCCTTCTATTAGATTAACATTACTAAGTCAATCATGAATCCCTGTCAGACATTATAGGTCATAGGCTTGTTAGGTCATTCTGAGAAAATGACCTTGGATTCTAGGTTTAGACGGGTGAAGTACTTTATTACCCAATTTATTTTCGAAGGATCCTAATTTCCTTCATTAATAATTTTATATGAGGCCAAATGGAATAAAAATGATAGAGAATGTTTTAAGAATTTTTCAAAATTTTCTAGAGAAAAAGTTGAGTTTTAAAAATTTATTTTGATGAAATTTCATACCAGGACATAAGCCCCATACAACACATGTGACACCCAGGTGGCTAATGAGTGCCACTTGTGCATGACATGGTTCCGTGTCACCTCCATAGAGGGCTGACATTGGGATAACTTTACCAACACACCCCGCAGCACCCAACGTAGACTATTTTGTTCTTTGGTTCAATGAAATTTTGTTTTATGAGAGTTACGAAAATTAATATTGTTTTTATATTACATATTTAATGTGAGCATATGGTTGGTTATAAGCACATGGGAAAATCTTGTAGAAGGGTTAGAGGGTTTGATGTTACCCTTGAAACCTAAGGCATGTTGGAGTTAATATGGTAACCAGCTATGACATGTGGCATTGCACATGCATATTTTGATGAAATGGAAATGAAGATAATTTTCAAATTCAAATTGTTTGTAGGAACTCTTTTTGTTTCCAATAGGGGCAAATTACTCATGAGACAAACATCCTACCCCTCACAAGGTTCAAGCTTTTATTTAGGACAAGACTCAAGCTTTGATTTGGTACTTGGAAAACCTAAGAAAAGAAGGAAGGGCATCACAAATATATGTCAAAATGAAGAAAATAGATATCATCTCTTTCTGCATCCTAGACCAACTAGACTATGCAAGAATTTGGGCTAAAACTTATTCTTCTGAGAAATACATCAAATCTATTTGAACAACTGATCCAAAGTGGGGAGAACAGTATGAGAGTAATTGCTATGGCAGGCTGCACTATTATGGAAGAAAAAGAATCAAACATACTTTGAAGGAATCGTTTTTTTTCAGTGGTTCAGCTGTAGGACTTTTAAGGACCTTCCCAAAATCTAGGGCAAATGGAGGTCGAAATTATAGGGAATGTAGTAGATTGGGTCACCATTAGGAAGGAACAATGGTGGGTGCCTAGGGGAGACATAATGTACGAGTTCAGAGAGTTTGCTAGTATGAGAGGTATAAAGTGGCAAAAAGATGAGATATGGTAGCCATCATCTCTTCATTTGCAAACTCCCTATCTACAACAATTTGACCACGGTCTCTGAGTTTTCCTAGTCCTCAGTTCTATCCCTACTGAGAACTTGTCTTTGACGCAAGATCTTCTGAATCGAGCTATGCCATCTTCCTGATTGATTAGGAGATCACCACTCATCCAATTTAATTTCGATCCATGCAGACTGACCAGTTTAAAGATGTGAAGTTCTCTCAAGGTGATATGTTCATGGAGGAGCAAAATGACAGAAACAAAGATGTTATTTCATTTGGGCATATAAGATACATCCTCACCAGCAAAGGGCAAGCACAATAACTATTATTTTGGAAGTTGCCCTAGACTTTATTGTTGCGGTTGGCCTTGTCTCCTTGACAGTCAATTAGATATTCCTAGACTGAATGTGTGTAAGTCTATTTTCTCAGTTTCCAATATTAAAGCAACAGTAAAATGCAAAAGAGGAAGACGATAAGGTTGAACTTGTAAAATTACATATTTACTTATTGCAGACATCCCCAGACTACAATTAATTCAAGGTCATCAACTTAGGAGTAAGGAGTCAATCTTCATAGTTTGATCCCAACTTTGGGTGTCAAACTGAAGGGCCCATCTTCTAGGTTTTTTTTTTCCTTTCTACTTTGTTTTCTTTATTATTTCCTCTGCTTTAGTATTTTTTTAGTTATTTAGCTATATTCTCTTAGTAAATCTATTATTTTTGCTTTTCTTTTACTCATATTGTTAGTTTCTTTAATTTAATTAGTGCTCGTCTTTTTTTCATTATTTTCCATTTTTATTGCTTTATTAGATTGCTTAAATTAGTCGATATCTTTGTTTTCTATCTTTCTTGTGTTTCTTTCAAATTTCACACAAACCTAAGCTAGCTCGACCATAGATTTGTAAAGAATAGGTCTTTTTAGACTGGTTTCTATGCAAATCTAAATTTGACAGGGCCCACCTCTTTTGACTATTTGAAATATTAAGTTTAGACATGATCTTAGATAGATTGGACTTTGAGTTGTCTGGTTGGTCTCGAAATCTCATTTAAACACTTATTACATTTTTGTAAAAAGGGTTTTATCCTTTTATGAAAGTCTTGCTATTATCTTCATCTCGAAATTACTAAAACTTGTAAAAGCAATTAAGTCATGGGAAGAGTTTAAATGAAGTACTATTCAAATGTTCTCCCCTACCAAAAATCCATCTTAGATATTGAGTTAGGATAAAAACAAAGTCACACCAGATGTATTTTTGCTTTTGATCCATGCCTTTGCAGCTCAAAAAAAAAGAGTGAATGATTGTTTATGCTCGAAAATTTGGGTAGAGACAGCGATGCATGTCTGGTTTTTGGGCGTAAACTCTTCAAAAAGAATTCAATAGAGAACGGGTTCCGTTAAATCATGATATGGGCAAGAGACTTGCCACAAGACCGTTGCCCTCACTTGAGTTGTCGATAGTACTGGCTTTTGAAACGACAAAACTGGAAATTCGCGAGATAGTTTTGAAATGAGGGTTCGAAAGAGAGGAGGAGATTTAGAAAAAGTTTCTAAAATAGAGCAAACTGGAATAAACAATAGAGAAAATGGGAGTGTAACTGAGGCTGGGCTCCATGCCCCATACCCGGAGTCGGTATTGGTTCAAGATCTATTTCGATGTGGTGGCTCTTTCGGTTCCTTCAGGGTCCACCACATGAGGCAGTTAGGGTTGAATGCGATATGGGGCTTAAGGGTACCTAGACCTAGGTTTGGATGCGATGGATCGAGGCTCGAGTATATTAGGATCAGGTAGGCTTAGATCTGATCAGTCAAGGTCTGGCTCAATCTCGATAGAATCAGATTTAACTATTTAGAATCTTGTCCATGTAGCAGAGTTCTCTCCTTCAAAGGAGGTGGTTCGGCCCCAATTTATAGACATCTAGCACCCCCAATCATTGTTGGAAGCTTCGGATGAAATTGGGTCATCCATCGCTCAACCATGGTGGTGGTATCTCCAATGACACCACTGAGGTACTTGAAAACATGATGACTATTGTGTACATGCAACCCGACGTGACTTGGGCGGTGATGTGATCAAAAACCAATACCCCTAGTAGCATTTTGACAGTTCTACTAGCCTCTTTTGGATCAAACTTTAGCGGTGGTGTGGCTAGAGATTAACGACCCCACTGGCCTCATTTGGTTCAAAACTGCGCTACGACATTGCTAGTCACAACTCCAACGATGTCACTATTGTAGTCTAGGTAATTATGGTTGTAATCTGCGTTTCCCCAGACCTGATGATTGGCGGTGGTTGGGCCAATCAAAACTTGGTGCTGCTGGGTGGGGTTGTTGGCAACCTCACCCCTGTTGTTGACGTAATCATGAGCAGTATCACTCTGCTTGCAGGCTCATAACTTGGACCACCGACTTCTCAATGATGACCATGCCCTCGTTGGCACTGTAGGTGATGTTGTTGACATGTGTGCCCAACGACCCCCGTCCTGAAGTTGGTACTACCAGGGGTGTATGTTCAACACTTTGGCCACCAACTCTTCAACGAGGCCTTTGCCTTCTTTTGCGCAACAAGTGATGTTTCTCTCTTGTGCGACCAACGACCCATACCTGTACTTAGACCTGCCAAGGGCATAGTTGTGTTTCATGCTCAACAACTCCACCAGCAGAGTTGGTTAGAGTTAGCATTGCCAGTGGGGTAGTTGAACTCCAGTGACCCCGTGGACTATCTTGGGGAGCTTTCGTTGGATTCTAGACTTATGTAGGGCATTTTTTTAGGGTTTACGGTGCCTTAAAGGGGTTCAAGGATACTAGTTTTTAGGGTTCCTAGTTTAGTGCTCACGACAGATGTCCTAAAGTTCTTTGGTTTCCTACAATTCTTCCAGATGAGATTGCGGTGTCTACAATGATTTACAAAGAATTAAAATAGAGGTTCCAAAAACAAAGTTAAAAATAGTCTATATTGAGGTTCACAATCTTTTTTTTTCCTCAGATTCGTAATCTAGTCAAGATTATCAACTTAGAGATTTGGAGGTCCAAAATCCTTATCTGGTAGGGATGTTTGTGGTATTTTGATAGGTTCATACACTCCAAAACCCACTCATTAAACCATGACAAAGTTGTAATTATCTGTTTAAACTGTGTTTTGGACACCCTATCTTTATACCAAATGTGGTAAGAATTGTTATTTTCATCCTAATGTTGTTTTTATATCGTGTTCTAATTTGTCTTTGGACTGATTTTACCCAATGAGACAAATTAGAAATAGAGAAGAAAAAAGAAAAAAAAATTTTTATAAGAGCGAGGCCCTAAACAATCAAATTAAGGCATACATTAAAACAAAAGTTGTTTCTATGCCCAAGAATCCTCAAATTGATCATCTCGACCTCAAGATGTATAGATATGAGAAAAATGAATTTCAATTCTTGGAAATAGTGCATCTTGTAATGCATTTTTGGACTCTCAATTTTCAAAATTTTCAAGTGTTCATAGATTGATGTACATTATTTTTGAAGCTATAAATTTTATAATTAGAGATGAAAATAAATTTTCAAGCCATCACAAAGATTTCCAATATTGAAACATCTTTCGATACTATTTGAAGGTGCACCTTACTTTGACTGTTTAGGGCCTCGGCCTTATAGAAACTACCACAAGATAAAATGGTTCCTTCAAGAGTAACGAACAAGAACCCCAAATATTCAGGTACTTCTATGTGCAACTTATATAGGGGATGTTTTGGGTGAGTTTTAGAGGATTTTTTTTTACGTATTTTTTGCCTTCTAATGATTACGAAATATGTACTAACTTGTGGCATTCCCTACAAAAGCACAAAAATGGAATTCCAAAAATGATGAACACAAATGACTTATGGTAATATTCCTACACGAGCGAAGGAAGGTAATAGTACAAAACCCATTTGGTGATCAACCCCAAAATTATGTAGAGGAAACCGATTTGAAACCATACTAGTGTGCATTGGAGAGACAATTTATGATCATGCTCTCTTCCAAAAAAATTGATTATTGGATTTAATTGTCGGAGATTGCTGTAAATTATACTTCCCGCACATTTGTGGAGAATATTTGGTTTCAAATCTCTAGAACCCTTATATCTTTTACTTAGAATTTCTCAAAAATCTTGTATCATCTCTAAAAATCACTATCTATGATTTTTGTATAAAAATCATATAACATATGTTTTTTAAGGAAAAATAGTTCATGCATCGGGGGACATATTCCTACATTTGTGTCCCCAAAGGCATAAACCATCCATCTAAATATGAATGCAAGTGATCGTTATTAGAAACTCATAATATTGTAGAGAACTCTCTCTTTGTTGATTAATAAAGAATATACAAGACCCCGTATAAATATACGGCTAGTAACAGTTCTAGATATACACCAACAGCTTTGAATAGACACCAACAACAATTATTGATAATTACTAATTAATCTTATCATAATTCAAGCCACTTAATCTTATCAAGAGATATACACCCATGTAATCAAGAGATATATATATATATATACGCTAACACTCCCCCTCAAACTCAATATGTTTGACAAAGCAGTTGGAGTTTGAACAATAAGTTGCATAAGCGAACAAGTAGGATCTTAAGGCTTCATGTGCATGGCGTAAACTCCAAATCTTCACCAAAGACAGAAAAACAGTTGAGACAATTGAGAAAACAAAATGGCACTTGGAAGAGCCAACATAACTTGGTGTAGATCCAAGACAGATTCAGCAACTCGCAATCCAAGACAGATTCAACAACTCGCATTCTGAGACATATTCAACAACTCGTAGTCCAGAACACATGCCAGAATAGAGACAAAGGCTAGCCGAAATGCAGTACCTTTCCTTCCTGTGCATGGCAGCCCACCTGTCAATGTTTGAACACATTTTTCAGCACCTTGGGTCCCCGGTGTGGAATAAAAAGAGAAGCCGATCAATAAAGCCTGAAATACAATGGAACTCTTGACAGTCTCAGAATTTCCCCAGAACAAGTGGAAATGTTCATAAGGACTTCAAAAGGTTTCCTGCGAAGTTTCATCATAATCCGACATGTTTAAGGAAGTGCAGACAAAGAAACAATTTCGGAACGATCAGTCTCTAGCACCCTGAAATGGACCTTGTAACTAGAACTCTTTTTTTAGTACATCAAACAGCTATGAAATCACTGCCATTAGATCCGACACGGTCGAAAACCTTTATGGGTCAAGTTTCGGCTTAATTGAGTTCTCCAGGACAAAGTTATGAGTAAAAGACCGGAAAGGGGTAGGCCGCACACTATTCCCGTGCTCCTTCCCTGCACCAAATCACCATTAAAGTACAGTCTCAGGTAGTGACTTTCAGGAGCCATATCTCACTCATCTCAGGTCAGATTATACTCAAATTTTGTGAGCATGTTTGTCTCTTCAAGACGAGCGTTTTGATATGTGGCACACTTGATGATGATGCCCCGAGCAAGGAAAAAAGTTAGAGAAAGGTCGACGGTTTGTGAAGGAAGTTGCTGGAAATTCAACAACGACGCATCCCGTTCGAGTGCCATATCACGGCGCTTACGTATCAGATTGACACGAGACCAGTTCCATCGCGTGTGTAAGGTTTAGGGCTACCATTGGTATAAACCCTGTGCGTGATGAACAGATTTTATGCGTGAAGCCGATAAAGTTGTTGTGGATTCCGGCTGCTGGATTTTCGGATTTCGTCCAAAAACCTAAGACGACGAAATCTTCGTTTGGACACGAAATCGAGCTACATTTATTGTAATATGATAGTAACGACATGCTCAGTACAATTTAGTGAAGAAACTAAATAAAAACATAAAGAAACAAGCACACTATCGATCGAAAGTTTCCAAGATCTATGCAAATTTCGAGTCAAATGATCGTGGCTTAAAAATATGATTCATGGCTCGAAATTATTATCAAATCGATCGTCATGCCGAGCCCGACAAGAAAGGAATCATCTTTCAGCTAAACTGATACCAGAGCAAAACTGAATCATCCATGGAAGATTACACAAGTTCTAGGGCAATAGCATGGATTGCTTTAAAATTTAATGTATTGTTGGGCAGGGGAAAAGCAGTCCTTTTTCACCCATTTTTAGAATTTCTTTTAATTCAATTAAATTTTAATTATCATTAATTTAGATAGTTTTTTGCCATACACCCATGTTTTAGGCCCAATTCTATAAGTATATGTTAAACCTAATTGTAAAGGGCTTCCCTCATTCTTCAATTTCATGAATAAGATTTGAGAATTTTACATTAAGATTGTGGGTGCGTCTTGGAGAGAGAATAAAAAGTTTGGTATCCTTTGGTGAAGGTAACTTTCCCTCTCCTCCTCTCATCTCTCTCTTTCTCTCTCCTCTCATCTACCTCTTTCTCTCTCCTCTCGTCTATCTCTTTCTCTCTCCTCTCCTCGTCTATCTCTTTTTATCTCCTCCCTCATCTATCACTTTCCTTCTCTCTCTTCTATCTTTCATTTCTTTCCTTACTTTCAAAATCTCTCTCTTCCTCCTTTCTCCCTATTCTCTTCTCTCTCTTCTCCACTCATGCATGGTGGAGCCTATGGTCGGGCATGATGTTCTCCTCTCCTTAGAACGAAAACAATGAGCCGGGTCTTAACCCTAATGGTGGGCCGAGCCGCTGTCAAAGTTCCCCTGTCCCACTTCTCTATCATGGATGGTGGAAGCTCATCACCATCAATGTTTTCTTTCTTTTCTCCCTCCTTTGTCATGGATGGTGGAACCCCATCATCATCCATGTTTCTATATTCTCCCTTTCCTATGTCATGGATGGTGGAACCTCATCGCCGTCCACATTTTCTCTCTCTTCTCTCTCCCATGTCATGGACGGTGGAAGCTCATCATCGTCCAATATTTTCTCTTTCTTCTTATTCCTCTGTCATGGACGGTTGAAGTTTATCGCCATCCATATTTTCTCTCTCTTCTTTTTCCTCTGTCATGGACGACGGAAGCTCATGTCATCCATGTTTTCTCTCTCTTCTTATTCCTCTATCTTGGACGACAGAAGCTCATCATCATCCCTATTTTCTCTCTCTTCTCACTTCTCTATCATGGACGACAGAAGCTCATTATCGTCTATATTTTCTCTCTCTTCTTATTCCTCTGTCATGGACGGTGGAAGCTCATCGCCATCCATGTTTCCTTTCTCTTATTACTCCTCTATCATGGATGGTGGAAGCTCATCGCCATCCATGTTTTCTCTCTCATCTGTCATGGATGGTCGAAGCTCATCACCGTTCATGTTTTCTCTCTCCTCTGTCATGGACGATTGAAGCTCATCGTTGTCTATGTTTTCTCTCTCCTCTATCATGGATGGCAGAATTTCATTGCTGTCCATTTTTTCTCTCTCCTTTGTCATGTACGGTGGAAGCTCATCGTCATCCATGCTTCTCTCCCTTTCTCTCTCCTCAGTCATGGACGGCAAGACCTCATCGCCATCTATGTTCCCCTTCATTTTTCTCTCTCTCTTTCTTCGTCTTCCTTCTCTCCCTTCTTTCTTTCTTCTTCCCCCTTTTCTCTTCTTTCTCATTGCTCCTATCTTCTTCTTTTCCTCTCCCTCTCTTCCCCTTCTTCTTCTCACATGCCTCTCTTTCTCTTTTCATTCTCCTTCTCTCTTTCCCTCGTGTTTGACCAAGGGAGGTTAAGTCAAGCACTGTCATGGTAGTCTCGTTGTCTAGCAGTATTGCCATTGTGCCAGTCTTAGTTATCGTGCCTGTCTCACTGCCATGATAGGCTAGCCATCGTGTCAGGCTGGTCAGTGATCATTCTTTCATCTAATGGTTTTGTTTTTGTGCCAGTCTAGTTACCGTGACCACCTTGATACCACGCTGGGTCAATCACTTGGTAGTCTAGTTATTCTGTTAGTCTAGCAACTTAGTCAAATTCCTATCTTCCCCATTCCTCTATTTTATTTCTTCCTTCTTCTTTCATCTATCCTCTTACTCTTTTTCTTCTTTTGAATGTACATTCGCCCAAAGGCAAGGTGGGGTCCCTTAGACCACTTGCCTTGTAAAATTAACCATGTGTGTGTGATTGTAGAAATAGGAGAGTACAAGCCAAGGGAGGTGATTTCGAATCAGTTGAAGGATTGGGGGGGTTTCTTCGTGATCTAAGAGAGCGCCCATGCGAGCCAGACCAAGCAAGTCCCAAACACACCTTAAATTCCTCTCTCATCGGTTGGTATATCTGCTCTTGTTTCCTAACAAGATTCCCGAGAGAGCATCTCAAGTCTCAGGTTCCCTTCGAAGCCCGACACACATGCCACTAGGTCATTCAGATCCGGAGGGTAAGATCGAGGCACCTAACTAACTTGACGACTCCATTGGGGACATACTACCCCTTCGTCGAATCGTCCTTGTTTGGCTAGTCTCTCCTTTGTTTTTTATTTTTCTGAACACACATGGTTGCTAGGTTTCTTAACCCATTTATCCTGATCGGGGATTTTCTCATCCCCGCATTCACGAGCGTCTCCCGAGAACAAGTTCCTCGAACTTCATTCCCAGCTTTCCTCTTGAGCAAAGACCCAGTATCTAGCTCCAAGGTCTTAACCTGGATAGGTGTGAGAAGGGGCTTGAAAGTCCCTAACTCCCCATATCCTAGCTCTAGTGCAACCTCCACCAAAGCACTCTGCATCGGTAGCATATCTGCTACCACTCACAGCATGCACCCTGTCATTGGCAAGTCACTTGTCGATCGTATTGCCGAGGTACGTCGAAAGGCTACCCAATCCCTTTCTGCAAAAGGCAAGGAAGTTATCGTTGCTTTTGTGGATCGTTGTAAGGTTACCCCCCACATTCCTGCACCACCACGAGTCTCTATGCTTAGAGGCTCGACACATCGACGCGGAGACCCTGGGGCTTCCACATCTTGCACACACCCTAAAGCTCGTAGGTCATCCACTCGAGCCACACCTCGGGGCAACCTGTATTTTACCTCGACTCAACGTCCACGATCAGGCCTCCTAATGTCAAGTCTTGTACAAGTTATGCATGTGCATCCCACCATTCGGGGCAATGCCGCCGCTGCGTCAACCTGAGTACATGGAAGACGTCCTCCTCATCCTCGTACTCAGCACACACTAGCACACCCTGTAAGAGGCAAGCTTCCACCTGTTCTCTTACATAGACCTGCTTGCAATTCTCGACCTCCTAAGGTAGACCACTTGTTCGAGCCAGGGCTGACCCCAAGGTCACCCGTGATCCTTCTTCAAGGGGCGCACACGGTCATTGTCATAGATCACCCCTCGCTCCCGACTCAGGCGCCATCATGAATTGACCCTTCTTCTGCCTGCCCCTTCTCTTTCGGGCAAGCACAGCCCTGGTACTTGAAGACCTTCCCTAAGAGTACCGTCTTGAACCAACCTTGTCATCTCGGTCATGTCTCTAGAGCCCATAAGAAGGCTCTGGAAAAAGACCTGATGGGAGATCAAATCTTTTATCCTCCCCAGCCCAGGATTACCCCAGTTCCTGACCCACACCCTTTGCTTCAACTAATGGAGATAGCTCTCTCTTATGCCAAAAAGGCTGACCAGCCGCAGTCCCAATCGCAGTTCTGGCATGAGGTCCATCAAAACCTCAAAGTTAAACACGATAAGGGTCTGCAAATTCTGACCAAGGAAGCAACCAAGATGGTCGGGGAACCCAGCTCTGACGACCCTCTTCACCTGAACCCCTTCTATCCTCTTCAGATGACGAATCTTGAAGAAGAAGTATGTGAATCCGGCATTGTGGTCAATGTCGTAGAAAATGACCTAACCACTCAGCTGCCACGGTTCCAAGACCATCAAGAACGGGTCCTAACACAATCGGCATACAAGACTCGAGTTCAATCGGGGCATGCTGAGCCCCTACTGACCGATCTATCGCGCATGACTCGCCAAGCCCAGAAGCCTTCTACCACACCTAAGGCTGATCATCCTGAGGAAATGGTTAGTATTATGGTTGTGACAGACCCTAGTGATAGCCAGGAATAGCGCATGAATAGGTTCAAAGACATGGTGCAAGCAATGATGGATAAGATTGATCGCATGAAAAGCACGCAGTCCCCAGTTAATGTATCCCCTCATGAGGCCAACTCCCATCATTCAGATGATGCACCTCCAAGACAGCTTGCCCCTCCTTCCTCACAGGACAATTCTATCCCGCACCTCTTCTCACAAGAAGAAACTGATGCTATGGTAACCCATAGTTTAAAAAGCAGACAGATCCTGGGTATGCAGGGAGCAATGCTTAACCAAACGCCGTATGCCTCCTACATTGATCAGGTTCTGTTTCCCTCAAACTATAAGAAAGGGAAGTTTCCCCTGTTCGATGGCACAACCTCCCCACACCAGCATATCACCCATTTCTAATCGGCATGTCAAGAGATAGCGGCTAATGGGAGACTCCTTCTCCATTAGTTTGTTGAAACCCTTGACAGCCGGGCTTTTCAATGGTATGCTCGGCTTCCCCCAAACTTAGTACATAATTGGGAGGAAATGGAGAAGTTGTTCCACCAACGCTTCTACAAAGGCAAGAGAGAGGTCCAAACCATAGAGATTCTCACTTTGACCCAGGAACCTGATGAACCTTTCGATCAATTCATAGCAAGATGGAGAGATTTGGCTGCTCGCTATCCTAATCCTATGCTTGTGAAGGAAGCAATTCAAACCTGTGTGCGAAACATGCGACCTGAGATTTCTGTACATGTTGAGGCCTCCAATCCGACATCTATGTCAGACCTGATCTCTAAGTCAATCTGAATAGAAAGAATGTCATGCCACCACGTCGGGTCGTGACAACAGTCTGCAAGCTCAGGAAACAACTGAGGTAATGGTAGCTCTCGGACCAATACCCAAGGCAACCAACAAAAAGGAGCTATCAGTGCAGCCATAAGTGTCAATGACCCAAAGAAGGCTCCCTCCCAAACTTTGGACCTCTCCAAAGGGGTAAGCACAACGAAAGCGCCTTAGGCAGGCAAAGAACAACAGTCATACAACCGGGTATCCCCACCTGCGAACCTAAATCGAGATGATTATTGGATCAGGCATAAGAATAAAGTCCACCCCTTTGAAAAGGAATGGGTCCCTGCACTACTCTGATTATTACTTGAATAGAACATGATCGACCTTCCAAAGACCAAGTTCCATGAACAAGCTGGACTCGATACCCATGCGAATCATTGTGCTTATCATCAGAGGATAAATCACCCCACAGAGGAATGCTACACGTTAAAAGACATTATCGAAGTCTTGATCCATAAGGGTTAGATAAAGCTTGAAGAACAAAAGAAAGCATTCGGGGCAGCAGAAACTTCCCACGCAGTGACAGTCTAAGAGGAAGACGAAGCGCCTGATCTCTTTCTCGCCTTGTTCATTATGATACTTCAAGAAGGCCTCATCACACCAAAACCGGCAAGGCAGCCCTGACACCTTGCTCAGGGGACTGAGAACCATTGGTGCCCGCATCATCAGATATGGGGCCATGACCTGCGTAGATGCTCCAGGTTCCATGATATAATCACGAAGAAAATGCAGGGATGTCAAGCGCCTTGTAACGTTCCAGAAAGAGACCCACAAGTCACTGCTCCATTTGTATGAGAGAGCCTCCTAACACAATACCCGGGTAATGATGGTTCAGATCATGTTGAACCCTTAACTTCCCAGCCATGGATAGTCCACCACGAGCGACGCAGACTCAAGTCTTTAAGGCGAGAAGCAGATCATCAAGCTAGGGCTGTTCATAAACCTAGCGAGACGAATCAAGTATTTCCAATGAAAACCAGGAAGATACATGCACCAATGGTTGCTCGCCCGAGAAAAAAGACTGCTCAATCACCAGTTGTGCAAGAATTTCTCAGACCTCTTCCCCCATTGCCGACCTTACAAGACTTCATCCCCAGTGTAATCATCATCCCTTCCTCATCCCATCAAGAGGATATCCCTGAGTTATCTATTACTCGGGGCACGTCGAATTAGGGTGACGACGTTAAAAGCACTCCCCAATAGTCTAAGTAGGGGAAAGACCTAAAAGACTCCCTGCACACGTCCAACTCTGGTGATGATGTAAAAAGCTGCCCAAATCAGTCTGATGAGGGGAATGACCTTAAAAGTCCCTCACCTACTGACTTCTCTTCTTCTTCTCCCTCTTCTTCTATGTCTCCTGTAAGTACAACCCGAGAATGTCCAGACTTCAAAGCTCTTGACTGAGAACTTGCAGGAATCAATATTAGTAGGACGCAATGGAGGCGGTTGAAAAAGACGCTGGCCCAGGCAGATGGATTCTTAACAGTTGCTGACACCTTGGCAGCTCGAGCCAAATCAAATCCATCTTCTTCTACAATGAAGCATAAGAGCTCAAAATCGAAGAAACCCCAACGGCCCTCTGAGCCTGACTTTGAGCAGAGGATGGCAGAATCAAGAGGGCACAAGTTCTATTCTCAAGAAGTCTGTCACATGATGAAAATACCAGAAGCATCACCTAGCATAGGGCAAATGAGCCTGAAATCGGGGAAAACGCTACAACCTCCACCTCAAAAGCCAGGCATCTTGAAGTTTCTTAGACCACCACTTCTCCCTCACACGAATACTTCAAATAATCCACTCATCCTCCAGCTCCCTTAGCTCCTTCCTCACCCAAATACCCCAGACAATCCACTCATCCTCCAATTCCCTGGTATGCCGCTGGTACCATATACTCAGCCACCTCCTAAGCCTCAACCTAAAACCTTTATTCCGCTAAAACAAACCTCTAACACCCAAACCAAACCGGCTACACAATCAAGTCAGCCAGCAGGCCAGAGTAAACCTCCTCCACGTAAACCTACTCCTCAACCTACTATACCACCCAAATCAATGGCAGGGCCAGCAACACAAAAGGCTGACGAGGAAAAGGTGAAATATGATGTGATAGAGAACTTGAGGAATCTTCCAGCCCTTCTCAGCATCTATGATGCTCTCATGCTCTCAAGGGACCATCGTATGGTGCTGGTCCAGGCTCTTTCTAATCCAGAGGTGTACAATGCTGAAGTGGAACCCATCGAGGTGGACTCATCGATCTTGAGCAGATGTATGGTGATCAACTTCTCAGGGGATAATCTACAATTGGGAGAAAAAATTCACAATCGCCCTCTCTTTGTGACTGGTGAATTACATGCATGCCCCATCAACCGAATTATATTGGATGGAGGATCAATAGTCAACCTTATCCCAAGGAGAATCCTCACTCGATTGGGATTAAGTTCTGTAGATCTCACTCCAACGTATGTCACAGTCCATGGATTTAACCAGTCAGGAGAAAAGCAGGCTAGCACCGTCCACCTTCGTCTCAAGATTGGTGAATTAAACAAGTACGCTCAGTTTCATGTAATCGACACTGACACCTACAATATCATTCTAGGCCGCCCGTGGCACCACGACCAGGGGGTGGTTCCGTCCACATTGCACCAGTGCTTGAAGTATAGTCGAGATGGGAGACAGCATACGGTCTATGCTGATAAAAGACCGTTTCCTGTAATCCAAGCTCACTATGATGATGCTAAGTATTACTTCACATATTCAGTGTCATCCCAAATGCCAAATGATGGTGATTACAAATCTGTGAGGAAGATAGAACCTTCGTCTCATGAAGATGTTGAGGACATCGAGCGAACACTGGTGGACATGTTCAAAGAAGAGGAAAGACAAGGCAAAATTCTTCCTCTGACTCCCCTTCATCCTAGCACGCCATTCACTACCCTTGAAGAAGCTCCATCTTCGCCTGAAGATGAAGCTTCCTGCTCTGCTTCCAATCCAGCGCCACCTTTGTAAGAAGATGAACCAAAGGTCTTGAGCAAGTCATGGGGATAGAATTCCCGGTTCCAAAGGTCACCTACATGCCGGACCATCATGCATGTCCCTATTGGACTCTTGAAAGTAGAAATGGTGCGTCGGCCACTACGAAAGGTACTCCAAACCCCGACGACTATAAGCAAAGAGGACGCTCCTTGTCCCACTAAAGGGTCAGTTCAGACCTATAGTCAGCCACAAGTCTTGCACTTCCCTGATTCTATGGGAGCGGAGCAATTCTAGAAAGCACAGCATTCTCGCCCTCAATAGCATGATACCTTGGTAGAGTTAAGAAGTGAAGTTCGCAGTTTTCAGAGCCAACTGGAGGTTATGTGTATCGCTTCAAAACATCTGAAGGAGTTCGTGGCTGAGACCAAGAGCTACAATGAACTTGAAACAAATGTGCCTCTAATAGAAGCTAAAGCCCCTCCTGATTAGAATATTTATAGAAAGCAAGCTCTGAGCCCCTGTCCAATCAAAAATTAAGAGGAGAAGAAACAACTGCTCCTCCGTTTGAGATCATTGGAACCACAGCAGTTTGTCAGAAGACAAAGCAAGGTAAGCAAGGCTTAGGGTTTCCCTTAGTAAAAGGGCAGAAACAATAAAAGCCCTGAGACGTGGCCTACCTAAGAAGGAGACGAGAAGCAACGAAACAAAATAAGAATGAAATCATGTAGTGAAACTAGCCAGAAGAGAAAAAGAAGCATTTCATTCATAAAATTCAAAATTTTTACATATGGCAAAGGAAAGACACTCTAAAAAATGATCAATGATCTTATTGATCTCTACCTTGGATGCTGTAGAAGAAGCCTTGACATGCTGAATATGCTCCTTCAGTTCAACCACCATTTGAGCCTCATGTTCCACGGAGACGGTTTCTGACTCGATGGTGCGACTAAGCTCTGATAGATCCTCAGCCAAGGAGGCATCCAAGACCTTTCTTTGAATCATTTCCCTCTCAAAATCGTTAAATTTTTCCTTCAATTGTTGCATCTCCACCCTTATGCTTATCATCTTATTGAAGCAAGTTCTCCCCTCCATCTTGAGATCAAGCTTATAGACAACCATAGTGGCCTTCTTCTCTGCGCATGAATCTATTTCCTCACTACGACCTGAGATCGAAGCCTTCAAGGAAGCTACCTTTCTACTTTGGGCCTCATGATGCAACCTCTCCATCCTCCAGCTCCAATTCATCTAAAGTAGCATCAAAATATGAGAGGACTTCTAGCGCGTTCCCAAAAATAGTGGCCGCAACAGCAAATTCCCTGAGTTTGGCTAGTGCCTCGCCTAGCTCAATGAAAGGCAATCCCCTTAAACCTTGAAGACCTGCACAGAGCATGTCCGCAATTATGCCAGAAACCCAGCTGAAAATAGGTTTGGGTGGTACTACTGGGTCCACCGCCATTGAAGGAACTTCAGTTTCCAGGGCTGGGCTAAAGGGGATGATAGCCAGGTGAGTCACTGGCTCTTCTGGAGCAATTGTGAATCACAAAGCCTTGGGCATCTCAGATTCAGAGGCAGCCCTAGCCTCGACCTGCCTGGTCTCCTCAACCTCTTCACCTTGGTCCTCACTTGCTGAAGCCACCACTCCGATCTCAGTGTGCTCCAAAGCAATCTTCTCCCCTTCTGCCATGGCATCAACAAGTTCAAGGCCAGCATATATTCCTTGTTCCTCACTCTCTTGAAGTATCACTTCAGCTTCGACAAGTTCATAGGCCTCCCCTTCTATTTGAACTTCATCTTCTAATATCACCACTTCAGCCTCAGCCATGGCCTCTTCTACCTAGCCCACATCCTCTACAGCCAGAACCTCTGCCACAAAAAGCTCAACCCCTTCATCTTCATGACCCGCACACTCTGAGGCAGCAGCCTCTTGATGCTCAGGAGCCTCACTAATCATGGGCCCCTCCTCTTGATCGATGCTTGTGCCCTCATTATCCATTATCACAGCCCCTGACTCAGTTGGGGCAACAACTTCCTGAGGATCAAAGGCCCCATCAACTTCATGTTCCTCCCTTTGAGCAATAATTGCAGACCCTTCAGCCCCATCGATCTCCAATGGAGTTGGATCTGGTTCAGGATCCAACCTTGGACTTAGAGGAACTACCCTTGGACTTAGAGGTACCTCCCCAAGCTCCGGAGTCACTTCTCGATCAAAAGCGATGATGATAGGCTCAGAGGGGCCAGATTCATCCACCTCAGTCTCTGAAGAAGTAGAAAATAATTCAGGAGAGGCAGAAGATGATCGAGAAAGGGCAGAAGGTGACACTGAGGGACCAGCTAATGAATCAGTGGAGGAAGTGTTGCCTCGTGATTCCAAAATGATTGGAAGTTTAGCACCCCTATGTCTTCGAGCAGGTCTAATAGCCTGAGCTGGTGCATGAGTGCCGGTAGGGGAAGGGCGTTTCCTTTTCTTCCCTCCTGTTGAAGGAGAAGCAGCTGCCTCAGAACTCCCCACTTGTTAAGATCCTGCAACAAGAGCACTGTGGGGGCTGCTCCCAATCAACGCATTCAAAGTCCTGGATTGGACACCCTTCATGACCTGGGACCTTTCGGCCCTCCCTCCATTCGAAGACAAAGCTGAGTTTATCTTAAAGGCTCCTTGTCCTCTTCTCCATGGCTAGATATTGCGGCGAAGTGTCGCTAGCCACTATCTCTCGAGGAATCCCAAGAGCCTGCCAATTCTAAGGATAGCCCAAGTCTAAGACCTCACCAAGAGCAGGAGCGTTGACGATCCTCCTTTATCTAGTCTCTTGACCCCAATTGCAGTTTTCCCCTTTTCAGGGGTGATCAGCCTCTCAGTATCCCGAGCTGATAATCCTTCACAAGCATGCATCATCCTCAGTCACCCTGGCCCTCCTACCAAAGTGGCGTAGCACATACTTGCTAATCTCCATCACCTCCAAACATGTGGACCACGCGGTCCGTATATGCTCTGGCAGCCAGGATTCTCGAAGAGTCCCAAGATCTTCCTTCTTCCTAGTGTTTACTCTACCATGACACTTTTCGAAAAATACAGAGAAGAGGCAACTCTGATCAAGCCTATGCTGACGAGTGAAGCGATGAGGGAAGTACCCTTCACGTTTGGCACTGTGCGAGGCCTGATAGAGCAGAACCCCCCCTCTAACGCTCAAGATGAACATGACCTCCCTGATAGTCATGGGAGTGTTGTCCAACTCCTTCCCCAATTCATCAATAAAAGCACGGTCAGTAAAGCTCCCAACCGAAAATGGGATCTGCCGTATACTTGAGGAGTTATTCCCAAACAAGTTCTGAGCCTCCCCTGGGCTATGAAAGGTAGCATTTTGACTAGAAATTCTCATCAAGAAGGGGCACATTTTCTCCCCCAAGCCATGACTCTTGACATAGGTTGTAGGGAAATAGGCCCCTAGCCATCATACACATAATGGATGGGGAATGCTGTCTTAAAGTCCCCGGGACAGGCTTCACCCCCGACAATGCCATTGCCCCCCTTTGCCTTTGTAAGCTTTCTCCCTCGAGATGGCTCCCAGTCTGTGGTAGATGTTGCATAAGACTGGCAGAGCAAGAGCATACAGGTGCCCTCTTGCCATATCGCCTTAGGGTGATCCCCACGAAAGAATTTCACCCATTCGGTGAAGGTTACCCGACCGTTGCTAGACTTGGAATGAAGCAACTGGTAAACCTCAAAAAAAATTTGAAGACTAGCAGGCAGTTCCTCTCCCCCTAGCCTAGCACTACCAAAGATGACTGAGTTCTGAGGCACATCATTATACATTGCCCCGATCAGTGGAAGGCCGCCAATGAAATGAAGATCCAATAAGGAGATTTCTTCCTCCCCATGCCCAAGGAGCCATGTGTTGCTAACATGACTCCATGTCTCCAGCAGCACCTTAACAATATTGGAGCACTGATCATAATAGCCAACTGAGCACTGAACTACTGCTAGCAGAGAAGCACGCTCAAGGATGCTTCTATGTACCTTGATGGTCTAAGAAGAATACCCCTTTAGATATTGGTGCTCCCCTTGCACTCGGAGACCAGAAGAAGACCATATTAGCCCCGTAGTCTTCACCATTCTCTTCCTCAATGTGGGCAAATTGGCGTCAGAAGCCACATTCCTATGCATGCAATGAAGGAGGGCGACCCCTTCTTCGATACTAACAATTCTGTCATTGTTCTCCCGAACCTCAAAGCGAATTAGGTTGCTAATAAAAATAACACTGAGAGGCCACTATGGTTTTCATAGAGGTCCTGCCAACCAAATGAGCTCACCCCGCACTAGACTCTCACCAGTAAAATCAATGGCACTGACCTCTCCTCCCCTTGGAAGGTTCTCCACGTTAGAGATTCTCTGAGAAAGCCCAGCCATCATATAAAGTTTAAGGACTCACTCCTGTGCGTGAATCACTAAGGAACAGGCTAGTGTCGGCTGTGTCTGCTAATTCCTAGAGCCGGCTGTGTTCACCAATGCCTAGCGCCGGTTGTGTTCACCAATGCCTAGCGTCGGCTGTGTTTGCCAATGCCTAGCACCAGTTGTGTTCTCTGATGCCTATTGCCAGTTGTGTTCGCTAATGCCTACCGCCGGCTATGTTCACTAACGCCTAGCGCCGGTTGCGTTTGGCAATGCCTAGCGCCAGTTGTGCTCACTAACACCTAGTGTCAGCTGTGTTCACTAATGCCTAGCACCGGTTATGTTCGCTAATGCCTAGCACCGGATGTGTTCACTGCCTAGCGCCGGCTGTGTTCGCTAATGACTAGCGTCGGCTGTGTTTTCATGGGACCATGGCCGCTCATGTTCAAATCTCCTACACGTGCCACAGATTGTGCACGTGTCACCTCAAGCCCTGGCGTGCCTACTGGAAATTGTCGACAAAAATGTGGTCTGACACACGTCCTCAAACATGTGGATTGACAGTCGTTCGTCTCCCCGCAACTATTCACCATCCAAGTGACTGTGCCCAGGGCCGGCTGTGTTCTCAAGTCTATCGTCGTTTGTGTTTCCACTGCACACACTAGCACCGCGTGTGTTTTCTCCGCCCGTGCTAAGCGTCGTATGTGTCAATGCTACTATCATTCAAGTCCACTGTTGTGTGTGTTACACTCCTCATGCTAGCGTCGTGCATGTTTTGATGCAACATGTGCTAGAACATGGTCACCGCTGTGTGTGTCCTACCACTATCCCTAGTGGAGTTACACCCAGGCCGTGACTTGTCATCCCCAGTGGAGTTGCACCCAGGCTGTGACTTGTCATCCCCAGTAAGAGTCACACCCGTACGGCAGCTCATTGTCCCCAGTGGAGTTAGGAACATTCTTCTCTCTTCAACCCCCAATGAGTCTGTTTCACACCAAGAGATGGAGTCTCACTTTGTACCCCCTGGGAATCACACTCACACCCTAATCCCCAACAAAGTCCACTTCCATTTACCACTCCGCATCGGGTCACCATCTCCCTCTAAGCCCTCTACTTGTGTACTGTCTGAACCATTTCATCCCCAGGGAGTCGAATTGCCATCCACAGACCTTTTCCCCATTGAACTCCCCTTACATGGTGACCCACACAATGGTTTAGATGCACAACCCTAAACTGGATGGTCCAAACTATATGACCTTAAACTATAGCAGAGATCTAGTTATACGACCTTAAACTTCATGGTCCTAGTTGCATGACTCTAAACTGCATAACCATGCTCCAAGCTATATGACCTTAAACCATGGTTCATGTCCTGACCGCATGACGTTAAAAGGCGTAGCACCATGGTCCAAACTATATGACCTTAAATTGTAGCGGAGGTCTAGTTGCACAACCTTAAACTGCATGGTCCTAGTTGCATAACCCTAAAACTGCAAACCATGGTCCAAGCTATATGACCTTAAATCATAGTGCACGTCCTGGCAGTATGACGATAAACTGCTTTGCACAGGTCGTGGAGGCATGACCTTAAACTCGCCCCCACACTAGCGCACATGCCCTTTACATGCGTCTTCACGCATGCCTTCCCTAACCTACCCGTCCATGCACGTGCACCACCTTCATAATTCCCCAATGAATCCCTTCATTACCATTCATCATTCCCCTATGAGTTCCACCCGTGCGCACGAAACAGCGAACCATCCTGCCATCCATAATTGTCGTCAGCTAGTGGGTCATCACTTTTCACCCACCATTCATACATCATTCATCTTTCATAGGTAGCCTCGTGCCATCTCCCCCAAAGTGAGTCAAACCACCACCATACTCACTCCATGGCCTCAACAGACTGCGATCCATCTCCACTATGGTCTAGCTGTATGACCTAAACTATAATACACGTTCTGGCAGCATGACGTTAAAAGGCTTTGCACAAGTCCCAAAGGCATGTAAATACGCCTTCACAAAAAAACAAAACAAAAGAAGAAGAATAATGGGCATGGTGTATACCTGAACAAGGGAACGCTATGAGTAAAAATGACGGATGGGCATGGTCACGAAATCATGAGTAAGAGAGTTCCATAAATTAATACCCGGGCATAATGAAAACCCAAAAAGGGCATCGTGAGTAAAAATGGAAGAATAAGGGTGGACATGGGCGAAAGGTCATGGGTAAAAGAGCCCTAAATAAAAGGAAGTTGGTGAAAACCGCCTCTACGGTGCCACTTCCCAAGTCCAAGCGAATACCCACAAAGGGCGTTTGGACCAATAAGCAGGTTGATGCAGCATTCACCTCTATAGTTGGCTTCAGCCTACATTCAAAGAGAAAAATCCCCGGTGTCATAATACTAAGACCCAAAAATATGAGCTTTGAGGAAAGATTCTGACAGCCTAAGTCCATTCACAAAAAGGACTCGCAGGACAGAAGACTCGCCAAGAATGCAAGATAAGTCTCATGAAGAAGAGCACTACTCCCACGAGGTCGCTAACACACTTCAAAGATGTTGAAAGTGCCCCAAGAAAGCCAAGTCAACTAGACCTAGGCCTGCTATGCAGCAACAAGACTGAGCCCTTAGGGGACACCTTGGGCAAAGAAGAGAGGTATCCTGCTTGTTGAAACTACTAGCAGTGGCTAGGGGTTATACTCAAAGCCGGTCACCTCGATAAACTGTGGTACCCTGCCTGCCAAGAACATTCTAGTGCACAACGCAGACAGACGCCAACCAAAGGCCTTTCAGCATACCATTCAAAACAAATAACAAAATAAACAAACCCAGACTAAATGGGAAAAATTCCCTTCAACATTGCACTTCACCGCTAGACGGACCTGATTCTAACCAACGAGGTCCGTACAAAATCCTCAGCTGTCAGAATCATAAACAGTCCACATGAGGGGGAGGACTTTGATAGAATCCCTCAAAAAAGTCTCTTCACCCCCTAAAGTCACCACGGATGGATCTGTACATTGCATTCAAACGTCTGAGCATCCTAGTTACGGCATTGTGTGAACCTCCTTGGTGTTCAAGTGGTCCTATGGCTAGGAAGAAAAAAGTAATAAAGCTAAAGGAAATTTTCCAAATTTTTTTATCCTCACTTCTCTCAAAGCACAAAATTCAGTGGGACATGCTGTTTGAACAGATTTTCCAACACCTTGGGCCCCCGATGCAGAATAAAAAGAGAAGCTGGTTAATAAAGCCTGAATTATAGTGGAATTTTTTAAAGTCTCATAATTTCCCCAAAACAAGTGAAAATGTTTATAAGGACTTTAAAAGGCCACCTGCCAAGTTTTGTTGCAATCCGACATGTTTAAGGCAATGCAAACAAAAACCCAATTTCAAAAAAATCAGTTTCTAGCACCCTGAAATAGATCCCATAACTATAACTCTATTTTCAATGTGTCAAACAGCTATGAGACCATCACCATTGGATTCAGCACGGTCGAAAATCCCTAAGGGTCAAGTTTCGGCTTAATCGAGCTCTCCAGGACAAAGTTATGGGTAATAGACCGAAAAGGGGTAGATCGCACACTATTCCCGTGCACCTTCCCTACACCAAATCACCATTAAAGGTGACTGTTTTTACAGTCTCGAGCAGTGACTTTTGGGAACCATATCTCACTCGTCCCGAGTTGGATCACGCTCAAATTTTGTGAGCATGTTTGCCTAGTCAAGAAGAGCGTTTTGATATGTGGCACGCTTAGTGACGACGCCTGAGTAGGGAGAAAAGCTATAGAAAAATTGCCAATTCGTGAAGGAGGTTGCAGAAAATTCAGCAGCGACACGTCCCGCTCGAGCAGCCATATCACGTCGCTCGCGCATCAGATTGACACGAGACTAGTTCCATCGCATGCGTAAGGTCTAGGCTTACCATTGGTCCGTGTGTGATGAATGGTTGGATTTTACACATGAAGCCGATAAAGTTTCTGCAGATTCCAATCGTCAGATTTTCATATTCTTGCCAAACAAGACAACGAAATCTTTGTTCGGACACAAAATCGAGCTGTGTTTATTGCAACGTGATCGTAACGCCATGCTCAGTGCAATTCAGTTTAGAAACTAAATAAAAACATCAAGAAACAAGCACACTATCGATTGGATGTTTCCAAGATCTATGAAAATTTCGAGTCGCATGATCGTGGCCTAAAAATGCAATACATGGCTCGAAGTTGGTATCAAATCGATCGTCATGCCGAGCCCGATAAGAAAGCAATCATCTTTCGGTCAAACGAACATTGGAGCAAGCCCGAATCATCCATAGAAGTTCACGCAAGTTCTAGGGCAACAGTAGGGACTGTTTTAGAATTTCATGTATTGTTAGGCAGAGGCAAAACAATCTTTTTGCACCCATTTTTAGAATTTTTTTTAATTTAATTAAATTGTAATTATCATCAATTTAGATAGTTTTTTGGCATACACCCATGTTTTGGGCCCAATTCTATAAGTACATCTTAAACCTAATTGTAAAGGGCTTCCCTCATTCTTCAATTTCATGAATAAGATTTGAGAATTTTACATTGAGATTGTGGGTACGTCTTGGAGAGAGAGGAGAGAGAAAAAAAGTCTAGTACCTTTTGGTGAAGGTAACTTTCTATCTCCTCCTCTCATCTCTCTCTTTCTCGCTCCTCTCGTCTATCTCTTCTCTCTCCTCCTCTCGTCTATCTCTATCTCCTCTCTTCATCTATCTCTTTCTCTCTCCTCCCCCGTCTATCAAAAATCCTTCTCTCTTCTATCTTTCCTTTCTTTCCTCACTTTCTTAATCTCTCTCTTCCTCCTTTCTCCCTGTTCTCTTATCTCTCTTCTCCATTCATGCATGACGGAGCCTATCACCGGGCATGAAGTTCTCCTCTCCCTAGAACGTAAACAATGAGCCGGGCCTTAACCTAAGTGGCAGGCGGGGCCTCTGTCAAATTTCCCCTCTCAGACTTCTCTGTCATAGACGGTGGAAGCTCATCGTTATCCATGTTTTCTCTCTCTTCTCCCTCCTCTATCATGAACGACGGAACCCCATCGTCATCCATGTTTTCTCTATTCTTCCTTTCTTATGTCATGAACGGCGATGTTGTCTCTATTCTTCCTTTCTTATGTCATCAGCGTCAATGTTTTCTCTCTCTTCTCTCTTTCATGTCATGGGCGGCTGAAGCTCATCACTGTCCATGTTTTCTCTTTCGTCTTATTCCTCTATCGTGGATGACGGAAGCTCATCATCGTTCATGTTTTCTTGCTCTTCTTATTCCTATGTCATGGACGGCGGAAGCTCATCACCATCCATGTTTTCTCTCTCTTCTTATTCATCTATCATAGACTATAGAAGCTCATTATCGTCCCTATTTTCTCTCTCTTCTCACTCCTTTATCATGGACGGTGGAAGCTCATCACCGTCCATGTTTTCTCTCTCTTCTTATTCCTCTGTCATGGACGGTAGAAGCTCATCGACGTTCATGTTTTCTTTCTCTTATTACTCCTTTGTCATGGACGGTAGAAGCTCATCGTCGTCCATGTTTTCTCTCTCCTCTGTCATGGATGGTGGAAGCTCATCACCGTCCATGTTTTCTCTCTCCTCTGTCATGGATGGTAGAAGCTTATCACCGTCCATATTTTCTCTCTCCTCTATCATGGATGGTGGAAGCTCATAGTTGTCCATATTTTCTCTCTCCTCTGTCATGCACAGCGAAAGCTCATCGTCGTCCATGCTTCTCTCCCTTTCTCTCTCCTTTGTCATGGATGGTGAAACCTCATCGCCGTCCATGTTCCCCTTCTTTCTTCTCTCTCTCTTTCTTCATCTTCCTTCTCTCCCTTCTTTCTTTCTTCTTCCCCCTTTTCTCTTCTTTCTCATTGCTCCTCTCTTCTTCTTTTCCTCTCTCTCTCTTCCCTTTCTTCTTCTCACATGCACGACATCGGTAGTACTGTGCATGCCTGTCTTTCTCTTTTCTTTCTCCTTCTTTCTTTCCCTCCCCTTTACGTCGTCTAGCATTATTATCATTGTACCAGTCTTAGTTACCATGCCTGTATTACTGCCACGATAGGCTAGCCATCGTGTCAGGCTGGTCAGGGATCATTCTATTGTCTAATTGTGCTGGTCTAGTTACTGTGCCCACCTTACTACCACGTTGGGTCAATCACTTGCTGGTCTAGCTACTGTGCTAGTCTAACCACTTGGTCAAATTCCTATCTTCCCCATTCCGCTATTCTATCTCTTTCTTCTTCTTTCATCTAACCTCTTACTATTTTTCTTCTTTTGAATGTGCATGCCTATGTGCATTCGCCCAAAGGCAAGGTGGGGTCCTTGACCCACTTGTCTTGTAAAATTAGCCATATGTGTATGATTGCAGAAACAGGAGAGTACAGGCCAAGGGAGGTGATTTCGAACTAGTTGAAGGACTAGGGGGCTTTCTTCGTGAACTAAGAGGGCGGTCACACGAGCCAGCCCGAGTAAGTCCCAAACCCACCTTAAATTCCTCTATCATCGGTTGGTATACCTGCCCTTATTTCCTAACAAGGTTCATGAGAGAGCGATCTCAACTCCCGGGTTCCCTTCGAAGCCCAAGACATGTGCCACCAGGCCATCCAGATTCGGAGGGCAAGATCAAGGCACCTAACCAGTCAATGCTCCCGTGGGTCTCCGAAAGGCCACCCCTCATGTTCTACCACATCAGGCCCCTATGACAAGAGGCTCGACACATGGAGAAGGGGGTCTTAAGGCTACCACCTCCCACACGCACACTAAGGCTCGTGGTCCAGCCTCTCGAGCCACACTTCGAGGCAACCCTTAGGCTGCCTTGAACCACTGTCCAAGTTCGAGTATTCTCATACCAGGCCCTGTATACATAATACATACATATCGCACTACTCAGGGCAGTCCTCTGATTGCACTTAGCCGAGTACAAGAGAAACGACTCCCTCGTCATCCCTCTCAGCACATGCCGTCTCACTCTGTGAGGGATGGCCACAAGGTTAATCCCTCACAAACACACGCTTGTGGTACTCGACCTCCTAAGGCTGGACACATTTCTCGAGCTTGGGTTGACCCTCAAGTTGCCCGGAACCCTTCTTCAAAAGGGCGCGCACTCGCCACCACCACAAGTTGCAATCGAGCTCCCTACTAAAAGGACAATGGCAACTGTCTCCTCCCCAATTTATCCCCTCTCCACCAGTCAAATCACTCAGGACTTGGTACTCGAAGGCCATTCCAAGGAGTACCCTCCCACAGTACCCTCTTCCAGCTGGCTCGACCTTTGGAACTCATAAGAGAGCTTGGGGCAAGACTCCCCTATGAGATGTGGTCTTCCATCCCCCATCTCTCCCCAAGCCAAGTTGGAAGCCAGAGTTAACCCCTATCTCCGGCCCACATCCCTTGCTGCACTTGATGGAGATAGCCTTGTCAGGCTCCATGACAGAAGACCATTCCCGGTCTCAGTTTTGAAAGGAGGTACACCAGAGCCTGAGAGCCAAACATGACCAGGGCATATGAATAGCGCTAAGAGGAGAACCCAAGAAGCTCGGGGCAAGCAGGCTTGCTAACTTCCTAGTAGAAAATCCCTTTCACCCCTTACAGCCTGAAGCAGAATCTAAGGTAGAAGGATCAGGACCCTGCATGGTCATCAGCGTCACAGGAGACGACTCAAATGTGTAGCCCCCGTGGTCCCAAGACCGTCAAGAACCGATCTTGGCTAGATCAGCGTACAAGTCTCAAGCTTAATTGGGGCATGTCGAACCCCTGCTGACAGTCCTACCATAGCCAGTCCGGAAGGCAAGCAAGACGCTGACCACGCAAAAGACCGATCTTCTTGAGGAGAGGGTCAACGTAATGGTCATCGACGACCCTAATGACGATCAGGAGGATCGAACGAACCAGTTTGAATAAATGATACGTAGAATAATGGGCAAGATCAAGCTCATGGAAGGTACTCGGCCCCTGGGAACTCATCCAGCCAGGGTGCCGATTCTCCTCATCCAACTGAGCCAGTCCTGCCACAGCCACCTCCTTCACAGGACCATTCCTCCCCTCATCAGGTCTCCCAAACTAACATTGACGTTGGTCACCCACAGTTTGCGAGGACGACAAATTTTTGGCATACACCCTTTATCAGAAACCCTATCCTTCCTATATTTATCAACTCCCGTTTCCCCCTAATTACCAAAAGGGGAAACTCCCGCTTTTCAATGGCACGAGCTCCCCTCATCAGCATATCACCCATTTATATTCAGCATGTCAAGAAATGGCAGCTGATGGGAGGCTTCTTCTTCGCCAGTTTGTCGAGACTCTTGACGGACCGTCATTTAAGTGGTACGCTCGTCCCCCACCAAATTCGGTCCAGACCTGAGAAGAAATGGAGCACTTGTTTTACAAACGCTTCTATGAGGTTCAAAGAGAATTTCATGCTATCAAGCTTCTCATAATGACCCAAGAACCAAATAAACTCGTCAATCAGTTCATAGCAAGGTGGAGAAATATGGCTGCACACCAAGCTAATCCCATGCCTGAAATCGATGTAGTTCAAACCTGCGTATGCAACATGCGGCTAGAGATTTCGTTGCATGTTGAGGCTTCAAATCCAACTTCCACATCGGACATGATCTCTAAATCAGTTCGTATAGAGAACCTCTTCAAGCACCAAGGTGGACCCCAGGTGCGGTCATCAGATGGGGGAAACAACCGTAGCTCGGGCAATGCTAGATTCAATGCACAGGGCAATCAACAGAAAGGGGTGGTCAGTGCCACCGTCACTATATCAAACCCCAAGAAGGCCTCCCTTCAAACTCTAGACTTCTCCAAAGGGGTGAACCCAACAAATGCTCAAGCCACACCTCAAGTAGGGCAACAACAACCCCAAGCTTACAATTGGGTGCATCCACCTCCGAACCTCTATGAGAAGGATCACTGGGCAGAGAAGAAAACTAAAGTTTATAGCTTCAATAAGAAGTGGGTCCCATCCCTGCTACGGATGCTACTAGAACAACAGATGATCATCCTACCTGAGTCGAAGAAGCTGGTCTTATCACCAACCTTAACTATTATTCTTATCACAGGATATTGAGAGAACCTATCGAAGATTGCTTCACCCTCAAGGATCATATTGAGGCTTTAATCCAGAAGGGGCAGATACAACTTGAGAGTCTCAAGAAGGCGTCCGGGACGGCTGAAGCTGCTCATGTGGTGACAGT
The DNA here is from genome assembly GCF_054954075.1 of Amborella trichopoda. NCBI lineage: Eukaryota > Viridiplantae > Streptophyta > Magnoliopsida > Amborellales > Amborellaceae > Amborella > Amborella trichopoda. The sequence continues at coordinate 21,386,042 of NC_142337.1, read as the reverse complement.
ACAACAAGAGGATGAACAGGAATATCATCTGGAGAACCTGCCACCGGATCTTCTCCAGGCATTGTATTGCATGATGCTCCAAGTCGAGGTCATCACACCAAAGCCATCCGTACAGCCCAAATACGTCCCTCGAGGGGCCAGAAAACTGTGGTGCCCGTATCACCAAATACGAGGCCACAGTCTAGATGAGTTATTAGCCTTTCAACCCATAATGAAGGAAAAAGTACAAGAGAGGCACATCACCACCCCTATCCCAGACAATCATGTCAGATCGCCGTCACCGGAGGTCGTTCAAACATAGACCTCCTCTAGGGATATGTAGCCTGAGCCTTCTGATCTAGACGAACCTTCAACTTCCCAATGATGAAAAGTCTATCGAGGACAAAACAGAAACATGTTCATGAGAAGGGAAGCAGTTTGCCAAGCGAGACCAGCTCCCAAGCCACATGAGCCCAACCAACCTATCCCTGTGCCTGAAAAAGGTAAAAGGAGACAAGCACCAAGGGCCATTTATCAAGAGAAGAAAATCCCTCAGCCCCATACCATGGCAGAGTTCCTTGAGCCCCTTCCTCCATTACCAATTCTGTGGGATTTCTTCCCCAAGTTAAGAGCTCTCGCTGATCAAGACTAGCGCTCTAGTCAAGCACACATTCCTAGGACTTCCTCTCCTCAGGCTTCCAACACGGCTGATAAGGTTGATGACATTAAAAGCAACCCCCAACAGTCCAAGTAGGGTGAAGACCTAAAAGATCCACTGCACACGTCGAATTTCAGTGATGACGCTAAAAGCTACCCGGATCGGTCCAATGTGAGTGATAACCTTAAAAGCTCTCCCTCTCCTCCTGTCTTCAATACTTTTAGCCCCTCCTCTTCTTTTGCTAACACATCTTTTGCAGGTACAACATGCGAATGCCCATATTTTGAAGCTCTTGACGAAAAGCTGAAAAGTTGCAACACTAGCAGATGCCATCGGAGGCAACCGAAAAAGACGATGGCCCAAGTAGCCAATTTCTTGTCAGTTGCTGAAATGTAAAGCCTCCTCCCACCAACAAGAAGCTTCCCAAGCTGCGCAAGGATCCCAAGCCCAAGAGACCCCAATGTCTCCTGAGCCTGAATTCGAGCAATGACTGAAAGAGTCTAGAGGATAGACCTCCCATCCTCACGAAGCCTACCACACGGTGCAGATCGCTAGAGCAGCAACCAACGATGACCCTATCAGTTTAAGGTCAAGCAGGAAGTTGCAGTTTCTTGTCCAGAAACCTCGGCAGCCCAGACTCTTAAAGTATCCTGGTCTGCCACTCCTTCCATTCCCTAATACCCAAACTAGTCTGCCATCACTTCTCAAATACCCAGGACCACCACTGGTTCTGTACACCAATTCACTTCCAAACCCTCAATCTCCATCGAGCCAATCCATACTGGGCTCGGCTCCATCATCTGGCCAGTCGGCACCAAGTTTGGTGGCACAACCTTCACCATCCTAAACCTCACAACCTCTTCAAACCAACTCGGTTGCATAGCAACTTCAGTCGGTACCCCAAAACAATCCTCCACTACCTAAACCTACCCCTCAATCTTCCATACCACCCAGATCTGTGGCAAGTCCAGAAGTCCAAAAGGTTGGTGACGATAAGGTCAAGTATGATGTCATCGGGCATTTGAAAAATCTCCCTCTCCCTGCCCTCCTCAGCGTTTATGACACCCTTGTTCTTTCAAGGGACTATCGAATGGCCCTTGTTCAAGCCCTCTCCAGTCCAGAGGTATATGAGACTGAAGTAGAACCCATTGAGGTTGACCTTGCTATCCTAAACAACTATTTGGTAGTCACTTTCTCAGAAGACGACCTTCAGTTGGATGGAGGATCAGCGTTCAACCTCATCCCAAGAAGAATTCTTACCCATTTAAAGTTAGGATCAAATGACCTCACACCAACAAATATCACGATTCAGGGGTTCAATCAGCCAGGAGAAAAGCCAGCCGGCACGGTTAGCCTTCATCTCAATAACGGGGAATTAAATAATTATGCCCTATTCCATGTAATCGACACCGACACCTCTTACAACATCCTCCTCAGTCACCCTTGGATGCATGATCAAGGAGTGGTTCCCTCTACTCTCCATCAATGTTTTAAGTACAGCTGAGATGGGAGGCAATATATGATCTATACTGATAAAAGGTTGTTCCCCGTCGCCGAGATACATTACGCTAATGCAAAGTACTACTTCGTAGATCCGGTACCATCTCGAGAACCTAAAAATGATGATCAAAGATCTGTAAGAAGAGCAGAACCATCCCCTCATGAAGATGTTGAAGATGTAGGACCGGTACTCTTAGACATGTTCAAAGAAGAAGAGAGAGCTGACAAGATCCTCCCTCTGACATCTATTCACCCCAATACTCTCTGTCCTCTCCTTGAAGCATTGCCGATCGTCCCCGAAGATGAGACTCTCCCTTCTTCTAATTCAGAGTCGCCAACTACTGAACTAGTAGCTGCCATCGAGCCCAAGGAGGTCATGTAAGTAGATGCTTTGGCCCTAAGGGTCACTTACAAGCCAGACCAGCGAATGGTCTTGCACATCCTTATTTCACTCCTTGAGGAAGAAGCAGCATGGTCACAAGAATGCAAGGTCCTTAATATCTTGGCCTCGCTGAGTCAAGAAGATGTTCCTTATCTGGCACAAGGACTAGCTTTGGTCCGCGATGCCTTAAAAAGTTCTACACATTCCTGAGTCTTTGGTAGAAGAGAAGCCAACATAAGACTCCTCATCTCACCCTCAAAGCCAAGATACTCTTGCTGAGCTAAAAAAGGAGATGCAAGGTCTTCAGAACCAATTGGAAGCTTTATGAAAAGGGAAAGCCAAAATCAAAGAAGAACCTCAAAAGACAACCTTCAAACCTCTGAAGGGATTTGTGCTAGAAAGCTATGACAAGCATGAGGATTCAAAGACTCCATCCCATCCAGAAGCTAAAACCTCCCATGATTGTAGTATCTACAGTCAGCAAGCTCATCGCATCATGAAGTTGATGAACTATGAGCGCTGACCAATCAAGGACTCAAAGGTGAAAAGGGGACCGCCGCTCCATTTGAGGTCATAGAAGCAGCACGACACACTACGAAAGAAGGGCTCGAATACTCTCCCTCTTCACAACTCTCTCTCTAAAAAAGACAGACATGATGAAAATCGAAAAAAGGCGTTGTGGGCAAGAATATCAAATAAGAAGACAGACGTGGTGAGAACTCGAAAAGGCACCACGAGCTAGAGCGTCAAATGAAACAAAAAAACGATAACGGGGCATGGTAGCATCACCAGCTATCGTGAGCAAAAAGTCGTTAAATAAATGGCCGACGTGGAGTAAAAACCACGGGCAAAATTACCACATAGAAAAAAATCATTTGGGGCCACGTGAAAACCTGAAATGGCGCGTACCCCAAGGACTTAAACGAAAACCCAAAAAAGCATTTAAGTCAAGAAGGAGGACTCCTTGCTATAATACTAGAGGCACAAGGCATGAACAATGGAGCAAAACACAAAAGAAGGTGTTTCATTCATGTATAGGCAAAATCTACGTACAAACAGCTTATACAATAATAACAAAGCAATGAAACGAGAAGGAAGAAAAAAGAGTGAAGCTGCTCTTAGAAGCGGTTATTGGCATCATCAATCTTAACTCTTAGTTCTTCGGGTGCCACCATGGTCCCTTGAGTGCGCCCCTTTAATTCAACTACCCTCTGAGCCTCTTGTGCCACGGAGGCAGTTTCTGACTAAATGTTGTGGACAAGTTCTGATAGTTCTTCGGTCAGAGCCGCATCCTAGGCTTTCCTCTGTTTCTCTCCCTCTCGAGTTCGTCAAACTCACTCTTCAGCCTTCGCATATCTTCCCTTATGGCCTTTATCCTGTCATAATGAGCCTTGGCCTCTTGCTTGAGATCAGATTGCTAGGCGGCCACGATAGCTTTTCTCTCTAAGCAGGAGTCCACCTTCTCCTGGCGGCGTGCCAGTGATGCCTCTAAAGAAACCAGTTCACCTGCTTCTGCCTCCTGCTGCAATCCCCTTGTCATCCAGCCCTCTATTTCGTTCATAAGGCAATCGAAGTTGTCAAAGACTTCCAGGTCGCCCTCAACAGTGCGTAATGCAAGGGCATACTCCCAGAGTTTGGCAATTGTTGGGCCAAGCTCCACGAGATCACCCCTTTAAACACTGGAGTCTCAAGTGCAGCATATCCGCGACCACACTCAAATCTTCGAGCCACAGTCAGGGATGAAACAGGAACCGAGGCTACCTCATCTGAGGGTGTCACCATTGAAGTAACCACGACCAGAGTCACTTTAGTAGAAGGAGTCACCCAGAGGGAATAATAGCCATATCTATAGCCATCTCTGGAGGAGCAAGCTCGAAATCCGCACCACTAGAGTCTTCAGCGGTCTCCCCTCGAATGGTGCCCGGGCCCTCATCCCCTGCATCCTCGGCCATTTGAATTAGGGTAGCTATGCTCAAGTGCTTGCCAAGGTCACTTCCTATCTCCCTTCAGTTCTCAGGCCTCCATTGTCTGTAATCTTTGCAGCCTCAGGAATAACTGCCTCATGGTGCTCTAACACCTCATCAGCATTGGCCCTCCTCCCACATTAAGTACTCGGGCCTTCATTGCCCATGCGCTCAAAAAGCCCTATAGGCTCCTCATTGAGTATGAGCTCTCCTCCCTCCTAGCATTTTTCTTCCTCCCTGAAGAATCGTGATCTCCGGCCTCATCAGGGTATTCTCCATGAAAGAACCGCACCCAGTTAGTAAAGGTCACATGATCAGATTGAAAGGCGAGGAGTTGGTAGATCTCAAACAACTCCTTAAGGCTTGCAGGAGGTGCCTCGCCAAATATGACTTAGTTCTGAGGCACGAACTCGTCATACATCACCCCTTTTAATGACAGGTCATCAATAAAGTGAAGGTCCAGCAGAGAGATCCCTACCTCGCCATTACCAAAAAGTCATGTATTGCTAACATGACTCCATGTCTCCAACAGTGCCTTGACAGTGTGGGAGCACCAGTCAAAATACCCTACTGAGAACTGGATTGCTTCCACCAGGGCAACGTGTTTGAGCAAGTTGGCATAAAGTTGCAACGTCCAGGAAGTATATCCTGCCAGGAACGGATGCTCCCCCTACACTCGGAGCCCAGTAGGGGACCATACCACCCCCTCTGTCTTGATCATCCTCTTCCCAAGAGTCAGAAGGTTCTCACTAGAAGCCACTTCCCGATGAAGACAATGGAGCAGTAGAACCCCCACCTCTTCATCAAAAACGTTGCCATCACCATCTTCATGAACTTTGAAATGTACCGGTTCACTGATAAAGGTCATGCTCAAAGGCCAGTGTGGCTTGCATGCAGGCTCTGTGAGCCAGATTGGGTCTCCCCTAACCAAACTCTCACCAGTGAAATCACTAGTCCCCAACTCCTAGGCTTTGGGAAGATTCTTAACTTCCGAAATGGGGTGGGGCCCTCATCACCTGAGTGCTTGGCCATTGTCCTCACAAACAAGTGCAGCTTGCTAACACGCACTTTACGCCATTGTGCGCATTTTAAAGACGCGTGCTTCTCATCGCAGTACACACTTTATGCTACCTTGCGGGTTTTAAAGTCGAGCACTCCTCACTGCCGAGCGCGTCTTAAAATCCAAGCACTCCTCACTGACGTGCGCATTTTTTATGCCACATGCTCCTCGCTGCTGTGCACGTTTCTTGATGTTGCATGCTTTTCACTATTGTGTGCAATCTGGTGTCGCGCACTCTTCACCATTGTGCGCTTCTCACTACCATGCTCACTTTTCACCAACAAACGCAGCTTCTTGCCATGTGTGACATGATTTTGCCTCCTTTGCTTGTGTCACCTTCACACATACGACTCTGCAAATGGTCGTCTTTTCAGCTGACACGCACTGTGCAGACGAAAAACCCCAGAGCCTCCCTGTTTCTCTCTCTGTAACGGCTGCAGGCAGACCCTAACACGAAAAATCCCACTACACCTTCATCTCCTCTTCCCGACGAAAGTCCTCGCTCACTACCGAGCCTCTTTATCGCTCTTTTCGGTGTGTTCCTCTCACTGGAAAGCTCACTATTAGCCGGAGTTCACCCTCTCACTGCTCAAACCCCTCTGCCGCTTTCACTAAGGTAAAATGGTAATAAAGGGGGGGTTTAAACTCCTTTTATAGCCAGGGGTTCCCACAGATGCCCCACACAAGGAAGAAAGGATGCCCAAGTCCATAATGTCAAATGGCAATGGGCTGGACCGGGTCAGGCTTAGCCTCTACCCCGAACCCGATGTATTGACTTCTATCATATGCTTTTTCACTGCCGAGCGCACGTTTTACTATCATATGACTTTTCACTGTCGAGCACGCCTCTTACTGTCGTGCGCTCTTTCACTGCTCAGCTCACCTCTTACTACCGTGCGCTTCTTGCTTCACATGTTGTCGTGCGTCTCCGACTTCAACAATCTTCTGTCGAACACGCTTCTCGCCACACGACTGTCATCGTGCACGTCCACACTGCACACTGCCATGCGCTCACCACCAAGCACTTTTTCTGTCGTGCATGCTCCACTGCAATATACGCCTTGATGACCTCTCGATGATGAGGCCGGACGTGATACCTCTGTACTGTCATGTGCAACTTTTTGCCGCTGCACCCACACCTTTTGCATGCACTTTCATGCACCCCTTCCCTAACTAGCCCGTCCATGTGCACACTAGTAGGAGCGGCCCCAATTACCCTTCCATCACCAGCAAGGAACCACCCTTGTTTCCCAATTCCTCAGTGAATCCATTTCCACCTACCATCTGTCACTGGGCCACCATCACCATCTGAACCCACTGCTTATAAATGGTCTCAGCCATTTCATTCCCAGTGAGTCAGACCACAATCCACAGAACCATTCCCCATAAAGCCTCATCCACTTCACATCTCCCAGTGAGTCCACCCCTCATTGGTGACCCACATACATGGCAATTCATACATGGTCCAGCTGTATGACCCTAAACTATGGTGCACGTCTTAACCGCATGATGCTAAACTTCTTTGCACAATGATCCAGCTATATGACCCTAAACTATAGTGCATGTCCTCGCCATATGACGCTAAACTGCTTTGCGCAACGGTCCAGCTGTATGACCTTAAACTATAGTACATGTCCTGGTCACATGACGCTAAACTACTTTGCACAACGGTCCAGCTGTATGACCTAAACTAGAGTGCACAACCTGGCTGCATGACAATAAACGGTTTTGCACAATGGTCCAGCTGCATGACCTTAAATGGTAGCACTTGTCCTGACCGCATGACGCTAAACTGCTTTGCCCAGGTCCCGACGGCATGAACTTAAACACATGTGTGCCCCCTCCATTGCACACACGCCTTTTTCATGTTGGCCTCTCCATGCACTCATCCCCAGTAAGTCTTACCCATGCTCACAAAATGGCGAGCTATTCCATCATCCATACTCGTCGTCAGTTAGTGGGTCACCCATTATCCACCTTCCATACAAACACCATCCACATCCGTAGACAGTCTCGTGCCATCCTCACCAAATGAGTCAATTCACCACCATACTCATCCCATGGCCTCCACAGACCATCATTCACCACCATTATGGTCTAGTTGCCTGACCTTAAACTGTAGCACATGTCCTGGCCACATGACATTAAACTGCTTTGCCCAGGTCCTGGAGGCATGACCTTAAATACGCCCCCACAAAAAAAAATGGGCATGGTGTAAACCTAAAAAGGGAACAGCATGAGTAAAAATGACAAACGGGCATGGTTACGAAACCATGAGTAAAAGCATTTCGTAAATAAAAACCAGGCACAGTGGAAACTCAAAATGGGCACTGTGAGCAAAAATGGACCAAAAAGGCAGACATGGCCATCAAGCCATGGGTAAAAAAGCCTAATAAAAAGGAAGTCGATGAAAATCACCTTTACGGCACCGCTCCTCCAGTCTAAGTGAAAAGCCGCAAAGGGCAATCGGACCAATAAAGCAGGTTTATGCAGCATTCATCTTCACAAGCAGCCTCGACCAGCATTTCAAGAAAAAATCCTCAGTAGCAAAATACCATGTTATTGGGACCCCAAAAACAAGATCATTCTCGAGGCAAGAAATTGGCATACCAGGCATCCTGCAAAACCTGGTGTGGCTACCAACAACAGCAAGATGTCCAACAGGGTGTAGACATTAAAATCATCCTTTAAACATCCACAACAGGTAAGAAAATGTCAAATCAGGTCAACACCTGCCCACAACAACCAGGGTATAGCCCTTTCAAGGCCACCTAGCAAAAACCCCTCCCTGACCAAACCAGACGTTCGGGACAGGCCAACAAAAAGCCTCCGACGGGACTCGGTAGGATGAGACCTTAGACCGTGTCAAAGCAAACTTGATATGGCTGCCAACAGTGCCGCAAAACATCCAGCAAGGTGTAGACTTTAAAATCACTCTGCACAGGCGAGAAACAGTCATGTCAGGCACCCTGCAAACCTGGTATGGCTACCATCAATGCCTCCATGACGTCCAATGGGGTGTAGACTTTAAAATCATCCATCACAGGTTCTACCACAACCAAAATGTCCAACAGGGTATAGACTTTAAAATCATCCCTCATAGGCAAGAAACTATCATGCTAGGCACCCTGCAAACCTGGTATGGCTGCCAAGATATCTAATGGGGTGTAGACTTTAAAATCATCTCTCATGGGTTCTACCGTCACCAAAACGTCCAACAGGGTGTAGACTTTAAAATCGTCCCTCACAGGTAAGAAACTATCATGTCAGGCACCCTGTAAACCTCATATGGTTGTCAACAACGCTATCAAAATGTCCAACTAGGTGTAGACTTTAAAATCATCCCTCACATGTAAGAAATTGTCGTACTAGGTATCCTGCCAAACATGGTGTGGCTGCCAACAATGCCGCCAAAACATCTAACGATGTGTAGACTTTATAATCATCCCTCAATGTCCCTTTTCCCTCGAAGTCTTCACGAATGGATCTACAAAAAATGCATCCAGACATCTGAGCATCCTGGTTATAGTGTTACGCGAATATTCCTTTGACGTTCGCATGGTTCTGTGGCCAAGAGAAAAATAATTAAAAAGGAGAAGGGTAATTTTTCGAATGTTATCCTTCTTGCTTCTCTCAAAGCAAAACAGTCGGTGGGGCAAGCTATTTGAGGACATTTTACATCACCTTGCATCCCCGATGTGGAATAAAGAGAAGCCAGGGCAATAAAGCCCTAATCCAAAAAGTGCAATTTCCAACTGTCTCAGAATGGCCCAAGTAGGATCAAGAATGTTGATAAAGGTCTCATAAGAACAGATGTCAAGTTTTTTCGTAATCCGACAAGTTTAAGGCAATGGAGATGCATAAACAGTTTCGGGAAAATCAGCCTCTATCGCCTTGAAATAGACCTTATAACTACATCCCTATCACAGGATCATCAAGTGCGTGTGGGACCACTGCAATTGTATATGAACCGTCTAAAAAATCCTAGGGACCAAGTTTCGGCTTGATCAGACATTCCTAGACCAAGTTATGGCCAAATCACCTGAAATGGGTAGGTCACACGCTACCTCAGTGAATTAGTTTCCATTAATGGAAACTGCATTCATGGGTTTTGGGGTCAAGTTTGAAAGACCATATCTCTCTCATCCCAAGCCGGATCAAGCTCAAATTTTACGGTCGTATTCGTCTCATCGACCCTAGCATTTTGATAGTGGCACGACCATGTCATGGCCCGAGTCAGGAGAAAAACACGAGAGAAGATAGCGATTCAAAGTAAGGTTTCAAGTTTTCTATCAGGAGCACACCTCAATCGAGTGGCCACATCATGACGCTCACATGTCGGATCGACCCAAAATCAGACCCATGACGAGCACAAGGTTCGATGCTTCATTAGAGCTAAACCTCGCAGGTGATGGACGATCAGATTTGAAGTGTGAAGAGTACCAATTTTCTGCACTTTTCGGCCACCAGAAACCAAATTTCAGCCAAAAGATCAAAAATGGAAAATGGTCATTGGGGCACTAAATCGAGCACGTTCGTTGCCAAATGCTCATGATGAGTTGCTCATCGATATTCAATGAAGAAATCATTGAAAAACACTAAGAAATGAGCGTAGTCTTTAAACAAAGATCACACGTTTCTCGAGATTTTTGCACATCGTGATTGCAGCTCAAAGACCCAATCCGTGGCTCGAAAGTGGTATCAAAACGACCGTCTTCCCAAGCCGATCAAGAAAAGAATTATCTTTCAGACGAACGGAGACTGGAAAGACCCCAAACCAACCCAGGAAGATCGCAAGGGTTCTTAGGCATAGTAGGGACTCAATTGAAATTTCATAGATTGTTGGTGGAGGGTCAAAATAGTTATTTTCCTCCATTTTCTTAGATTTTCTTAAACTATTTTAATGCCTAATTTTTTATAATTAAGTCAACTTTTGATTTTACACCCACCTCTGAGCCCCACTTCTATATAAACAAGCACGCACCACATGTAAAAGGACCAAAGTTTCATCAATAAACTTCTATTGTTTGCTTGAGATTTTGGTCACGCCTTAAAGAGAGAGAGGAGAGAAAATATTTTTGGTCATACCCTCAAGCATACGGTAAATTTTCTCTCTTCCTTCTCTCTCTTTCTTCTCTCTCTTCTTTATCTCTCTTCTTTTTCTCTTCTTTCTCTCTCTTCTCTTTCTCTTCTTTCTCTCTCTCCTTTCTCTCTCTTCTTTCTTTCTTTTCTCTCTTCTTTCTCTCTCTTCTTTTTTTCTTCTTTCTCTCTCTTCTTTTTCTCTTCTTTCTCTTCTTTTTTTCTCTTCTTTCTCTCTCTTCTTTCTCTCTCTTCTTTCTCTCTTTTCTCTCATCTTTCTCTTTCTTCTTTCTCTTCTTCTCTCTTCTTTCTCTCTCTTCTTTCTCATTATTCTTTCTCGCTCTTCTTTCTTCTTTCCTCTTCTCTCTTTCTTCTTTCCTTTTCTTTCTCTCTCTTCTTCCTTTTTCTTCTTTCTCTTTCCTTTTCTCTCCTTCTCCTTTCCTTTCCTTTTTATTCTCCTTATTTCTCTCTTTGTTTTTGTCTCATCTCATGTTCTTGTCTTTCTCCGACAGTTGCACGTGGCAGTGCATACTGTCGAGCGTGACGTTCTCTTCCCGCCCTGTCCATCGCGCACAACAGTGCAAATGTCGAGCGTGATCTTCCTCTTTTTTCTCAGACAGTTGCGTGGGGCAGTACATACTACCGAGCGTGGCGATCTCTTCTTTCTTTGTCTATCACGCACAGCAGTGCAAATGTTGTGTGTGATCTTCTTCTTTTCCTCAGTCAGTCGTGTGCGACAGTGCATGTTGCCGAGTGTGATGATCTCCTTCTCTCCCTGTTCACTGTGCACAGCAGTGCAAATGCCGAACGCGACAATCTTTTTTCTCCTCTGTCTGTTGTGATTTTCCCCTCTTTATCTTTGATTGTTGTGCATGACAGTGAACACTGCCGAGTGTGATTCTTCTCCTTTCCCACATTTTGCCATGCATGACAGCACACACTGTTGGGAACGATTTCCTCTCTCTCTTTTCTCCTTTTCTTATTTGATCAGAGGGTTGGTTGAGCCTTGCACTGTTGTGCTAGCTTTGACGTCGAGCAATTTAGTCGTTGCCGAACTAGTTACCATTCCCATCTAGTTGCCACGTCAGACTAGTCACCGTGCTAGGATAGGCGTCGCACCAATCTTGTTGTCGAGTAGTTTAACCGTTGTGCTGGACTTGTTGCCATGTCTGTCTAGCTGTTGCACAAGACCAGCCACTGTGCTAGATTAGTCGTTACCTTATTTTGGTCATTGAGTAGTTTAGTCGTTGTGCTGGTCTAGTCATCGTCCTCGTCTAGCTACTGCGCCAAACCAATCGTCGTGCTAGTCTTATCACTATGTACGCCTAGCCGTTGGGTCAAATGACTCCATTCTTCGAAGGTTCAGCAAGAACCAAGCTGGCCTTCACTACTTCTGTCATTCATTTTGTTTCTCCCTCTCCTCATGAAAATCTCTATTCTCTACCTCTGAGTAGTTAGGTGAAATCCAAACCAACCTCTGTCCCAATTTCTCTGAAGAACTAGTTGAAAAACATACTAGCCTTCAAACCCTTGCTCCTTTTCTCTACCATTTCCTCCATCTTACCCCTTTTCTTTCTATCCTCACTGTAGGATCTTATAAAAGTCCTTCTCAAAAGAGATGTTGTAAGGCTGTCGAATTGACATGAACCCTTTTACGTTAATCCTTTCATATCTCTTTGAGTACACACACGTGTATGTGTTCATCCTATGACAAGGTGGGGTCCTCAGACGCACTTGTCTCTACTCTAATGTATGTGTGTGTTTTGCAGGTAAGCAGAAAACAAGTCAAGGGAGACGATTCGAAATCAGCTACAGGCCAGGGGGGCATTCTTCGTGATCTAAAAGGGCGCCCATGCCAGTCAACCCAAGCGCGTCATGGACGCACTTGAGGTTAGTCCAGCCTTGCGACCCTAATTCCTCTCTCATTGATTGGTATTCCTGCCCGTGCCTTCTTCGCACGGTGCCCGAGAGAGCGATCTCAGGCCCCGGGTCCATCTCGAACCCGAAACTACGTCACGGAAGCTAGATCGAGGCACTTAACCAGTAACACCCCAACAAAATGGCATTGTTGAACGTAAACACCGTCACCTCCTTGTGGTTGCATGAGCCTTGCGTTTTTAGGCTAATTTACCTCTTTCTTTTTAGGAGACTACATTCTTACAGCAGCATATCTTATCAATTACTTACCTACCCCTATTTTAAGTGGCGAAAGCCCACATGAGGCTCTTTTCAATTCTCCTCCATCATATAAATAATTAAGTGTTTTTGGCTGCCTTTGTTATGCCTATAACATACATTACCAACACAAATTTGATACCAGGTCACGCCAATGTATATTCATTGGTTACCCTCATGGGACCTTGAGAGCCACAAAGTTTTTACCAGTCGAGATGTCATTTTTCATGAGCATTACTTCCCATTTTTTGAGTCTTCATCATCCCTAAACCCATTATTATTCTCCCACATCCATTACCTAACATTCCTACCAACATAACATTACCACACTCAGCTGACTCATCCCACATTGTTGAGTAGTCACCCCCATCTCCAACCTCAGTCACGCTTCCCTCACCTCCGTCATCACCACCTACACCTGCAAATGCCACCTGACGTTCTGACTGGTCTCGCCAACCTCTAAAATATTTACAAGATCACTATTGTTTTATCGTTGTGCATTCTCAACCTGCTACAATTTCTCCTCAATTGGTTCAAGATGTTCGTTATTCTTTAAGTTGTGTCATCTCCTATGACAGACTTTCAGACTCTTGTAGAACTTTTGATGCTACTATCTCTACAACAACTGCACCCACTTCTTTCAAACAAGCATCCACTTATCCTAATTGGACAGAAGCCATGAGCAAAGAGATAATTGCATTAGAAGTCAATAACACATGGTCCTTAGTTGAACTACCTCCCAGCAAAAGACTCATTAGTTGCAAATGGGTCTATAAGATAAAATACAAAGCCGATGGGTCTATCGAGCATTATAAGGCTCGATTGGTTGCCAAAGGATATAACCAGCAAGAGGGGGTCGATTATCATGGAACATTTGCTCCTGTAGCAAAGCTTACAATTGTTCATTGTCTTCTTGCAATTACTGCTATTAAAAATTCATCTTTGCACCAATTGGATGTTCAAAATGATATTTTACATAGTGACTTATATGAAGAGGTATTCATGAAGATACCACTGGGTCGTTCACGCAAAGGAGAGCATCGAGTTTACCATTTGAATAATCTCTTTATGGACTTAAACATGCTTCTAGACAAATGGTTTGCCAAATTTTCAGATGCATTACTAATAGCAAGATATGTTCAATCAAAGGCGAATTATTCTTTATTCACCAAAATTACTGGGAATTCATGCACATATGTCTTGGTTTATGTTGATGACCATGATTATCGGCAACGATATTAATTCCATTAATACTATCAATACCTTTTTTATTTATCTATTTCATATCAAGGATTTAGATCCTTTGACATACTTTGTTAGCATTGAGGTTCTTCGTTCTAAAAACGGAATCCTTCTCACACAAAGGAAATACATTCTTAAGATTCTTCAAGATATGGGTCTTGTGGCTACAAATCATGTCGCTTGCCCTATGAAACAAAATTTAAAGTTAAATGTCAAAGATGGACCTCTTTTAGATAATCCCACACCTTATCGACGGTTGATTGATAGACCTATACATCTCACAATTACAAGATTGGATATTGTCTACCTTGTACACATCCTCAGTCAATTCATGAACCAACCTCGAAAACCACACTTAGATACTGCTACTTGCATTCTTCATTACTTAAAAGGGACACCTGACCAAGGCATTCTACTCTCTGCTAATAGCAGTCCACAACTCTGCCTATTGTGACTCTGATTGGGCTAGTTTACCAATAACCAGATGCTTGACTACTTGTTACTACATTATGTTTAGAGACAACCCCATATCTTGGAAAACTAAGGAACAATAGACAGTTTCACAATCATTTGTAGAAGCGGAGTATCATTCCATGGCAGTTGCATCTTGTAAAATTACTTGGCTAAAATACCTCTTGTCTGCTCTTGGCATTTCCCATGATGGCCCCATGGTTCTTATTGTGACAACAAATCATCCATACATATTGCTGCCAATCCTGTTTTCCACAAGCGAAAAAATATATTAAACTTGATTATCAACTAGCTCGTGAAAAAATTGAACAGAGTCTCATACGTACTCCTCATGTCCCAACTAGTTCTCAACAAGCCGATATATTCACAAAAGCTCTTGGAAAAGAGTAAATTTCAGTTTCTCATAGGCAAGTTGGCTGTACTCGATGTTTACGCTCCAACTTATGAGGGAGAGTTGGGAGCTACCACAATTTTCAAATTGAAATTCAAAACTTGAATTTCAAATATATTGCTTTCTAATTTAGTTGGGATTTTGTATTGTTGCACACTTTCTAATTTAGAAAGATATGCATTGTATTTTCTATTTTTATTAGATAGATCCCTACAATTAAGGGATTGCAACCTCTTATATTCTCTACAAATACCCACTTTTGGGTAATATATATTATTAAAAATTGTTCCATTCAATTGGCTCAAAAACTTGACATTCTCTCTCTCTCTCTCTCTCTCTCTCTCTCTCTCTCTCTCTCTCTCTCTCTCTCTCTCTCTCTCTCTCTCTCTTTTCTCTTCCTCTCTCTCTTTCTCCCTTTCTACCTCATCTTGAAACAGCGGCATAGCTACTTCTCCCTTCTCTCTATATCTTGTTCTTTCTCACTCTCTTTCTCTCCCTTATCCTCTCTCTTCTTCTTCTTCTTCTCTTCCTCTTCCCCTTTCTCTTTTTCTCTTTCTCTCTCCCTTCTTATTTTCTTCTTCCTTCTCTCTTCACTATTTTCTTCTTCCTTCTCTCTTCACTATCTTACTCTTTTTTCTCACATCCCATTCTTCTCTCTCATCTCTTATAAATCTACTTCTTTCCTACTCTATCCACTTTTCTAAACTCGGACAACTCTTGTGAAATTCTTAGGAGGTGAGTTTTTTATATTCTATAGCTACAGACCGCACTCTTTATTTTTGGAAGTGAGCTCTCGATAGCCTAGATTTATAGACGTCACTCTTCAAAAATTTTCAGATTATTCTTGACTTGAGTCTCTCTTTTTTTTCTTTATTCACCCTTTTCTCAGTTACTTATTAGGGGGGCCCTTTGAAAGTGAGCTCGCGATAGTCTAAATCTACAGATCGCACTCTCAATCTTCTGAAGTGAGCTCTCGATAGACTAAAACTATAGACCGCACTCTCGTTAATCTATCAGGATACTTTTGGCCTCCAAGCCAGTATCTTTCTTGTCTTCGGTAATACCTCTTGAGAAAGGTGATGCCAAAAGACTACCCATTTTTTGGGTTAGCATGTTACTCCCCGTATCTTCTATCTCTTCTTTTTCTATCCTATCCCCTTTACTCTCTCTCAACCCACAAACACAACTCCTACCCCTCAAACCTCCCATATTTAATAGCTGACAAGCTAAGGGACATCTCTTAGAAGCCATAAACAAGTGGGTTCACGTAGCTATGCAGTGAAGCAAGAGAGCTGAATTCAAACCAAATTGCAAAGACAGTTGGAGGGCTTTCTAAGTGATCCAAGAGGGCAAATCACTCGGATGTGTCCCTGATCCCAAACAAAGAGGTAGGTGCTCGAGCCTTTTTTTGCCGACTAAAATCTCTCGTGTTGGTTCCTATCTGCACTTCATGCACATGCACTCACACACACGCGTGGGCCCAACGGTTGTTCGAGAGAGGATTCCTTTGACTAGGTCACTCATCTCGAGCCAACCCAAGATGACGAGAAATCAGGCCCAACAACTTACGACCACCAATGGATCTCTATGAAAGTGTAGGCCATGAGATGATCGAAGTAGTTGAGCATGCATACAGATCAGTTATTCGAGGGTTCCAGACATACTAATTTCTTTTTACGTTTGAATTACATGTTCTAAGTCTCGAACCAAGATCAAGCAAGGGCATTTTCACCATTTTTTGTAGCTTAAGTCTCTTTCCACCTTTATGCCTCTTGCTTGCTTTGGGTTCCAAACCTAAGATATGATTTTATTTTTTAAATTTACTTGCTCTAGGCATCAAACCCAAAACAAGCTAGTTCATTGTGCTCCTTGTCAAGCTACATCTTTAGTCAAGACAAAGGATGAGAATGACATTTGTTTTGGGTTATAAACCCAAAATATGAATTTTTAAAGGAAAGATTGTGGCTCAGGATGAGTATTGTCATAATTCTTTTTGAGAGTTATAGAGGTAGTTTGCCATGAGAGACTCATGTGACTGCTATGATGAATACACCTTTGCTTTTTTTTTTCTAGGTTCTAAACTAATAAGGAACATTGAACGATTTTTCTTTTGAAAATACTTGTTCTATATTTAGAAACTGTCTTTTCACTTGTTTCCCACTTAAAAGATAGCTCCCTCTAAAATTTTGGCCGAGGGAATTCCTCAAAACCTGTAACCATGGACCCTAATCATCTTTCTATACCTAAAACCTACACTTTAAACCAATCTAAACTAGTCATCCCTACCCTAAGCCTAATTAACATAGAAAATTGATCTAACACCTATTTGACACCTAGAAGCCTAAAAACGGAGATGTTAAAGTCTTAGCCTTGAAGATCCCTTGAAAATCATTCAAATTTTACCAAATATAGTTTAAAGTTATATATGAGGTCACAAGATTTCCAATGGCCTAAGAATCTCGCAAATATGATTTACGATTTGAAAGCTATAGTCTAAACAAATTTGTTGATAGAAAATTCTATCCAGGTCCCTATTGCGCAAGTCTCCACGGATCATGTAGATGCCTTGTGTGACAAGCAGTGACTCGCGGAGGTGCTAAGCCATAAAAATGCCAAAAAGTCCTAGAGTTTTCTAGAAGCTTCTAGGGTGCTCTAGGTCACTTCATAGATGTGTTTTGATGCATAAAACCCTAGGAAATCAATGGACTATTTTTTAAAATATTTAGAACCCAAGTCCATATAAACCCCTCTAACTCCCCATAGAACATTTATCCATAAATCTTTAGAAAATCCTAAATACCCTATAAAATTAAAAAAAAACTTAGGAAATTAGGAAGAATCCCCTAGAAAAGTCCCTTTAAAGTTATGCACCTAAAATACTAGGAAAATCCTAAAACCCAAGGCTAGAAATCCTAAGCCAAAATCTCTTTAAAAAATTCTCTAAAAATCTTCAGAAAATAAAACTCTAGGAACAAGGTCTCCTGAATCTAAAACCTTTAAAGCTAATATTCAAGAAGGTAAGAGAAAGCACTAAAGGAATAAATAAACCCACGGTCCTGATTCAATCCTTAAATCCGGGTTTATGAGGTAAGTGTACTATTCTTTTTTCTTTCTTTTTTTTTATTTTATTTTTTAGTTTCCTCGTTTAATTTAGAATTTTAGCTTTTAAACATTCATGTGGTGCAAGATTTCATTTGTCACTATCAGCAAATTCAAAAGGGGTCAGATCTACATAGTTTTTAACTCGTTTGGAACGAATTTGAGAGAATCTTATTTGAGATCTGATCAGATTTTGTTCGTAAAACAAATTTCATCAAAGAAAAATGAATTAAAAAACTTTTCACATGCTAATAGTTTGACCATTATCCTTGATTTTTTCCCAAAGAGTAATTAGTAATTATTATGAACTATAAAAACAAGGGCATGTTCCCCCTAGAACACCACTTCGAGATTTAGCCCACCTAAAATTCCACTTCTGATTTGTGCGAGGGACATAAAAAATATCAAATAAATCTCTTACACTTCAAAATCAGTTTACTCAATGAAAAATAAATAAATTTTTAATTATAGAAAATGTTCCATATTTGGGGGACGCTCTAAATCAAATCTAGACTATCCATTTTAATGGGTATACATTGGTGATTGAAATATTATTGGATCTGAAAATTAACTCGATTTGTTGGATTAAAAAAAAGAAGATTTTAAGTCTTAAAAATAATATATCTTGTAACACATTATCTAGACAGTCAATTTTTAAGATTTTCAAGAATTAATATATTCTCAATCAATACTACTAGGGTTTGGAGGTTTAAGATTTTCAAGAATTAATATATTCTCAATCAATACTACTAGGGTTTGGAGGTATGCTTACTTTGATTATTTAAGGTTTACACCTTAAGTAAACTTATACACACCCAACTTTTGCTAAGAGTAACTCCAAGGTGCCCTGAATCTTAAAACCTAGACCTGCAACCTATAGAGTGCCCTTTCTTAATCGTCCCTAACCCGCCACGCCAACTAAATTTATTAGTATTAATATACTATTATAATATTCTTTGAATATTACAATCAAAATACATAATATATTAAAATATTACTATAACATGACATTAGTATATTAATATAATAATATAATATTATAGTAAAAATACATTTAAATGATCATTATCCTAATAATAAATATGTTTAGTAGTAGCAGTAGTACATATAAATTTTATAAGGGAAAAGTTTATACAGAGCCAACTTTAAACAATCAAATTGGAGCCTACCTCAAAAATTTCATTAGAAGAGGTTGTTTTGATGCCTAAATATCCTCAAATTGATCATCTCGACATCAAGATGCATGGCCATAAGAAAAAAAATGGATTTCAAGTTTTGGAAATAGTGTACTTTGTAACGCACTTTTGGATCGTCAATTTTAAAGATTTTCAAGTTTCCATAGATCTCTCGATTTACACTATTTTTTAAGCTTTAAACTTTATAAGTAAAGATGAAAATATATTTTAAGGCTATCACAAAGATTTCCAGTATTGAAACCATATTTCTCGATACTATTTGAAGGTAGACTCTAATTTGATTTTTTAGAGCCTAGGCTCTATACAAACCGCACCTATATTATAATTATATAATACTATTATAATTAGAATAATTATGTATTAATATAATATTTTTTATTAATATAATAAATATATCATAGTAAATTAATTTTATTACTATTAGTATAAGGCATTGTATACAATGCGACCACTTACCATTATTACAAGGAACTCACAATCACTCCTAGCATTAGATGTCAAATTGGGTGGCTTGGGTTATATCACGAAGTTCAAGAAATTTTTTTAGACATTTGAATGTACTCAATGACATACACCCATTGGATTTAAAAATTTGATGAACAAAAGTGATTTTGACCTCCTTGTTCTAAAAGAAAAATGGTCCTTTTGTATAATTTCCTTAATATATTATGATAATATCTAATGAATATTAGAATTAAAACACGATATTTGATATTTATATAAGGTGTGATGCAAAAGGCTAAGGCCCTAAACAATTAAAGTAAGGCGTACCTTCAAATTGTGTATAAAGATGTTGTTTCAGTATTGGAAATCTTTGTGATGACCTAGAAATTTATTTTTATCATTAATTACAAAATTTAAATATTCAAAAAATAATGTAGAGCATGTAGATCTATGAACACTTGAAAATATTGAAAATTGACCGTCCAGAAAATGCATTACAAGGCGCACTATTTCCTAGACTAGAAATCCATTTTTTCTTGTGTCCATACATCTTGAGGTCAACATGAGCGATTTGAGGATTTTTTAGCATTAAAACAACCTCTTTTAGTGAATTATTGAGGTGTGCCTTAATTTGATTGTCCAGGGCCTCACCCTTATATAAACGTTTTCTTTTATATAAGGGTGTGATTTCTACAAGGTTGCAACCTTAAACAATCCAATTAAGGCGCAACTCGAAATTTTATTATAACATGTAATTTTGGTGTAAAAAATTCTTAGGATTATCACAAAATCTATTTTCACATCCAATTATAAAATTTTAAACTCCAAAAATGGTTAATATCAAGTAGATCTATAAACACATGGAAATCTTGAAAATGGACAGTCTAGATAATATGTTGCAAGATGCACGATTTCTGGAACTCAATTTTTTTTTTTTTCCATATTCATACTTCTTGATGTTGAGATGATCAATTAGAGGGTCCTTCAATATTAAAACAATATTTTCCGTTGGGTTTTTTAATATTAAAACAACTTTATATAAACTTTTTTCGATGGGTGAGGTTTTTTAAGGTCTCAATGTAAACAATCACGATAAGGTGTACCCCAAAATCTTATTAAAAAGATATATTTTCGGTGTCAAAACTATTATCATGGCCTAAAAGTCTATTTTTCACCACTATAATGAAATTGAAAGCACCGAAAATGGTGTAAATCTAGCTGATCTATGAGCCCTCGAAAATCTTGAAAATGGATAGTCAAGATAATGTGTTATAAGATGGACTAATTTTATATATATCGAGGTTCAGATAATTAATTGGAGAATTTTCTAGTGACGAAACAACTCTTTTCAATGGGTTTTTGAGGTGCACCTTACTTCTACAGTATAAGATCGACACCTTATAAAAAAGTTTTCTTTATATAATATGATATTAATATATTAACAGAATAAAAATAGTGTTATAATAAAAATAAATGATATAATGTGTTGCTATTATAGTACAAATTATTATATTATCATAGTATATTACAATACAATAATACTAATATTAATTGTATTGGCGATATTTGTAATAAATATAATAGTAATAATAATAAGAGAAAATTACATAAATATGCGATACCTGAAACTTTCAGTTATTATATAGATCTCCGTTTTTTCAACTTCATAACACTTTTTTTAAAAAAAAAAAAAATGAAACTGCCCATTTTCAATTTTTGGAAAACCAAAATTTTTTTAAAATCGGTTTTTCCAAAATCGATTTTTTTTAAATTCGGTTTTTGAACAACCGATTTTATTTCAGTTTGTTTTTTAAACACTCTCTCTCTATACCCTTCCTTTCACCCCACACTTGACCATGTCTTTTCCCTTTAAACTCTCCCATATCTTTTCTATCTACACATTTGCAGAAATAGCTGCCACAAAACCTCTCTCTAAGAAGAAAACTAAAAACTCCTCTCTCTCAAAAACTCCTCTCTCAAAAAAAAAAACCTAAACTGTCTCTTCCTTTCCCTCTCCCTCTCCCTCTCCCTCTCTCTAAAACGTAAAGAGTTAAGACTGAAGCTTTCTCCAATACTCTCTCTCCTACCCTCTCTTTCTCTCTCTAGAAAAACCTAGAAAACTTACATAGAAACTAACCCCAATACTCTCGCTCCTCTCTCTCTCTTTCCAACATACAACCTTTTTATTCTATATCAAAAACTCTTTCTTTAATAAGAAACCTACAAAATTTTTTCTAAAATTCTAAGTCCTAGCTCGCTCTGAGTGCGCAGACTTTGAAGACTTAGAAAACCTGCAAAAAATTGCAGAAAATGGAAAGCTTCGGTGTGTTGATGACCCAACCCATGATGCCCTACCTTCAAGAAGAGATCTCTCGTCAATTCAAGCTCTTCAAGCTATAGGAATATCCAAACCGGGCCAAATTCCTCTCTCAAGATGCTAGGTAACTTACTCGAAAAAAAAAAATGCTTGATGAAGGGGAGAGAGAGAGTTCAAAAAAAACAATATAAATTTAGTTGTTCCGAAATTTAAAGAATTTTGGTTTTCAAACACCGATAATTAAAATTTTTTGGTTTTTCAAAAACCAAAAAAAGGCAGTTTCTTTTTCTTTTTCTTTTTTTTTTAAAAAAAGTGTTACGAAGTTGAAATAACAAACATTTGTGTAATAATGGAAAGTTTCAAGTATTTTTGTAATAACAAAAAATATAACAAATATTTACGTACTTTTCCCTAATAATAATAATAAATATTATAATTATAGAATAATATCACACTATTCAGAGGAGAGAGAAAGCAAAAAGGGGAAGAGGGATGTACCCTAATATAAATACTAGCATTCTTAAAATATTGCATTATTCTTTTTAGATTTTTTTAAAAGGGTTATGTTAGGGTGCTCACACTATGCAGTAATTTATCATAGGCGTGGTTAGCATGTGGCTAATCCCGCACATGTAGAAATATGGGCTTGGCAACTTGTTCCTAATTTTAGAGTATATAATTTTTAACATGGAGATCATGAATATGGAAAAAAAAAAGAAATTTGAAGACTAGAAATAATAATTATCTTATGAAAACATTTTGAATGTTAGTTACAATTGTTTTTAGATGGACTACCTATGTGCATCCACCTTTAAGATGGATGCTCTATACCTCTAGACTGGTTATTGTAGAAATGTGATCCAACCCGCATGAAACAAATATTCATTTATCATTGTACTCAACAAATTTTAAACACTTCTATACTTTTGTGTTGTATATAGAGTATTTTTTTTAATAAGGGTATTTTTTATCATTAGAATGGATGTGATATCACGCTTATTAAAAAAACTCTACATACAAAATAAGGGTATATAAGGTCACATTTGGTTCATGTGAAATAGTTTTCTTGTAGTAAATTAATTTTTTAGGAAATAGATTTCTTATAATTAGATTTCACATGCTTTTTTTTCTCATGTTTGGTAATAATGTAAGATTTCATATGAAATTGTTTTCTTTCGTTTAGTAAACTATTTGGGATTCTACCATCCTGGAATATAGAATGTAAGCTACTTTTAACTCTTAATTGTTATTACAAATATTATTGAGAAGGCACTCTCTCTCTAAGACTCACTCTCTCTCTAAAAATCTAATCTTTATTTCTCTCTAAAACTCATTATCTATCTAGAAATCCAATCTTCTTTCTCCTTCTAAAAATTCATTCTCTCTCTAGAAACCCAATCTCTCTTTCTCTCTCTAAAAACCCACTCTCTAGAAACTCAATCTCTCTCTCTTTCTAAAAACATTTCTCTTATTCTCTCTAAAAACGTATTCTCTCTCTAAAAGCCCAATCTCACTTTCTCTCTAAAACTCATTCTCTCTCTATAAATCCCATCTCTCTTTCTCTCTTTAAAACACATTCTCTCTCTAGCAACCTAATATCTCTTTCTCTCTTTGAAAACCATTTCTCTCTCTCTAGAAATCCAATATCTCTTTCTCTCTGAAAACGTATTCTCTCTCTAAAAATTAAATCTCTTTTTAAAAACCTAATCTCTTTTTCTTTCTAAAAAAGCCATTTTCTTTTCCTTTCTAAAAACCCATTCTCTCTCTATAAAATCTCAATCTCTTTCTATCTCTAAAAACTTGTTATCTCACTCTAGAAACTCAATCTCTCTCTCTTTAAAAATCTATTATCTTGTTTTAGAAATCCAATCTTTCTTTCTTTCTCTAAAACTCTATTATCTCTCTAAACACTCAATCTCTTTCTCACTAATTCTCTCTCTCTAGAAACTCGATATCTCTCTCTAGAAATACAATCTCTCTTTCTCTTTCTAAAATCCATTATCTATTTCTATCTAAAAATTCAATCTCTCTAGAAACTCAATCTCTCTTTCTCTTTCTAAAAACCCATTCTCTTTATCTAAAAACCCAATCTCTCCTATTCTCTCTATTGAGAAACCCAATCTCTCTCTTTATAAACTCATTCTCTCTAGAAACCCAATCTATCTTTCTTTCTCTAAAAACTCATCCTCTCTCTAAAAAAACCCTTTCTCTCTTTGAAAACTCATTCACTCACTCTCTCTAGAAACCCAATCTCTCTTTATAGAAATCCATTATCTCTTTCTCTCTCTAAAAACTCATTTTCTCTTTCTAAAACCCAATCTCTCTTTCTCTCTAAAAGCCCATTATCTCTCTAGAAATTCAATCTCTTTTTCTCTCTCTAAAAACCCATATTCTCCCTAGATACCCGATCTCTCTTTCTGTCTCTAAAAGCTCAATCTCTCTTTCTCTCTCTAAAAACCCAAGATCTTTCTCTTTCTAAAAGCTCATTCTCTCTAGAAAGTCGATCTCTTTTTCTCTTTTCAAAATTATTCTCTCTCTAAAATTCAAACTCTCTTTCTCTTTCTAAAAAATATTCTCTCTGGACACCCATTCTCTCTCTCTAAAAATTTATTCTCTCTCTAGAAATCCAATCTCTCTTGCTCTCTCTATAAACCTATTTTCTCTCTTTGGAAACCCAATCTCTCTTTCTCTCTAAAAATCTATTATCTCTTTAGAAACCCAATCACTCTTCCTCTAAAAACACATTCTCTCTCTAGAAACCCAATCTTTCTTGCTCTCTCTAAACCTATTCTCTATCTAGAAATCCAATCTCTTTTTTTCCCTCTAAAAATCCACTCTCTCTATAAAAACCCAAATTTTCTTTCTCTCTCTACTCAATCCCTCTTTCTCTCTGTAGAAACCTAATCTTTCTCTCTTTCTAAAAATCCAGTCTCTATTTCTCTTTAGAAACCCAAGCCTTCTTTCTCTCTCTAGAAATCAATCTTTTTTTTATATAAAAATACATTCTCTCTCTAAAAACCTATTCTTTCTCTAGAAACCTAATCTCTCTCTAAAAATCCAATCTCTTTTTCTTTCTAGAGACCCAATATTTTTAAAATTTTCTAAATAAATATTATGTCTGAAATATTCTTAATGGGCCACGGGCTGGGCTTTCATATCACATATTCAAGCGCGGCGGGCTTTTTGGCTACAGTTTTTGGCAGGGCCTTACGGGGCATAGCCAAAGTATTTTTGGGCTTTGTCCAGCCTTGGGCCAACTCGGTCCGATTAGTCCCCCCACCCCCCAATATTTTCATAGAATTTGGAATCATACCTACATAGATATGGTTCCAATTTCTTAGATTTTGGACACTTTTTATGGAAATTAATTTCCAAGGTAAAAATATTTCTTACTTTTGTTACGAACCAAACGTGAGAAATTAGTTGTTATTTAAGAAAATAATTTCTAATAAATCACTTTCAAATGAACCAAATATGTCGTAAGTGTCCAAATTTTATTGAGTACTACGTACAAAACAAATGTATATAAATGTCTAAATGTTGATGAGTGCAATGATAAATTAGTCCATAATAGCCTAACCCATTTTTAAAATACATAAATATTAGAAAAAATTACAAAAACCCCCCCAAGTATACTATCCATGCAACTTAACCCCCAGCTAACCTTTCCTCTCATTTTTTTCCCTACAGCCACCTTTCCTCGCAAATACCCCCCAATCCAAAAAAAAAAGAAAAAAGAGACTAAACTACCCCCTCTCTCTCCTCGTGGCTTTTACCCACGACTCTCTCCCCATTGATTAGGTCATTTGACGGTAGAATACATCACTCCGGCAGTTGAATAGGTCGCTCTGGCAATGAAGACAAGCGCTTCGGCAATACAAAGACATGCTTCGGCGGTTGAATAGATCGCTCTGGAACTACAAAGACGCGCTCGATAGTTGAATAGGTCGCTCCAGCAGTACAAAGACACGCTCCGACAGTTGAATAGGTTGCTCCGGCGGTTGAATAGGTCGTTTCGGCAATGAAGACAAGTGCTCAGGCAGTACAAAGACACGCTCCGGCAGTACACATTTTGATGCCACAACGCTCTGGCGGTTGAATTGATTGCTCCGGCAATACGCTACTTGGGACCGCCAATTGACTCTTTTTTTTGTACAAGAAGGGTATTTCTGTTTAAAAAATAACAATTTTTTATATTGGGGGGTTTTCGCGAGGAAAAGTGGTTGTGGGGAAAAAAGTGAGAGAAAAGATTAGTTCGGGGTAAGTTGCAAAGATAATATAAGGGTTTTGTAATTTTACGTAAATATTTTATATGACAGGTTATGAGGATGTAGGTATCCAAGATGTGATATAAAAAAATACACCCAAATGTCATTGGGCCAGCAAAACCCGGATGTACAACAGAAGGATTTACATATTCCTAAGGTACCAAATGACCCTGGTCTCGATTTTATTTCTTATATGGCACCAAACCACCGTAAATCAATAGAAGCTTTGGGGTATTTTAGTAAGTAATTCTCTTTTTCACATATCCCCTATATTTTTGTTCTTTATCCCATATATATATATATATATATATATATAGTGTATAGAACATTCAAGGAATCTCAAGCTCACCTGTAACACCTGCAATCCTTCAGTTCGGGAACCTAAAATCTAGGGTTTCATCTCTTATCTAAAAAGAGTGAAGGTACATTATATTATTATTATTATTATTATTATTATTATTATTATTATTATTATTATTATTATTATTATTATTATTATTATTATTATTATTATTATTATTATTATTATTATTATTATTATTATTATTATTATTATTATTATTATTATTATTATTATTATTATTATTATTATTATTATTATTATTATTATTATTATTATTATTATTATTATTATTATTATTATTATTATTATTATTATTATTATTATTATTATTATTATTATTATTGTCGTTATTGTCGTTATTGTCGTTATTGTCGTTATTGTCGTTATTGTCGTTATTGTTGTTGTTATTGTTATTGTTATTGTTATTGTTATTGTTATTGTTATTGTTATTATTATTATTATTATCAGCATCATCATCATCATCATCATCATTGCGTTTGTCTGGAGAAATTCAGACAGTTACTTGGTTCTTGGATATCTCTTTAATTATTTTATTGATTTGAATACGTGATAGAAATCGAAGGCAATAGCTTATGTTGTTTCTCACCTTGTTTTCTTTTCTACCACTGAAAGTTCTGATAAATGTAGCAGCTGCATACAAGCCGTTATTTCTATTCATAGTTTTTTGACATTTTATTTATTATTATTTTTATTTGTCATTTGGTTGTGAAGTTATGTAGCTTTTTTATTGTTAACATGGTTGAACGAGGACATTTTTCTAGCAATTACATTCTAATTTCAGATTTATGTTTCGGGAGCAAAGAAACATTCTGGGATTTTCTAATGTGAATTTATGATGTCAAGAATTTTATGAAAATGCCAAGTCTATGGTCTTTTATCTGGCATTTATTAAAGCTTCTAGAGCATATATTTGGTTATTTGAGCTAGCGTTGAAGAATCTGGAGTTTTTGTTATTTCTGAAATTATATTGCATAGGTTTTGTTTTGTTTCTTTTCAACCTCGCTACATAGCAGAAACTATGTCACTTCCTGCCACTGCACAAGGAACTTACTGTGAATCTTGTCCCTGCCCTATTTTTATATTGTCCCTATGTATTATTTATTGGATATGTGGACAATCCAAAATCACATCTGTCAGGAAACTCATGTCATATGGGATTAATATTAATATTGATACGTTTCCTGTATCAGTTGGTAAATCCATTGAAATTTTGTCTTTGTATGGATACCTGATATATATAAGGAATGTCACGAAAAGAACGTTTTTGCCCTATTTGGGGTCACCATACGGTAGAGGTGGCTTCTTTCAAAAAGAGAAAGAGAGGGATGCCAGGGCCTCCTATATCAAATGGTAAGGCCCCAACATAGAGAGAAGTGAGTTTCCTAAAGAGAAAAAGACTACAATGGGCCTCCTGCAGAATAAGAAGTTAGTTTTTTGTAGAGAAGTAGTTCTTATATAGATTTTAGATGGTATCCCCTTTTAGCGAGAGAATTGTAGTTGGCTCTTAAGATTATCTTCGTGGAAAATGTTTAGCTGTGTAATAAAGATGGGAGATCAGCGAGTGATGTCAGTTAGGAGAGTCAGTCTAAAACATTTTCTCAGGTGGGTTTTGTCGATGATTAGATTGGCAACTTTGTGACTACAATTTGTGATGTAACTCTCATCGGTATTGTGGATTCCGTCCTCCATGCTTATGGACATAGCCCCCTTGGGGAGAACCACGTAAAGTTTGTATTCTTGTGATATGTGTTTTTTTATGCTTTATTTCACGTGCTCATATTATGATTTATACTTGCCTATTTTGTTTCTAGTCGGTTAAGGACAAATTCTTGGTGGGATCCTGATATTAAGGGTTCTTGCTTTTGATCTAAGAGGATTCTTAAACCCTAATAGTAATATCTTGTTGCTTTGCAAGAGTAACATTGGAATATGCAGGGAAACCTATGCAACTTCCTTAATCATCTATGTTGTATTAACCAGTTGTTGGGAGGACCTTTTCGATGCGTATTTCCTTCTTCTAGAGTTGTCGTTGATGTGTGACTAATTCGTAAAAAATTACTTTTTTGTGATTGGGGCTTATATATATATATATATATATATATATATATATATATGGCATTGTCCACAAATAGACTATTTATCTTTTGTACATGGAGGTCACAATCATTCTCACTCATTAGATGGCTTGGAGTGAGTCACGAAGTCCAAGAAATATTTTTTATAACTTTGTGTTTATTCAATGACACTCTTACAACCACCCATTTTGAAATAAAAATGACAAGAATGATTGTGACCTCCAAATACAAAAGATAAATGGTCTCTTTGTAGACGATTCTTATATATATATATATATATATATATATATATATATATATATATATATATATATATATATATATATATATATATATATATATATATATATATATAAAGAGAGAGAGGATAAAGCTACCAAAAGATGACACCTATAATGAATAGTAATATAGGAGGAATCCCAGCTGTTAGATCTTCATCTGGGTGGTTCAAAATACATGTCCCTATTTGAATTTTAGTTCTTTTTTTAAAATCAAATCGAGATGAAATTTTGGGTGTATGCACTTGACACCATAAAAATATAAAAGAAATACTTTCAAGAATATAAAATGCCAAATTATGCCCATCATATTTCAAGGATATTTTGATCATTTTATATTTTCAAAAATATTTGTTTTATATTTTTTCTTGTATTACCTATTTTTTGGTACACATGCCCAAAATTTCATCATGATCTGATTTCTAGAAAAAAGATTAAAATTCAGATAATGACATGTACTTTGAACTACCTGTTAAGATCTGACGGCTGAGATTCCACCTATATTACTATTCATTATAGGTGCCAAGTTATTGATGGTTTTTTCCATATATATATTTATATATATAACTAATAGCCCATATATATCATTACTATAGCCTTTTTCCAATTAATTGGGGTCAACTACACGAATCCTAGTTCGCTATTCTACTCTATTAAAGGTCATACATCACTGAGGTCATAAGTTCCCATATCTTTTCAGACTACTTCCAACCATGTCCTTTTGGGCTTACCCCTTGCCCTTTTCAGTCATTCTTCTTGAACTAACTCGTACCTCCTAACAGGTGATGTCCTTGGTCGCGCCACACATGGCCAACCAATCTAAGTCTACAATCTTATCACCTAGCAGTGCCACAGCTAGATTATTCCGAATGGATTCATTTTGAATTTTATCCCTTCTTGTCTTGCTACTCATCCATCTCAATATCTTCATCTCCGCTACACTCATTTTATGGGTATATTATTTTTTTCCACCCAACATTCTGCCTTATAGAACAAAGCTGGTCTCACAGTTGTCCTATAGAACTTGCCCTTCAACTTGATTGGTATGCAGTGATCCCATAAAATTATAAATTATCATATGCCTTAAGTTTAGCTTTACTTATTATTTGTTTAGCATTTTTTTATTTTTTTTAAGTTTGATCGTTCTATTACACTGCTAGATTTTATAACATGATTATTTTTCGCTAATGGCCTTCTGAACCTCATCACTCTACCACCAAGTTTCCTTTCAGAGTTTCTTTTCCCTCTAGATTCTTCGAAAAAGTGTTTTTCCACTTTCTTGATATAGTTAGCTATCTCATTCCATGTTATATTGATATCATGTTCAGAGTTTCATTTTCCTTCTTCAACTAATTTATCCCTAAATAAGTCTATGTTCTCATTTTTTAAATTCTACTACCTAGTTCTTGGATACCCATTACTTTCACCTGTTCTTTTTCATGTCTTTATGCAGACGTCCATAACCACGAGCCTATGTTGGGTAGTCAAACTCTCTCCTGGGACAACCTTGCAGTTCTTACATGATGGTCAATCTACCTTCTTAACTAGGAAGAGGTCTATCTGGCTTTTATTAATCCACTTTTATAGGTTATTATATATTCATCTTGCTTTTAAAAGTAAGTATTTGCTATTGCTAGGTCGTAGGTCATAACAAAATCTAGAATAGTTTCACCCATCTTTTCTTTCCCCAAATCTATATCGCCCATGTACCTCTTTATATCATCTACTATCCTTCCCTACATGACCATTTAAGTCCCCTCATAGAAAGTTCCTCTCTCCATTTGGTATGTCTTGGACTATTCCATCTATGTCCTCCCAAAATTGTCTCTTAATTTTATCATCTAATCCTACTTGTGATGCATTAGCATTAGTTACATTAATTATCTCTTTCTCTAATACAAGTTTAATTAATAAGAGTCTATCTCCTATTCTTTTGACATTAATTATTTTATCTTTTAAATCTTTGTCTACTAATATGCCTACGCCATTTCTATTATTATCCTTTCCTGTATACCAAAGTTTATACCTATCTATTTTTTTAGTTTTTTCTCCTTTCTATTTAGTTTCTTGTGGACATGCGATGTTTATTCTCCTTCATTTCATTGTATCCACTAACTTCATACTCTTACCTGTAAGCATTCCTACATTCCATGTGGCTACACGAATCCTATTATCTTAGACTAGCTTCTTTACCCGCACTCTTCCAGGACATGTAATGGACCCTCACAAATTAGGGTTTGTTGGATGGAAGGATTAATTATATGAAAATTGGCTGACCCCAAAAAAATTATAATAAATTTGACTACGGACCGGTACAATATATGGTTTCATATTACGCGACAAAGGATTTCTGTGAAAAAGTAAAAAATATTATGAATATTCCTTCATGTATGTATTTGAAGTGATCGGGATATTGTTGGTTGAAATAAATATACTGTATTGCAAAAGAAATAAAAGTCGATATTTGAAATAAATAGACTATAGCCAAGGTGCCACCAACCCCCCCCCCCCCCCCCCCCCACCTTTTCCTTTGGGGCGAAGGTGCTTTTGGGTGCCCGCCTCCATTTTTTTTAACAGTTCTTGGAATTTGGGTTATAGATGTATTTTTATGTGGTGAACCAAATTACAATAATAAAAAATATTTTTAATAAAAAAGTTGGCCAAAGGTGTTTGGTGTACATTTTTATTTGAAATAATTTTTTTTGAAAATTATGCCCCATACAAAAATGTATCTATACCAAAATTCTAGATAAACATCGTTTTTAAATAAAAAGTTGAAAACAACATATGAAACTCTTTTTGGGCCATTGGATAATACTAGGTTCAATCGATACCATTGAATGATGTTTGTGCACCCCTTAAGCACCCTTCAAGCATCCACATCATGTGGATGCACATACCATCCCAAAGTTTAAATTTGGTTCTCTTCGAAAGATCCATCTAAGCGATGGAGTTTGTGTCTAAAATTTTTACAATCGATAATCTTAATCACCGCGATCATCAATCTAGAAAAAAATGGAAGTTAAACCTTAAAATTATATTATTTGAAAGGATTAAAATGCATGGTTCAAAATCAAAATCTTAAAATGATCTACCCTTGAGTTTTTTTTCTTTGTTTTCAGATTCATGATTGTGGTGGTCACGATTATCAACCTGTGAAATTTTAGATCCAAAATACATCTCTAAGATAGATGTTTAGAAGGATCATGTATCAAAACTCCATCCAACATGTGATTGTTTTTAATTTATGAATTTTATCATTATCCTAATTATTTTTAAAGTTTCAAAATTTTTATTTTTAAAATATCTGAAATTTTGGGTGCCTTCTTGGTGTTTAAGGTGCAGCAATCCCGAAGCTTGGATATTTTTTCGGATAAATTAGGACTTACCTGTGTTCAGACGGGACTCAAGCTTCTTTGTTTTCTTGGAGTTTATAATATCTTGGTCTTGACAACTAATATACGTCATTATCCTTGGGAGCTTGCTGCCTTATCACTTTAGGGTACATGTAGCTAGATTATACATAAAAGAGATCAATGAGCCAAAGGTCTTGAAATTTTTTAACTCATTGAAAGTCATGACGCGTATATATGGGCACGTTCATGAAGCTTTATGCAACGAGCATGCAACTATCCAATGCATTTGCAAGCTAGCTGCACGATATGGTTTCTTTGCCATTAGTAATGTATCTATTTGAGATCCATTGACACCATATATGTTTCTGGTACCTCTAGGGATGTAAGTGAATTCATACTTACGTTGATTTCATTACCTTATTCAGTAATCATAATTCTGTTAGATGGAAGATTGACTCTTGCATTAATGAAATTTCTAGTCCTTAAGTTTTATAGTTTTCCTTTTTCCGATAATAGGCATATTTTCTTATGTACTTGACTATTCTCAAGGATTTCCTTGGTTGTGAATATTTACCTCCAACTTTTAATATTGGTTAAGTGTATTGAGGAAATACTTATATTCTTTTCAGTGCCTTAACTCTCCTCATGCCCAAAGGGATATCGCTTTTGTGAGAGAGTCAATCCAATTTGCATGTTGTTGTCTCTTACAATTTATTGGTTATCTAGGACACAAGCACTCAGATGACAATTTACTATATTCATAGTATTTTCTCTCTCCATAGTGCCTCTTATTTATTCATTGTACACCATTGGATAACTCTCATTCAAGAGCTTATATGCAAGAACCTTCTACTTGGGTAGTGATCCTGCTTCTGGGTCAGTTCTCTGATGGTGCTCCCGCTCCCAATGTGGTTCCTCTTGGAAATTCATTTATGTGCATGTTCTGGTTTTTGCTCTAAGGGATCCCTGAGCATTTTCGGTAATGTGAACGTATGGTCGCTTTCTGTGGAGCTATTCAAGAGAGGTATCTTTCAAAAGATTGTCTCAGAGCTGACCCATTATTACTGCCATCTTGCTGCTACATTAACCTGTTTGGGATCTGGTCCTTGTACCTCATTGCAGTTATATGGGTGCTCTAGATTAGGAGTGAGGATTATTAATGGTGGTTAGTTGTTTCCATAGTCTGTCTTAGTATGATTGTATTGTTTATTTGCATTCTTTCTTTCTATCTTTTTCTCTATTTACCATTATTGACATTAAAGTTCTATAGTTTGACTCAAAGATTCATAGAATTGCATTGTAACTGTCAATTGAGGAGCTTTAATAGGCGATTGTAGAAATAAATCTACCTCAAGTATCTGCATTTGTATCTTGAGGGTGTGTGTCAACCCCAAGCATCTGTATGCTATGGAGGTTATGAATCTACTTATAAAACCAAAAAAATAAAAAAAAATAAAAGAAAGTTGGAAGCAGATCTTCTAATCGCATCTTCTTTGTTTGATGGATATATCGGCTGCAAATATTTTGGCTGGCGATAATTTGATGCTGATTCTCCAATTCAATCAATCCCACTCAACCCTTGTATGCTATATATGTCTTCCTGTATGCTGATCACAATGTTCTCTTGAAATTTGTGCTCACTTGTAATTGATGCACGCTCCATGGGTAACGGCATACTATGAAATTTTGTAACATGGGAGATATAAGGTTAAATGCATGTTACTGTTCGAAAAGCTTAACTATGTATTATGCATCTCAAGGTTTTTGGAGAAAATGTTGTGTGTGACCTGCAAATATTTGCAAACATGTGTACAGATGATGAGGGCTCACAATAGGCATTAGAATTGTAGATGTACTTGTTTGTATTCTTTGTATATGGGCATTTATGCTGGAATGCATCAGATGGATTGGTGATGCCATCTATTAGTGTTATTTGTTCATTTACAGTTTTCGGGGTTGTTTGTTTGCTAAACCTGTTTTGAGTGGTGGGTAAATGGAGTGGTAGACATGAGGCTTGAGCATAAAACTTAGATGACAAAGGAATGGACAAAACTTTATAGGTCCTCTCACTTGGGCTACATTCCTACCAGAGTTTATATAGCTGTAAGTTGCTGCCTAGGTGGCCAAGGGTCCTGGTCTCCCAGGCGTTGCCTTGGACGGACACCTTGGCAGGTGCATCATGACGTGCGGTGCAGAACGTAGTGAGTTTGGGGAGTGTCATGGGGTTTGGATTTGAATAAAAAAAGAAAAAAAAAAACCTGATAATGATTTTCTTTTAAAAACTATTTTAGTATGTTTTGTGTTCTTTTGATGTGCATACCTAATGTTGATGCATGCTTCATAAGTATATATTATTTAGAACTCTTGAGTTTGAAAACTTCAATCATTAGAAATACAAAAGATTGAAACTTCCCAAACTTGATGTTGAACTTGACATACAATAACAAAAAAATATAGAACTTTGAGCATATGAAGCATACTGCATAGGCCACATTTCTTCTTATGGATCAAACAGACCTTAAGACCTATGAATCCAGCCAATTCCCATAAGTGTCGAACAAACTACACAGAAACAAAATCTCAAATTTTAAATTGAAATTCTTTGTTAAGGTCCACAGCCTCATCACGAGCATGACAACTATCTCTATAATCATTTTTTGTTGTATATGATACCAAGCCATCATTATCAGAGTCATCGCCTCTCCTTAATATAGTGCTCTTCCTCCTTTATCTCACCTACCTTTTATATGTTGATCCACTTTTATACTGAAAATGAACTCTGCATTGTGTGTTTCATCAGTTGCTTCAATGAACTTCAAAAACATCGTGCCCGTTGGACAATTCACAATAAAGTTCATAAATAGTTCTCCTTCACTGTCAATAAATCAGTCATTATATTGCTTTAGATATTCATTTGTCAGCTCCAACTTCATCTTATGCAGGTGTTACCTCAGGTTATAAGGTGTTATACCTTCTACCAATGCTAAAACTATCCCACTACTTTCAATATAGCTTGCTAGCTTTTTAAGCTAAGGGCATTGAAAGAAATGCATTCTTGCTATATCCATTGGAACATATATTGGCATACCTGACTCCCATCCTCCTGGTTGAAGTGATTCTTATAGTAGTTTGCTCCTACAACATGGGGTAAGATGACAATCCTTATGCCTTTTTGTGCGAGGCTTCTCCCTGCCCAGACACATCTTTAGACATAACATTCTCTTCATAATTTTTCCTTATATTGTAGTTCTTCTTGTGCCACACTTCATATTGGCCAACATTTGTCTCTCAAGGTCAGCTGGTATATTGCCATGTATGGGGCTACATCACCTCTAATACTGGCCAAATGTTTTATATTTTTATCATTTGCATCAAGCAAACAGGCATATTTCGAGCCTGTGCCACTTCTTCTTATTTAAACTAGAACATGACATCACCAAAAGTTTATAAAGAAGACTTCACCACCAAAACAGGGAACAAATCCGAACCTCTAACCTTGTAAAAGAAAAACCCATTCCTGAATACATGCAACATATCAAAATCCAATCTTGAATACTGATGGGTCTTTTGCTGTTTCCTTCCGCCGTTAGACAATCAAAGACATCGTACAAATTTGTAGTAGAGCAAGAAATCACCCAAACAAAAATCAGATCGCCCAAATTTGGCAAGAAAAAATTAACCAAAAGCAACTACAGGCGAAATTACTAGATATCAAGTAGGGGTGGCAATAGACCCAGATCTGAGCCGGGACCCGACGTTCGAACTTGACCATGGTCTGGATATGGGTTCAAGAATTGGACCCGGGGGATTGCATCCGCATCCATATATTGGACCCAAACATTATTCGTGTTGGGTCTGGTGAAAGCACTATTCGGGTTTAGGTCCATTTGGACCCTACCCGGACCCAACCCAAATAGTGTTATTATATAAATAATATTTCATATATAATATTTTAATAGTATTTAATTGATATTTAAATGAATAACTATAGATTTTTAGTTATAATATTAAATAAGACATGTATATAATTAATACAACATTTAAATATATTTAGATTAAAATATATTTGAATATTTATATATATATATATATATTGGTCAGGTCTAGGTCTCGGTCTAGTCAAGTCCAATCAGCTCTGGGTCCGGGTCCTGCCAGATCCGATCCGTTTCCACCCCTAATATCAAGAAATAATTGCATAAAAAAGAAAGCATGAATGTACTAAAATAAAAGAGTTGATTGATATTGAAGAGCTTTATAGATGAACCAGTAAACAAATGCGCAAGTAATTTATACTAAAAAAACAAAAAACAAATATGAAGGTAATCTAATGCTATGAACACCTAAACAAAAGAACCATGATTGCGTCAATGCATGGATGATAGCATTTTTCCCATGGGAATATGAAGGTAATCTAATGCTATGAACAACTAAACAAAAGAACTATGATTGCATGAATGCATGGATGATAGCATTTTTCCCATGGGATTTATTGTTAAACACATGATTCTTTTAGAGAGAGAAAATGCGTAAGGGAGGGAAGGGAGAAGCTCTTTCTCTATTTCCCGTCCCCTAGCCTCCCCTCCAATCCTTTAGAGAGAGAAAAAGATAGAGAGAAAATACACTAGGAAGAGTGACCGTAATTTTAAATTTTTTTTTTTTTTTTTTGAACTTTCTCTTTTCATTTAATGAGGTTATTCTTAGTCAGACCATCAAGAGGCTATGCTCAAGAAGGTAAAAACAAAACTTTTCACTCTTAAAACTCACAAAATACAAGATCAAAGTCAAATATACAGCCACTATATCTTAGGCAAAAGCCTCAAGTACTAATTTTCAAAAAAACTTTTGACTCTCTTTTCATTTAATGACGTTATTTTGTGTCAAGACCATCAAGAGGCTATGCACAAAAAGGTAAAACAAAACTTTTCACTCTTGTTGTTTTTTAGTTTTATTTTTTTCAATAGATTGAGGGAGTTACATTTTGAAGGTATTAAATTGGGGTTGTCAGTGGCAGGAATGAATACCATGATGTGGTAACTGGTGTGGGGATACTACCACCACGACCCCAACCCCTTTCTTAACTTTTCACTCTTAAAACTCACAAAATACAAGATCAAAATCAAATATACAGCCACCATATCTTAGGCAAAAGCCTCAAGTATAAAGTTACAGTGACTCCAAAAAACACAAACATACACTTCAATTAGCCTTAACAAGTTTTCCCACGAACTATCATAGAGATTGAGCTAGAGCTTAACTATATTATAAATACAAATCAAAAAGTAGAATGCTACTTTTGATTTACAACTCACTCCAAATGCATGAACACAAAATACATAGTACTTTAAGTTCAATCTCTACAACACAAATTCTCATAACAAATGTGCACATGTACTATAGCATGGGAAACCAAAAAAAAAATTCTCAGAGGTACCTGGATTACCTCCCCTAGGTTATGACCTCCCGATAGCACAAGATTCAAGAATCAAATTTAACCACAAGGGAAGCAATGCACCAATACAATTCTGTACCACACTAGAGGTGTTAACAACAATGTATGCTCAACAAAATCAAGGCCTAAATTAACCACGTGTGGGATATGATAAGAGCTTGGGCATGTGAGAGAAATAGATGAGTAGTTTAGAGATCAATGCATGTTATGATCATTTCGAGTGACTTAGATAACATGAGTTTAAAGAGGGCTTGAATAAGTATGTTTCTAGGGCAATAGATAAGCTTTTTTCTCACTGATTTTCTATCTAAATCACAGAAAATTTCAGGTAGAAGAAGCCTAGGGAAATAGATCAAAACTGTGCAGGGGTGTCAAAGCATACTCTACACATGAAGCCTTATGTGCTAGTATTGAGTGGACAAAAGAAAAGAGATTAAATGGACCAAAGGATGGGAGTTACCTTGTTGTTAATGTTGATTTACAACAAGAAGATGATGGCTAAATGGTGAGAAGATGATGTCCTTTAAGTTGGATGCAGATTGCTTCAAGGGTATGGAGGCCTCTCTTTTCAATGAACTATTCTTGAATAGACAAAGGAAATGGGGCGATAGGAGTTACCTTGCTGTTAATGTTGATCTACAACAAGAAGATGAGGCCTTTAATTCGGATGGAAATGGCTTCACGGGTATGTATAGAACACTCTATTTTCAATGCACCATTCTTCACATAAGTTCTCTCTCACATGAAGGAAATTGTTTAAGGCAACCAAGAAAGGTGGGGCCATGCCACTCTATGCCTCTCTGACTCTTCTCTAAGCATGTAAAAGTTTGAGAGATATTAGGTCAAATGTGTATTTATGATAGTTGGTACTGCAGTTTTTTCATGTGATTAAATTTGAGCTTTAGATTAGGTCATCCAAACGATGAGAGAGGCATATGATCTTAGCCTTAATCAATACCATCTATAGCTATCATAAGAGGGTTGTAATTAAACATCACTATCACCAGACGAATCCTAAATTGTCTCCAAATTTCCCTTGGTTGAATTTGAAAGTCATTTCATTTATAAAACTTTAATTTTTAGATGCCATCAATCCACACCACCGAATTTCCAAATCAATGCAGAAGATGAAATCATTCTCATTCTCTCTCTATTTGGAGCATCCCACTCTTCTATCCTCTCTCAAACTTTTCCTAATGTTTGAAATTTGAAATTGAAACAATCTCATTTGATGTGTCAGTATCCACATGTTGTGTCATACTCACACACTTGGTGACATAAACTCATCCATGTGTGTCATAGTACATACAAGCAACCAATGGTAGATAAACACACTATGAAATGTTTTTTGATCTAAAGTTCTATTGAACAAAATTTCCTCATTTTATATAAGAAGTATTTCATAGTGTGTTGATCATCCATTGGTTGCTTGTGTGAGTTATGACACACATGTGTAATTTATGACAAGTGTGTGGTTATGACATCACATGTGTGGAAAGTGACATTGAAAGAGATAGTCTTGCTTTCAAATTTGAATTTTAATAAAGGGAGAGACACTTAAGAGGGTGGGATGCCCCACATAGATAGAGTATGTGTGTGTTTAAATCTTAAGCATTATTTTGAAAATTGAAGGGCGATGGTCATGGCATTTAAAACTTAGGGGTTTTACATATGAAATGCAAATTCAGCAAAGGTAATTTGTAGTTTTTTGAGAATGCTAGCTTAAATTGATTAGAAAGATGGGCAATCCACACCACGGATGCTCTGCAGTTCAAAGAAATAAAAAATCTTTCTCAAGGAAGTTTACAGTCAAAAAAGAAAAAAGAGTGCCTTCTAGGCGAAGGTTACAGCCAAAAGATAGTCCAGCGTCGATATCTAACAAAAAAGTAGTAGTTTAGGACCCAGCCGAGGTCGCCGCTAGTTTAGCTAGGGTGTATGCTGCCTGGTTGCCTTCCCTCCATGTATGCTTTCAAAAGACGAATGTATCCTTGCAAATGTGGTTAATTTCGTCAATAAGATGAGCCAACTGCCATGGTGGAAGAGTAGAGGTAGAAGCCCAAGTTATGACGTTCTTGGAATCACCCTCTATAGTGAGAGATTCGATTCCGAGAGGTATTGCAAGTTTGAGACGTTTCCAGCAAGGCGATGGCCTCAGCTTTGGTGGAGTCAATATGGCCTATAAACTTGGATATAGAGGCCAAAGTGGTGTCGTTGTGATCTCTGAGTATCGCACCAGCACCTGAGGGCCTTGGGTTACCCAGAGAACAACCATCGAAGTTTAGCTTGAAAGTGCCCTGCGAGGGAGGTCTCCATAACACTGCCCTGGAAAGGCATTTGCTATTGTGGAGGAGGGCAGCCTCCCAATTTTGGACAAAGGCCGTAGCAGACAGACCTTTGCAGCACTTATGATTGGTCTCCCAAAAGATCAGCGTGGACTTGATTTTGAGGAAGGTGTTGTTCCGTTCTATCCAAATGGCCCAAATGGCACCTGCCACTGTCCATTTCCACAGTAATATGCCTACCTTGGCCCACGGGAAAGGCTGGACAACAGAGATAATGTTAGGGATAGTAGCTGATAGCACCCATTGGACTTTGAAGAGGTGAAGGATTCCCCCCCCCCCACAAGTTAAAGGTGAAAGGGTAATGTAGGAATAAGTGGGCATTTGTCTCCTCATCCGCCATACACAGAATACAGCCGTTGGGAATGGGAATACCCCATCTTTGCAGCTGGTCTACAGTGAGAGCCCTCATTGAAAGAGCTATCAACATGAAAATCTTCAGTTTTGGAGGTGCAAATGAAGACCATGCCTGTACCACAATAGAAGTAGGGGCAAGAGGGAAGACAGGAGGCTGCGCCAACTTTTGATAGAACGAAGCCACCGAAAAAATCCCTGACGCTACCGAAGTCCAAATAATGTTGTCTTCGCCATGAAGGGCTAGGAAACACCCTTATAGTTTGGTAGAAAGAGTTGCAATTGTGAAAGTTCATCGTTTATGGGCATCTAAAAATAGGATTCCAAGATCTTCTAGACCAGGTAATCGTTATTTCCTTAGCCACAGTAGAATCTTGAAAATGGGCCAGCAAGTAAAGAGTTGGAAATTTCTCCTTGAGGGGAATTCAATGCACGACTTGAAAGCTTGGAAGGCCAAACAAATAGATCTTCAAATCCCTGAGGATCTGCTATTAATGTCGCAAGAAGGCAACCAAGGGGAGGGTGACAGACGATAGTTGTGTCTTAAGATGTTGGTCCACAAGTGGCCGTTAAAAGTGAGCAGCCTCCAACACCACTTGCCTAAAAGGGCCAAGTTATACTTCCTCAGACTTTTGATCTCGAGGCCTCCCCACCTCTTCGGCTAACATAGCTTATCCCATTGGATGAGGTGGAACTTCTGATTTTTTGTGTCACCTGACCAAAAGAACCTTCGCATAAGCTGTTCAAGGAGGGAACAAATGTATACTGGCATACAGAAGAAAGACATTTGGTAAACTGGGATGTTTGCTAGAGTGGCCTTGATTAATGTGAGTCTACCCCCTAGTGATAAAAAGCGGCCCTTCCAACCTACCAGTTTACAGCCTACTTTGTCAACTATGTGGGACCAATCTCGCTTCTTGGGTTTAGCGATGCAAAAAGGTAGACCAAAGTACTTGGAGGGAAAATTATCCACCCTACACCCCCAGCTATTTGCAAAGGACTTGAGGGTAGGAAAATCCATTGCTACCCCCATCATTTTAGATTTATTGAATTTTATCTTGAATCCCATGGCGAATTCAAAGCATCCAGGGAACAAAAACAGATTCTCAACTGGTTCCAGGATGGCATTGTAGGAGACCAATGTGTCATCCGCGTATTGGAGACATGTTACAGTTGGGCCGTGGTTTCCAAAAGAGAAACCTTGCATGAGGCTGGTATTGAACACCCTAGAAATGGACTGGCTAAACACTTTTGCCGAAATGGCAAATAAGAAGGGGGAGAGAGGTTCTCCTTGCCTAAGCCCCCGAGTAGAGGGGAAAAAGCTTTTTGGGAATCCATTGACAAGGATGGATAAAAAAGGTTGAGAGTAGCAAGCTTTCATCCATTGACGCCACCTATTTCTAAGGCTCATTCTGAGTTGGTTTTCTTCCAAAATATCCCAATCGACATGGTCATAAGATTTTTCCCAGTCCAATTTTACTACAAGGCCCGGTGTCTTTGCCAAATGATGGGTATGGATACACTCATGGGCTACTAGAGCCCCATTGAGTATCTGTCTATTTTTTATGAAGGCACTTTGGCTCGGAGAAATGAATAAGGTAGAACAGTTTTGAGGCGAGAGGCCAGAACTTTGGATAAGATTTTGTAGGTGGAATTAACCAAATTGATAGGGTGATAGTCTTTGAGTTCTTTGGCCCCCTCAATCTGGGGGATCAGGGTTAAGAAAGTGATGTTCATGGACCTGTGAATGACCACCCTTAAGTGAAACTCTTCAAAGAGGGAAAGAAAATCACCTCGAAAAGTTTCCCATAAAGTTTTGAAAGGAAATAAGGGGTATCCGTCTGGGCCTGGGACCCTGTCTGAGTCCAATTGAGACGAATCCTCGAGGATCTCTTCTTCGGAAAAGGTCTTTCCAGCCAGATTGCTTTCTCTGAAGGTAAAGGAAGGAAGGATAGATCCCTCATAACGGACCTAGGCCTCGTAGGGGCTGAAAACAGTCTTTGGAAAGATTTTCACCCACCATCAGGTGAGAGATAGTGTTGTCCCTTCATCTACAGTTCGCAATTTTATGGAAGAAACCAATGTTTAAGTCGCTAGCCTTCAACCACTTAATCTTAGACCTTCGATACCAAAAGATCTCCTCATTTTTTAGGGTAGATTAGTATTCGAACTTTAGATGATCCCTCGACTGGGCTTTGATCACTTAAAGGGGTATGGATTCTTCGGTAATATCCAAGGCCTGGATATCCTGAAGCAAGGACTGTTTCAGGGTCTCGAAAGAACCAGGAAGTTGATCAGAACAAGCATTTAGATTCCCTTTCAGTAATTGAAGCTTGCGCTGAATTTATAGTATCAGACCACAATTGCCACCAAGAGGGGAGGAGATTCAGTAGTGAAGACTCTTCCAGCCAAGTCAATTCAAAACTGAACGGTTTAATGCCCCTAGATGCAGGGTTCTAATTGAGTAAGATGGGGTAATGATCAAAATGGGGTAATGATCAGAGGTTGGGTTTAGGCGAGGCGCGACATGGGTACTCGGAAAAGAAGCATCCCACTCCAAACAAACCAGGAATCCATCAAGTTTAGAAAGTGTGGGTGATATGGAGTGGTTGGACCAAGTAAATTGGGAACCTTGAATAAGAAGGTCTAGCAGATTGTTTTGGGCTACAAAATCCGAGAAAAGGTTCATGGTAGGTGAGATTCTGTTGGAATTGTTCCTTTCAGAAGACCATCTGGTGACATTGAAATCCCTCCCCCCCCCCCCCCCCCCCCCCCCCCCTCCCCCCCAAGCACCAATGGGATAAGGCAGGGCAACTAGGGTGTTGAGCTCATCTCAGAGCAAAGGTATGAGAGAATCATTATTAGGCCCGTAAATTGCGGAAAATTTCTATGGGAGACCATCGGGAATCCTAAAAAAGAGGATGAGGAGAACAAAGTGCATGGGACGTGGGGTCCCAGGTCACCCAAATGCCTCCTGAAGCCCCTTCCACCAAAAGGATCAGGCAATGATAGGGGTGACGA
Organism: Amborella trichopoda; assembly: GCF_054954075.1. Lineage (NCBI taxonomy): Eukaryota > Viridiplantae > Streptophyta > Magnoliopsida > Amborellales > Amborellaceae > Amborella > Amborella trichopoda. The sequence goes on along the minus strand of NC_142337.1, from coordinate 21,342,581 downwards.
CCCCAGAGCTGTCGAATTTGAGCTAAAGAGGGGGAGGGCAATTTAGTTTCAGTTACCCCTAAGTTTGCAACAACAACCTTTGACTGCTTGCTTTTTGTGGGGCAAACCTAGCCCATGAATATTCCAGGATAGAATAAACATTAAGGTAATGAATGACAAGAGGTGATCCTGGGGGACCGCCTAATGAAGCTCCCTGAGTAGGGCAACTGAAAGGGTAAAGGAGAGTGAAGGATAGAGCTAGTGGAACCTCTATTGTAGTTCACAGTACTGGCCAAATTCAAAACCTCACAGCTAATCTTCTTACTTACCTGGAACCGAGTTCTCACATTAGCATTGAAGAATTCTTGCAATGGGCCTTTTGGGCCTCTGTGTGGAAAGCCCATGACTTCCATCACACTGAGAATCCTCCCCTGAGCAACATCGACCCCATCCACATAACTGGACGTAACCAAGGGAGGAGAGCGTGGGTCACTAAAAGTATCCACTAAAACCGAGGAGCTCTAGCCCGCAGATGGGCTCGAAGAGGTCTGAGTAGGTATGAGTGGCAATCCCCTGGGAGAACTTCCTATGGGGCGCAAACCGTCTTCAAGAGTAGGCTGAAAAATAACAGAGTTCAAACCGTAAGGGAGTCTCCCAAGCCATGTAAAATGGGCCTAGGTTCAGCCAAACCTTCGGGGACAGTAGAAGGGGAAAGAGGGGTAGGGGTAGAAGGTAAAGAGATGGACTAAGGACCTCAGAGATGGGAGTAGGGTCAAGGAGGAGCGACAATACCACAGCGAAGCCTAAAAAGCTATGATGAGACCTGAGGAAGAGTCGAGGAGCAGGAGTCGAGAAGCATGGAGACAACTACTGCGAGAGCTCAGGATCAAAATGCGAATCTAGGGGGGGCCTGAGAAGACGTGGGGGGTGAGAAAATGGGTAGCTTGGGGTTACAAGATGTGGAGAAGATAGTGGTGGCGGACAATGTTTCAAAAAGCGCTAGGCGGCACCTAGGCAGTCGGGGGGGTCCAGGCCGCCCAGCGCCTAGGCGGGCGCTCAAAACCTGGGCGGCCCAGTAAAATTTTTTTTTATTTTGGGCTTTCTCTCTCTAAAATAGCCTCTAATGATTTTTAGGTTCATCACAATTTTGCCCCTTTAGTATTAAAAAAATGACTCAAAAATACCTTTAAGGAGTCGCATTTCCACCCAAGGCCCTGAGCGGCCGCCCGCCTAGGCAGGTTCAGGCGGGCGCCCAAGGATATCCGCCTAGGCATTGGGCCGTCCGCTTTTTAAAACTATGGTGGCAGATAAATGAAGACAGGGGTGTGTGGAGTAAAACCAGTAAGAAAGGAGACAACAATGGGGTCATATGGGTCTTCAGGGAAGCTAACGATGATCGAAGGGGCCATAAGAGGAGTGGCGAAGAAACTTGGGTCCAATTGTTCGAAGGGTCAGAAGCACTCTGAATCTCCTTCGAGGAGGTAGGGGAGCCTTTGACATCGACGAAGCAACTGCAGGGTGGTGAAGCCGTGGACCAAGGGATGAAAACTTGGTGAAAAGCTCCATTAACTTCGAGCCAAATGAAAGCAGGAATGGTCCTAGGATCCAGAAACTCAATAACCATCCGCAACGAGCCAAGAGGAAGGCTATCTAAAGACTTCCATTGCATCGCTATGTAAGACCTACAGGCCTCGGCAATGGCCATGAAAGTGTCCACGCACAAGGTATGCAGTGGGATAGCCGAGAGCTTTAGCCAAACTTTCAGATGAGATAGGCCTCCAGATCCTCTGACCATCTATCAAGGTGTAGAGAAGCATTGTGAAAGTAGTGCACAGACGTGCTCCCAAGGACGGCAGAAGAACCATCAACGGAGAGGAAGGAGAACAGATATGAGTCATTAGAAAGTTGCCCGCATGCCAAGCCTGGTTCCTTCCACAGAGCCCTGCACCATTTCTCGATGCCCTTGGAGTCGTCTCTGTGAGGGTGAAAGACCCCCACTAGAGAAGACCTAAACTGAAGGGCGAGGTTAGAGGAGGATGAAGGAGAGATAGAGATGTGTTGGAAGAAGAGCAGGAGGATGAGAAGTGGAAGGTAGTGGGGGAGGGGAGGGTATCGGCTTCATGGCTAGGTGATGGTTTTCATGATCATTGGTAATTTGTAGTTAATTTGGTGATAATGGTGAATTAATCTTAACCCTCCTATGATAGCCATGGATTGTGTTGATTAAGGCTAGGATCAAAGGTCTCTCTCGACCTTTGGATCGCACGGACCCAATCTAAGGCTCAAATTTGATCATACCAAAATCCACACTACCAAACATTATAAATTCTCTTTAACCTAGTCTCTCTCATAGCTTTTTAACATACTTTAAAGAGAGCAAGAGAAGCTAAGAGTGGCACACCCGACCTACCTTTATTGCCTTAAAAAAAAATCTTTATTAGAGGCTTCATGTGAGGAATAATGCATTGAAAAGAGAGTGATGAACACACATTGTTAAAGCCATATGTATGCAACTTGCAGGGTTTCACTTTTTCACCATTTGGGCATCCTTTTCTTCTTGTAAATTTATACTAACAACAAAGTAACTCTTTCCTTTTGGTTCACTTTGCTTCATTTGCTTGCTCTATTCAACACTAGCTTATATGGCCTCATAAAAAATGTAGAATACGTCTAGACCACCTTGCATAGTTTTTTATTTATTCTTTTTGGGTCCTTTTGAAATTTTTCGAATTCTTTCACAGAAAAACAATGAGCAAAAAGTTCATTTATTGCACTACTATTTTGAAGTCTTACTATGCCCATCTTGTTTAAGTCATTCATCTTGTTTCTTGCGTGCACTTACCTCTAAACTATTCAGTCATTTCTCCCATATGCCAAGCATTCTATATTTCTTCCACGCTTGTTTGACACAAGCCCCATACCATTGAGTTTTCTTTGAGAATAATAACCTTTTGGTGTGGTTGAATTTTATCATGGTGCATATTATTTGAGACTTGTATTTTGCACTATCAAAAGGGGGTCATAACAAAGGTTGTAATTAAATCCTTGGGGATTATCTAGGTACCACTGAGAATCTTACACTGGCTCCCACGCCATACTTACTTGTGCACATTTGTCATATTAAGTTGCTTTATAAGAGCTCCATGGTGACGTCTCTGACTCCATTCTTACTAAAGGGTAGGGGCCCAAATCCCCACTGACTTACCACTTTACGAGAATGGCTTGGGGCCTTGGCGGTAGTATTGTTGACCCCTCTGGAGAGGTCTCTAACTCCATTATCACCAAAAGGTAGGGGCCCAAATCCCCACTGACATGCCGCTTTCGAGAATGGCCTAGGGCAGGGTAGGGGCCCAAATCCCCACTGACATACCACTTTAGAGAATTGCCTAGGGCCTTGGAGGTAGTATTGTCGAGCCCTATGGGGAGGTCTCTGAGTCCATTTTCACCAAAGGTTAGGGGTTCAAATCCCCACTGACATACCACTTTTGATGAGGTCTCTGACTCCATTCTCACCAAAGGGTAAGGGTCCAAATCCCCACTTACTTACTACTTTGATGGTGAAGCAGAAAAGAAAGGTATTCATCTTGTCAAATGGAGGACAGTATGTCTCATTCAAGCTGAAGAAGGCCTTGGGGTACGGGAAATGGAGGACTTCAATATCGTAGGAATGATGAAATTAGCATGACGAATTTTGGAAAACCCATCTTCGTTGTTGGCCCAGTTCTTCAAACATCGCTACTTTAGGAATTCTTCTATATGGGAGGCTGAAGCAAAAAGAGGATGTTCTAATGCCTGGAAGGGAATTTTACTTGGCTTGTCGCATTTGAAAGACAATAAACAGTGGAATATTGGTAATGGTCAGATGGTGGATTTCTAGGTTGATCCATGGTTAGCAAGTTGGTGATTATTAGAGTTATATGGGAATACCATTCAAGAGGATTGGGCTATTGCTGGGAGAAGGGGGTTTCAAACTTTATAAGACAAGCACTTCAATCCTGGGTTTTGCTATTTCTTGCATCTTATGCTTGGGGAGATATATAGAGGGAAGTTGAGAACTGCACTATTCCTCTACAGCCCAAGAAGGATTCATTAGCCTGGATTCACGCTGTTGATGGTCTTTTCTCTATTAAAGGGGCATGGGATTTTATTAAGCATCAAGGTTCTTCATATCTTATTTCCCATACACTTTGGTCTTCTAAATATCACCCACGGGCGAATAGTTCTCATGGTTATCCTTGCATAATCGTTTACCCACTTCTTTTTTATTGTAGTAGCAGGGCATGCGGTTGGATTCTTTATGTCCCTTCTATAGCAACCATGATGACAACCTCGTTCATCTATTATTTCAATGTTCTTTTGCTCATGGAGTATGGAGATCATTAGCTTGGAGATGTGGAAAATGGTTCATCCTCGACACTTTTGCCCTTGTGATACTTAGGTGGTGGTTGCTTTTCAAGTTTAAATGTCATGGTCTCTGTAATATCTGGTCTTCCGTTTTTTACCACTATTTAGTTTTTATGGGAGGAGCACAACAAGAGGGTCTTTGAGTCAAGGCCCACCAGGAGTGAACACCTTGTGAAATGGATTACCTTACATGTTCAGGCACTAGTAGAAATTAAAAAGTGGTCTTTCCATTTATCAGAAAAGGCCATTATAGGTAATCTTCAGATAAATTGGCTTCAACAGAAGCCAGAATCTCGTATTCCGGTGGTGTGGTCATTTCCTGAGGTTCAAAATTACAAGCTCAATATTGATTGTGTTTCCTTGAGAAATCCAGGTCCAGCAGGTGGTGGTGGAGTCAGTGAAGGTGGTTTTGTTGCAGCTTTTGCAAAGCATTTTGGATTTGCTTCTAATAACCAGGCAGAGTTTTTGGCCCTTGAAGAAGGCGTTCAGTTGGATCATCAGAGGAATTGCTTTCCAATTCAGATTGAAAGCGATTCAGCCCTACTTGTGAAAGTCCTTCAGAATCAATGTTGTGCTCTATGGCGGCTACAGACAATTGTAGATAACTATCATACTAGACTTTCTATGTGGCAATGGTCCATTGCACATATTTTTCGGGTGTCAAATATGGTTGCTGATGCACTCGCTAAGAGTGCAACTGTTGGCCCTGGTGCTCCTGTGTGAGGCCGTAGACCACCAGATTTTTTTTCTCCTCTTTTACTACATGATCTGGCCCGAATGCCCTATTACAGGGTTGTACATTAATTGTTCCTCTTTTTACATATTTTAATAAAAAATAGGGTAGGGGTCCTTCTCCCCCACTGACTTAGCCAAAAAAGTTGCTTTGAAAGAGATTGGGCTTAAGTGTCATGTAATTTTATATTTATGAGTTGTAATTCCACTTGTATTGACATGTATGTCATATTTGAGTTGGATTTTGTGATTTTTCAAACTTAATCTTTATTTTAGCAAGTGGGTAAAGTCGCTAGGACTAATTGAAGTGTCTTTTGTTTATTCAGAGTCATCGTAATTTGGTTTTGAGGCATTTACCCAAGACAATATGGTTGTAAATTTCATTTTAAGGTTGTAAGTTGTGCATTTAAGAACAAAATTTTTTGTTTGTACCATCTTGGATGAGCCTTTTGACACTCTGATAGAAGAAGACAACAAAAATACATCAGAACTGCGCAAACGTGTATAGGCATGCTGTGCAAGAGTAGCTGAGCATGCTCTGTAGATGAAACCTTATGAGCTAGTATTGAATGTACAAAGAAAATGAGGCTAAATGAACCAAAAGATAGGTGTTACCTTGCTATTAATTTTGATTTACAACAAGAAGATGATGACTAAATGGTGAGAAGATGATGTCTTTTAATACAATATTCTTGAATGGACAAAAGAAATGAGGCTAAATGGAACAAAATATAGGAGTTAGCTTGTTGTTATTATTGACTCACAGCAATAAGGTGGCCAAATGGTGACAAGATGATGTCTTTTAAGTTGGATGCAAATAGCTTCAAAGGTGTTTATTAGGCACTCTCTTTCAATGCACTATTTATGGCAACCAAGAAAGGTGGGGGGTGCCACTCTTTGCTTCTTTTACTCTTCTCCAAATGTATAAAATGATTAGAGAAATTAGGTTAAATTTGTATTTATAGTGGTTGATAGTGTGGATTTTTTGTGTGATTCAATTTGAGCTTTAGAATAGGTCATCCAAAGGTGACAGAGGCTTCATAACTATCATTATCATAGGGTTGAGATTAAATATCATTCTCACTTTAATTATTTCTAAATTTTGTGGTTGAATTTGAAATTCATTTCATTTGTAAAACCTTATTTTTTAGATGCCATCAATCCACGCCATGGAATTTCCAAATCATTGCACAAGATGAAATCACTCACCCTTTATTTGGTGCGTTCCACCCTTCAATTCTCTCTCTAGCTTTTCCCAAGGTTTGAAATTTGAAATTGAATCTATCTCTTTCAATGTGTCACTGTCCACAGATGTTGTGTCATATACTTACATACTTGGCGTCATAAACTTGTACATGTATGTTGTAGTTCACACAAGCAACCAATGTTAGATCTACATAGTCTGAAATATTTTTTGTTCTGAAATGCTACTAGACATAATTTCCTCATTTTATGCAAAATATCCTAGATACTTTATGTGTGCACACACTCACACATGCCAAAAACACTTCAAAACATAACACACTTATCCATAATAAGCGGTCTCACCAAACAACTAGGGCACACCACTCATAAGCAGCCATATCACCTCCACATCAGCCACGTGGAGTGACGTGGCAGCCACATGGGGGCTACATGGTAGACATGAAGAAACCTTCAGTCCAATTGTTAAGATTGTGATAGTATGTACTATTTTATCATTAGCTTTGGCCTATGATTGGCCACTCGACTAGCTGGATGTAAAGAATACATTTCTTCACAGGGAGTAAAGAGAAGAGGTTTACATGGAGCAACTACCAGGGTTTTCCTAAATAGATTCAAGGGAGTATCTATGTAAATTGAATCGCTCAATTGAAGCAAGCATTAAGAAAATGATTTTGAAATTTAAAAAATGCATTCCTACCTTGAAAGCCACCGTAGGCGCTACCCTCTGGACCATCAGGAAGGAATGCAACAACATAATTTTCCAGGGTGAGATTGCTCCCTCATATAAGATCATCGAGTTAATTAAGGACTCCGTCACTTTTTGGGCTACCAACAATAGCCTCTTCAAACTCATCCCGACAGTGGATTTTTTCATGAACTGGGTCCACATCCTCAACCATAGGTCGAGGAAGGTGCCTCAGTCGGCTCTTTGGCGACCTCCCGAGAGAGGAAGTGTCAAACTTAATTTCTATGGATCATCCCTGGGTAACCTTGGCCTGGCGGGTATAGGAGGAGTTTTGCGAGATACTGAGGGTCTCATTCTTTAATCCTATTCCATGTCCATCAGGAGAACCGACTCAACTGAGGCCAAAGCATGAGCTCTACTTGAAGGCCTCAAACGCTACGACAACTCATGGAGTCATCCCCTAGTCGTAGAAGGGTATGCCCAGAATGTTATCTCCTGGGCTTTTGGCGCAGCCCAACCACCATGGAGACTTTGGCATGTTTTTTATGAGATTTATGATCATTGCGCTGGTACGCCGGTCTTTTGGATGCATATGTGGAGGCAGGCCAACCAAGTTGCGAATGATCTAGCCAAACAAGGAGCGGCTTCGGGTCTACTCTTGGGTTAACAGTGTTCTGATTGATGGATGTTTTGCCCCTACTATGTTAGGTGGCTTAACTTTTCATTTTTAAGCGTTTTCCGTTTTTTCCTTTTGATCACCAGTCTCAGTGACATTTTATGTTTCGACGCTTTGGGTCCCTTTTGTATTTCTCTTATCCTTCAATGCAATGTTAACAGTATCCAAAAAAAAAAAAAAGTTTCCAAAATGCATTAAAGGAGAAAAAAAAAAGTTTCCAAAATGCATTAATGGAGAGATGATATGGCAAAGCAGCAGATTACCACTTCCCGTTCATCCAAATAAGTGGTGCATGTATTATAGTTGTTCTATTAGAACTACAGGTATATCATATTTGTTGATTTGTTGATGTGAAGAGATTTCTTAACAACCTAGGTACTTTCTTGGGATGGAGGCAGATCGAGATGCCAATACAATTAAGTTGTCTTAAGAAAAGTATGCCTTACATTTGTAACAAAAAACTGATAAGGTGAATTGTAAGCCTTTTAGAACACCGGTTGCAATGAATAAAAGGCTAAGTAGGGATGAAGGGCATTGTTAAGCGACCAGAGAATTACAAGAGTATTGCGGGGGCTTTATAGTACCTCTCACTAACACGACTATACATATCATATACAGTGAATCAGGTATGTCAGTCTATGCTTATGCCCACTTCGTCCTATATGGAATCCTTTAAGAGAATAATCGGATGCATAAAATGAACAATGAGCCATGGCATGGTCTATCATAAAAATAATTTGAACAATTTACAAATTGAATTGATAATGGGATATTCAGATGCTGATTGGGCTGGTGACCCAAATTCAAGAAAGTCAGCCTCAATATTTTGTGTTTATCTTGGAAAAAACTTGATACGATGGAGAAGTAAGAAATAGAAGAGAGCAAGTAGCCAGATCAAGTACTGAAGCTGAAAGTCGAGTGTCAAGAACTATTATATCCGAGATGTCATGGATCTACAGTCTGATGACCACATTGGGCATGGAAATTCAAAGACCCACAGTGTTCTTTGATGACAAGAGTACCTTAGCCTTGGCAGCAACTCCAGTATTTCATGATCGATCTAAACATATTTAGCTTGATTATTATTTCATGCAGGAAAGGAATGAAGCTGAAGAAATTGAGGCAAGGCTCGTGGAGCAAAAGATCAACTAGCAGACATATTTAAATGGGTCATCAAAGGAACGACATCAGTATTTGAAGGACAAAGTTGTACATTGTACAACTTGAGTGTTATAATTTGCCCTAATTGGTTAGGAGTATATTGGTAATTTTATGTACTGCTGTACCTTATTCTTTGCATTTGTAATTCATGTTCATTGTAAAGGATAAATATGAAATTTTTGGATTTATTTCTACCTTATCTAACCGTCAATTAATTAGGGTTAGCAACAATATAAAATATATCTTTCAGTGCAACCCCATTCAAGAATGAATTAGAGGTCACGTGATTCTACTTTGGCTTCCTCTTTATCTGTCTCTACCTGTGCCACAACTTGTTCTTCTCAGCAGTATTCAATGTGATACTTTAACAGCTACCTGGGCAACCCTGGTCTAGATGGCTACGGTGGAATTTACTAGGACCACCAAGGGTGCATATTCTCTCCCTTTTTGAGATTCATTGGCTCCCTGATTCCACAACGATCTCCTTGAGGGTCCTTGTGATCAAGGGAGATTCATGGAATGTCATCTCCTGATCCTAAAGGTCCTTCCTTGTCCATGGCTCTCTAGCATCTATTTGACTGCATATTTGATTTGCGTAGGCCCAGTACTATCTCCTTTTGGCATGTATAGCAAGAAGCCAATGCCTAGACTGATTTGCTTGCTAAAGACTGAATGGCCCCAGGGAGTGCTAGCAGGACCATTTCGCAGCTTTTTGAGAAACAGTCCCAATTTTTGGGTTTTATGGTTTGAATGTTCGTGTGTACTTTGTTATTTTGGATTTATGCGGGCCTTCTCACCCCTTTCTGGATATTTAGAGTGCTGCGCAGTGTCCCACTCCTTCCTAATTTATGAAGTGCCTGACATGTGGGACGCCATTTTTTGATAGAAGCAGTGTCGTAGTTTTTACAAAAATGAAAATGTTAACTTCCATTCAGAAAAAAGAAAAGAGAAACCCATAGGCTTTCATAGTTTTCCTTGGGCCCAAGAAAGTGAAATAACCATGAAATTAGACTTGTGAGAAAGATGCACAAGGCACAAATATATGTGATACATTGTACAACATATACATAAAGTCAACGGGTAGCTTTAGCCCCTTGCTTGGGTTATCAAGGCATTAGTGATAGGTCTGTTGATTAACATTTGAAGTATATCTCCACTTCATCAAGGAGAATATTTGGTATGACCCATCATTATAAAACATTAACCAGCAGACGAGTGATTCGTTCATGAAATGCCTAGGTAGAGGTCATCATGTATTCATAGCATGCCAACTCTTAACTGAACCCCCTGTTGACCAGATTGAAAGCATGGAGGTGATGTGCTTCCTGTATTTCTTTATCCTTCTGAAGGAATTGTCACTCACATCTGATCTTGTAGTCTGCAATGGTAACACATAGTAGTAAGAAGCATCTAGATCTCTAACTGAATTTCCTCCTTTTTTGGTTTAGATGAATAGAGAGAAGCTCATGAAGATGGCTGGTGCTGTTCGCACTGGTGGTAAGGGGACAATGCGCAGGTGTTGTATGCATGCCTCTCTTCAACCAATTTAGGGAAATGATGGATTTCTAGCTACCATTTTGTACTTCTTGGCTTATAGCCTTTGAATTTCATGCAACTTAAATGGCCCAATAAGAGTTGTTTATTTCTTTTTAATGTCAGAAAAAAGAAGGCTGTTCATTAAGACTACCACGACTGATGATAAGAGACTGCAGAGCACCCTCAAAACGATGACCTAGTCATTAAACATCTTAAAGGATGACCTAGTCATTCAATTCGTCAATCCCAAAGGTTCTCTCTCTCTCGACTGATGATAAGAGACTGCAGAGCACGCAAGAAGCTTTGTTTTTTATATGCCCTGAGTTCTACAGGGACTAGCGAAGAAGGTTACTTGGAGTAAACTCAGTGAAGTTTGAAAACACTAGCTCAGTCTATGGAGGTAGAGAGGGGGTGTAAGGCCATGTGATAGGTGGAGGGAGGGGAAGTAGAAACTGGGAAATATGCGGATTCCTGCCGCACAGCTTACTTTTATTACAGAACATTACATATCTGATCTACTCTATGCTATCCCTCAGATTTCTCTAGTCAACGGACAAGGGAGAGAGTAGAAAGAGCACAATAGCCTCATCTGATAATAGAGTATGCATGCCCAGTTAAAATTATTGGTAGTACCGGTTCTCCAGCGAGTGGAATTAAATGAATGAGGAACTGATGAGAAAAGCTCAGGCAATGCAATATTTGGTGGACTGACAGAGCTGAGAAGCTGCTGGGAATGCATGGAAGGGACGAAAAGAATGCTTCTTCTTCTTACCTCTTTTAATCACTTCTTTGGCTCAGGGCCAAATAGGCTCAGGGTGAGAAACATGAGAAGCACATTTCGGTACCAGACATCATATTCAAAATAGGGCTCTCTGCGAGTTCATCTCAGTGAATGCTAGTGAGAGAAACACAAGATTATATTTATTGAGATAAATCAAACTAAGAAGATGGGTTTCAGTCTAAACTAGTTGGCTGAAATGCAGGGTTATTCATTAAGAGAAACCAAAATAAGAAACAAGGTTTCTGCAACTGTGCTATAATGATAGTAAGGAAGGAAGCATTTCAATAGGAGAATGGTTTTTAGGATTTTAGATTTAGGGCAAGGATAAAAGTTCTTTGAGGGCTCCTGATTGACTCACTCAGGTGAACAAGAAACCCTAAAAAGTTGCCTCCTTATAGAGAAGAAAGGTAACGGTGGGGAGAGAGAGAGAGAAAGAAAGAGAGCTATTCAGGTTTAGAAGAGGCAGAGAGGTTTCAAGTTTTTAGAGAGATTTCAGGTTTTTTGGTTTAATGGAATTGAGTTGAATGGCAATGACTAATGAGGTTTCAGGTTTATAGAGAGAGAGGTTTTAGGTTCTTAGGTAGGGGTAAGGTTTATAGAGAAAGAGGTCCCACGTGTTTATGTTGAATGGGATTGAGTTTTTAACAGGGATTGATGGCTTTCTGGACGGGGATAGGGAGAAGTAAGGGAGGGCCTTTCGGGCTGGGTTTGGGGCTGGTAGGTTCTAGCCCGACCTAACCCGACAAAGAGCCTTTTTTTATCTTGGCCTGGGCTGGGCCAAATCCCTAAATTCCCAGCCCGAAAGCCTCAGCTAAACATCGGCAATTCTAGTGATTTAGGTGCAGAAGAAAAGACTGATGGTTCTGATAAGCCAGAAGATTTCCTACTCCTATGAGAGTATGATCTCCATTACTCCCTTGGGAAAAACTTACACTTATCTTTAAGATCCCAAAAGATTCCAAATTTTGGGGATGTGGTCTCGGAAACATAGAAATCAACCTCAAACAAAAAGATTTTGAGAAAATTGCATAAACCCTTTCAAAATCAACTTACCCTCAGGTAAGTTTTTCTAACAACTTTTTCTCCAAAACTATATTTTCTAGCAAATACCTCACCAATACACAAAGCAAACTTTTTTTTGATGAAGATACCCTTCCTATATTTTAAAAACTCATTTTTGGGTCCAATAAAAAGAAATGCTCGACCGAGGTTATGAATGCCGGATTGCCCTCTCATAATTCCATAATTACCGAATTGCATTTGTAAAAAGCCGGAGTGCCAGTCAACAGCAAAAGTCCCCGGACTGCCATAGACAAACCTCGGACTAACCTCTCTAACCGCCGGATTGCCCCTTCAAAATGCCAGACTGACTTCTCAAACTATCGGACTGACCTTCAAAATGCCGGACCGGGGCAGTTCCAATGACACTGAACACCGGACTACCCCATGAAAACGTCGGACTGTCCTTCCTTATTGTCGGACTGACCTTCAAAATGCCGGACCGAGGCAGTTCCATTGACGCTGAACACCGGACTACCCCATGAAAACACTGGACTGTCCTTCCTTATTGTTGGACTGCCCTCATAACGTCGGACTGGGGCAGTTCCAATGACACTAAAAGACAAACTGCCCCTCCCAAACGATGGACTGCCTCTTAATTGCCAGACTGCCCCTCTAAATGCCAGACTGCCCCTCCCAAACGCTGGACTGCCCCTTATAATTGCCAGACTGCTCCTCTAAACTCCAGACCGGGGCAGTTCCAATGACATCAATCACCAGACTACTCCTTGAAAACGCCGGACCGCCCTTCGTTATTGACGAAATGGGTTTGTGGAGTAAGGGAGGGGTAGTATTGTCTTTGTTTTCTTTTCTGTTTTTAGGTGGGGGTATTTTCTAGGAAATATGGATTTTAAAAAAAAGTAGTGAGGAAAGTTTAGGTGGGGGGTGAGTTGAATGAATAGTTGACTTTGGAGGAGTTTATGTAGTTTTCCACAAAATTTAACTCTTTTTATGTGCCTAAAAAAAAGGCATCCCAAGATTGCACTGGAACCATCCAATATTTGGAGGGAATGATCCAGATGTTCAAGAACTCAAAACCTAAATTTTTTTTCTTTGAAAATAATGATTTAGTTATAATTAAAGGGATTGTAAACTATGAGACCATTTATTTTTTGTACGAAATCACAATTATTTTTAGCCATTGGATGCAAAATCCAATACATGAAAGTGTTTTACAACATTTGAAAAAAATTATTTTAGACTTTGTGCCTAGACAATGACATGTCATCAACCCACCTGATTTCAAAACGGATTGTCTATGATAATTATGACCTCCTTGTATAAAAAGTAAATGGTCTCATTGTATGCTTTTCATAATTCATTGAATCCCCAATTTTTAAATAAAAAAAGATATCCCAATTTATATCTTTCCAAAAAAAATAAATATATAAAATTTCTTGAGGGAGAATAGCATGTAAAATTATGTCTAGGCAAAGGTGGCGAGCATGGTAGGTCCCTAGAGTTCCATTCTTACCAGTGCCAAGTTCACTTATTGAAATTTTATTTATTTTTATTTGTGTGTCAAAAAAAGGTTGGTGGTACGAAAGGACCATGCTTCCCACTAGCTATTATCATTCACCAAATATACATTAAAACAAGGGTGTAGTTTATATAAGGCCTCAACCTTAAGCAATTCAAGTAAGGCATGTCTCTAGATTATGCTAAAAGTTATAGTTGTGGTGCTCAAAAACTTTGTGAAGGCTTAAAAAGCTGATTTTGTGCTTAATCTTGAAATTCAAAGCTCTACAAATGTTGCAGATTGAGTAGATTGATAAATACTTGAAAATCTTGAAAACGGAAGATTTAGATAATGCACTACAGGATGTCTTGTCTTCGAAACTTGAAATCAATTGTTATTTCACAACCATACATCTCGAGATCAAGATGATCAATTGGAGGGTTTTGTTGTGTCAGAACAATTTGTTTTGATAGGTTTTAAGGTGCAATTTATTTCTACATTTTGATGTTGCCACCTTATCTGAACTTCCCTTAAAAACGACAATTGGCTCAAATCCTGCTGTCAGTGGCTTCCAAGTGATGAGAATCTGAATGCTAGCCCTAAAGCGAAAAAAAAATCTCATACCATTGATATATGTACACCTTCTCTGAATAAATAATTCTTGTACATACGAAATCATTATCCGGTGTTTAGCTCTTGTATCGTATCCTTGATTTAGCATCATCGGGAATGTTTTGCAATGAATGTTTTCATCGGTTTCCCCAAAAAGGAATCGGTTTCCCCAAAAAGGAAAGTGCTTTAGGCGGAAGCTCTTATAGTTCTACGGATTTAGGAACCAGGTTTTGATTGAAGGGATTGTATTTAATGAGATTATTTACTTTTGATGCAAGGTATATTTACAATTATTCAATGTGAAATTTGTTAGTTTGAATGTGTCACAAAGTTCAAGAAAACTTATTTTCAAATTAGAGCTCAGTCAATAGAATAATTGCTACTATCCAATTTCACAACCAATGGTCAAGATTAATGTGACCACCTTGTACCAAAAGTAAATGGTCTCATTTTATACTTTCTCTTGATTTAAAGATTAAAATAATTTAAATATATCTATAAAGAAAACAATAAAAATTAAGGGAAATCATGAATGAGCCATGATAAAATTTAGGACACTTTCTATACATTATATGATGAACTAATATTAAAGAGTTTTATTTAAAGAGTTCTATTCATTTTTAATAATAGAGGGAGATATTTTCATCTGTTTGTCAAATTTAATTAATATATGATCTCTAAGATTGGAAATGATCGTCTGGACTTATAACATAAAAGCTTGCGCCATAGTTATCAACACCGTACAAAAACGGCAGTTTGAAAGGTTAAACTACTGACTGGTGCCTTGGCCTGTCCGGTCTAGAGTGAAAATAGGGTTTGATAAAAAATATGTCAAAACGAGTATTTGACTAATTTTGGATAGTCCAGCCAATTGGTTTGGATTGGTTCAACAAGCTAAACAAAGTGGGAAACTTTTTTCTCTAATATGTTATATATTTTTAAACTCTTATTCATATGTTTTTTAATTTTCAAATTCTGGTCAAACTAGTTCAACGAACAATCATACTGCTTTTGACTGGACCAAATCCCTCACCATTCGGTAGCCGGTCCGTTCCCTGATAACACTAATTTGAGCTCATAGTAAACCCCAAAAGGTCAATAATCCAATAAAATGCAGTATCCAAAATATAAGGCCACAAATAACGAGCTCCCCCAAAAGCATATTGTACACTTAATCCCTTGAGCAAGAGATCATTTGGGAGTACTTTCTTGATCTAAAATATTGGATCTCTCTATAATAAATAGATGAATTTTATAAAGGACTAAATTTTATGCGTAAGATCTCACCATCCAAAACACAAATGGCGCCCATTCATTTTTAGGGTGCTATTATTTCAGGCATATGTAAAATGCATATTAAAAAGAAAAAGAAAAATAACGTTGATAGCTTTGGAGCGGCTACATCCCACAATTTGGGGTTGTAAAAATACTCAGGTTTTTACCCGAGGGATCCTATATCTGCGGGAGCATACAATCGTTTGACAAAATAACAAGGATAAAGTTTATATGCTGTTGCAACCTTATACTATAGAAATAAGGTGCACCTCAAAAAATTAAGTAGAAAAGAGTGTTTTAAAGTTGGAAAAATTTCTAATTGATCATCTCAATCTCGAAATGCATGGATATAAAGAAAAATAAATAAAATTTCAAGTCTTAAAAATAAGAGCAAATTATGTACGGACCATATTGGGAGGGTCTAGTACCATTTGAGGCTTTTTTTTTTTATTGTAAATTGCTCAATGAAAGCACTGGATATATGGCTATTTTTTTATAGTTCTTTGTTATCCGGTGTTCGAAATACCAATATGAGCTATCCCCAAAAACAAACTAGCCTTCTTTGAATGCAGCAGGTTCTTCCTTTGGTCAATTGCTAACATAGAACATGCTTTCCAAACATAGATTGTATTAAACCCATTACAGTTATGCCCTTCTTTCAGTAACTCTTCAGCAAATTCTATGGGGCGCTTCTCAATTTAACCGGTACTTAAATTCAACGGAGTGAGAGAGAGAGATGAACAAAACCAACAAATTCAATTTTTAAGCAACTTACCCCATTGCATACACAGTTAAGCTCCAAAGCGAAATTCATGACAAATCTTAAAAATCTCAGAGAAAAAAATTATGGGTTCTTTGCTGTCCCGTAAGCCTCACAGTCAAATGCCTTATGGAGTATACACAATTCGTTCATTCCACAAAAAGTCAAATTTCTTTTGGGCTTGTGAGGCATTTGATAACCAAGGGCCCGTTGATCCTTCCCATATATCATTTTTTCTGCACAGAGAGAGAGAGTGAGAGTTTTTCTTCAAATAAGGGGTGAGGGGGAGAGAGAGTGTGTGTGAAAGAGAGTTTTTCTTCAAATAAGAGAGAGAGTTTTTCCTCAAATAAAGGGCTGAGGGGGGGAGAGAGATTTTATTCAAATAAGGGGGTGAAAGCGAGAAATTTTATTCAAATGATGGGGTGAGAGAAATTTTATTCAAATAAGGGGTTGAGGTAGAATCATGCGTACAGCGAGCGGGCATGGGGAGCTCATCCCTTATATCCACTGATCTTCTTCCTCAACAAAGATGAATATTACAACAGGTTCGACTCTTATTTCGCTTCTTTAATGTCTAGTGAGAAAAGCCCCATAGAATTTATCGAAGAAGTGATGAAAGAAGAGCATTACGATGACGGGGGAGAGCATGTTACATTTAAAGAAGGTATGTTAGTTTTGGGGGGATAGTACAATAGATGTTCGGGATTTCAAACATCAGGCAAAGGACTAAGAAAGAATAGTCCCCTTTTAGGTGTTTTGGATAGGGGGACAACTTAGAGAAAAATAAAAATAAAATAAAAAATAAAAAGGTCACGAGGAATGTATGGTGCTCGTAATACTGGGCATATTAACACCAAATGATCCGTAAGTAATTAGACCCTTCCCAATATGGTCCGTTAAGTAATTTCTTCTAAAAATAATGCATCTTATAAGAAGATATCTAAACTATCTATTTTCATGATTTTCAAGTATTTACATATCTATTAAATATGCATGGTTTTTCAGATTTTAAATTTCATCATTAAGATTTTACATAGATTTTTCAAACCAATATAAGATTTTTGATACTGCAACAGTTTGAGGCGCGCCTTGTACAAATCTCATCGAAATAATAAATTCATATACAAAATGAGATTTAAAAACTTTGAGTCTTCAGCCTCTTTCAAGACGATTTTCCCAATTATTTATGTTTTCATTCACATCAGATAAATTAAAGCATGTTAAATCAGATGCTACTGGAATTATGAAATTTGTCCCATGCTGGGGGATATATCTTGCTTTGGCTTGCAATTTGGAAAGACCATGCTTCTAGAAAGTGGGAAGCATATTGAGATGCTCCTTATAATTTCTCAAAGTTACATGCATGAACCAACTTGCAAAACCATGTGTATTATAGAAGAGCACCCGTTAAGATTAACAATATGATCTTTTTGTGAAAAAGACATTCAAAATTACTTAATTTACTACTATTATTCAAATGTGGCTGCCGTTATTGACACGGTTGAAGACCTTGCTTCCATGTTCTAAGTAGAGAGGATGAGGAGAAAGGACTAAACCGGATCAAACAGGCAGTGGAGTTTAGCACATCATCACGAACTCTGTCATATAAATTGGTATAAATTATATGTGATCCCCGTGAAAATTCTTTCGAATTTGCTATGGATCTAAACTGGCGCTCATATCAAGATGTCACACCAAGCCAATAAAAATATCAAAAAAATATTGTGTGAAACAAATTGATCAAAATACCTCTGAAACATTTTAAGAGTATTTTTGTCAATTTATATTTTGTAAATTATATTTTTAATATTTTATTAAATGCGCCTTGATAAGAAGAATAGATGCCTAAAATTTCACGTGATTTAGATTAATAGAAAATAAATTAAAATTTAAATACAAATTTAAATCATGTTCTTCAGATCGGCCCAAATTGAATAATGATCGTTGTGTTCATATATATATATATATATATATATATATATATATATATATATATATATATATATATATATATATATATATATATATATATATATATATAGTGATTATTTAAATGAAAAAAATTAGAATTTAATCATATCTTCATAGGGTGTGGTCGCTTCCATATTCATACTTGAATATTCTAAAGGAAATTTGTTTCATACGGCAAGAATCACAATTCTATATTTGCAGTCCCCGAGGTATAAAGCATCCATCTTAAAGATAGGTGCATGGCTCATCTAAAATCAATTGAAACTAATGGATCCAAATGTTTTCTTAATAGAATTATTATTTAAATTTTAAAGTTTATTTATTTTTTTTATATTTATGATCTCCATGTTAGAGATCAGACTACGTCCTTAAAATTTTAAAATTTAGTTCCAAAAATCCATCTCAAAAATAGATTTTTAAGATGAGTGTCCTATTCTAAATTATGAATTGTCAAACATACCCTAAAGAGAGAGAACGGGTAACACGCATAGGCAACAAACAAAAAACACAAGATTAGCAAGTGCTTAGACCATTGTTTGCAAAATCAAATCGAAACGGTTAACCGAACATGGGGTCAAAAGTGGTTTAACCCACCTAACCGGTAAACCGGTCAATTCAACCGTTCTAACCAGACAAGTCCAAGAAAGCCAAAATATTGTTGAAAACAATAAAAAAAATACAAAAAAATCAACTAAAATATAAAAGCATATAAAGAATGATTAAAATAAAACACATTCAAATGAAGTTGAAACTTAATAAAAAAATAGATTTTAAAAGTGAGTATTAATGATCAAAATAATTTTTAATATTTACCATAATGTAAAAAATATTTTAAAAATATATTACAAATCAAATTCCTTATTTTTTGGATTTCATCGACTTTTTTTAAATTTTTAGTTTTAAAATACCGGCCGATCACCAAAACCGCCCGAAACCAAACCCGGCAAGGGGCCGGTTCCGATCTACGGGTTAGATAGGGCGGTGTTTCAAACAATGCCTTGGACTCGGGATATCTTGTTTCGATGTGTAGCTCAATATGGTTTCAGTCAACCATTCGATTTCAAGGTCCATAACGGGACAGTTTTTGTAACATTATGAGACCAAAGGGATTTATGTCAAGAATTCATAAAGGTGGCGGGAAGATTTTTACCTTGCCTTTATTTTTTGTTTATGATGATTGTGATTTCAAAATAGAACACAAGTTCTTTCACTGTTGAATAACACTTTCAGCCCTCTGAACCGAGCCAAATGCTAATCATTAACATGTCACAGAAACAATTGTCATTGAATTCTGCATTGTCAGTGAATTCTGCAATAGAGAGGTCAGCCGCACTTCAGAATAGCATGTGAACAAAATTTATGGAGCTAAATACAAGAGATCTCATTTTGCTACTGTTTTCCCAAGCGTCCAAGAAAAACTTTGAAATCCGGGTGGGCCAGAGCACTAGTCCTTCAATCACTGGGCCCGCTAATCCCCAACCTTATCCTTTCATCCAAAGGATCCCAAATGCGAAAGACTGAATCTCAATGTCCACCATCAACTTTGGATTTTTGAACACTTCACCTTACAACCATGAAAATTAAAACCACACCCAACCCCTCTTTCATTTTTTTTCTCAATGTTAACTTGACCTTGTAGGAATGGAATTTAAGATATCATGTCGTGGCACCCTGCCACCCTCACCGCCTATGCACCCAAACAACATCAGCAAATTTTGATCCACTTTATCACTGGGCATATACAATTGCTTCTCCTCTATTTCTCGTGACAGCCACATACACAGAATCACAATACTTCGCTTGCAGACTATTGATCCCTCAATACATAAGCGACCCTCTGTGCTTGTTATCATGCTTGTGTCCAACCTCTCGGGTCATGCCTAACGCACACAAGGTCATCCAATTTGTTTCCATCCATTTTGTACAAAGAAACGCCCCCCATTTCAATGTAGTGCTCCTGGGATTCCTTTCTTAGCCTCTCAAATGGAAGCACCTCCCACTTGCTGTAATTTGACTTCTTCCTAGTCTGACTCATGTCGGGTGAACCTGAAAATGGTCCCTTGTCTGAAACAACAGAACCCCAAACCTTACAAGAGCGAAAAGGTCCAAAGTCACTATCCATCTGACCAGTTTGGGCTCTCTTCAGGTGATAAGCAGCAGCATGAGCATGGTTTATCATTTCCCTACTAGGTACATCAGACCAGTCTTGTTTCCTGTTAGCCCTCGTAGGAGAATGAATCCTAATAACCTGTTCATATCACCACAATGAAAATCATTTACACATTGCGATTCCTGAAACAATTCCGCTCCATGGGAAAATGAAGTCAAATAAAGGATACAGAAAGAATAAATTTTAGGTTGGATGCAGTGATTTCAAGATCTTACACCAAGGCACTCCAGAAGTTGGTAGTATGCTCTCCCTTGCAGTGGATTATGCCCCTTCTTAGGGGCTGAAAAGTAACGTGTCCTGTATTACGAAAAAGAAAGTATCATACCATGTTGTAATGCAGTACTACTTGAGTGATTAATTAGCAGGTATTATCTTAAAAAAGAATCACATAGTAAACAAATAAATAAAATAATTGCAATGAATTTCTTTTGGGTGATTAGTCATCAAGCAAACAAAAGCAACCTTCATAGTTCAGCACTTTTGTGAAATAGTGTAACACAAGTTTCCATCATCAAGGACTAAAGGCATACGCCCAACACGCATAGAGTATGAATCTACTAAAAATCAGATGCATCGGGGAATAAACATTAAATTACTACCTCAGGCACTCCTTAGAGTAGTTGAATCCCCATAACCTAGAAACCTATGTCCGAGTAAGTACTAGGGCATCGAGGAAGAAACCCACATGCTCGTCAACAAGCCAGAAAAATCCATTCGATCCATACACCGGGCCAGATCTATGCCTGATACTTGCCTCCAGACATTCCATAATATTGCTCAAGGACCATGTAAACAACACTGGGAGGCGACCCCAGGTAGTTGGTAGCCCGCTTGCTTAGGACACTAAATGAGCAATTGAGAATACGTAGGTTATCAAATTATAAAAGTACAAAATAAACCATTTTTATTTGTTGTTGACAGAGGTTGAAGAAAACCGATTACATCAAGTAGTTCCAATCAGAACAGAGAAGGGAAGACATGCAAGTAGGTTAAAGGACGAGTGAGAGAGGTTGCAAAGCAGGCAACCCTGGCCCAATAGAAGGCCAGGCTTTCCATTAACCATACACGCAAGGGGAACGTAAATCATGTGCTTCCCTTAGCACAAATTGAAAGCAATCGGTCCATACAAACCAATGATATTAAGACCGATCTAGCCAGGCTGGCCTGACTGTTTGAAGAAGGAACCAGACTAATTGGTCAAAACCAGTCTAAACTGGCTGGTTGAACAAGTTGGACCCATTGAACCAACCACTTCAGTCCAGGTTTGACAAGTTTTTTATATATTTTTATTTATATTTTCTAGACCAGCCTGATCAATGAACTGGTCGAACAAACCGGTGTCCTCACCAAGTCGATGATCAGTCTGGTCTAATAACATTGATTTGCAACACTGTTTCGAAGACCAGATTGATGGGGTGGATCGCCCAAGGACCGATCCCAATCCAGAATGGCCGGATCGGCAATCCAATTAGGCTGGACTGGTGATCAGACAAACAAAAAATTTTGAGAAGGATATATAGTATATAATATATAATTACCTAGTCCTTGTGGATGTAACCATAAGGTTGGAGGTTTGAACCCTCCCTTTTTTTTCTAAACGTCACAAACAATATAATATATATAGTATCTACATAAAAATTTAATTAAAACAAGAACACGCTTGGGAGGCTTAGAACCTCCAAAGTTAATGATGGTGTCCACAAACTCTAGCCACCGGAGATATTTGAGCTTTGTAATATAATTTGTATATTGGATACCACATACACTCGAACCACCGATTCAGATTACAAACCAGTATGCTAATGGGCAGTTTTTCAATTATTGATCTGGACAAAGGTTAGGACCTCATCTATCACGTTATCTAGTCTCCACTCCATGGGTGTGTGGTCCATTCCATGGGATTGTCTAATGACATTCAAGGAGCCACATTCAACAATGACTAGCCTGTGAACTCTTGAAGGAATAATTTTGGCTCCATGCAAAATGTTTTGCTTCAGTTGTATTGGCATCCCTAAGGCCCACATGTGTGTGAATGAATGTTCTATAATATCAGCACATTGTACAAAAAAAAAATAGTACCTGTGCCTTTGTGTGTGCACATGAGTGCATACGCACGGATAATAAAGTGTTAAATTCAAATAAGAGTCAACGTACAAACAATATAAAAATCTATTAAAAACTTATTATTTACAAATAACAGTCAAGAAAACTGCAAAGATATGCAGTAGGCTTTGGAAAATGTGATCTTCAATATTTGAATCAGTAAAATGTGCTTTCATAGCTATGCAAAAGGCTTTGGAAATGTCTTACCAAGATTCAATCCTATTGAACTTAATTTAGAAAAAATAACTATTTTGGAAAATAAAGCTAAAGATCAAAATAAGTTTCAATCATCTCAGACCAATTTAGCCCATTGTTGGAAAAATCGCCCATTCTAACCAGTAACTGCCCGGTTAGATCAGACTGGCCGGTTCTTGTTTCAGCCGGTTTTGTTAACCAGCCGGGTATTTTACAAAAAAATTATATAAAATCCCAAAAAATAAGGGATTTTGTTTGTAATGTATTTTTAATGTTTTTCATCATTATAGAAAAAATTGGAAATTGTTTTGGCCATTAATATTTATTTTTATTTTTCCCATCTTTTTCTGAAAATATCAAAAATACCCCTGGACACAAATCGATTGTTTAAAATTTATTTTTTAATTAATTTTCAACTTCTTTTGGATGTGCTTTGTTTAATTATTTTTTAAATATATTTTTCATAGTTTAGTAGATTTTTTTTGTATTTTTTTAAAAAAAATTTGACCACCTGGGACTTGCCCGGTTAGAACGGTTGAACCGGCCGATTTACCGATTAGGCCGGTTACCGCTTCCAGGCCGATGTTCGGTTCACCGTTCCGGTTTGATTTATCCTACACTGATTTAGCCCCATAAAGATAGGGGAAAGAACAATGTCACCTGGAACAAGGCTGCATTTTTTGCCCTCAAAATCCATGAGGTAAAGTAAGTTCACATGCGACCACTTGGAAGACAGGCATCCCCAGGTACTAAGCATGAGGCACCTACCCAATTGGCTTGTTTGACATCTACACAGGTTACCAGGGGTGTTCCACCTCAAGCCATAGAAGACCACCATAATTCAAACATTAATCAAACAACCACATTGTCAATGATCAGCTTTTTGAATAGTACATCATCATCATCTTAGCCTTTTCCCAATTAACTGGGGATGGCTACATGAATCTTGTTCCTCCATTCTGAATAATACATAGAGGATTTTTTTTTCCCATATCAAAGATAGCACCTTTTCATTTCCCTTTGATTTTCGTTGTTTTTGGGTAAGTATTTTCCATTGATTTCATTTTGAAATTATGCTATGCACATTAACCATTTGATAGACTTCTGTCTACAGGGAAAATGAGGGAGAGAGGATGAAAATCAGGGGAGAGAAACAGTTTTCTGTTGGAAGCACCCAGATGATGAATGTATACAAAGTGGAATAAGAACAGATGAAGAAAATACAGAACTTCTTAAGAGTCGCCGGAGGAATAGTTTTGGGAACTTCCTAAGAAAGCTGTTCATAAAAAAACGAGCAGAACAGGTACCTAGGACCCTCACTCTTAAAAATCCTAACCTACAATGCTACCCACCAGCATGGCTCCTTTCCACTAAAAGCAACATATCTGTTGTTTAATTTTACCAAACATATTTTGGGGATCAGGTCATCAAAACAGTGTACCACACAAGTGAAACACAAGCGATTATGCTTCATTACATTACAAATCATAACAAGTATACTTGATGTTTCTGGCAAGTCATTTGTTAGAAAGTATCATTGTGTTTTTTTGGCTACGTCATTTGCTTTTCCTTACAGTGCATGGTTGCTTTTTTTTTTTCTTTTTGAATGTTGTACATGGTCTCAACACGTAGTATGCATGATCGCAAGTTGTCAAGTTAACAAAATTACTAGCCCCCATTTTCCACTGTGCGAAATTTCTTTATGTTACCTGAGTCTATTTGTCTATTCATAATTCTAAGAACGATATATGAATACTAAT
Organism: Amborella trichopoda; assembly: GCF_054954075.1. Taxonomy (NCBI): domain Eukaryota; kingdom Viridiplantae; phylum Streptophyta; class Magnoliopsida; order Amborellales; family Amborellaceae; genus Amborella; species Amborella trichopoda. The sequence goes on along the minus strand of NC_142337.1, from coordinate 21,318,057 downwards.
TTTTTCATGCGAGTAATTCAACTCTACCATGCTATGATATTTTGAGACATCAATGAACTAGCAAAAGGATAAGACATACATTTTGGACAAACTTAGTAGCCAATAATATAGTAGAACCATAAGTAGAAAAAAAGAGTAAAAAACCAAAAAATAGTGAAATACATACGATACTTTTCTATTTTTTCCAATTCAGTTCACATGAGACACTCAGAAGGATGCCATAGATCAACATTCTTCACATGATTCATAATATCATACCGAAAAAGAAGAAAAGCAGCATATATTTAGAAATACACCAGAAATTCTAAATGATAATTTGATAAATGATCATGTGCAAGAACATCAACTAACTGACCATTCTGTATAGCTAGGATCGACGGTGAAGCCATAAATGTCAACTATATCACACATGGAGAGAGCCAGCTCAATTGATTTCATTCCTGTTCCTTTCGCACCTCTTCGAAGCACAATACCTTGGAAAAGATAAACTGGATTTGGAAGCCCCTGGAGTGTTGCAGTAAACATGTAATTAGGTTGAAGCATTTCTTTCAACATTTGTCTAGTATGTAGCTATAACATTCTGGGGACAAAACGATTGAGCAATGTGTTATGGATGCCAAAGGTAACAATAATTGAAAAGCATAAGATCCTGCAAAATACTACCAACCCACTATCCTCCCCCCATTGGCCCATTCCTCCGCTCTCCTGCACCCTCTAACCTCCTCCCCTTTTCTTTAAAGCAAGGTATTATAGAATACCTTTTTGTTTAGAGAGAGAAAGAGTGAGGGCACCATCTGGTCTAAAGCAATTGCACCAGCCGGTTCAGCAGTAAGACCAGTCTAGAAAATATAAATAAAAAATATTAAAAAAATGTAATAAATAATATAAAAAAACTTATAAAACAAGCCAAAAACCTGTCTCAACTGGTCAAAATAATATTGAATCAGCCAGCCCAACAGGTCAACGTAGTTGAACAACCAGTTCAAGTCGTACAACTAGATGAAACCGATGATTTCAAACCAGTTTTTGACCAGTTTAACCAATTGGCAGTTCAGATCAAACAGGGCTAGTTCCGGGCCTCTTCACAGTCCACCCAATGGAATCAGCTGGTCTGATTCAGTTTTACCAACAGTAGTTTGAACATGATAACAGAGTAGTTATTCTCTACTTGCTCAATCTTCTGATTTTGCTTGTACTTTAGATTTGTGTATCACTATGCATATCTGAAAATTGCTAAGAGGAACTTGTATTATGTGTATCAAGCAACTAGACCACTTTTCAGAATGCTTGGGTTTAGGTCTATGTATCATCTACGGAAGTCTTACCACTATTTCCCAGATGATCCATTTTTTGGAGTGCTAGGTTTCACATCTGAGTATCATCATCTTGTACCTATGAAATGTTACCCAGGCAGATTTGGACTGATGGGTTCTAGATTGGTTTAAGATCATTCACATATCTGAGAAATATAGACCAACATGGTCCTCTTTTAGACTGCAAGGGGGCAAATATGTGTACCATCCGAGATTTGTGAACCAGTGGTAATATCATAGTTCTTAATGACCAAGTTGTATTACTCTATCTTAAGACTTGCAATTATGAATAAAGAGAGATCTCTTACAACTCAATTTTGCCACTTGTGAGACAGCTTGATAGAAGGAAAGCTGAATGAGACCGACAACTATAAAGGGGACGCAACACCACATCTTTTATGTCTAAACTGCATGAAAATTTAAGGAAACTAATGTCCATCCTTGATTCATCTTCGGATGGGGTCATTGACTCAGGTACCTTAGAGCATATGACAAGTGATTAGTTGCTTCCCCTGCTACATATGCTTTGTCTGTGGATCTCTCCTTACTCTCGTTAAAAGTAAATTAGACCCCTTCAATCTTTCTCTAAAGTTTTCCATGTTCTAACCTTCCCTGCAATCTGTCTCTCTCTTCCCACAATCCTTTCTCTAAAGTTTTCCATGTTCCAACCATCCCTGCAATTCGTTCTCTTGTTATTCTCACCAAGAATCTTAACTACCTGCTAACATCTTTTCCTTCTAAATGTCTTTTCAGGACTTGAACACCAAGAAGATGATTGGCAAAAGATATGAGAACAACTACTGTTTAAAAATCGGTGATCTGGATTAGAACCCGCCAACACGGATCAGGAATCGGTTGGGCCGATTTGAATCTTATAAAATATTGGGAACCGAACTGTTCTCCCCATGAATCGACCACAATTCCGACCGGCTCTGGTCAGTTCTTTGTCAGAACCGGTTAGAACTGGCCCCACTTTTTTTATTCTTTATTGTTTAATTACTGAAACCAACCGATCTGGACCGATTCAGGCCAGTTTTCTCCCAAAATTGGCCAGAACCAGTCCCACTTATCTTTTTAAAAATTTCTTTAATTTCCAATTTGATAAACCAGATTGCCAATCCGAATCGCAATCTCCCAAAGCGGATAACAAATCCAAAGGGCTGATTCGGATCACCGATCAATTTCTTAAAACCTTGAGAACAACAGTCTCTATATTTTGAATAACACCTTAGTCGCATTGGTCCTACCCATCAAAACTTAAAAGGGGGAATTGAGATATGCTCGATTGGGTCACCGATTTTTAAGAGTCTTAAAGTCTGTGTTTCCATCAATAAAATGCAATGACAGTCTTAACAATGTTGTTTGCGTTCTTTTAGCAATAGATAAAGTTATCTAATGAATGCTTTGCCCCAATACAATCAAGATGTCGGGGAGTGGGGAGGGGGGGGGGGGGGGGGGGGGGGGAAGAAGCGCCTATTATCCTTTGTCCTAAGGGTTGCAAATGTTGTAATTCTTAGGTAACAAGTTATTATGTCCTAAGAAATGCAACATTCGTCAAAGATACTAAATACTTTTATTACTGTTCTATAACTTTTAATCACCTAAAAGGGAGCTTTTTCATTTACATATTTTCTCCAATGGCTCTTCCATATAGGCCAAGCGAAGGAGAAGCCTCCAACCAACATTCAAAGAAATCTTAAACCGAAGAAATAGAACCGTCCTTATCCCTTGTTCAAGTTTCTCCTACTGATCTTCCTATATCAAAACACAAAGACCACTCACCGCATTGAAAGACTGTTTTATAATCCCTTTCTTTTCTCTCGTGTGTTGATTATGTTTCAGAACCTAAAAAGCATGCTTTTTCCTGAGTGGAAGAAGGCAAAGCAAGATGAATTTGACAAACATAAAAAGAACAAAATAAGAGTAAAATACAGGAGATTGTTTGCTTATAATAGTTGTTGGGTGTAAATGGGTGCATAAATTCAAGTCTGGGTAGGAGGTAGTATAGAACAACAAAAGGCAACACTGGTCATGAGAGTATGAACTCAAACTTAAGGTTAACATTATCGTTAGACTTTCGCACCAATAGCGAAAATGGGAAGTGTACGAGTGCTGCTTTCAGGACCAACCTCTAAAGATTTGCCAATTTATCAACTGGATGTCAAGAATGAATTCCTTCCTGGTGATCTAGAAGAAAAAAATCTGTCTGCTCCATATTCCAATGAGAAAATTTGCAAATTATAGAAGCCATAAAATGGCTAGAAATAGCCACCGCAAGCATGTTTTGACATTTTCAGTCGAGAAATTTTCTTTGTTTGAAGGTTAAGCCAAGCAGCATTAAGTCCTGGTTTCCATCGAAAGCAATCCAAAATACTTTTACAAAGAAGACCTTAAGGGACTAAGATCTTGCTGGTTCATGTGGATGATATTGTCTTGACATGGATAATACAGAAAATATTTGTTGCCTTCAATTCTCATATTAGCCAAATTTCAACATTCAAAATCTGGGTCCTCTTAAATATGTTTTTGGGTATTGAAGTGGCTAGATCCAAAAGGATGTTCATATCAAAATGTAAATCTACTTTAGACCTCCTTAAGGAAACAGGGAAACAAGCCCATCAATCTTCCCCCTGATCCCTCTTTTTGACTTGATCAAACTTCTGAAGTACCTTTAGAAGACACTAGACTCCATCAGTGTCTTGTTGAGTCTCATATATCTCACAATCATAAGACCCAATATCATCTATGTTGTTAATCAGGTCATGATGCACTTCAAATTTCACTTAAGGATGCTATAACACATCCTGTGACATCTCATCAGCTCCTGGTCGAGGTATTTCTATCACTAAAGGACTGGTCTAGACCTGATTGGCTACTCTGATGCCAACTTGGCCGGGTGGTAGATTAATCACCAATCTAATACTGATTATTGCAAATCCATTGACAGTAGTCTAGTCGCATGGAAGAGCAAGAAGCAAACTGTTATTGCCTGTTATAGTTCAGAGGTCTCGTACCACATTATGGCATCCACAACATGTGATTGAATTTTGCTTCATACTCTACTTTTAAAAATGGGTATGGAAGGCAAGTATGCATTGTGATACTTAGGCAGCCATCCAACTGGCCACCAATTCAGTGTTTCATGAAAGAAAGAAACACATCGAAGTGTATTGACATTCCGCTTGTTAGAGGGTCATTGCCAAAATTAACAGTATACCCCAAAATTAACAGTATACCATATATCAAACTAAGGACCAATGGGCAAATGTATTTACAAAGGCAATCAGTTGGGTGGCCTCAAACCATGGTTACCGGAATCTCTCAAACCAGGTGGCAATTCCGCTTCAGAATCCTAATTTAGCAATTTTCCATGGAACCTGTTTCCTTGAAGTTTTTTTTTTTTTAATATGTTGACTGTATTAAACTTAAAGTGAGTAATGAATGTGTGAAAAGAGGGCAGGATACCCACAGATGGGCTCCGCCCAAAAATAGGCTACCCACAAACGGGTGCCATGTACAAAAACCATGGGTAGATCAAAAATGCTTTACATGAATTGAACCATTTAGGTGACGAATTCCAATATGTGATACGAAACCGAGCAAAAATAGTCCCCTAGGGGTGACTCAGGTTGGCATGAGACAAGGTTGCAGCAGCCTCTGCTAGAGAATCAGCCTCACCATTTGCTTCTCTCCAAATGTCATTCCATGAGATTTGTAGATTCCTTGTGACTTGACAGATCTCCTCGAAGATACTGTCAAGCCTCCAAGGCCAAGGGGCAGTGCCTGAGGCCCAAGCTATAGCACAGTAAGAGCCGCCTTCGATGGTTACAGACTGTCCCCAGCTAGTGTCTAATTTCCTGAGGCTTTCCCGGAGGGCCGAAACCTCCGCAATTGCTGAATCTGAGACACCAATAGGAATAGAAAAGGAGCAAAGGGTATTTTTGTTGTGGTTGCGGAGCAAGCTATGCCTGCAAGGTCAGGATTTCCAAGAAAACACCCGTCAAAGTTAAGTTTGATGTGGCCTGCTTCGGGTGGTCTCCAATGGGAAGAGAGTGGGCGCCTCTAAGGTTTGAAGGAAAGAACGGGAGTCCAACTGTGTAGAAAATCAGAGTGGCAAAGATTTCTGAAATGTTTGTGGTGGGTGGCCCAGAAAATGACAACAGCTCTGATCTTTTCTACTAGTGCATTCAACAAAGATATCTGGCTTCGAAATATTCTGGCATTTCTCTCAGTCCAGATTGTGCAAAGAGTGGCAGCCAACGAAGCCTGCCATAGCCATAGCAGTGTACGGGCCTTAGGCCAGGGAGTTGAGAAGTTGAACTGATGAGATGAGGGACATGAGGTGGAGTCGCCCACTGCCATTGGAATAACTGAAGGATGTCAGCCCAAATTGTCAAGGCTAACTTGCAATTGATGAAGAGATGAGCATTGGTCCCCTCATCTTCAGTACACATAATGCATCTATTTGGGATTTGGAGTCCCATTCGTTGTAATTGATCCACTGTGAGGGCTCTCTCAGACCCAGCTATTCAATTGAAAAATTGAATCTTGGGAGGTACCGAAGGAATCCAAACTTTGTCTATAATACAAGTGGGACTGAGGGGGGAGGGGGGGGGGGGGGGCTTTTGGGGTGAGCTAGAGAGGAGTAAAAGGAGGCCACCAAGAAAGAACCTGAGTGGTTAGGGGTCCATATAAGACTATCTTGGCCCCGAAGGGGCAGGAATACTAATGGAGAGGACTGTGAAATCCTGAAGTTCAGGGTTCGAAAGGGGTCTTTAAAGGATGGGACTCCACACCCTCCTATTACCCATCAGCTGGAACTGGGATTTCACAGTCGCTTTAAAGTCACTAGCCACCAAGAAAAGTCCAGGGTAGAGGTCTTTTAGGGGTGCATTCTCCAGCCAAGTATCAATCCAGAACAGAGTTTTGTCGCCCAGCCTAGGCCTATACCTGATCTTGGACTGAAAGTGTGGGTAAGAGCGTAGTATGGATTTCCAGATCCTAGAGGAGTTGCTATGAGCTCGTCGGGAGGGGACCCAAGAGGGGTCGGAACTGCAGTATTTAGAGTTGATCACCTCTTGCCACAGATGGTTGTTTTGGGTAGCTAAATGCCACCACCATTTCCCAAGAAGTGCAAGGTTATTTTCTTTGAGGAGAGAGATGGAAACTGAAAAGTCGCCAACTCTAGAGGATAACAAGTTGTGAAGGGTTGGATCCCAGATGATGCCCCTTGGGCATCTAAGGCCATCCATTGGCAGGGTCTAGAACCCCAAACCTGTCGAATGAGAGAGCGGGAAGGTCCATGGAGTTTAGTTTCAACCAGAGTTAAAACAGAGGGGTATTGAGAGGAAGCAAAGTTGTGGACGTGACTGCGCTTATGGGGGTCACCCAAACCCCTGATATTCCAAGTCAAAATCCTCATGAGGGGGGTAGAGAGGGAGGGCGAATCTGAATGATCGCCGGGATGAGGGGAGACCAGAAGATGTCCCCTGATCTCTAGCAACAGTCGGCCCGTAATTGATCCCAAAGTCTAGATTGACGAGTTCTCGTTTGCCCTTTGCCGTAGTCTTGGGTTGGATCTCTTGATCTGAAAAAACGAAAGCTTTGAGAACCACTTGGGGTTCATTGAAATCCACACCCATGACCTTCATGACAGAGTTGATATTCCCCTAAGCATTATCCAATATTGTCCACCAAAGTCGAACTAACAAAAGCGGGAGAGGCCTCAGACACAGACTCAACTGATGGTCGGCTAAGGTAGTAAGGAATGGGTGAGCTGCTTGCGTCCTCAGTGGTGAGTAAGGGGTTTTGAAGCTCCAAAGACGCAATTAGGAATCTCGATTCCACATTCTAGGAATCTTGATTCCACATTTTTCAAATCTCAATTCCAAGATTTATTGAATCTCAAGTCCATATCTATTGATTTAGATGCCATATTTATTGAATCTCAATTCGCTTTTTTTCGAATTCAGATTCCATAGCATCAAATACTATGGTTCATAGATGCAAGAAACCGTGATTCTGATAGTGCTAGAACTAGGCGGCTATTTCTTAAAGATAATTGGGAAAGAACTTTATATTCGATTCAGATTACAATTTAGAGCATCACAATGACACAAACAAAGTCCCATTTTCAAACTATATATATGAAATCAAAACCTCAGTTTCAGGAAATGGAAATCTCAGTTTCAAGTATGCATGAGATAATGTTTATATGTTATGTAACTAAACACCATCACAGATTCCTTAGTGGACTACAAGTGTCTATCAATTGTACTTAACCTAAAATGAATATCCTTTTTTTTATTTGAATTTCATTGTTTACAAATCAGGCATTGTTACTTTCTTTCTTTATTCAATGAGAACCTCCAAAAACCTCACATCTGGTATTACAGCCACTCGATTTTGATTCCAATATCGTGATTAAGGCATAATGCATCAATTGAGTTACCAGGGCAACCCTTGTACAAGTCTTTAGGACTTTTGCAGATCTCGATCTTATTCAAGAGGAACCATGGATAAGAATGCTCAATACATCAATTCCAATACAAAGGGATTCTTGCATGCGTTTACTGTAGAACCTCGAACATTTCGCCCTATGAAACACGTTTCCTGCTGATTTCTATTCTGGTTCTAAGTTTTTAGGTGTGTGATCCTATAGATATAGGAATCTCAGTTACGATTCGGTCGAAATTCGACCCCAATCGAGGTAGGAATCTTGATTCCATGTGGGTTGAAACTCAATTCCAAAATGGTCTAGATCTCGATGCAAGTTGGGTTGAAACTTGATTACAAAATAGTATGAATCTTGATTCCAATTTAATTGAAAGTTGATTCCAAAGAGGTAGGAATCTCGATACCATTTTGGTCGAAACTCAATTCCAATTTTTATTGGAATTCCAATAAAGTAGGAATCTTGTCTCCTGCAATTCGCTCTATACAGATAGCGATTCAGACAATAGGAATCTGCTAGCTGCCCGTGATTCTGAGATTCTGATTCCTAAATTGATTCAGAATCTCAGGCATGTCCAACAACTATGCTTCAGGCCATTATTGACAAGTTGGGCAGCTTGACATTCATGTATTGACTTAAGAAGTGTTAAATGTGTATATGTCACTTGGTGTATTTTGTGTATATATATATATATATATATATATATATATATATATATATATATATATATTGACATTCATGTATTGACTTAAGAAGTGTAAATGTGTATATGTCTCTTGGTGTATTGTATATGTATATGTGTGTATATATATATATATATATATATATATGTATATATATATAGCTATGTCACTCTAATTGGGAGCCTAGATGTCCTTGTGTATGTAATAACACATCTATATCAATGTAACGCATCAGAAAGGAATGGGCTCAAGGTATTGGTGGTCACATCCATATCAATGTAACACACCAGAAAGGAACGGGCTCAAGGTATTTGTGGTCAGGGTGGTCGGATGGCACAACACAATGTCTTGAATTCCACCCTACCAATGTCCCAAATCAACATTCAAATAAAAGAAAAAATACACACCAGGACCAATATTTTCAGGTGGATCTACCTTCACTCCCTAGGACTTCCCCTTATGCTCTCTCTTCCCTAAGTAAAAAAACACAAAAAAATAAAAATAAAAAAAAATATAAGGTTTAACATCCTCATCGTGACTCTTCCATTGTTGTTCCCCCTTGGATCATATCACCTCTGCCCAACTTGACACATCATCAATAATACCACCCATGCAGCCTACGAACCACCACCTCGAGCTCCTAACCCCATGCTCCCCGGCTCTCATTCCCACCCTAAATCCCCAAAATCCCACTAAGCCTCTCTTTTCCTTTGAACTCCTAACACCAATCACAAAAACAGCCACACCAACCCACCCTCTTCCCCTAACCCCTCCACCCTCCCTCTCCCCCTCTTCTTCGCTTACTTCTGCCACCCAAACCTCTTGAACTGAATCAATGGTTACCTACTCCCCATCCTATAATAATTTTGGCCCAATGCCTACACCATGTTCCCTAATCATTTTTTCAAAAGTCATCCGCCCCCCCCCCCCTGCCTTCCCATCTTTTCTCTCACTCCCATAAAATTGCAATCCCTCTCAATACTTTGCCAGCCCCCATTAATCCTGACATAGTTCAGCTTGATATCCTTGTCCCCTCTCCCCTAGTGAGTCTCATCTATTTCTAAGTTCTGAATTTCAGGAAGCTTCGTTTCACCCAAAGTGGTTCCTATCTCTAACCCACTTCCTCCTCCCCCACCACCGCCATTTCATCCCCCCATTCTCCTTGCTCCTGGCCTCTTTCTCCCAAAATGGTCACCCACCCCTTCATTTTAGCCTCTCTACCCTTACCATACCCCTCTCCTTCTAACAACTGCTTATCACCACCCATCTATCAGATGACATAAATCCATCTCCAAACCAGTTAACATCAGCGCCTAACTCCAAACATCTCAAAACCACTCTTCACCCACCTTGCCCACCTCTGAGACCATGTAAACCAACCAGCAATTTCAGATCTCAAAAACTAGCCCAGAGGTCCCTTAAGAAGAGTGAGTCTCGAAGCACCTCAAATAGTGGACGAGGAGGAGATCCGACGCATCAATTGCAACGAAACTCACCTTGAGGAGATGTTAGAAGAGATGGGCTTCAGCTACAATGGACCTGCCACCAACTCATCAAAGATTCTCTACAACAACACAAGTCAGGTAATAGATCATACATAAAGCACAATGCTCGACTCTACCTGAGTTTGACATCTTCCATCACCTCAAACTCCCCATCCACCAGGCCTTACCCAAGACACCTGCCTCCCTCTTCCCATCATCCCAAATAAGGATTCTTGATTGGAACGTTGGAGGGATTGGTTATCCCACAAGAAAAACTCCATTCTCTCTTTTGCCTTACAGCTCAATCCTGATATCCTAGCTATTTTAGAAATCAAATCTCCTTTCCCTCAACTGTTTGACATTCACAGAGTCAAGGGCAAGCACTCCTACCAGTGGACTGCCTTGGAAGCCAAAGAAGCCTCTAGAGGAATATGGAACATTTAGGACCCCTCTATCCTTTCCCTCCCAAGCTCTATGGGCCTTTTCTCAGTATCCCTATACCTTGTCAGAATCTCCGACAACTTCACATAGAAGTTCACAGAACCTTACCGACCCAATAGACCCAACCATAGACAAGCTTTCCGAGATGAATGTGCTACATTGGCCAATTCCCAACCAGCTCAGAGTCCTTGGTGTGACTTCAACATCATCGGATGGTCGTACAAGTCCAACCACCACAACCATATCACCGCTAGTATGCTCGGATTTCATCTCACAAAATCAACATACCTCTTAAAACGTCCTCTTACACTTGGTCCAACCATTTCACCAACCCCACACTAACTAAGCTTGATCAATTTCTGATATCTCCAGAGTTGGAAGATTCCTTCCCTACCACCCATTCCTACTCTGTAGTCAAACCTACTTCTGACAACAAATTCATCCTCCTTAAACATCCAAACTGGTTCTTCTAATCCTAAACTCTTTTGATTTAAATTGGCTTGGATCGAAGAGCCTTCTTTTGCCAACGTAGTCTGCAACTGGCGGTCCTCCTTCTCTACTCTTGGGTAGGAAGGCTTCTGGCTTTATGAGAAATTGAGTTTACTCGAACACCAAATCAAAGTTTAGGAGTTGATCCGACCCTATCAACTTCAAGTCCCTCAAGATATCCCGTCTCAGAGTAATCAAGGAACTCAATTCCTCTAAAGAGCCCAAAAGTCCACATTCTGTCAAAATCCAAAGGAGAAAGGAGGCCAAATCTGAATACTTTCAAACTCTAAAGAAGGAAGAGATTTTATAGTTCCAAAGGTCCAAGGTCAAGTGGCTAGCCATGGGTGACCGCAACATAGCGTTCTTCCACAAAATTGCTAGCTGCAGCTGCCGTGCCCTTCACCTAGATTTCTGTTGGTCAAAATTTGTTTGTGGGACCTAATGCCATCTGTCATCGCCTTTTTCTTTCAAAGTCCATACACAGCTGACTATGGCACTCATCCTTAGTTCACCGATATATCCTTCGTCCCCTTGCACCCCTATCTCTGCAAAGTCGCTTGAAAGACCATTTCACAAGGAGAAAATCTCACAAGCCATCGCCAAACTCACAAAAGATAAGGCATTGGGCCCTGATGGCTCTCCAGTCGTCATCTTTTCTAGGTATTGGCACTCTCTCTCCCCTGACATTCTCGCTTTCTTCAATGAATTCTTCCACAACGATATTACCAGCAAAGAAATGAATGTGACCTTTGTTGCCCTCATCCCCAAATTTGAGCGGACTAATCACCTCAAAGACTTTAAATCTATTAGGCTTCTCAACTCTTGCAAAATCCTCTCCAAAGTTCACACTTCACAATAGAAACCATCTTGGATCAAGTCATTTCGCAAAACCAAAGTGGTTTCATTAACAATAGATAAATCCTTGATGGGGCTCTTGTTGCTCATGGATCCCTACATTACACACCAAATCAAGAAGCCTGGTCTAATTTTAAATTTTGATTGGTTTATCCTGGACCATGTTCTCTTCAAAATGGAATTTGGACAAAAGTGGAGAACCTGGATAATGGGCTGCATCTCCTCCAAATCTTTTTCTATCCATGTCAATGGCTCCCCAAGGGACTCTTCTCTCCCCATCCAAAAGCTTATAATAAGGGGAACCTTCATCCCTTACCCTTTTTTGTTATCGTGACTGGAAGCTTTGGTAGATCTCTGTGCAGAATGTACCAGAGGGACACTCTCTCTGGCTTCAAATCTTCTAGGGTTGGAGATGGGATTTGTCTCCTTCAATACACAGACGACACTCTTGTCACCACCAAACAAGTCGACAACCTCTGGCTTTTCCTCAGATATTTTGAACTCACCTCTAGCATGAAAATCAATATATCCAAGTCTAAATTGATGGGGATCAATCTGTCAAATGACTATCTTTTGCTCCCTGCCAATATATTGGGATGCAATACCGACCATACAGCCAAATATCTTTGCATCCCTCTCAATTTAGGTCCCAAAAAGGCCCTAAGGGACCTCATTATCGAAAATTCCAAAAGAGAATAGCCTATTAGAAAGGCAGGTACATCTCTCTTTGAGGGAGGACTACTCTCATCAATGCCAGTCTCCATTATCCCAATCTATGCAATCTTTCAAAAGACTAATAAGAAACTTTCAAAAGGCTAACAAGAAACTTTCAAAGGGCTGGAGATATTTCCAACCATAAAATTCACCTAAAATTGCCTGCGATCAAGTTGTAAGTCAAAAAAAGGTTGGAGGCCTTGGCATTCACAACCTCAAGCTGATGAACTTGGCTCTCATTGGCAAATGGTGGTGGTGCTTCACCACCAACCAAAACCTTTAGTGGGCCAGGTTATCCTTCAGAAGTATGAAATTGATTTGCTAGGCCGGTTTTCAAAGAGGAATCCAAGGCCTCTAGCTTCAAAAATTTTTTCCAAGTCACGATCTTTTCGTGACTTTCATAAATTTCAAAGTAAAACCAGGAGAAAAAGTTGTTTTCTGGAATCACACTTAGGCAACCAGCTTCTCAAGGAGACCTGGCCAAATCTATAAGCAATTGCTCTTAACCCCAATGCCCCTGCTGCTCCTTACTTCAAACATAATGACCTTAACCAAGTATGGACACCCGCTTCCACAAGAGCACTCCATGACCATGAATATGAGGACCTCTTAATTCTCCATGGTACTCTAGTCTCTTTCATTTTCAACAGATAGGATCATTACAGGGTTCAGTGAGCTAAGGATCATACAAGGGTCTCCTCAATCACTTGCTATAAAGCACTTCACCATACCTCATCCCACCCTCAGCGTCTGACAATAAAGCAGGGCTCGCCCAAACACCCGAAAAAATCCAAGTTTTTTTTACCTGGCCAGCCATCTCCAACAGCAACTTAACCTTGAACCAACTTAAGAGGAGAGGTTACAACCATAGTTGTTGGAAATGCTTGGAAACCCGAATCATTTCAGGAATCAAAATCGCGGAGTCGCAACCGCCTAGAAGATTCCTGCTTTAGGAATCGTCATCCGTACAATGGGAATCACAGGGAATGAGATTCCTAATATCCTAGAATCGTGTCTCGACCAAAGTAGATTCGAAATTCATCCACATCTGGAATCGAGATTCCGGCCTCCTTGGAATCGAGATTCCCACCCCCTGGAAACGACACTCGAGGAGTCAAGATTCCTTGATATGTGGAATTAAGATTCCGACATCTATGGAATCGAGTTTTTGATATATGTAGAACAAAAATATGTTGCAGTTTAGAATCGTGATTCCAACATCCTTGGAATCGAGTGTGGGGAGTGTGGGAGGGCGGGGGCTACAATTTGTTCCTTCTTCAGCCCGTTCGGGCTGCTGCGAGGAGCTTTCACCATGTCATGGAGGTCAAAGCAAGACTCCATATTGATTGAATCACACTTCCCTACTCTTATGAACCGATGTACTACACATTGGAGATTACAAAATTCAAAACTCTAAGGAAACGAGATTCATTACATATGGAATCATGTATCACTCAATGTGGACTAAAGATTCAATCTTTGCTGGAGTTAAGATTCGATATATTTTGGGAACACCTTTCTAAAAATAATGGGTTCAGAATTCTAAAGATCTATTGAAACACGATTCCTAAATTAAGAAATCGAGATTCTTTGGTTTCAAGAAACGGTTTTGGCGAAGATTCCATAACGGAATCGCTGAATCGGGTTTCCAAACTAGAATCATAGGGTCGGCAAATAGATTCCGGTAACTATGGTTACAACCTTGTAAGAAGATGCCCTCTTTGAGGAGAAGAGGAAGAAACCTAATCTCATCTTTTCCTCCATTATGAATTTGCCTCTGATGTTTGGGCCAAACATCTCAAAGACTTCAATTGGCCCCCCCATTCCAAGGCAGTAAAAAAAAAACCTCAACAGGCCTCTTCCTTTGGAAAGTATCCATGGCAAGTACCCTCTGGTCCTTATGGGGGGGGAGGGGGGAGAAACTCTTAAAACTTTTGAGATTTTAAGACTAGCATGAGGTCAACTGTAGAAAGAGCTAGAGATCTTACAACTTTCTTGGCCAACAATTGCAATCATATCAAGGGCTTCTCCAAATTACATTTCGAATCCAATCCATGGGACATCCTTCAATCAAAACCATCCAAGCCACCTCGGTCCAAAGTTTGATCCCCCCCCTCCTCAAGGGGTCATGAAGGTCAACGAATAGGATGCTCCAAGGGGAACTCAAGCCAATGTGGTCTTGGAGGCATCTTTAGAGACTCGGAGGGCTCAAACCAAGAGTTGTTTCCGTCCGAATTGGTTTTGTAATTCAAATTGGGTCAAAGCAATAGCCCTCATCAAAGCCCTCAAAGATACAAGCCAACTTGGGGAAAACATCTTATTGTCAAAGCCAACTCCAAAAAGTTATTTCATGGGCGTCTAGCAAGTCAAAAAACCTTGGAGACTCACCATACTTTTGGTCCCATTACTCATTTATAGAGGCCACTTGGATTCGACTTTTGTCATACCTGGTAGAAGGCAACTCGATAGCTAACATGTGGGCAAAAAATAAAGCCGCAATAACAACCACTGTAGTGCAACCATAATTTTTCAAGGTTTTAAAGTGCTCTATCTTTTTGGAATGAGCCCTAGTTTGTGGGATGCCAACTATTTTTCCTTTTCTTTGTTTTCTTTCTATACTGAACCTTTTCCAGCTCATTGTCCTCACCCTGCCCTCACCCCCCCCCTCTTCTGTAGATACTTCCTCCATCACGTCCTTTTTTATTTCTTTCTGCACTACGTCTTTTTTTGGCTCACTCACCTTGGCCTTCGTTCTCTCCCTCTCCCTTCCAATTCTCAAACTCTCCTCATGTCTCAATCTCTCCCTCTACCCTCTTTCTACCCCCAAATCTCACAATCTCACCTCTCTATGCTCTCTCTCCCAACCCTCCCTCAATGCTCCCCCCCCCCCCCCCAAGTTTCTCCCTACCTTACAGGTTTTTGAGACTAGTTGTTTCTGAACATATGACTTTTTTTATTGTACAGGTCTAACTAAGCACCCAGTCTGAGCTGCCCAATACCAACATCTTGTGGGTTTTGTGTGTCATAGTTATACTTTACTGATATCACCTTTTCTTTAAAAAAAAAAAAATCCAGGATTTAACATGGGCAATGCATTTCTCTAGGTCCTAGCAACTTAATAGATGCCAGACAAGCATGTCAAAACATCAATAAGCGAAGATCGGTAATATCCATGCAAGATTGCTCAAAATTTGTAACTCATCAAGAACATACTAACACAACTAAAAACGACATTCCATCACTATGCTAATAGATTGTTGCACCAAAATATGTAATCCATTATAATTATCATTAAAGAGCTAGGAAATTTCTCTGACAAACAATAATCAGATGTTGATGTAAGTCTCACCTTTATCATTGCATTGAAATCTCTATGAATCATACTTTTAATTATCAACACTTCATCTGCTGCAGGGTTGAATTTCCAACAAATGTTAGGTTTTGAAAGAGAAAACTCAAACATTCGGTCATCAAATGTCAAAAAACAATTTCAAAGTAGTAAAAGGATTTACTTTGATGTATGCTTCGCACTATGAAGTAGATATGAATGAAAACCCAAGGCCCAAGGTTTCCTCAACAAAACCAAAACACTAAACAAATGAAATGAGCTACATAGGAGATGCATGAAGATATGAGGATACAATAAAATCAGAAAGAAACAAAGCCAAACACAAGCACAATTCAAAGATACCTCGGATTTCTTCTCCACACCCAAGCAAGGGATCCAAAAGCCTAAGCTTTTCTCTCTCTTTCAATTTCTAAAATTCAAGTGGAATTGACCCCCTCAAAGCCCCACACACCTCTTATAAATTACAATATAATGTTTGTTGACATTAAATGTTCCATACCTAACTCAAACACAAAATTAATAATGACAATTTTACCCCTAAAGAAAAACTTTAGAATCCTTAAAAAAACTTAAAAACCCTAAAATTAAAATCAAAATTTACATCCTTTGAAATTGAATGAAAAATAAAAATAAGACTATTTTTTTCTTGTATTATTCTCCCCTTATTGGAGAAAACTCGTCCTCAAGTTTTGAAGTATGATAAGATGAACTTAGCATTAAAACCACCTTCTTCAACTTTTATCTTCTTTATTGGCTCAAAATATTATGCGTGGTAAGAAGAAATCTCCAAAAAAGGATCATGGTATCTATAATAGGGAATTGATACAAACTTGTCAAATTTGGTGATCCCTAAACTCGTATTGAGATTTGCATAGGAAACTTCAAACTCAGAGACTTCCCCGACTTCTATTTCATTACACTCTAAAACCAGCGCCATAATTTGTGGTTTATGAGGCGACCACACCTTTGTTGTGCTATTTTGATTCCAATGTCTGAAATCTCTTGAATGCTCCACCTCTTCAATATCTTTGAGATCTTTAAAGGCAATGATTTTCATCAATCCCCTTGTTGCCTTCTCTCGATATTCTTCACAAGCAAACTCATCTTCCGAAACATCTTCATCTTCATGTTGATCCTTATCATAGATTGGATCTCCTAAGAGATCTTGTTGTTCATTTGAGCATATATCGAAGATATGGGGCAAATCCCAATTTACAACGTACTTATTTTGGATACCATGTGTGTCAAAATCAAGAATGTCCTCCTTCAAATCTAACACCCTAAAGTGATGATCCTCACGTCCAGGTCTTCTATCACTTTCTCTTCATTCGACTCTTCATGCAGCATACTTGACATCTTCTTGGGCAGCAAGATCACCATCTTGCACATGAATGATGCTCGCAAATTGTTGCGCTAGCTACTGAACTTGCCTTTTAAGCCCCTCAATTTTTTAATCTCTGAGATCACAAAGTAGATCTATGAAAACCCCCTCGCAGCCACTTTTGTCGCCATGGGTTCGCCGAAATTGCAAATCTTAAGTAGATAATCAACAAAAACAAGCTAAAAACAGAAAATCTAAGCTGATTTGGCAAAACTTGGCCCAAAATCAACAAGAAACAAAGCCAAACATAAGCACAATTCAAAGAAACCTAGGGTTTCTTCTCCACAACCAAGTTACGATTTCAAATGTCTATAATTTATTGTTCGAAGACATTAAATGCCCATAGAATATTAAATGATTCCAAAAAAACTTCAGTATAAAATTTGTAATGACAATTTAACCCCTGTGAATAGCAACCAGTGAACAAAATCCGTGAATAGTAAATAAAACGTAAAAATAAAAGCCTTAGAATCCATTAAAAAACTTAAAAAACCAAAAACTAATATCAAAATGTACGTCATTTGAAATTAGATAAAAATTAAAAATAAGAATAATTTTGTCTTGCATCATTAGTTCAATATATTATATGAAGAAACAAGTTCTCAAAGGGGTTTTTTTTAACCATTGCCATGATGGAAAAGGGGGCCAAAGTTCTATCCACAAAAGAACATATACCCAACGAAAAAAGCAACTTACATTGAAACTAGAACAGATATTACTGTCCAAAACAGGCGAGTTGTCCATAAAAGATTGCCGATATAACAAAAAATCGAAACTTAATGGCATTCTCGTGTGTTTGTGAGTGTGTTTCGGTGGGGTGGAGTATTTTTTGGGGGGGTCTCTTATCGGCATAGCAGTATGTTGTCTCCCATCTTGACAATATTTGAAACACTGGTGGAGGGTAGATGGGGCCACACTATTATCATGGAGCCACGAATGCCCAAGGAATATATTATAGGAGGTATCGGTCTCAATGACATGAAACTACACATAGGTGTTAAAGTCGCCATATTTTGAGCTTCAAATTGATAACTACCAGCTGGCCTTTCTCCTAACTAATTAAAAGGGTGAACTATGAGATTTGATGGTTACAAATGTTCAACCCCAAGCCCAATGAGTGCCAAGACCCTCATGGGCAGCAAGTTAACGGCTGATCCTCCATTAAGCATAATCCTCAAAATAGGTTGGGCATGTAACTCTCCAAATACGACCAAAGGCGGATTATAAAATTTTGAGCCCAATTGCAAATCATCAGTAGGGGTGACAGCCATGGCATTAGCGAGCAAAGCAGGATCGACATCTATGTGTTCAACTTGGGCTTGGTAATCCTCTAGGCAATTAACGCTCGGATTAGTGCCATTCGGAAGTCTTTGCACAGCATTAAGGTGCCATACACGCTCAAAAGTACTGACAACTTACTAAGGTATTGCAAAACATCATACTTGACCTTCTCGTTTTTTAGGGCTACTTGAGGATGAGGAGGTGGTGGTGGAGTTGGAATGACTAAGATAGTGGGCAGAGATGAGATGTACTAGAGGAATTAAGGTATTGGGCATCTGGCCCCAATTAACACATCTTGAGTAGTCACAGGGATAGGTTGAGGGAATTAGCACCTTGAGTAGTCACAAGGATAGGTTGAGGGAATTAGGGCAGAACACTTGCTTAGGCATCTTGGGAACAACAGTTCTTTTTCCAGAGCGTAGATCAACTAGGTACGCTTCAAAAAACATTTACCCCGGTAATTGAAAGTAGTCACCCGGTTCAAGCATGGGAGGCCTCACAGTTCTTCAATTGATGCTTAGTTGAATTGGCCTCAATGGTTCAACTTCAAGTAGTAATCTCGACCATCTCATCTGGTTTGGGTACCTTCGGCCTCATGACCTTAATTTTTGGATGGTAAACAGCTAGGTCAGCTTTCAATAGTTTTGCTCCCCATGGTAACACGCACCACGTTGCAAGCCTCCAACACAGGGAACAATTTTCTTCTATCTGCTCAAACTCCTCTTGAGTAGGCCACCTTTGCTTCATTTTATTGGAGGAAGGAAGGCGCTGATGGGGCATTGGGAATGTAGTTGAAGATGTTTTCTTTGCACAAGCCAATGCATTTTGCATGTTTAGAAATCCGGCCATCTAAGCCATGGTTTTTCAAAGCATCTTCTGGTACCCCCTGCTTGTGTTTGCCATAATAAGCTCTTCGGTTTAAGTGTCAAAATTCAAACACTGCAGGGGAAATTCCGAAGGGGGGTCCCTCCCCGGTGGTAAGCATGTTTAGGATTGGCCGTTTGAAGGAAGTGGTGGGAGAGAGCTTTCAAAGTCATCATTCAAATTGGCAAGAGGGGCACCCTGTAATGTCATGACCCTCTCCGAATGATGTCAAGCAGCTTTTAATGTCGTCACTTGACTTGGATAGGTTAAGGGAAACTTTAAGGTCCTCACCCTTCTTAGACCGTGCGAGGGAGCTTTTAACATCATCAACCTTTTTAGACGATGTCAAGCAGCCTTTAACGTCATCACTTGACTTGGATGAAGTCGGGGTGCTTTTAAGGTCATCATCTTCGTTGGACCTATTGGGGGCACTTTTAGTCATCATCCATGTAGGACAGAGAGGAGTTTAACGTCTTTACTTCCATTGGACGTAATCGGAACCTTTTAACGTCATAAACCTAGTTGGATGAAATCAAACAGCTTTTTACGTTGTCAGCAAATTTGGACGAGTGTGTGGTGCTTTTTAAGTCATTACCCACATTGGACATAAAGAGGTTTTTAACGCCTTCACTCTCACTGGACGTAATCGAGGACCTTTTAACATCATAGCCCTTATTGGACAAAATCATGCAGCTTTTTACGTCATCAACAGATTTGGATGTATGTGGTGCTTTTTAAGTCACTACCCACATTGGACATAAAGAGACCTTTAGCGTCTTCACTCTCATTGGACGTGATTGGGAACCTTTTAATGTTATAACCCATATTGGACATAATCAAGAAGCTCTTTACGTCATCAGCAGATTTGGACAGGTTCCAACGACTTTTAATGTCATAACTTGTGTCAGATGATAGCAGGGACCTTTTAACTCATGACCTTTATTGGATTTTGGATAGAATTCAAGGGGGGTTTCTTGTAGCTTGCTTGCATCGTATGACAATTTACCAAGAGTCCAATGGCTTGTGTAGTATCTGACGTGGAGGGTTGAAGTTGTGACACTATCAAGCACTGAGACATAAAATCATTGAGCATCAGAGGTGGGGGGGAAGAGGAGGTAAAATGGCTTGTTCAAGAGGAGGTTAAAATACCCACGGTGGGCTCCAAACTGTTTACAGTGCAAATCGGAGAGATCTTCAACTGAAGATCCCTCAGATCTGAACACTACAAACTCGTTCTTAAAGATTTGATAGAGAGTGGGGTCAATCGAATTTCAATCCAATGACGAATCTATCCAGAGACGAATAGATCTACTCTCATATCAATGGCAAAGCCAGCATCGATCCTATGCACGAAATACGAAAGAACAGTACTGAAAAACTATTTAAATATAATAAAATAATAAAACAACCAAAAATGAAGAAGAAAGGTTACCTGGCAGGGCCAATTGGCCCGAAACACCAGAGGCTTCGAGGCCTCACCAGTATAAGGACCGCGGTTGTGTTTACACTGTGAGTCCTCCGTGTCTCTCTACAAATTTGGCCCAGCCTTGGCTTGGTAGAACTAAGTTTTGGGTTCTGATCTTAAGGTTCAAGGTTTAAGATGGTTTCATGGGTTAGCGGTTTCAGGGCTTCTATAGATCTAGGATTTTACTCACAAACTCATTGTTCTTCTCTCTGATTTTTCCTTAGTCAACATCGTCCAACCCCCAAACTAGGTCATCCAAATGTGTTTTTAAAGACCCAAAAGGTGTGTAAATGGATAATAACTGAAAACCACCGGATCTGCCAGCTCAGATTCCAATTTTGGGGGTCAAAGGACTGGGGAATAGAGTGGTCCTAAGGGTTCATCTAAGGTTATGAAAATCACAAAATTTGCCAGTTTCAAAAGTAGGGTGTCTACAGTTGCCCCTCTTTAGAACTCCCTATCCTTCGAGGGACAGGCGAGTGGCAAAGAAGCAGACGCTACTGATATTTTAAATTGATCCTAACGTTAAATGGTCAGAGGGCACATCAGCTTTTCCACCCAAGACATTGCGCTCCCCACTCACCCACTTAGGGTTTCGACGTGAGATGTTCCGGTGATTTACCCAAGTCTGAACCTCAAGTTGGATTTTCTGGCCATGCCACTTAACTTCAAGGGTTTTGAATTTCAAGTCTTTAAACCTGGCATTCATCTTGATTTTTCCTTGGGCCTTTCTAAGGCTTTACCTATTTGGGAAAAGGTTTTCTCGGTCAATCTTGAGGAGAGAGATGAGGCAGCAATGTGGTAGCATCATGTACAGGTGCCCAGCTCCCTTGTTTTAGAACACATTTTTAGAAATTTTGAAAATAGGGATAGGTTTGAAATAGAACAAGGAGCTTGGGCAGGTGTACGATTTTAACAAAGAAATTAAGGTTTTCGAAAACACAAGATATATAGTGAAAATTTTGAAAAGAGATAGATATTTCAAATAAAGACAAATTTTAGTTAGCAATTTTAGCTCATGCAACCATGGAGCCCTCTAAGCAGTCTAAAGTCATGCTGCAATGGATGGATACACCCGATCTTTTACGTCATACAGGGCTAGACGGATACACCCAACTTTTCACGTCATACGGAGCTAGACGTTTATGGAATGCACCTAACCTTTTACGCATATGGGGCTAGACATTTTCTGGATACACCTGACCTTTAACGTCGTACGAGACTAAACATTTTGAACTGGATACACACGACCATTTACGTCTTACAGGGCTAGACGTTTTTGAACGACTTGTCATTTGAAATTGGTTTGCAGTTTAGGCTCATGCCACCGAGGAGCATTTTTTGAACATTTTTTAATAAAAAGGTTTTCCATTTGAAATTTGTTGGCAATTTAGGCTCATACCACCAAGGAACATTTGTATTGTTTTTCCTAACCTTTTTTTAGAACCTTTCAAGGGTATCACCATCATCATTTTTGCCCTTGTTTCAAGGAAATTTTGCTTCTTTGCCCCAATTATGGGGTGTTTTGTTTAATAGTTTCCCTGCTTATGTTGTTGAAAATTGATTATTTCTCTTCTTCATTTTTGGACATCGTCACGAAGCATAGGGAACTCCAGATGAGCTTATGCTTGATTTCGATTTTCGTTGTTTCATCTATGAAAGACATGTGAAATCTTACGTGTGCAATTGATTCATCGAGATCTGAGGGACACTTTATTTGCACACACTTTTCAGGGTGAGTTTCAACAAACTCAGCCCCCCTTGTTATAGGGTTTTTGCCCCAATGTTCTTGCTAACAGACCGTCGTACACACACATGAGAGACAGGTTTGCACCATTTTTTCTCAAGGGATTTAGTCGAGAGAGGGAAAGCTCCCAAACTAGCCAATGTCATCATTGGCGAGGTTCACACATCTCTTGATATGTGGTAGTTGACAGTTTCACTCATACAACCATGGAGTGCCAAACCAGTTTCATGCCCTCATGACAGGCATGGGAAGTTGGCTTCGGAGCAGGCCTGATTGACTAACCGTTTAGCCTCTTGTAGTGATGGAGGGAGTCCTTTTTTTTTTTAAGAAAATGGATTTTAAAAAAAATTGTTTTATGAGAAAAACAAATAAAGAATTACTTTGGGAAGCATGTTCAATAGAGGAATAGACCGTACAGTTTGTGCCACTTGTGGCCCCTTTGGTGGTCATTTTCTTTGTTTTTTTCATTTTATTCCTTATTAAAAGATGATGGAACAAAATCCCTTTATGAGATCATGAGGACCTGCAAGATTCGAAGTTTCCCTTGGTCTTTGGAGCTCTTATCTTTGTGTTTTATAGATTCATGAGAGGTTCTCAGGGTTCCTGTCAAACTTCCTTCCCGGAGAGGATTCGAAATTCTTCCTAAGATATGTTGAAGTCCCTTGGATCTCCAAATCATGTTACTTTCCCACATCTTCCCAAGGTTGGTTCTGTTAGGAATGATTTAGGAGGAGCCTTCATCCTCGAGGTCTGCTTATGCAGTATTGTTGTGACTTGCAAGCACCTATTTCGTACTCAAGATTTCGGATTAGGGCCTCCTTTTGGAGGTTTTCTTTCATCATTCTATTTTTGCTCGTGGCACCCTTTTCGGGTTTCACCACGCCCTTCATTTTTTTTCTTTTTTTTTTTTCTTTTTTTTTTACCCATGGTGCCCTTTTCGGTTTTCACCACATCCTTCATTATTTTTTTATTTTATTGTTATTTTCATCTTATAAGAATTGCTTGTATGCATTGGGGTTACCACGAATGGTCCCTCCCAATAGGGTTTGAATTTGCCCAGTGGGTGTGGATTTGCAGGAGTATGGAAGATCTTCTTGAGTACCATGTCCTCTTCTCTGAATTGCTGGGGAACAACCCTCCTTTGGTATGGCCTTTCAATTCTGCGGTGGTAAGCCACAATATTTTGTGCTGCCCGTAGTCATCTTTCATCTAGAGTATCAAGGGCAGCGACTCGTGCTTCGGCCTTTTGTTCTATGTCTGAATCTTTATGAACAAGCACTTGAAGAGAAGGTACCTCAACTTCGATGGGTAGATTGGTATGGCTTAGCCTGTGATAGGGCAGGGGTTGATACAGTTGTTGGAGTGGTGGAGGTTGAGGCATGCCTTGAGACATCAATCCTGAGAGTATTTTGAGACGTTGCGGGCACTTGAGGAAAAGTATATTCCCCATGATTTGAGGAAATAGTAGTGGCCATTGCCCCCTTTTGCAAATTTTGAGGTCGATTCCCGCCATTATTTCTATTGTCGTTAATACTTGAGTCGATAGATTTTCGATCTAATTCCCCATGATGTTCCAGTATCGACTCAACTGCCACAACTTGCAAGATCATATCGTCAAAGTTCACGGCCTTGAGGCAAGCACATGCATCAAAACCTCCTTCCTCATGTTTCGAATGCAATTTTGGACAGCATCAGCCTTTGGCATAGGATTGCGTTGATAGATTGCCAAATCTCACCATGTCTTAATAAACTTGACCACTGGTTCATCCTATTAATGTCTCATAGTAAGGACCTCCAGAGCATTAACCTCTCTTTCAACAACTTTAAAACATTTGTAGAATTTTGCTTCCATCTCAGACCATGTATGAATGGAGTTCGAGGCCAAACACGAGTACCACTTGAATGAAAGGCCAGTTAGTGTTTCCACAAACTGTCTCAAAAGCATGCAATCATCTGCAGCCAACTCGTGACATGCAACAACATAATGAGCGACATGCTGCTAAGGGCCTATCCCATCATATAAAGGAAATCTACGCCTTTGGCAATTTGGAGGGAAGGGCAGCCAGTTTATGTAAGCAAGATATGGCTTTCTGTACAATTCGGGCCCTGCCAGGGTTGAATTATGAACTCTCTTCAAACTCTCAGTGATCATGGCCTTGACATTGTCCAGTGTAAGTGAGGGTTGTGGATTGGTCACAGGGACAAGCAAAGGTCCCACAGGAGGTAAATGTGGTTGATGTGAGACCTCTTCATATCTGATTCGGGAATCCTGAGTTAGCATATTACCCTCATGACTTGAACCGGTCCCCTTTTGCAAATCGTCAATGATCTTTTCGTAACTTGTTGGAGCTTGAGAGTCAATTGGGTGATCTAGTCATCTTGATCGTGCGGTGTTTGACTTACCATCATTACACTTACGACAGCAGAAGACGATTCTTCTTGTAATTTCTCACAGGATGGAGAGTCGCTCGACTTGGATAGAGGGGTCACAGGGAATGCTAGAGTCCTTATGAGTGTGCACTTTTCCTAGACATGCTTCTGGTTATGATGGGCTCGCACAGTGGTGGTTCGCCTTCTTCTTACTTTCGTTGTCGGCCTCAACTCGAGGCTCAGCAGTTTGTGCGTTTGAAGGAGGGTGAGCTTCGCCAGTTTCATGCATTTGGACCACGTGGCAAGACATCTTACCCATCGTGTCCCCTCTCTCCCAGGTTTGTGGCAAGGTCAAAGGGAAGAAAGAATTTAATTCAAGCAGCTATTTTGACTCTTTCACTTTCGGTGTCACTTTAGGTTTCTTTGAGAGTTGAACCCCTACACATAACTACTTAGCCAAGACGCTAGTTACGTGCCCCCAAAGATAAGCTCGCTGATATTCTTCTTTTTAGAAGAGCTTTGGTATTGACCCTTGGCGAAATAATTGAATTCGAAAAGATCAAATAGGTAGTAGCGCTGCTCTTTTGCAGGTCTGCCCCCTGTGCTCATGTGAATGCTGGGCAGCACTTGCACATGACGGCTTTCGAATTCATGGGGTGACTTGCCCCTTGAGGTTCGACGCCAACCAAGGGTTGGCGCCACATGAAAAGGAGCACGCCTAGCCATCCATTTTTTGAAACACCATGTTTCAAGCAGCTTGGGCTTGGGTTGGTATAGGAATAGGTGCGGTTTGAATCGTTTGATGTACCGGTTAAGGTGATAGGGTTTTGGCATATGCTGGTAAACTTGCGGCCGAATTGGAATTATTTTTTGTCGTCTTTGGCTTGGAAATGCAATTGTCTGGGGATCATTAGATTGCAACACGAGGATTTGATCATACTTGGATTGAGTTGTAGGCCTTGCTTTATATTGGCACAGCTACCCATGCGATATTGAGCACGACCCCTTTTACCGGCAGCATGGCTACCCATATTTCCCTCAGCACAGCTACCCATTTAGGGTTTGAGGAATCGCGTGTGAATTGCGAGCATGGCTACCCATGCTTGGACATTAGCGTGACTACCCACGCTCAAAATATTTGGATCAAAGTGAGTAATCAAACCTGGAGCTCGAAGGCTTCTACTCATAATAGGGGTCCGGGGAGCCACACTCTCTAGATTAGGGCCTAATTCTCCAACCATTCAAAATGAGGCTCAAGTGTATTTATATAGAGATGAGAAAACATGGGTGGATAATCATTAATATGGTAGGTAGAAAATAAAAAATAGGGCTAAAAATCGGTGGATTATCAAAATTCAACTCGAACTACCCCTGAAAATGACCAAAACGAACATCCAAACTTTAAAACATTATAATGAAATGTCCTTGAATGGCCTTCTCTCTCTAGCCCATACAAAAATCCTTCGATTTCACTCGTTTTTGCGCCATTTCGACTGAAATTTCTACCATAGAATCATGGGGCAATCAACAATGATCATTTTGCAACAAATTTGCGCGAAAATTGTCTGTGATTCGCCAATTTTCACTCATTTTGAGTTTCGATTTTTCACTTTCGATAATATTGCAACCCACTTCTACAACTCCTCATTGTGCCCAAATTTGGCCATTATTTAGCGATCAGCTTGTGGATTCTTGTGAAAGACCCCAAAACCAACGTTTTCAGAAATTTCAGCACAAGACATTGCTGTATTAGAGAGATATGGCCCTTTTAGTATTTACTATTTTAGGCAACTACAGTCTCAAATTTAGGGAACTTTTCAATAGGATTTGCCCCTTGAATTGGCTTTTGATTGTGGATTTCCATACATGGATACATTAATCTTTGAGTTGGGACGCTCCCTGCAAAAGTTTGGCTAGAATCACTATATATCGCTCAAGAGTGGGTGGAGGTCATGGGGACTAATACACATCACTTGTTGCAAACCACCAACTTTTTGGCTTGATTCGACCTCGATCTTAGTAGAGAAACCCATCGAACCATAAATGGATGAAAAGTCCATGTACCAAGGAGCAACATACTGAAATTTGGGCCTATTTGGCTGCAAGCATTGGGAGATATGGCCTCTGAATTTTGGCCTAAAATTTCATGGGCTGCTGCAACTCCCATGAAGATGATGATCCACAGACACAATATGAGCCTATTTTCTTATTTTTGTGGTCCTCATGTTGCGCTAAAGATGGTGCCAAAAAAGGCACTTCTGAACATCAAATTTGGCTGAAATTTTTACCAAAAGCTTTTCTCATCATCACCTTCCTCTCATGAAAATTTGAAGTTCATTGGCCACTTATTTCTTGGGGTCCTTTTGTAAAGTTAAACCAGTTTAAGTGGAACCTGTCGGCAGTTCAAGGCGTTCGAGAGGATAAATCTCTTTCATCTGATTTCGAATTGGACTTAAATTTGGATTGTAGCCTTGTTATATTAACACCTTTAATCCATAAATTTCTTGGGCCATTTAGCTTTTTTTATCATCATGAGTCTTTGTAAATTGGCCTTGGATCAGTGTTATGAGATAGACGATTGAAGCTTTGTCGGGCCATATTTTGGTTATCCCCGTCAAATCGGTCTGATTTTTGGACAATGATCACATGGGACCTTGGATTGAGGTTTAGATCCTTCTGGTCGCTATTGAGACCCAATTTGACATGGATTTAACCGTGCCCTTTCTCCAAACGTTTGATAAATGTTGTGAGATGGACACTTGAGCTTCATCAGGCCTTATCTCAGTCATCCTGCATCGGATTGGCTTGGTTTTCAGAGGGTAGCCTCGAGGTGCCCTCGATTAAGGATTCAACGGTCAGATTATGATTCTGATACATTTTGCCCCAAGTTTGACAATGCCTCATTTTGAAACGTCCGATTGGTGATTTAGGCATGATTGGGCTTGGATCTTTCTCGTTTTTGGCAGGGAGCTTCCTTTCATAAAATTCACGGGATTTTCATATTTTGATTTATTATGACACTGTTTTTTACCCACTGCAGCCATTTCTAGTGGTACCTTCGATATTGTGGCAGTTATCGTGTTGAGAATTTATTTGGCTGGACATCGTCACTCCTTGAGTCTGGTGACATCTTATTTGAGACAAAATAACCCCAAACAATAAGAGTTGGCTTTGGGGCATCATAAGGAGTTGTGGCCGAGAGCCATGCATTGCAAGAAGAATGGGTACTCACTCATACTCTATTTTTTTAGCGAAAGCTTTATCTTTTGCCTGATGTGTTCATACTGCAGTTGGGAAGGTAGATTCAGGTTGAACATCTACACAAACCCCGGCACAGTCACTTTGTTTGTAGACTTTTATGGCACTATCCATTGACGACAATTTGCCTTTCGATACTACAACGTAACCCAAACATCCAGTGTACAAAGGTAGTAAAGGAAGTTAGGCATTCTAATCCAAATTGGGCTAGAGTTTATCTTGTGGGCTCTAAGGCTTGGTTGCATGTTGTACTTTCTAAACTACATCTATCAGCCACCAAAAAAACCAAGGTCCTCCGCTCATGACTCTTCTCATGTCCTCCACAAGATCAATCTGAACAATTCACGGTGGCTTGATTTTGAGATGGTATCATATTCTTTATAATAATTCTAATATCTTCTATTAAGAACGACCGTTAATTCCTTGTTTCATCAGTGCCAAACAAGGACCGTCTTCCATTCCTACATGCTTGCTACACTGTTTCTCTGGGCAGGTTAACCATGATCTTCCAATTAGTTGTTTTGCCTTTGGATAGCTCTTTTTAGGAAAAAGCCTAGTGAGTTTGAACTCCCTTCACCAATACATATACTACATGCTCTCTCATATGACAATGTATTTAAACAAGGAAACTCTTGCACAGAAAGAATACCATTCATTTTTCTCCTGGAAAAATCTCCACTTTGCCCTCATCATACATGTGTGTATGTGCCTGTGTTGGGCTCTCATATGGATAAAACTATCCACATTTTGACATTGGCATATGCATGTTTATTGTATGCAAGCATTGTGTATGGTCTCTGTTTATGTGCATGCTAGTGTACGGTATACATTAATATATACACACACTAGACATACGAGATACCATGGCACACATACAAACATGAATACCTCGAAGTTAGGCATGATATCCTATGGATACATAGTATATATGCTACAAAATATATGTTGCATAACGTGCCAATACATTAGGATACACATGCTACTCTAGCATTCAAGACATGCTGCGTATATTTATTAGCACACATATAATATCTTTTGCGCAAAGCACTTGGCACAACAAAGTTGAGTCTAAGCAAGGACAATATCTATACATTTACCAATTTATAAATTCCATATCGAGGGAAGGTATTGGAATGGAGCAAAGAGAACTCAAGGAGAACATGGATGACCTTAACTTCCCAAAAAACAAGTGCAGCACAGAAAGGTAATTGATATAGTGGCACACCATTCATCAATCTCAGAAGCATATTGATGTACTGATAAGATTCATACAAAGAAAAAATGGGCAAATAGTTTCTGAAGAAGTGAACCATAAACCAAATGGAATGTAAAAAAGGAGGAGCCCTGTGAAGGGATAGATCGTGCATTATCAGATAAGCCAACACTTATCATTCCTCAAGGGATACCCAGATTAAGGAATGGAAGTATTAGAGGGTTACTAGCTAATATAGAGTGTTATGGGGGTAGCCCAGGGACCAGTATGTTTTGGGTGTTTCTGCAATGTATTGGGATGTCAACATCTTTCACATGTAACCAACTCTTTTAATGCATACTTTATTTCCTATTGAAGAAGAATGAGTCCGTGGACTACATACTAAATTCCAAACAGTTATAAATGATTCTAAAGGTGCCATTAAAACTGGCAGATGGCACAATATTAAGTATTGAGCATTATTATGACTGCATGCTTCCAAAGTAGGGTGGTAAGTTCACCATCTGTTGGAAAACATGGCAGTGCCCAAATCCCACAAGAGAGTTTTAATTGAGATTTATATTTGCACAAGATTGTCTTAAGATACTCGGTATCATAAAAAAACTACATCAAATTTATGAGCATTCAAAATTTTAGATTGATATTTACATAGTACCCATTAGTATACTTACTGTCAAATAGAAAAGTATAGTAACCTTAACCTTACATATTTCTAATCTGGCAGGTCATTTAATGTCTTGATCTTAATACATACCAGATCCATTAACAACACTAACCATATTGGCTGCAACTCCTCTCACTACAAGGCGGAAATCTCTCTTCAGCCCAACATATTTTGCATATTTCTGTAATTGCATAAACAAAAGCCATGAATAAAGACACTCATTCCATCAAGAGCAAAAATATCATCATAAGATCTAAGCCCGAATCTAAATAAACATAGCGGTTGTACTGCATTAAGAGAAGTTTAATTTACATAAAACAAAATGGCATGGCTCAAATGCAGACTACCATTATTTATTTATTTATTTGAGAGAACAGATTACCATTATATTCTAAGAAAATGATTAGAAAAATGGTGAAAAAAAGTAAATATGCGAAGCCGAGAAAGAAGAAGAGTATAAGGTTGACTCCCTGCACTAGGAACTCAGTCAAGAAAATTAGAATCATCTTTTTGCCTTCTTCCATGTCTTCATGCTCAGCAATTCGTAGTTTATAATCAAACCCTTCTTTATGGATATCAATAGAAAATAAAGCCTGGAATTTGCAACGGGAACTACCACATCTTGCTCTCTATGTGAATATTGAATTATCCAACAGCCGTACTATGCTGAAGCAGAACATAACGTGATTAAAAACTAACCTCACAGAGAAAATGTAAATAACTAAGTGAAGGTCCAGAGTGAAATTCTACAACATAAAATTGAGGTACATACTCCTAGAAACTAGGCGTCTCGGATAGTATTGTGGCAGTTACATCCTTCACAGATAACAGCAGAAATCTATAGCTCTTGGTTTCACGTCGTATGATCTCATGGTTTAGAAACTCAACAATCCAACCCAGGATTTCCCTAGGTCCACTCAACTGCCCAAGTTTTCAACTCTGCAAATCACACTTGAGAAAGCCCATACACAGTTTTTAACTCGTACAGTCCAGTCGCTGTTCATAGCTTTTGGGATGAGACTCAATGAATCTCAGCCTTTTTTTAAACCATTCTCAGATTAGGGATGCGAGGAATTGGGGTAACTGCTCAGGAGCTAACTTTCGGCCCCTCACTCTTACCAAAAAGCATTTAATAGGATTCTATTAGCATTAAAACAACAACATAATGAGTCTCAACAACAGATATGACCCTAGTTACCAAGCAAGCCAACCCAATGAGGTTTTCATTATAATATATGAGATACAGTAAATATGAAAATAAGAAAATATATTGTATTTTTTCTTTATTCTGTCATAAAGGAATCTTTTTAAAATATCAGACAGTATATACAAAATACAATCTACTAAAGAAATTTCCGAAAAATAAAAGAAATTCATTAACAAATACAAGGACATATTTGACCTGTACAATGATCTTAAAGTACAAAGTTTTGAGGTACTGAAAGCAATGAAGTGTCAAACATCAACATTACTTGTCAATGAAGGGTAGAGATAATGTTACCTTACCTTCAGCAACCACAAAACCTCCAATAAGGAATTTCACAATGCAAGAATCCCTTGGGGATTAAAAGTTGGAAAATATGTTCAGCATTTCCAGTTTATCTCATAAGATCCATTTCAACAATATATATTGGAGAAACCAAAGGAGCATTTATCATCAGCATTCCCGGAATACCCAGAAAGCAAGACACAAGAGATCAAAAAGCTTTTCTTCAAAACTCCACACTTTGAGATTGTACAGTCCTATTGAGAATGGAAATGACCAAACAATGCCAACGATCCATCTCTTCTAACTCTTCTAAGTTGCGCTTATTCAAGCTTATGAGATTTTAGGTCATTCTCAAAAAAAAAAAAATACTAGATTTTAGCTGATATATCAATTTTAAGTTCAATATCCCCATGAGAATTTTTTAAAAGAATTAAATTAACAAGAAGTTACTGAGATTTTATTGTTTCTATCATAAACTAAGGGCACAAAGTAGTTAGCAATTGGAATATACGGGGTTACATCTACTATTTTGATCTTTCAAGATCCGTTTGATGGCAACCTAATATTCTAATATTTAAGGATAATATAGAATCTTATGTAATTCTAATCCTATGAGTTTACACGCCTTGTTTGATAGGGTCAAATCATAACTTTTAATATTAAGATGACTCCCAAATATCTGAATCTCCAAATTTTCAACTTGTAGCTTAATTTTGAGGGATTTGATTTCTACTCCTAAAATTATTGTGTCTCTCTGCCTCTTTCATCCAATCATCTCCCTCTTTTCTCCCCCCCCCCCCCTCCCCCATTTTCTCTCCTCTCAACAAAGACACCCTCCCTTCTCTCTCAATCTCAATCTCTCTCTCTCATGTTGGATCGCCCCCTCAATCTCAATCTCTCTCTCTCATGTTGGATCGCCCCCTCAATCTCAATCTCTCTCTCTCATAGTGGAACGCCAAAGAAAGCATGGTGAATCGCAAGAGAAAGCAAACCAGCCTCTCTCTCTATAAAGATCAAGGTTTCACTCTTATGCTCATTTGCTCTTCTTCTATCTTTGTTAAAGCTTGAGCTCTGAGCTTTAATGGCAGATGGAAAATAAAGGGACCCAAATGACAAGCTTTTTCAAGACCGGCATTATAGTGTCTCGGATGATTTCAAGCTTTAGCACTACCCATTTTAAAATAAAGGTTGCGGTGAAAAACTCAATCGACCTTTGGTTGAAGACTAAGATCAGATAACCTAGAGACGAAAGAGCATTGTTTCTCTTTCAAATATATGCGGGCAGTCAAACATGCACCAAAAAACATAGAATACAGCTAATAGATAATCTTAATATAAAACCTAGC
The DNA here is from genome assembly GCF_054954075.1 of Amborella trichopoda. Taxonomy (NCBI): domain Eukaryota; kingdom Viridiplantae; phylum Streptophyta; class Magnoliopsida; order Amborellales; family Amborellaceae; genus Amborella; species Amborella trichopoda. Next base: position 21,285,197 of record NC_142337.1, on the reverse strand, counting down.
AATGCCTATATTCAAATTTTAGAAAATCTGAATTTTAAAATTCAGTTTTGTCAAACATACCCTCAAGCACAAAGAGGCAGGAAAGACCTCCAAAATTGCAACCGCCACTTTCATAATTTATAAGGGTTCCTTGGTTATCCCGCTTGCATAAGTTACTTCCAACCAGTGTTTAAAAACTCGCCGAGTCGAGCCGGACTAGCACGGTTCGACTCGGGAATCTTCTGATACCGAGCCGATTCCACGAAAAAAATGGGAATCGCCCGTGTCCAGAGAACACCGGGCGATTCCCAATAGTGAATCGCGAGTCTCACCGAGAGTGACACGTAGCAGCCTCACGAGAGTGACACGTGGCACCTCAAAATCTTCCACATGTGCTAATTCACCTCACTCGTATGCCCCCCTCTTTTCTACACGCGCAGCTGATGGACTAGTACACAGCATTTTATTGAGAACAAAGGTTACTCATCCTTCGATGTGGGATAAGTCCCACAAAAACCCATTCAAGCAAGATGATTGAATATGTATTATATTATAGAAGCTAATGAATCACATCAGAAGATGTGGTGGTGTTGGTTGACAACCTTGAATTTCAGATGGGCGTCTTGAGTTCGAACCCCCTGCGCATCGTCGTTTATATAATACAACATTTTTTTAAGATAAAGATAAAAAATAGAGATAAAGATAAAAAATAAAAAGCCTTTCAAGATAATGAATAAAAAGCTTGAAATAAAATAGAAAAAATAAAAAGCTTTTCTTGTTGTAAAAAAAACAAAAAGCTTTTCAAGATAAAGATAAAAATATAATACAACATTTTTTTATTTTTCTTGTAAAAGAATACAAGGTAATATAAAAAGTATTTCTTGCAAAAAAATAAAAAAAAAGGCATAAAAAAAAATTTTGACAACAAAAATAAACAAAGGTAGAAAATACTGTTGTAAAAAATTAGAAAAAATAAAAAATAAAAGGCTTTTCAAGATAAAGATAAAAAATATAATACAACATTTTTTTATTTTTCTTGAAAAAAAATACAAGGTAATATAACAAGTATTTCTTGATAAAAAAAAAGCAAAAGGCATAAAAAATAAAATGTACTTTGGCAGCATCATTATTTTATTTTTCTTGTAAAAAAAAATAAAAAGTAATACAACAAGCAAAAAAAATGTAGTACAAAGTCTTCTTCTTTTGTCAAAAAAAAAAAAAAAAGATAACCAAAAAGTATCATATTTTTCTTGTAAAAAAAAATAAAAGATAATACAATAAGTATTTCTTGTCAAAAAAATAAAAAGCATTTCTTAATACAACCTAGGAATAAATGGTCTAATTATATTTTTTATTTTTATAACATGATGGTCTTTAACATAAATTTAGTAATATTAATTTAAAGATAGGATTCATACAATGAGGCCATTTGAAATCTCTCTCTTTCTACTAACAATCTCTTCTACTAATTTATTCTAGAAACCTAAAAAATTAAAGAAAATTGGTACGCATACTAATAATTTCTACATTGATAACCAAATCTTTTATTTTATTTATTAATTTTTGTATTATAAAGCATATAGTGTACTATTTTTATTACAGTTGTCAATAATACATTTTAAATTAGATGATATTATAAAATATTTTGGATTTGTTATTATTTATATAATAAAATAATTATAAAATATTGTTGGTATATAATATTATAGTTAGTTAGGTTGTAATAATTTGGGTTTTTTTAGCGGATTAGGATTTCCGGCCAATTCGAGATTTTCGTGGCCAAATTTTCATCGATTTAGTCAACTCTTTATTGTAGTCCATATATGATTATATAATTAATCCATGATAATTCTATGATTTCTTTTGCGTGATGTAAATTTAATGGTCAACATAAGTTCATACAGGGAAAGAGTATCTCAATATTCACAAATTGATGAAAAAAATAAAAGTTAATAATGTAGTACCCTCATTTCTTATTGGATTCCTAAAAAACAACATTTATAATGAATTTTAATAATTTTTTCTGATTTTTTTGAAGCTTTAATCCAACCGATTCAGCTGATTCTCGATCTGGATCGCCGATTCACTGATTCGGATCGGTTTTTAAGGTGCCCGATTCGGGTCACCGATCCGCTTTTTAAACCATTGCTTCCAACACATAGGAGTTTGGAATATAGGAGAAATATTCGAGATTCAGAAATGGATGAAATTACCATCTGCCAAGATTCATCCAGAAGGTTTAAGTGAAAGGGAGTAATAGAGGAAATACAGTGGTCTAGCAACCAGAAGCTTCAGAAAATTCCCTTGTAAATATGTACACTATAAGTTTTCTTGAGGTTCATAATGTACCTTTCCACCATGTGGTAGTGGAGGAAGTCATACCATGCCTGGATCTCAACATTCATATGACAAGCTTGAAAGCATAAACCATTACTATAACATGGGATTATAATTCCTACTTGACACTAGACGAAGAGTGTTGGGTTTTGTGGCCTTAAGGCCCTAGATTTCGTATTATCCCATATGGGTACTCATGTAATTAGTGTAAAGAAAAGCAGACATCCCAGTTTTGGGGGCATGAAGTAGTCCATGCGGGACCAAGGTGCCCTCTGGCTAAAAAAAGGCCATAGAAGCAGCATGGCAAGAGTGCCAGTGAACTCATGTCAAGCTTGGAGGTCTAGGTGTTGGGGCTGATTGAGTCAAAAAACCCATGACAATGGGCCCAGAGGGCAAAAGGTCCATACCTGGTGACTGTTGAGGGTTAACAGGCCATCCCTTCTCATGGTCAGAGTTAGCTCAATGGTTAAAGTGAGTTCCCATGAAACTAAATTGAATTAGTGAATGCACTACATTAGTTCCCTCAGAAAAAAGGCTCTACATTAGCAACAGAAAGAAAACAAGCATTTGCAGATAAAAATAATTGTAAACAAAAGTAATAAATGGACCAAAGCTTTTGTTCAATCCATTACCTCATTGACAGGGGCCTCATTTTCCCGAATAACTGCATCATGGGCATCTATCTCTTGCCCAAACTCTGTTTTTAATAGATCGCCCGAGTTCCCAACAACTGCACATGTCCTAAACTGACGGGAATAGAAAGGAGGCCTCGATGGCAAAATTAGATTTAGATGTTCCTCGCAAAGAGATTTATTGTAGCACTTTTTTGCTCCCCTGTTGCAACAAAAATCCAAGGGGCTTACTTACCATTTCCAAACACATAGTTTGCAGTAACAACAAAATTGATGGGAGAAAAGAATTTGCTCAGCATCTTACAATTGCGAAATCCTCTGTGCAGCGTACTCTAGCCACCCATTAGGCCGAGCATCTAGATATTCCCTTGTCAAAATCGTAGTCATGTTACGGTACTGCAATTATTTACCAAGTAAGTTCACCCAAGAAATCCAGAAAACATGTTCCGAGACCGTTTAAGAAAGTAAAACTATACCTGTTCCCAAAGTAAAATGGTCTCGCAAACATCAAATGGGTATTCCAGAGGTTCATATCTTTTAAATTGCACATTGTACTGCAACAAATGCAACACAATGAAGACTCAGACTGGCATAAACCACAGACTGAATTTTACAAGAAGGAAACCTTGAGCAATAAGGAAGATGTCTCACCCACGTGCTGTTGGTGTCTTTTGGGAACTTAAGCACTAATTTACAGTGGTCAATAACGTGTGCAGTGAGTCCAAGGCCCTTTGTTGCCTGTATCAAATTAATGCTCAGATGTCAGTGAAGCAGAATTCAATTCCTTGGAACCTTGCAGCTTTTAAGTCTGGTGGTTCTTCTGGCTGCCAGGTTCAAGGTCATACAAAGAAATAAGGAGAGAAGTATGCACACGCAAGCGCACATGTTCACATACTATCTGAATAGGCCAATTTGACCAATTATAGGCAAACAATAAAAAACAACAAAATAGCATCCAATCATTACAAGCTTCCAAAATTGTTGAAAGCTTCCCCTGATTTGCTGATTCAGCCAATAATCAATTAGGAGTGAAGTGATAAAACCACTGTCATGTGAAGTATCCTTCAAAAATGTGTCACATCCCAATTCACCAGATGAAAAGAAGCCACTAGCAGCACAAATCTGAACTCGGAATCAATTGACATCATTCAACATCCCTTATATCAACTTTAACAATAGTCCATGCACCACTTACAATGATTCTAATGGTTATTTGATGTAGTCCATGGACCACTTACAATGATTCAGCTGATTAACTGAAAACCACTACATTCTATGTCAAACAAATACACAAGATCCAATGAGTATCCAGATCACATCAAACCCCGACTCCCAGGATATTAACGACAAAGGCACTTCAAAGTTCAAATGTTTGAAAACCTATACTATTATCTAAATCCTTACCATGAAAATGTGCATATTACAATCTCAAAACATAGAATCCAATAACCTCGTGCCAGCAAAAGATGATTTCTGTCTAATTCACAAACCTCAGTGAAGTGCTGAATCTCTATCATGAGCATTTGGACAAAAGCGCATCATACTAAACTCATCCTATCCTAGTTATTTACTCTAACTCCAAATTTGATTACTCAGAATAGATGATGCAAATCCATAACATAAATAAATATTTCAGAAAATTCTAGTCGCAGGCGATTCAAAGGAGCAGGCCAAATTTTAACAAATATCCACGATACCATTACTCTGCAATATTAATAAAGTAACTGAAAGCATTAAGAAATACTAGCACCATGGAGAAACTAGAACACTAAAAGTAGAACGACTAACCACACATTGCTGGATTTTGTTCTGGAAAGCGAAAAGATCAGATATATCCCTGCTGGTGACACCATTTTTGCCAGCCCCTGTATGAGAAATTTAAGTTTTATATACAAAAGAAAGCAAGATAGAGAGAGAAAATAAGCCAAAAGAGATGGAGAGAGAAAATCATTACCGCTGAAGAATGTGGATTGGATAGCGAGGATGACGATTGAAGAAGTGAGAGCCAGAAATAGTAATAGAAGTACAGTGGGAGGCCTGTTGAGGGCCTTGAGAGGTTTCATTCTCTCTCAGGAGATGAGCTCCTTATCTGATGGATCCAAACGCAAATGAGAGAACAGATGCAAAATAAGCGGTGGATTTACAGCTGACTGGCCCAAGTCTAGGCAAGATTCACCGTGGGAACCCTCCAGTTTCAAGCCCACATGGGACCGACCGGCTCGACTTTAAACTCTTAATTGCAGGTAGCTAAAGAACCTCCTGCAAAATGATTTCCTAAAAAAAAGAGAGAAATTTAAGGTTTAGCTTAGGTCACGGTTTCTATAAGTTCATGTAGAAATGAGTCGCCTCTTAAAAATCTATTTTTGAAATGGATTTTTTACCAAATTTTTAAGGATACGGAGTCGCAAATATGGAGATCATCAATATCAAAAATAAATAAATTTTGAAAATTAAAAATAATAAGGAAGAAGTTTATATAGAGACTAGGCTCTAAACAATCAAATTAAAGCCTACCTCAAAAATTTCATTAGAAGAAGTCGGTTTGATATCCAGATATCCTCAAATTGATCATCTTGACATCAAAATGTATGGACATGAGAAAAAAATGGATTTCAAGTTTTGGGAATATTGCATCTTGTAACGTATTTTGGACCGTCAATTTTCAAGATTTTCAAATTTTTATAGATATGCTTGATCTACACTATTTTTTAATCTTTAAATTTTATGATTAATGACGAAAATATATTTTAAGTCTATCACAAAGATTTCCAATATTGAAACCACATTTCTTGATATTATTTGAAGGTGCGCTCTAGTTTGATTGTTTAGAGCTTCAGCTCTATGCAAACCGCACCCAACTAATAATTCTATTAAGAAAACATCTAGACCGCTAATTTCAATTATTTTCAGATGGACCATCTATTTGCATCCATCTTTAAGATTGATGCTTTACATTTGCGGCCCCCCGCCACATGAAACAATTTTGCTTTAACTTATGTATAATAAGATTTGGATAGTGTTTCATAAGGATCACAATTTTGAATATTATTGTGCACATGAATAGTATTGTGCAAATGAATCAATGTTCACAAAATCGAACCGGAATGGTTAACCGAACATGGGCCCAGAAGTATTTTAACTGGCATAATCAGTAAACCAGTCGATTAAACTGTTCTAACCGAGCAAATCCTGGGCGATCAAAAAATGTTGAAAAATAAAAAGATACAAAAAAAGGAACTAACAAAATATGAAAGGGAAAAGTTTATATAGAGCCGAGGCTCTAAACAATCAAATTTGAGCCTAACTCAAAACTTTCACTAGAAGAGGTTGTTTTTATACCCAAATATGCTCAAATTGATCATCTAGACATCAAGATGCATGGACATGAAAAAATAATGGATTTCAAGTTTTGGAAATAGTGTATTTTGTAACGCATTTTTGGACTGTCAATGTTAAAGATTTTCAAGTTTTCATAGATATTTCAATCTACACTATTTTTGAAGCTTTAAACTGTATAAATAAATACGAAAATATATTTTAAGGCTATCAAAAAAATTTACAGTATTGAAACCACACTCCTCATCACTATTTGAAGTAGGCTCTAATTGGATTGTTTAGAGCCTAGGCTCTATACGACCACACCCAATATGAAAAGCATATAAAGAATGAATAAAACAAAACACATTCAAATAGAGTTGAAAATTAATGAAAAAATGGATTTTAACGAATCAATTTTTGAATTAAAATAAGTATTAATGACCAAAACAAAACCAAATTCCTTATTTTTTTTAAATATCGGTCGAGCACCAAAATCGCCTAAAACTGGAACCAGCAAGTGGCCTGTTCCGATTTAATCAGGCGGTCAGCGGTTAGATCGCCTGGCTTTTCTAACAGTGAAATGACTAGTAAATGTAAGTGCCAACATAAAAAATAAATGTACAGTGAATGCATAGGTGTCACTTATGAACAGTATTATTATGCTAATAATATAAAATTATGAATAATACTATTGTGCTAATAATATAAGGTCATAAACAATATCAATGAGCTGCCATGTTAAAATACTATGCTACTATGTGAAAATATTGTGCTACCACGTGAAAATGCATATCACATTTTATAATAGTAAGTTTTCAATTATAAATAGCCAATTGTTTTTCCCGAAAAGCAGAGAGTCAGATGCTTCTCTCAGTTTCCTATAAATTACAGGAAGTATTCTAGTATGCTTTATCTCTCACATTTTGGCAATGTAAGGTTCCTGTTATACAATAAATGAATACAATAAATCTCTCTCTTGTTTTGGTTCCCTCAATCTTGCGTATTATTTTGGCAACACCAAGATATGAGGAAGGTATTTTGTAACACTACCCTTACGTTGCTTTTGTATAATATGTGATAGATCAGTGTTCCCGATCGATGTTTAGCTATACTATACCAATTGGATGACAGTTTATAGTAAGAGAATTTTATTTCAGAAAATAATATCTTTGTAGTGAGAGAAAAACCTATTTCCAATTGAAATTTGTGATATTATAGTAATTGGAAAAACATATCAGTTTTATAAATTGTGATTTTGTATATGTCTCATGAGTATGCAACTCAAATATTCAAGAAATATATTATGATCTATCTGTATCCTAGGAGTGTACTCGCCAGGACCCGTTTGCACCTCGAAATTTCATTGAGACGGAAGCGTTTAACCCTTCGAAGAAAGAGAGCGTATCTCTTGCCTCCAAATCCTTTAATTTGGTCTTGATAGTTTGAAAGATTTTATCCACTATAATATATGAGAACCCAAATTAACCAACTCCGATGGGCGTGATTTAGCAGTAACATTTACAGGATTTTGCCAGAGAGATCATTTTTTACTTTTTTTTATGACCGATGGTGGAAGCCTCTTTGTTAACTTTTCGATCCATTTCACCAGGTTACAGAATGGAAATTTCCTTTTTTCTCAACATAAAATTATCATTACTTATTAAGTATTGTTACCTTTGTATGTACCTGAAATGAAACCTATTATATGGAAGAGGATTCCATATGCCCATGGGCTGATGGCTACAGTAAACGCCCATGGCCCAAATTGAATCTGAGCCGATATAACGGTCATGACCTCATTCGTATTTAAATTTTAATGTTTTTTTTACAAACCCAAATCACTTTAAATTTAGAAAATTCATTATTCTCATCAAGGCACACCTAATAAAAATATAAAACAAATAATTCGAAAAATATAAACTGACCAAAATACCTTCGAAACATTTCGGGAGTATTTTGGTCAATTTATATTTTACGAAATTTTTTTTATATATTTTTATTAGATTTTACTATTTTTGAAGAATAGACGCCTAAAATTTCAAGTGATTTAGATTTGTAAAAAAAAAATGAAAATTTAAATATGAAATGAGATCGTGACCGTTAGATCAGCCAAGATTCAATCTAGGCTATGGGCGTTTACTGTAGTAGTCAGCCCATGGGCTAACATGATCTTATATATATATATATATATATATATATGGGAAAATATGAGATTAGCTCACTAGCTCATATGAATATATGAGCCCAACAGCTTAGATTGAATCTGGACATATCTGACGATCATAGATATCCAGTAGTGCTTGAATTTTATTTATTTTTCTACATATCTAAATCACTTGAAATTTTAGGTGTGTATTCTTCTCATCAAGGTTCACCTAATAAAAATATAAAAAAAAATTATTCATAAAAATAAAATGACCAAATAGCCCCCAAATCTTTTCAGGGGTATTTTGGTCAATTCATTTCATGTAAAATATGTTTTTTATATTTTTCAAAGATTCACCTATCTTGGATGAACACGTCTTAAAATTTCAAGCGATTTGAATTTGTACATAAAAAACTAAAATTCAAGCACTACCAAACATCTGTGATCGTCAGATCGGCCCATAATCAATATGGGCCGTTGGACTCATATGTTTATATATATATATATATATATATATATATATATATATATATATATATATATATATATATATATATATATGATTTTTATAAGGTTGCATTCCAATTAGCGCACCCCCAAATTTGACCGTACCATGTAATTTTGCAATAAATTTTTTTACAATTATCTCAAAATCTATTTTCATGTCTAAATATAAAATTTTAAACTCCAAAAATGGTTAAAATCAAGTAGATCTATAAATATATGAAAATCTTGAAAATGGACGGTCTAGATAATGTGCTACAAGATGCATTATTTCTGAGACTCAAAATCTTATGTTTTTTTATATTCATACATCTCAATATCGAGATGATTTTCACTATTAAAACAACTATTTTTGATGGATTTTTGAGGTGCATATATATATATATATATATATATATATATATATATTTCAAATAAAAAATAAAAATACGAAATTGAACTTGAAGCGTTAGATGTGGTGTGGTTCAATTTGAGCCGTAGACCATGGGGACTTTACAATGTGCCCAATTTCGTAAACTAAGAGCGAGATGGAAAACTAGCTATATGAAGTAGGTCCAAGGATAATATTAGAATAAATAGATATATGGAAAATCACTGAGCAACTAGTTGAGATGGCCGAGTTGGTCTAAGGCGCCAGATTAAGGTTCTGGTCCGAAAGGGCGTGGGTTCGAATCCCACTCTCAACAGTTATGGTTTTAACTTTTCTCTAATTTCACTTGCCTCTAATTTATTTTTTCTCTAATTTCACTTGCCTCTAATTTATTTTTCCCCTAATTTCACTGGCCTCTAATTAATTTTTCCCCTAATTTCACTTGCCTCTAATTTATTTTTCCCCTAACTCCACTTGCCTCTAATTTTTCTCCTAAGTTCACTTGCCTCTAATTTTTCCCCTAATTTCACTTTGCCTCTAAACTTCTCCTAATTTCACTTGCCATTTTTCCTCTAATTTCACTTTCCTCTAAACTTAAATTTTCAAAAGCTTTGTTTTTATTTTTCCCCTAATTTCACTTGCCTCTAAACTTAAATTTTCAAAAATATAATACATGAACATATGGGGCGTGGGTTCAAATCCCACTCTCAACAGAGTTGGTTTTATTTTTCCCCTAATTTCACTTGCCTCTAAACTTAAATTTTCAAAAATATAATACACGAACATAAGTTCTCCCGAGAGAGAAGAGATGGAGGGGCGGTATGGTACAATTCTACAAAAATATAATTAGTTCCATCCTAAAATTGGGAATTTTTAAGGACTACACAAATCTTTAAATTATCTTTAAATTAGGAATCTCAAATCGTACAAATGCATAATTAGAATATGTCATACCATAATATTATAATATTATAACCCCTTCCATCTGTCTCTCCTTTGGGTTCTCACATTATTACCTTCTTTATAATTATACAAAACCTTCTTGGTAATTATACAAAAGAACGTATTTTTATATTTTTAGAGTTCATAAGAAAATGGAATAATGAGCCACTAATGGAATTAAAAAATACTAAAATCTATAACTTAAAGGGTGCGGTTCCTATAAGGTTGCAACTTTAAACAATTCAATTAAGGTGCACCTCCAAATTTTATCATAACATATAATTTTGTTGTAAAAAATTCTTAGGATTATCTTAAAATCTATTTTCATATTTAATTAAAAAAATTAAATTAAAAAAATGGTTAAAATCAAGTAGATATATAAATATATGAAAATCTTGAAAATGGACGGTCTAGATAATGCATTACAAGATGCACTATTTTTTCGATTCAAAAACTCTGTTTTTTTTCATATTCATACATCTCGATGTCGAGATGATCGATTAGAGGGTTTTTCAACATTAAAACAATATTTTCGATAGATTTTTGAGGTGCACTTGTGATTCTACATTTTAAAGTTGCAACCTTGTATAAACTTTTCCCTAACTTAAAACATAAAAGGTTTTAAAATTAATTTTTATTTTAAAATTATAATCATAATAATTTAATTACTGAAAGAGTTAAAATGTGTCAAATTGAAATATTAGAAGTTCGCAATTTAGAAAATAAAAAATTTAACCATAAACCACATTTTTGAAGCATAAATCCTTACACTGAGATTTATGAGTTTTTGGAAACAAAAGACACAAAGCTAACCTGTTATTTATTTTGGCTTAAGGCAACATAATGTTCAAACATTGGACAGTCATAACAAATAATTAATCAAAGACAATAAGCTTGCATTTTGAATCAAGACAACATATATGAAGAGAATGTTTTATGGGAAACCAATTCACTAACAAAAAAACGATCCTCTATGGGAATATTTTTTTTTTTTCAAATTATTGAATCACATAATTACGTAAAATTTCAAGATCTCACAAAAATAGAACTTAATAACTACCAAGGTTTAAAAAAACATATCGGTGACCTTGATCGGCCACCCCAGAAACGGTGTCGAAACGATGGGTTAGCGATCTAGATCGGAGAATCGGCTGGATCAGCCAGTATTGGCCTCAAAAAATTGGGGTATTATATTATGTACTTTCATTATTTGAAAAAAAATATGTGAATATTGATATGTTGTTTCCTAATTTGGATGTATGTATAATTATTAATTATAATATAATAGTCTAATATCCCATCAAAACGATTTAAAAAACACTTCCATACTATAAGATTTAAAAAGTGCCCCTTATAAAGGAAAATCAATATCACATCAAACGTTTATCAATTCTCTTTACTCATCCAAAATTATCATAGCCTAACTAACTATAATATTATGTAATGAAATTAGCATTATTGGTTTCTATTTTATAATTATCTTACTATACAAATAAAAATAAATTTAAATTTTTATAATAATATCATCTAATTTAAAAATCTTATTTACAACTATAGCAAAAAATAATACATTATATAATTTATAATACAAAATTTGGTTACCAATGTATAATTATTAATTATAATATTATAAAAGGACAAAATTTATATAGAGCCTAGGCTCTAAACAATCAAATTAGAGCCCACGTTAAAAACTTCACTAGAAGAGGTTGTTTTTTATTCTCAAATTGATCATCTCAACATCAAGATGCATGGACTTCAGAAAAAATTGAATTTCAAGTTTTAGAAATAATGCATCTTGTAACGCATTTTTTGACCGTCAATTTTTAAGATTTTTAAGTTTTCATAGATCCTGCTAAATCTATACTATTTTTGAAGCTTGAAATTTTATAATTAAAAATGAATATATGCCCTAAGGATTTGCAAAGATTTCCAGTATTGAAATCACAGTTATCAACAATATTTGAAGGTGCACTTTACTTTGATTGTTTAGAGCCTCGGCTCTATACAAACCGTACCCTTGTAATAAACATGATTAAAAAAAAAAAACCACTTCCACATCATATGATTGAAATAATAATAAAACCCCTTATAAATTCGATGATATGATATTAAAAAAATTCAAATAAATAATTTTCTCCTAAAAATATAAAATTAGATATCAAAATTCAGAAAAAAAATTTAAAAAAAGAAGAAATGTTGAATCACATACTATACGCATCATATGGTTTATTTCATATAGTTTATTTTGCAAAGCATAGGCACTTTCATCCTAGTATTTTCACCCTTTAATAGAAAAGGACAAAGCGTATAGTCCCACATTGTTCATATTTAGAATAGGATATGGGTATAAAAGAGACTTGACCCAACGGCATTGGCAATGGGCTGTGTGATTGGGGGTTTTTCATGTCGTGATTTGTGTCGGCTCGCTCGTGAATTACTAAGAGCGGACTGAATTTTATTGTGGTTGGTCAGGTTGCAAACAAATAAATCTTAAAACATAATTTTCGAACATAAAAATCTTACTTTAGAAATATATTTTATGCAAGAAAATAAAAATGTAGTTTATTTCACGGTTGTGTTAGTGGAATTATATAATTTTAGATTATTAGCAGGATGGCAATGGCATGCTTGAATTCAACAGAGTGCAATTTATATTTAGAATATAAATCAATATTAAATTTTAGGGACTCTTTGTGGAATGATCTTAATATAATAACAATATTATAATAAGTATACATAAGATAAACATATAAATATCATATATTATCAGTTTATAGAGAGTTGTTTTGAGTCATAATATTTAAAGGCAAAATTTATGAAGGCGTCAACAATAGACTATAGAAATATCAAATCTAAAAAACTCACTCGAAAATATTGGTATGACATTGAAAAACCCTCCAATTGATCATCTTGACCTCGAGATGCATGGATGTGGAAAGACAAAAAGGATTTCAAGACTTGAAAACAGTGTATCAATTGATCATCTTGACCTCGAGATGTATGAATGTGGAAATAAAAAAAGGATTTCAAGACTTGAAAATAGTGCATCTTGTAATGCAGTATTTGGACGGTCTATTTTCAAGATTTTAAAGTGTTTGTAGATTTGCTCGGTTTATACTATTTTTCAAGCTATAAATTTCATAATTAGATACAAAAATAGATTTGCATGCCAAAATAAAGGTTTATGATTATTGAATAGTACCTTTTGGCATTTTTTCAAGGTGCGCATTTGATTCTTCAATGCAACAACTTTATCCAAACCTCACCTATATTTAAATAAGGAAGAAGTGTATATAAGGTTCAAATCTTACATGTAGAAGCAAGGTTGTAATAATTTATATCGTCCATTTTATTTAGATAGAGTAGATTTGATACTATCTTAAAAGACATACTACTTTTTCATCTTGTCTTAAAAGACATATTAAATTTGCATTGTCAAATTGAAGTAGATGGTGTAGAACATTGCAATGTTACTTGTATAAATAAGACTGCTATATTATATAAATCATCATCATCATCCAAGTCTTATCCCACTTATTTGGGATTGGCTATATGAGTCATGTTCCTCTATTCTTCTCTGTCAAGTGATATGCTTTAGTAAGACCAAAAGTTACCACATCTTTTCTCACTACTTCTATCCATATCCTTTTGGGCTTTCTCCTTTCCCTTTTAGAACCTTCTACTTGAACTAAATCGTGTATCTTAAGTGGTATTGTATTAGGTCTATGCTGCATTGGTCAACATACCTAAGTCTACTTTCTCTCATCTTATCGCCAATTGAAGCCACACCTAAGTTCTTTCTTATATATTCATTCTAAATTCTATCATTTCTTGTCTTACCACTCATCCGTCTGAACATTCTCATCTAATCTATGCTCATCCTATGAATATGTTGTTTCTTGACTGTCCAACATTTTATCTTATAAATCGTGTTGGTTTTGTATCTATCCTATAAACTTCCCTTTCAAGCTCAATGGTATGCAGCAATCACATGAAACTCTCGATGCACATCTGCACTTCGTCAATATAACTCAAATTTTATGTGCGACATCTTCCTCAATCTCTCCATTCCCTTGGATTATCGACTTTAAATATAAAAAAGAATATCTTTTCGGTATATATCTTAACCATTAATGTGAGCTATTTCTTTGTTTCTACTCCTATTATTACTAAACTTGTATTTTATATATTATCTTAGAATGACTAATTTTAGCACCATTAGATTTTAAAGCATCTTTCCAACGTTCTAACTTTGTGTTGACACTGCCTCTAGTCTCGTCAATCAAAACTATGTTATCTACGAACAACATACACCATGATATCTCATCTTGTAGGTGCTTGCTTAACTTGTTTATATCCAAAACAAAGAGATATGGGCTGAACGTTGACCCCTAATGTCAACCTACCATCACTGAAAAATAACTTGTTTGTCAACTAGTTGCTTGCAAACTAGTTAGCGCTCCCTCATACATATCTCTTGCTATATCAATGCATCATCCTAGTTATTCATTTCTTTCTAATCGCTGTCAAATTAAATATCTCGGTACCCTATTGTCTGCTTTCTCTAAGTTAATAAATATCATGTTGAGGTCTTTTTGTTTTGTCCTAAACTTCTCAATTAGTTGCCTAAGTAGAAAAATGGCTTCAATAGTTGACCTACCACGCATAAAACCAAACTGATTTTCTGATATACTCGTTTTACGCCTTAGTCATAACTCAACCACTTTCTCACATAACTGCATAGTATAGCTCATAAGTTTAATCTTTCGATAGTTCATGCAATTACGTGTATTTTTCTCCATTTGTCTGACATTTCTGTGTTATCAACACCTTGTTGAACAGCTTGGTAAGTCTGGATATGCTAATATTCTCCGTGCACTTTCAAACTTTTGTTAAATACCATCTGATCTTAGAGGCTTTCCTATCTTCATCTTTCTCAAAGCTTCTTTCACTGTAGATATCCTAATCCTACGAATGTAACTACAACCGCCACCCTCATTTATGTCAAAGGTTCTTCCTAACGTTGTGTTCCCATAGTGTTTGTTAACAATTTCGACAATAAACTCTCTAGTGTTTTTTTGACTTCGTAATCTTTCACCAGGAGCCTTTGATCCCCACTCTTCATGTATCTAATATGATTTAGATCCCTACATTTCTTTTCTCTCATATTTGCTAGTTTGAATATATCTTTTTCACTTTCTATTGTCTCTACTTTATTGCATAAACTATCACATGCTTTAAGTTAAACCATACTATTTTATTAGATTATCTTATAGTTTTTCACCTTATATAAATCATACCATTTAAATAATTTGACTTCTAGGTTACAGTAGTTCACGGTTTACGTGACTATCATCTAATATAAAAAGCATTATTATTATTATTATTATTATTAGTAGGGAAAATATCTCCATATGCCCTATTTTTAAGTTTCATTTCACAATAGACCCAAGATTTTAAAAAATATCTTGGGGCATTAAAATTATAGATTTTATTTCTTCTAACCCCCTAAGCCAAACAAATCTAAAAAGACACGTCTTTTCTAAAAGCCATTCTCCCAAACTTCTAGAGAGAGAGAGAAGGGCTTCATGGAGGTGAGAGGTTAACGGGAGGAGAGAGCTGTTTGGAGAAACATGGGAGGAAAAGAGAGTGAGAGAAATGTAGGAAGAGAGACAAAGAGAGAAGTTTAGGGTATATAAGTGAAGAGAGAGAAATGATTGGGTATAGAAATAGCCTGTCTTTTTCATATTTGTTTAGGTTAAAAAATAGGTTTAAAGTGGTCAGGGGGTTAGAAGATATCTTTTAAAACATTGGGTTTATCAAGAAATGAAACTTAAAAATAAGGGATATGGAAATATTTTCCCTTATTATTATTATTATTATTGACTAGTTATAAAACCACAATACATGAATCCTACATATAAAGTTCAATTTAATCACAAGACTTCTAGGGTGAAGAAAGACCACATAACCAAGGGCCTATAAATGTATGAAGTAATGATGACAATTCAATATGAAGTATCGACCATACTAAAATTCCATAAAATGGTATGATTATAAATATAGACACACGATACAATGAGATTTATAAAGTGTCCAAGTAACACTGGTTTTTGTTTTTCTTCACAATCTATAAAATTTGAAAATGAAATCCTATATACAAAGTTTTATTTAGTCTCAAGACCTCCGGGTCGAAGAACCACCAAGCCATGGACTTGTTAATGTATGAAATAATAATAGCACTTCAATTTAAAGCGTTGGCACATATTAAAATTCCATAAAATGGTGTGATACGTACGGTTAATGTGCCAAATCTATATTAATCCTGTCTAAATATTTTTGATACGATACAAGGAGATTTATGAAGGGTCTCAATAACACTAGTTTTTGTTTTGCTTCATGGAAGGTAAGCATTAATAATTTTGTAGGACACCGGTTTCTATGAGTCTTAGAACTCATAGGTAGGAATGCCGGCCCCCCTTAATAATTTATTTTTAAAATAATTTTTAACCCTTTTTTTGAGGAATATAAAATCCTTAACATGGAGATCATTAATTTGTTAAAAACAAAATTAAAAAACTAAAACTGATATTTTTTAGAAAGTAAAAGTTGAGCTATTGATTTTACCTTTTTTTTTTGAGAGACCATCACTTACATCCATCTTTAAATGAATGGTTTATGCCTCAGGGGACACAAATATAAAAATGCATCCCCTAATACATAAAGCACTTTTCTGATTATGGATTGTATGGCGGCGCTAACATCCATTCTTCATGGTTGCTAAGAGCCCACATCTAGCTAGAGTTGTAGTTCAAATTCAAACCCTGGTTACTCCACCGGTGCATAGTTGTATGTTGTACCATAGTTAGCAAGTCCAAGAATAATAATATATCGACAAACCAAAATATAGGTAATAAATTGATTTTATTTCAAAAAGTCAGAGGAAAATATAGGCTAAAAAATACAGATCACTAAAAAAATAAGGTTAAGTTATAGAATTGTGAATAATTCGGATATAACTAAAAAAATGGACTGAAAAAATCAGATGTGTAAAGTTGACAAAATATAGGATTATGGTTTGTAGTTTTTTTGTGGGTACGTATGATTTGTAGTTATAGTATAAATAGCTATTTAATAATAATTTTATGACCTTACCTAGTGTCATTGGTGAAAGTTGGACTATGTGATAAAGCATGATATATAAATTTAAAAATTTTCTTTTCTTACACCTGTAAGATTACTTACAATGTCCAATTACAAATAAAATCACTCTTGAAATAAAGAAAAAAATAAAAACGTTTCTCACTTGCTACCACTTAAATACAACTCATCTATTCAATAAATAAAAACTTGACACATTTCCTTATCGAAATAGAATAGCACAACAAAGAAATAAAATAAAATAAATACAAGGGTGCCGGATATTACCTCAATCGAGCTTATTACACCCCACAACGAGTTTCCTCCTTCCAATGGTGCTGGGGATCAATGATCGGTCTTTTGACCCTACTAAGTATGATAAAACCCCCTCAAAAGTATATAGATCTCGATTTAGAACTAAAATATTAAGGCCTCAATGTCTTAGCCTACCTTAAGCCCCATTAGCTTAACCCTATAGAGATGAGAGAGAACTAAAGTAAAAGTACTAAGGCCTCAATGCCTTACCCTACTTTAAGCCCTCTTGACTTAACGTTAGGGAGATGAGAGAGAGATGAATCCTTTAGGTGGGGCGTGCCCCTCTTTGCAACCTATTAAAGAGAGAGAGGCCTCGGTGGGACATGGCCCCCTAGAGAGAGAAAAGAAAACTTAAAGAGAGTTTTTAGTGAGAGAAGATAGAAGTAGAGAGGTGTAGATAATTATGAGAGAGAGAGCCCCTATTTATAGATTTTTTATGCTCTAGGATTTGCCATCTTTAGTGAGATCAAATATAGATCATTGATCTAAAGAGACTTGTAGGGTAAGAGATGTGAACCATCTATTCTTTAGATCCACCATCAATATTCAAAAGAAGGTGTTAAAACCTTATCATCCATTTTCTAAACATATTCCCATCAAATATTTAAATAAGAAAAATATATTCATACTTTCTCTTTTAATGGATATTCATTTCTTATTCATTCAATATTTGATCAATAAAAATATCTTGATTCAAAGACATTAAATTTCATTATATTGATTCCTAATGCATGAAGGCTTCATATAAAATAAAAAGCCAACTAGTTTAAAGGCTTTTTACAAAATTTAGTAAGTAAGCTCCTATGTTGGGTCCCTCATATTTTTAATAAATATTTTAAATTGATTTTTAGAAAAGAATATAATTTATTTCTCTTTGATTATTTAAAACATTGAAAATTGATTTTCTATTATTTTATAAATACAAATGATAAAAATAAAATATCAAGAGAATCACAAAAATTCAAATAATTATTCTAAAAATCATATAACATAAAATTAATTAATTTTGATAAGAATCAGATCCATATAGCTTTAAGAATTATGAATATATTGGAGCACTCTACTTGCAATTGTCGACCACAATCTATACTAGCTTTCTCAAACTGACCCAACGGTTCTCATGACCCACACTCTGCTGCAAGGGTTCATGATTGAGCCACTAAAGTTAGCCAATAGTTTAGGGGGCGTAATCTTAGTTTATAGAATGTAGGTTCTCTCTTAGAGACAAATCCATGATTTGTCAGACTATGATACAATCAGGACTCTATGGTGTATAAGGGTAATTTTTCACATATATACATACTTCACCCTCAATGGTGAATTGCTATCTCGATATAGCTATCTATATATATGCTGTGTGATGGTACATGGATGACGCTATGACCCAATCTCTAAAGGCCAACCATCATACACAAGGGCCACAAAATCCATCTGTTCACTCATCCGAGCAACTTTCGATCTCATCGAGGGATGACCTACTGAACCCTCATCAGTTTATCTCTATGTCCAGGTACATTGGGTTTTCCAACTCGATTGGCTTAGCACGTCAAGCTAAGTTAGAGTATCGACCTAGTATGATTCACATAACTTCAATACAAAGAGAACTATATGGCTAAGCTGCCATCTAAAACATACAATAAAAAAGAAGTTTCTACAAGAAGTACAAGGCTCCAACCGCTAGCCGCGATCACTAAACTGCCCGTCCACAACTCACGAGCAATCACTCTACATAGATGCAAGTTAAAAGAGTGAGCTATAAAGCCCAGTAAGTAGATTAAGGTGCCATGCATTCCTGCCTACACACAGTAACTCATAACCATACTCAAGGTTCATGTAAGTCTTATAAACATGAAACCATGTATCACAATTATATTTAGCAATGTACTGTGATTGATTCTTTTCATGTGGAGCAATAACAAATCATATATTATATCATTCAAGCATGTGCATTAAATAAATCAATATAATCAGGCAAACATATATATATATATATATCAAGCATAAGCAATCCTAATATCATCTAGTCCCGAAGTAGAAGCCCTATCCATCAGGCCAAGCCAATCCCATTGCTTAGGATTTCTATCATCACTCAGGAGGAAAAACACCATAAATGGATGACCCATTTTATAATGCCTTCACACACACAGTCCCCAACTTGCTTTGGGGTTTTTGATATGTGAAGCCCTTGTAAGACACGACCCTTAGTTGTTCTCTAGCTGGAGGTGTTACATCACCAACGGATGACCTATTGCATAGTGCCATACACATATATTGGGGGGCACGACCCTCCCATGTGACTCACATCCTAACTCCCGTCCTATTATGGAGAGTCAATGAAAGATCTCAACTGCCGATACAACTTTCTTATCATTCACATTATACTACCAACAGATGACCCGTTGCGTAGTGCCTCATACCATATTCTTATCATATCATATTACACTACCAATGGATGACTCATTGCATAGTGCTTCACAAATTTATTATCATATCATCTTTCACTACCAATGGATGACCTATTGTATAGTGCCTTACACATATTTCTTATCATATCATCTTACACTACCAATAAATGACACATTGCATAGTGCCTTATACATATTTCTTATCATATCATCTTACACTACCAATGGATCACCCATTGCATAGTACCTTATACACATATCATTTCATCACAGAGCTTGCTTTCATATCATACCAGAGCATGTGCAGATCATATCATAACAGAACATGTTTTACTACATGCATCCTTATTATAACCAAGCTTATCTCATTATCATGCATTCATATCATAACTGAGCATGTCTTACTATATGCAGTCCTATCATAACTGAGCATATCTCAATATCGTGCATTCATATCATAACTGAGCATGTCTTACTACATTCATTCATATCAAAACAAAGCATATATCATTATCATGCATTCATATCATAACTGAGCATGTCTTACTACATGCATTCGTAACATAACATAGCATATCTCATTATCATGCATTCATATCATAACTAAGCATGCTTTACTACATGCATTCGTATCATAACAGAGCATATCTAATTATCATGCATTCATATCATAACTAAGCATGCTTTACCACATGCATTCGTATCATAACAGAACATATCTCATTATGATGCATTTATATCATAGCTTAGCATGTCTTACTTCATGCATTCATATCATAACAGAGAATATCTCATTATCATGCATTCATATCATAAATGAGTATGCCTTACTACATGCATTCATATCATAACAGAACATATCTCATTATCATGCATTCATTTCACATTAGCAATAGATTAACATGCTCACATATCATAACAGATACAGGTTCATATGAAACATCAACATGTCCAAAGCATGCTATGCATATGATCATATCATCAGGCTCATTAACTCAAATATATCAACACGTCATTTTTCTGATTTTTCACAGAGAATACAGTCCACTTTAAGGGCATATCATAAGATAAAAATATCATTTAGATCTGAGACTACTTTTATAATAATCTAGGCTTATGAAAACACATCTTTCGTGAATGGGGCAATCCCAAATTTTGGGTTAAAGTTTGTCAAACTGTTTGATGTTCTTGAACAAAGTTCTTGTTTTCACCGTAGAAAATCCAGGATGACATATTCATAAGAAAACGTGACTTTCAAACCACATGAAATTTAATCATAATTCCAAAACCAAAACATATTTATTTATCTTTCATTTAGAAGTAGTTTGACCTCATTTTGATATGTTTTGTTCAATGAAAAGCTCTACACAAAAATACATAAAATCCCTAAAATTTCATTTCACAAATCTGACATGTTTCAGAAAATGGTAAATAACTTTTAAACCAAAAGGAATATTAACAAGAGGTATTTTCTATGATAAATTAGACTCAATGAGTTACTTTTCCACAAAATTTCATGATCTAAGGAGATATATAGGATCCTCAGACATTTTCTTAAATCGGAGCCACAATTTTGAAAAACAGAGTACATCTAGCAGGATATCAGTAACATACATAAGCTAAGTAAACATGTATAAATCTAAAGCATGAAAACATGGAAATTAGATCCACTTACATGCACCAAAAGAAACTCCAAGGTTCTTTACAATTTTCACCACACATGCCAAGTTCCAAAAGATGAGTCAAGCTCAATGAACTAAGGCTGGGAGGGGTCTCAAAGTCTTAAGGTCTTAAGACTAGAGAGGGAGAATGTGGGTGAGAGAGGGAAGTGAGAAGAGAGAGAGGGAAAATCAATGTGAGAGGTAATAAGGGGAATAAGCAAGGGTGGGAGTAGCATGCACTTGACAAGTGACACAAACGAAGCATGCATGAGGAGAGAGAGGGGGGGTAAGCAAGGGATACATAATCACGGGATGGTAGCATGCATGTACCACATGGCACTAATGCATGAAGATAGAGGGCATGTGAGAGGAGAGACAGAGCATATGCATGCTCAAGATGTAACAGCCAAAAAAGTTTTGGACCTTACATTTATGTCTTACTATATAAAATGCTTATACACGCTCTCATAATGCTTTTAATGGCCATATAAACCCAACAATTGGAGTAATACTTAACAATTTATTATCTAAACTTTCAATAAATCTAGCATATAAACCCAACAATTGGAGTAATACTTGACAATTTATAATCTAAACTTTTAATAAATCTAACAATAATGCTTACTGATGCTTACTCTGTTGTCACAACACAAAACCTATGATAGATTTATTGGGAGCATAAAATGAAACAACAACAATAATATTAAATACAAGAACTACATTACTAAATAACAAGAACTATAAAGTAAAGTATAAGATTATTGTTTTAAAAAAATAGAATCTTAGTTAACTAAAACAAAACATAAAGACACAAATATATAAAAATAGTGGTCTATCTAAAATGCTACATTATATACATCAATAAAATAAAAATAAAAATATTTAAACTTCTCTAAGTATAAAGAAAACAACAAAATGCTTAAACAAATTCGAATCTCACAATGAATTTCTAGCAGCCTAAATCTTTAGTCACAGTTAATCTCTCTCTTGCTCTTTATAAGGATGCTAAGGGTTAAAAAACAACAGATTTTTTATTGGATATACTATTCTTTTGATATCTTATTTTTTAGAAAATATATTGCATCTATATTTTTATAATTTTTTTAAAGAAAACTTATTGGTGACATTTTGAAGGAATTTTTAGAGAAGAATTCAATTAATTTTCTCTTAGTGTTAATGTATTTTTTTTTAAACCAAAATTTAATTATATTAAATTAATAAAGAAATAAAGTTTAAGAGAAAGAACTTTTTTTTGAAAAGCTTTTTTGAAAAAAGTAAAGGTGTAGTTTGCATATAGATGCAGCCGTAGCTGTAGAGGTAAGGTGCACCTTCAAATTTTATCATGGTATATAATTTTGATGTAAAATATTGTTAGGATTATCTCAAAATCTATTTTTATATCTAATTAGAAAATTTTAAATTGAAAAAATAGTTAAAATCAAGTAGATCTATAAACATGTGAAAATCTTGAAAATGGACAGTGTAAATAATATATTATAAAATGTACTATTTCTGAGACTTTAAATCTTTTTATTTTTTATGGTCATATATCTCGATGTTGAGATGATTAATCAAAGGGTTTTTCAACATTAAAACTATTTTTTCCAATGGATATTTGAAGGGCATCCGTAATTCTACATTAAAAGGTTCCACCCTTATATAAACCTTTTTCAAAGAGTAAATATGGATTTATACTGGTTCCAATAAAGAAAAGTGATTTTTTCAAAATCTTTTGAAATATTCGGAGTTTCAAAAAATCAATTTTTTATTTGAAACGAAGATAGGCTAACCATGTGTCGTACGTAGTGCCATACACAAGACGTGTATCGTCCAAAATCAGGAATCCCCCATACTGAGCAGCGTAACCCTACCCTCCAAATCTCTCTCTCTTTCTCCCCACCCCAACGGCCCAATGCCTAACGCCATATCCACAACATCTGTAACCCCTTTCAACCTCTCAAAACCAAGATTAAAATCCTTATCAAACTCTACCAGGCTCACTCACTTTCCCTTCAAGAGCTTCGCTCTACCCCAAAAGCAGCAGCAGCAGCAGCAGCAGCAGCAGCAGCAGGAGGAGGAGGAGGAGGACGAGAAGGAATCATCATCAGATTGGAAATCGAGGAGGGGCAGTTCACAGCTGAGCAGATGGTCCAGAGCCAGAGCCGTGCGCTCTGGCCGACGATTGAGCCGATCTCCGCCCATTAACAGCAACCAACAAGAGTCCACTTCTTCTTCTACTGCATTAGCTGAGATATCAGTGAGGGAAGGTGAGAAGAGTGAGTTTTATGATAATGAGGAGGAGAGGGAAGCAGAAGAGGGGAGTGGAGGAAAGGCGATATACATGGTGTCCGACGGGACGGGGTGGACTGCTGAGCACTCTGTTACAGCGGCGTTGGGGCAGTTTGAACACTGTTTGGTTGATAGGGGTTGCCCCGTCAACACCCACCTTTTCTCTGGAGTAAGCCTAAAAAACCCATACTCGTGCTCCCAGCTATTGTTTTTCTCGAACTGCCTT
This sequence comes from Amborella trichopoda, assembly GCF_054954075.1. Lineage (NCBI taxonomy): Eukaryota > Viridiplantae > Streptophyta > Magnoliopsida > Amborellales > Amborellaceae > Amborella > Amborella trichopoda. The sequence goes on along the minus strand of NC_142337.1, from coordinate 21,260,930 downwards.
CGGAAAGTTTTGTTCCTGAATTGTCTCATTCAAATTCATCCATAGCAGATGAACACTATGTCTCAACGAGCTAAAATGACGTGCATTTGTTTATTCTTAAGTTTTCATTACCAGTAATGAACTTTCTTACACAGTGCCTTCTTAAAAAAATGAAAGAGAAATTGTAACTGATTTTAAAATAGTTGTGTGTGTGATGGATTATATAACATGCTAACCAATGTATTAGGGCAATCAAGACAAATTGTGAATTGTTAAAAAATAAACAGGACCCTGATGCATAATGAAGCAGTTAAGCAAAAAACCATTAATCCAGTTAAGCAAAAAACCATTAATCGCGCCTGTTAATATTCCTGTCGATATGTAGCCCAAATCTTTAACTGTTTCAAGTCCACTTCTTCTTTTCTTTTTCGAGATAATGAATTTTCGGTAATTGAAATTGGTGCAAGCTAATATGTGCAATTTTGATACTAGTTGAAAAAATACTTTCCAGAGGGCTATAATTACATGCTAACATAAACTATTTTTTTGTTTTTTCCCAAAACAAATATCATATACAAGAGTCTTTAAATTTTTTGAAAAACATTTCTTGTTATCGTATATTAAATATTCAATGAGATGAAATCTTAAAGTTTCATTATAATTTTGGAAATAGACAAATTTCATAATTTTTTTTTATAAATTTTAACAAAACTAGTTGCTTAACTTAAATTTCAAATTCTCTTTAATATTCCTTGATCTACGGCAGTTAAAAATCTTTTTATTATTCTTTTACCAACCTTTCTCCAATCTCTTCCCTCCATCTTTTCACATTAGTAAACCACCAAGGTTCTATGCTCTCGAGCAATTACAAATACATATTCTCAATTGACCATGAATCTACTAAAATGCTTCTAACTTCCTCTGTATCCAGATTGACGATCTCCATCCCCTAATGGAGATCATAAAACAAGCAGCAAGAGAGGGAGCTCTTGTCCTGTACACTCTCGCCGACTCCTCCTTAGCTGAGGCTGCCCAGAAGGCTTGCGAGCTATGGGGCGTTCCCTCCAAGGACATCCTCCGCCCAACAACAGAGGCCATTGCTGCCCACCTCGGAGTCTCCCCCTCAGGCATTCCGCGTGGTGCACCTGGTCGCCGCCATCACCTCACTGAAGACTACTTTAAGCGGATTGAGGCTATAGAGTTCACTATCAAGCAAGATGATGGTGCAATGCCTCAAAACTTGGATCAAGCAGATATTGTTTTAGTGGGAGTTAGTAGGACTGGTAAGACTCCATTGTCCATCTACTTGTCTCAAAAGGGTTACAAGGTGGCCAATGTGCCTATTGTGATGGGGGTTGAGCTCCCAAAGAAGCTCTTTGAGATCGATAAGGAGAAAATTTTTGGGCTCACTATCAGTTCTATTGTTCTACAAACGATACGGAGGGCTAGGGCGAAGACTCTAGGGTTTGGGGCGGAGATGAGGAGTAATTACTCAGAGATGGACCATGTGAGGGAGGAGTTGGAGTACGCTGGTCGGATTTTTGCACAGAATCCAAAGTGGCCAGTCATAGGTGAGTGAGAGCTCTCTCTCCTATATTTACTGTTGTTTGTTTGATTGCTATTTTATTTTATTACGTCTTTATCTTACTATATGCATCCCATGCATAAATGTAGATAACAATGCATGTAATGTGTTTACAGATCCCTGTGGCACACTTATGCAAATAGATTTAGTCTATATATAATCTTTTGATGTTAGCATCACCTGACACTGGAAGTGAATTCAATTAATTCTTACTCCAATAACCTCCGTCATCCTCCCCCTCCCATGTTTGAAGGATTAAGATAACCTCTATACCCTCCATAATTTGTCTCTATTGGCCTTGCAAATGTCCTCATATCTCTCTCATGTGCAAGAAAGTCATCAGAATCCAAGTTTTGCAATTCTCAGGTCTCCATAGATACTAAAAGGAACAGAGGTTTGAGGAACCAAACTCATGGTCCTTAAACCCACTTGGAAAAGGATCCAGTCTAGTGTTGATCCATTAGGCATTTGTTTACTTATCATGGACTAAATATTATACTTTGTTTAATGTTAGGAGAGAAAAGGGAGAATAAGAATCAGTGAAAGAAATATGAAATTGTTCATTGCTTCTGTAAAATTTGTTGTATGCGGGATTTGAATTGTTCCTGGCTGTGAGTGCAGTGGTGACTGGGAAAGCAATTGAAGAAACGGCTGCTGTCGTGGTTAGAATTTATCATGACAGGAAGCAGAAGTGCACCATGCCCCGGATCTCAAAACGATATTAGCATAACACGAGTTTTGCGTGCCTTATAATTTCTTCAAATTAGGGTATATCAACTTGTCTTTTGTAAATTGTCAACATATCTTTAAGGACATAATATAATTGTCATGGATCTAACGCATATAAGAAATTGCAAATCTTTAATGTAAATTGATGTGTATATAATGATATGTAAAAGGGAATAGAGCTTTGAATACCTTTTTTTGGAGAAAAAGTTTAGTGAAAGACTTTTAGCTTTTGCTTGTGCAACTAATCTCTCAAGCTATACCTGATCACGTGAACGAACTTTATTTCTTGTATTCTAAACAAAATTTAAGTTTACATGTCCAGTTACATATGCACTGCATAGGAACATTTCACTCAGGCAGTGTATGAGCTGGATTTGAGCCTTAACACTCTGCTGCAGATGACTTGCCCCAACCCTGACCCGCTCAATTCCAGCATAGAGTTTTTACTGAACATGAATTAATATTTCAGGAGTACTTTCTGGTTTTAGGAAATATGTGCATTAGTTTCATACTTTGGTTCTCCAAATGCATTGAAAATCCTTTCTTATTGCAAATCTTTATTTTCTTCAGTAGAATGTATGTTTTCCTTGCAAGTTCCTTGAGGCTTGTGGCTGTTGTTCTATTGTGGTGACACAAGATTTTCAGAAGCAAGCCACGGTTTCAAACTAAGCTTGACCTACCTTAGTTTTGTATTAAGAGCAAGCCTGCACTTTTTCAAACCTGACTTATAATGTAGATTGGCTCCTCCTTTGCCCGAGATTCCTTTTTTGGTGATCTATCTTGTAAGATTGCATACGAACTCTTCAAGCTTTGCACTCATTCCGGATGTTGGTTTCTTGGACTAATAATCAACAAAGCCTATAGCTAACTAATCACGGATGTCTGGACCATGTACTTCGTAATCACGAATTGATGTCAACTTTCTGAGGATGATGATTGGGAGATTGCCAAGTTGACTCTTCTTTCATTGTCCAATGTTAATGGCTCATCTCAAGCAGCTCCACTAAGCTCTCAAACAGTGTTTTAGAAAACGCTAGGCGGCTGCCGGGTAGTCTAGGCTGCCCAGCGTTTAGGCGGGTGCCCAGAACTTGGGCGGCCCAGTAGAAAGAAAAATATCTCTATAGTCTAATAATATAAGTATAACTGTATAACACACAAGTGTTAGGGACCTAGGGCACATGCAATGTATGGTACACAAGTCCACATAGCACACACTCCTCCATACTCCATAGGTCCATATCCAATTATCCATATTCCGATAGTCCTCACTCCACACATAGTTAAAACTCAAAATTTACCAACCAAAGTTACCAAACGAGTGAACCACAAATCCACAATACACAACCAAGAGGAGGAAAAAACGAAGAAGAAAGAAATATAGTATATAGATTATAGATTAAATCTATATCAATGGGTGATGCTTAGATCAATTTCTTGTAACTTTGAGAAACCTTGCGATCCTATGGAAATTATCAAAAACGTTTTTGGGGAGAAACTCTATCTAAAATAGGTTCTAATGGTGTTTAGGTTTCAAATGAACCTATAACCCACGATTTTGCCCCTTTTATATTAAAAAAAATAAAATAAAAAATGCCCTCAACGAGGGGCATTTCCGCCCTCTGGAAGAGTGTAGGCCCTGGGCACTGGGTGCCTGCCTAGGCTGATTCCCTGGCACATATGCGGGCACCCGGGGACAGCCTGCCTAATTTGGCTGCCTAGGAGTTGGGCAGTCTGCTTTTTAAAACAATGGTCTCAAACCTTTGAGATGCCTTTAAAATGCGGTATGAGGACCTTAGCTTTCTACCACTAGTTGAAGATTCTTGGAAAGAGGTTTGTCAAGTCCCCCATGTAACTTTTTGTTAATAAATCAAAGAACGTAAACGAAGACATGCCAAAAATGGAGTGCAGTGGTTTTCGGTTTTGTTAGCACATTGTTGATGGAGATTCAAGGTCAGCTTGCAGATTTTCAAGAAATTAATAATAGATGCCTACCCTTTGAACCAAGTTTTGATGGACGAAGGAAGTCTGCTTAGTATGCAACTCTTGGAAGTCCTTGCTAGATAGGAAGGCTTGTGGAGATAATATCAAGGCAAATGGGGCTTAGAGGTGTTGCTGCTAATATTATGTTGTTCCATACATCAACGGAGATATACAATATTTACATGAGGACCAACTATCTTGAATGCTGTTCTTGCACTTGTGCATTTTTTAATTGGGCTATTCTTCTTAATTTCCCCCATTACCCATGGAAAATTCGAAGTTGACTGGATCCGCTCGGTCAAACTGGTCTTGTGTTGACTCGATCCACTCGGTCAAGCTGGTCTCATGAAACTCAAAAGGTAAGTCTCGGGACTACCTATGAGCTGATATTACAAGAGGATATTCTGCTCACTTCTTAGGACTCTAGCAAGCTGCATCAAGTCGTCCCTTTCGTGAAAAAAGCGAGGACTACAGGCAAATTATAGCTTTGCAGAGCCTAATAATAATGCTTTTGCAAGACACTTGTAGCATAGGGTGCAAAAGGTCGGGATGCTGCAAGCTCGAATGATGAAGAGGAGGAAAGAGATTAGGTACTGGAAGACTAATCTTTGCAAGGCGAGGAATGAGATTAATATCTTAGCAAAGCTTTCTATTCCCTGAGTCTTGACTTCCTTTCTCTTCTCTGTGAGGGATGAGATTAATGAAGAAAGGAATTAATAATAAATCTCTCCCATTAAAGTGACAAGCCCTTATACCTCTGCATATGATTGCGTGCATGTGTCTTTAATCCTTTTAGGAACTATGCACATTAGTTTCATACTTTGGTTCTCCAAATGCATTGAAAATCCTTTCTTATTGCAAATCTTCATTTTCTACAGTAGAATGTATGTTTTCCTTGGAAGTTCCTTGAGGCTTGCGGCTGTTGTTCTATTGTGGTGACACAAGATTTTCTGAAGCAAGTCACGGTTTCAAACTAAGCTTGACCTACCATAGTTTTGTATTAAGAGCATGCTTGCACTTTTTCAAATCTGGCTTATAATGTAGATTGGCTCCTCCTTTGCCCGAGATTCCTTTTTTCGTGATCTATCTTGTAAGATTGCATACAAACTCTTCAAGCTTTGCACTCATTCCAGATGTTGGTTTCTTGGACTAATAATCAACAAAGCCTATAGCTAACTAATCACGAATGTCTAGACCATGTACTTCGTAATCACGAATTGGTTTCAACTTTTTGAGGATGATGATTGGGAGATTGCCAAGTTGACTCTTCTTTCATTGTCCATGTTAGTGGCTCATCTCAAGCAGCTCCACTAAGCTCTCAAACAGTGTTTTAGAAAACGCTAGGCAGCGGCTGGGACGTCTAGGCTGCTCAGCGTTTAGGCGGGTGCCCAGAACCTGGATGGCCCAGTAGAAAGAAAAATATCTCTATAGTCTAATAATATAAGTATAACTGTATAACACATAAGTGTTAGGGACTTAGGGCACACGCAATGTATGGTACACAAGTCCACATAGCACACACTCCTCCATACTCCATAGGTCCATATCCAATTATCCATAGTCTGATAGTCCTCACTCCACACATAGTTAAAACTCAAAATTTACCAACCAAAGTTACCAAACGAGTGAACTACAAATCCACGATACACAACCAAGAGGAGGAAAAAAACGAAGAAGAAAGAAATATAGTATATAGATTATAGATTAAATCTATATCAATGGGTGATGCTTAGATCAATTTCTTGTAACTTTAAGAAACCCTGCGATCCTATGGAAATTATCAAAAACGTTTTTTGGGAGAAACTCTATCTAAAATAGGTTCTAATGGTGTTTAGGTTTCAAATGAACCTATAACCCATGATTTTGCCCCTTTTATATTAAAAAAAATAAAATAAAAAATGCCCTCAACGAGGGGCATTTCCACCCTCGGGAAGAGCACAGGCCTTGGGCGTTGGGTGCCTGCCTAGGCCGGTTCCCTGGAGCCTATGCGGGCACCCGGGGACAGCCTGCCTAATTTGGCCGCCTAGGCGTTGGGCAGTCTGCTTTTTAAAACAATGGTCTCAAACCTTTGAGATGCCTTTAAAATGCGGTATAAGGACCTTAGCTTTCTACCACTAGTTGAAGATTCTTGGAAAGAGGTTTGTCAAGTCCCCCTTGTACTGTTTTGTTAATAAATCAAAGAACGTAAAAGAAGACATGCCAAAAATGGAGTGTAGTGGTTTTCGGTTTTGTTAGCACATTGTTGATGGAGATTCAAGGTCAGCTTGCAAATTTTCAAGAAATTAATAATAGATGCCTACCCTTTGAACCAAGTTTTGATGGAGGAAGGAAGTCTGCTTAGTATGCAACTCTTGGAAGTCCTTGCTATATAGGAAGGCTTGTGGAGATAGTATCAAGCCAAATGGGGAATGGGGCTCAGAGGTGTTGCTGCTAATATTATGTTGTTCCATACATCAACGGAGATATACAATATTTATATGAGGACCAACTATCTTGAATGCTGTTCTTGCACTTGTGCATTTTTTAATTGGGCTATTCTCCTTAATTTCCCCCATTGCCCATGGAAAATTCGAAGTTGACTGGATCCGCCCGGTCACTGGTCTCGTGTTGACTCGATCCACTCGGTCAAGCTGGTCTCATGAAACTCAAAAGGTAAGTCTCGGGACTACCTATGAGCTGATATTACAGGAGGATATTCTGCTCACTTCTTAGGACTCTAGCAGGCTGCATCAAGTCGTCCCTTTCGTGAAAAAAGCGAGGACTACATGCAAATTATAGCTTTGCAGAGCCTAATAATAATGCTTCTGCAAGACACTTGTAGCATAGGGTGCAGAAGGTCGGGACGCTGCAAGCTCGAATGATGAAGAGGAGGAAAGAGATTTGGTACTGGAAGACTAATCTTTGCATCGTGAGGAATGAGGTTAATATCTTAGCAATGCTTTCTATTCCCTGAGTCTTGACTTTCTTTCTCTTCTCTGTGAGGGATGAGATTAATGAAGAAAGGAATTAATAATAAATCTCTCCCATTAAAGTGACAAACTCTTATACCTCTGCATATGATTGCGTGCATGTGTCTTTAATCCTTTAATGGATCAATCAACACTTGTACAACTCCAAACAAAGCTCCTAATATCAAGACAGAATCAGAAACTGGCCCGGATTGGGCTCAATGAATGTTAGCTGTGGTTATCTGATGTACTCTCAGTTTGGCTGTGCCCGTCTCTGTTTTGATTGGAAACTTTCTAGCAAAACGTGTTCCTTAGTCGCACATGGCTTTTATAACACTTGGATGTTCCTAAAGCTTCAAACTCTGATAAAAGAAAGGATAGAGATGCTGCCCCTTTTAGAACATTCTCCATTGTTAACTGACAGTTCTTGAGCCTGAGTATGGAAGTCTCTATTTTGAAGGAATTTTCACAACAGATTTATGCTTTTTCAGTCTTTCCAAGTTTTTGAAAATAACTTATGATTATTCAATTTTGAATTGAAATGATAAACAATTTGGGCCTAAATGATGTTACGACGAAACTACTTTCCGTAGACATATTTTTTGGGCCCCTTTTTCGTCCCAAAGACTAAAACATCCTTTTCAAAAGAGAGGGACAGAGGTGGTATTTTCCAAGGACAGAGTGAAAAACCATTCTTAGAGTTTTGGAAACCTACAAACCTCGTTTTGGTTGAAAATTCCTCGAGATTAACTCCTATGTGCGATTTCTTGTGGTTTAGACAATGAAATTTCTTGAAATTGGTCTTAAATTGTTTTTGAGAATATTAAATTTAATCTAATCTTTTTCCTTCCAAAAAACCAACTTTTATGGGGATTTGATCTTGAGCCAAAGCTTCAAGTCTTCAGCACATTGCATTTGGAAGCCAATTTTTACGGATTTCATCTTCAAGGTATGAGTTAGGTACCTTATCTCTTGATTTTGGATTTATTTAAATTTAAAACCATTATTATGGTATTCCTCTCGAATTTATTTACTTTTCAGACAATTAGGATTCTTCATTTTAAGCCCTAGGAAATTTAGTCATGTCTTGAATTAAAATCCATGGGAGGCATTAGAAACTGTTGGATTTTGGGGCCATTTAAAGGCCATTAGCTTTTGATTGTTTCATGTTCTTAAAATATTCCCCGGACTCAGTGGGAGTATTGGCCTGTATTTTAATGCAGTTAAAGGCATGTCGTGCTGAGCGGGCTAAGGCACTCAGTACCTATATAATATTTAGAGCAGGCTAGCACATTGTTTTAGTGCAGTTTTGGACTCTAGCCTTTGTCTTGTGATCTAGGCTGAGGCTCTTAGAGTTGGATCCACACCACAAGATTGGTTTGGGTTGTGGTCCTAGGATGCATATGTTGGAGCAGGTTCATGGATACCCTTTGAGGCAGGTTGTGTCTAGTAGTTGTTAAGTTCATCAGCCAGCGGATGTATAAGCCACTGCACAAAGAGTGTGCCTTGCAAGGTTAAGGGCCTTAACCTCAACACTTTCATTCTTCATGGCATACACGCATGACTTCCACATTGACATGGTTCCACATTGACATGGTATCAGTTAGTCTTGGATTTCGGATGGCCTATGTATGTGCTAGAGAGGGACCTTGCACCGCTTGTATTGTTGTTACCTCAGATACGTAGGGGAAAAGTCGTTGAAATTAGTAGGCTGGATGTGACTTGTCCTTAAAGGACACACCTTCATTCCTAAGTGAATTTGTAATCTTATCCTTTATTGGTTGACTTTGATGGGCCAATTAGGAGCCCCTTACATGATAGTCGTGGGTTCCTTTGGTTATTTCAAGAATAGATATTGGTTGTCAGTGTTATCAAAGAGTGCCTAGTGGTAAAGGAAACTTTTTCTTCACAAGGCATGGTCAATCTTTTAGTGAGAGCTTTTCAAAGTTGTTCTTCCATGTTTTTGAAGAAAAAGAAAAACATTTTTAGTCACCTCAATCTTGTGTTATGATTCTTTATTTAGAAAGACTTTTATGCTATTGTAAATTTTGTTTTTAAAAGAAATGACTTTTCTGGAAGTATTGAACTTGTTTTAGAAATATGGTAAACAGGTGACCTAATGTGGGTTACATAGTGGAACTTTATAGGTCACATGGAGCTCAATCTATTGGGTGCCACGAGGCAACTCATGGCATAACCCTAGATGGCTGGGGGCGTGGATGCTGGTGCCCTGGTAACTAACTCCTAGTTTAAATTAGGAAACCAAAGTGAAAATGAAACAAAATTTTGATTGAGGTGAATTCTAAGTGTTCTAGGACGTTTAAGATGATCTTCTTGAAGATTTATTTGGTTATGAAAAGATTTTCAAAGGTTAGGAACAAGGTTCAGAAACTCATCTTGCCAAAGGTACTCGGCGCTTGGCTCAGGGGAATAACTGATTGAGTGGACTCGGCCGAGTCATGTGACAAGGTAAAAAAGAAAGGCTAAATTTTTTAAAAATAGTTAACAATAAAAAAAAAAGTTCAGAAAGATTTAAAAGAAGGGAAAAATATGAAAGTTCTTGAATCATCTTAGAAACTACCAAAATCATTTAAAAGCTTATTTCTCACAAATATAGTGGTGTTTCCCAAATTTTCTACAAATTTTCTATTTTCTAATATTTTTTTACTACATTTATAGGGTTGGGCGAGTTGCTGCGGAACCATAGTTTCAAAAAGCGTTAGACGGGTCCTAGGTGGCCTGGGGGGTCCAGGCCGCCTAGTACCTAGGCAGGCGCCCAGAACTTGGACGGCCCAGTTGAATCCAAAAAAGATTCTATAGTTATATATTGTATAAAATATAAGAATTAGTTATTTAGTGCACATCAAAATTCAAAGTATACTACACATTAGCACACACTCCATAAGCATAACCATAGGTCGGTCCATATCCAATTAAAACTTAAAATTTACTAACCAAATTACCAAACCAAAGTTACCAAATACCAAACCTGTAGAACTACAAATCTACTATCCACAAGACCACAATACACAACCAAGAGGAAGAAAAAAAAAATGAAAGTAATACGTGAAGAATCAAAAGAATCTTCAATAGTTCAATCAATGTTCAAAGTTTAATCAGTATTCAACATTCATCATCAGAAAAAGTATGGTCAGCTGCATTTGCGTCATATTCATTGCCATTGGAGTCGTCACCCTCTTCGACATATTGGTCGTCCTCATCCATCTCTTCTGAATCTGCCTTTTCTTCCTCCTCTTCCTCCACCCTCGGCCTATGTGCAGAAGATCTAGTGATCCTAGGAGGGTCAGCTAATGTCCATGAAACATTCATGACCATGTCCCATGTCAATCCTTCGTGCCCCTCGACCTCATCATCATCAACTAACCACTCTATAGCATTGTCTATATTTTTTGATCTGATACGGTCTCTCTTATCTCTCTTAGCAAATCTGTCATTCAAGAATCGATTATACGTAACATAGACTATGTCATTGAGCCTCTTTGATTCAAGCATGTTCCTTCTCTTTGTATGAATATAACAAAATCAAATGAAACTAATTAAAATCTGTGATTCATGTATTATTAATACAATTATACAAATTACCCTTACGGCCTTACCCCTTAAAAAGTACTCCAATTGCGCTCACAACCGAATGAGCAAGTGGTTAGGTTTAAGATCCGAATGGTCAACTTTTGTAAATTTGGAGCACTACACTCATGTTGGCTCCACCAATTGGCTACAAAGATATAGAATAAAATCATAAATAAATAATAGAATTATAAAAATGAAACTTAATTACTTGAACTTGATGAACTTAAGAATATTATTACTACTTGGATCAATTTTGGTCCTTTGCCTCATTGCCATTGGACTCCCAAAAGACTTTAATGAGTACTTGTAATTTATTAGCTCATCAGCGCATATAATATACTGGATATCAAGATTAGGGACTAGCACATCTACACAGTTATTAAATCCAGTCATAATTGTGTCATTTGTTTGTATATCCTTGTCAAGATAAAAAAAAAAGTTTGGTTCAAATAATAATCAGCTGCATACAATGGCCGATATAGCTGACTATCCCACTTCTCATCAATAATCTCCCAAACAGGCTTGTAGTGGTTCTCATCATCATCAAAATTTTGGCCTCTCTCTCTTTTGCATTTCTCCATTGCCTCATATATGTCGCCCATAGAAGCCTTGTCACTATCAACCATGCGAAGGACTTTGATAAGAGGAAAACATACCTTAAGGACTCCTTTCACCCCTCGCCAAAAAGCCTTAGAAAGGATAATATCTCTCACCTTCTTCCTAACCTGATCCTTGGACCACTTCCATGCTCTCCAGTCATCCGAGGCAAACATCTGCCTCAATTGCACTCTCCTCGAATGTGTGCTATCTAAGCATAGGTACCAGGTCGCAAATTTCGTGACCCCAGGCCTCACAATCTCTTTCTTCTTTGTAAATCTACACATCATGTTGAGGGGGAGATGATGGCTATAAATAAAATTTGTGACTGACTTTGCTTTCTTCACTGCACCTGATATCGCGGTTAAACCGCCAAGAGCCTCAAGCATGAGGTCTATACAATGTCCTGCACATGGTGTCTAAAAGATTTTAGGATAAGCTATGCGCAACAAATTTGTTGCAACAACATTAAGAGCGGCATTGTCTGTCACAACCTGTACAACAGATGCTCTCCAACCTCCTCGATTCCCTTCTCTATAACTTGGAATATATAATGGGCATCATGGATATGATCAGAGGCATCATGGATATGATCAGATGCATCAATAGACCTCAAAAAAAGGGTCCCTAAAGGACAATTCACTAGCAAATTCATCTGACTTCTTCTCTTCCTATCACTCCAAGCATCAGTCATAATAGTAACCCCATACTGAGCCCATGAATCCTTCGTAACTTCTACAGCTTCTTTCGTGACACTCACCGCTTTTTTCAAAAGAGGTTCTCAAAGCTCATATGGGGTTGGGGGTTTCATCCTAGGCTCAAATTGGCCAATTGCCTCTACCACGGCATAGAAGCTACTTAGGCGAGTGGTATTGAAAGAAATGCCCGCCTTATAAAACCATGTAGCAACATAATAAGTAGCTCTATCTCGCTCTTCTTTCATTCTATTTTCAATGGTGGTTTGCATCTTTGTTTTCTCTCATGCAATCTTAGGGTCATGCCGAGGCAAAATACTATCCATAAGGCCTCTAACCTGAGGCTTCTTACTCCCAAAACCAAAAGCACTTACAACTCCCTTTCCCTTCCCCCTAATAATAGATTGTTTTCCCCCTTGACGTCCCTCCCCAATCCCATCCTCATCACTATCATCATCATAATTGACCCGAACCCCAGACCTAATCTCTGTTATAGAGGTAAATCTCTCATCTTTTTTCATTTTTACCATATTAAAATGGTTATTTCCTCTTTAACAACATCAGGAGTCTTTTTACATAGGGCAACATCCACCTTGATACCGGTAAGATGTTTCTTGAACCGATTTATGCCCACTTTTGTATCATTCTCACAAAGCTTGCATCGTATGTATTTTTTATCATTAGGATCTGTTGTAGCCATATTTCCAACCGGGATCACCACTCCTATTAGATCCTGAAGAAGGCATCTCAAAATAATACAACTTATGCAAGCAATAAAAAAAAGCACTTACTTTGATTGCTCAATCCCCAAACTTCCACCTTATAGATGCTTTTAAGGAATCAAAATCTTCTAAAAAACCAACAAATAGATTTATAAAACATAAAAAATTAAATCTAATATCAATGGGTGATGTTTTGATAAATTTTTCATAACTTTGAGAAAGCCTTCGATCCTAAAGAAATCACAAAAAACTAGTTTTTTGGAGGCATTCTCTCTCTAAAATGGGCTCTAATGAGTTTTAGGTTTCAAATGAATCTAAAACCCCCATATTTGGCCCCTTAGTATAAAAAAAAGACAAAAATAGTCCCCACCAAAAGCTTTTTCCGCCTCTGGGCGGGGCGCTAGACCTTGGCAGCCGCTTAGGTCTGGGCGTTGGGCTGCCGCCTGGGTGCGCCCAGGAACGTCCGCTTTTCTTGGGCGCCTGGGCCTGGGCGATGCGCCCAGGCCTCCAGATCCACGTAGGCGGCCGCTCAGGCACTGGGCGGTCCGCTTTTTGAAACACTGTGGCACTCACCCCTACTTGTCCTTGCACAAAGGGCGGGTCTAAAACTACTCGTCTGAGTCGGAGTGGGACTTGGGCGAGTCACGGAATGCAGATTAGGACAATATCTAATTGGATTAAGACTCCTAGGTCAAATGGGTTTCTAGGAAGGTGTAATCCTAATCAAATTGAAAGATCTGTTGGTGTTGGTGAGATTCCTACTATGTGATTCCAGCCCTTGGACCATAATGGCTGATCTAGAGTTGATGGTTTAATCCTTTTAGGTTTCCCATTTCTAGTAGAAGGTAAAGAGCGTTAATTCCAAAATAGTTCTAGACATCCCCTTTCCCCTTCTTACATATCTTTCCTTTGCAACCCTAAAGAGGAAGGGAGGTGCACTGAGTGCTGGATAATTTCTAGGAAAATTGATAAGAGGAAAACAGAGTAAAGAAAAAGAGGGTGCTTCTTGGAAGGGCTAGGGTTTCTCTATGGTGTTGTTTTTGAAAAGATTTGAGACAAGTTTTTGGTTTCTCTTTCTTCCCTCGATATGTGCCTCTACAAATCAGCCTTAGATATCTTGAAGAAGAGGTCTTTGCCTTTGATCTAGGTGTGCTATTGGTCTAAAGAAACTATAAGGGGTGTAAGAAGTCCTAGTGGGTGATATTAGGCAACAAATACGTATGATGTTTTGGACTACAAAAATTAGCTATGGTGCAAGGTATGCCTATTTATTTTGTTTTTGAGTCTAGTTTCTTCGTGTAAGATTTTAGAAAACATCCACGGATTGTTTGGGAGATATGTATATTGTATTAGAAGATACCCTGTCTGTTTTTTGCTGAATTCTACTTTGCAAATATGAATTCTCTATATTTTCATGGCTTATTATTGAACATAGCAACAAAGGTAACTTAAAGTTATATTCTTTTTGTTTCCTTTGCTCTTTTCTATATTTATCAGAGGAGAAAAGGGGTTGCACATATGAGGTTTTGTGTGTGATAGTGGAAGTCTATAAAAGATGCTGAAAAGTTTTGAAATACAACTTGTAGTGGACACCAACCATACAACCAACATTGGTACCAGAGCTACAACTTTGCTGCTCCTTTGTTGTTTTTGAGATGTTTTTCAGTCTATAACTATGCCATGGAATAAATCTTAATTATGGTCAAGAAGAATGTGGAGGGATTCGACATTGTGACCCATCTCTTGTCAAAACGGGAAAATCAGCAATGGCCACATTATACCTCATAAGACCAATGAACCAGTATACCCCATAAGACCAATGAACACATGTATGTCTTTTTCTGGGTTACATGGATGATACAGCCTAATGGAGTTCATGGGTTGACTTTAAACAGGAAGGAAAAGGGTCCCCCTTGGCACTTAACGTGATGGTGCCTTTGGAGCCGTGTTCAATTTCAATGTGATTGAAAGCTGGTTAAAAAAAGTAAGTTATCAGAAGGGGGCTGCTATATTTGTTGGAAGTTTCAGCAAGGAATGAAGGGGACTTGGCCATGGAAATCAAGGTGAAACATAGGATGTGATGTTGTATTTGCGGCCTGCATGTGATACTTTAACACAAGTTTTTGGGAGTCAATATCTCAGGTAACGCATTCTATACTTCAAACTTTGTTTGATAAAGTTCCAAAGGGCCGCACAAAGGTTACTACCTATGGTAGGACATGGGATTAGATTCCACAAGTGTAGCAATATATTATACTAATATATTTTATCTAAGGGTGCGGTTTGTATAGAGCCGAGGCTCTAAACAATCAAAGTAAAACACACCTTCAAATAGTGTCGAGAAATGTGGCTTCAATACTGGAAATCTTTGTGATAGCCTTAAAATATATTTTCATCTTTAATTATAAAATTTAAATCTTTAAAAATAGTGTAGATCAAGCATATCTATGAAAACTTGAAAACCTTGAAAATTGATAGTTAAAAAATGCGTTACAAGATGCACTATTTTGAAAACGTGAAATCCATTTTTTTCTCATGTCCATGCATCTTGATGTCGAGATGAACAATTTGAGAATATTTGGGCATCAAAACAACCTTTTCTAGTGAAATTTTCGAGGTGGGTTCTAATTTGATTGTTTAGAGCCTCTGCTCTATGTAAACTTTTTCCTTTATCTAATGTCATATAATATAAAATAATATATTATTTATATAAAATATTATATTATTTATATAAAATATTATTTATATATTATAGCAAGAGGGTTTCACGTAGGTGCAAGCAAGAGTCATTTCGTTTCTCTGTTAGGCGGTGGTTGCGCCTTGATCTCGACTTCTGGGCTCGGGGCCCTATTTATGGGGTCCGACCCAAGATCGCTTCCTCAGAAAACTGCGTGCGCATGTGCGTCGTGCATGCGTGTGTGCGGATAGGTGCCAACAGTGAGAGATTTTGGTGTTGCGAGGGAGTAAGGCGCTTACGTCGCGACTGTTGGGTTCGTGGACACACTCGGGCTCGGCTAGCCCTCCTAGATCAATTCGAAAGTTCCTCGGCATTCTCGGCACGGTCTGGGTCTCGCTCCCTTTCTCCAATCACAGTACACCTTGATTCTTTTGCGCTTTTGGTATGAAATTTAGGGTTGATAGTTCTTGGTTCGTCCCCGTCAATGATGGTTTTAAGGTAAAAGGGGCTTAGGTAGGCTAAGCTTAGGTCTTGGATGGGGTATAAGAGGGGTAGATAAGAAGAAGAGGTGAAGTCAGAAGAAGAAAAGGAAGGAAGATGATCACTCTTCGATTTTGCGGCCTTCCGGCATCACCTCCGCCAAGAGGCCTTCCTAGTTGACCCAAAAAAGGTACTAGGCCTAAGCCTAATGGCCCGTAGGCACTGTAAGAGACGCAAACTTCTTGGGCACTAAAAAGCCCCAAGGTCGGCCTAATGCTCGGACCTTCTCAAAGAATGTATGAGGGGAAGAAGAGAAGAAGAAGAAGAGGAAGAGGGGCTTCTATGATTCGGTAGCCTTCCGGTGTCTCCTCTCCCATGAGATTTTACTGTTGACCCCAAAAAGGTATTAGGCTTAAGCCTAACACCTCGGAGGCACGACAAGAGACGCAGACTTCTTGCGCACTAAAAAGCCCCAAGGTTGGCCTAATGCTGGTACCTCCTCAATAGAGGGTATTTAAAATTGAAATAGAGGAGATTAAAGAAGGTAAAAAGAGTAAAGGAGAGAGAAAAGAGGAAGAGGGAGTAGAAAGAAAGAGAGTAAAAGAGACTGAGAGAGGGAGAGACAGGAAGACAAGAGAGTGAGAGAGAAGTGGAGCGGCCTAGCCGCCTCAGTCTTGGAGAGAGAGAGAGTGGGAAAAAGAGAGAAGACAGAGGGAGACAACGAGAGGAAGGGTGTCCTAGCCGCCTCCCTCTTGAGAGGGAGAGAGATAGGGAAGGAGAAAAGAAGAGATAAAGAGAGAGAGTGAGAGAGAAGTGGGTGGCCCAACCGCCTCACTCTTTGAGAGAGAGAGGGAGAGAAACGAGAGGGGGAGACACCCTAGCTGCCTCCCTCCTTGAGAGGGAGAGAGAGGAAGGAGAGAGAGAGTGGGAAAAGGAGAGAGAATAGGAGGAGCTGGGCGGCCCAGCTGGCTAGCTCTTCTCAGAGAGAGAGGGAAAAGAGGGAAAAAGAGAGAGAGAGAGGGGAGCTGGGCGGCCCAGCCGCCTAGCTCTGAGGAGGGGGCGCGAGGGAGGGGGGGGGGGGGGGGGGGGGGGGGTGAAGAAAGAGAAAGAGAGAAAGAAGAAGAAGAAATGAGAAGAAGAAAGAAGAGGAAAGAGATGAGAGAGAAAGTGACCGGGGACCTAGTGAGTGGGCCAAAGGCTTGGACTCGGCAGCTAGGTGTGCTCCAAACAATCCTTAAAGTTCTCTTGAAAGGGGTTTGAGTCCATGGTTAGAGGGTTAGGGTGCAAGGTTAGGTTTGAATGGACCTAGGTGAACTATGATTTATGGTTAGTGGGTCAAGTAAGGGTTAGGGTGTATGGATTGTGATAGGTGGTCTATGGTGTATGGTGTGATATGGTGAAGACTAGGGTGTATGGTGAGGTTAAGTGAGAGCTAGGGTGAATGGTGACGTTAAGTTGTCTATGGTGTAGGGTAAGGTGTGCTGTAGGGAGTATGGGAGTAGGAAGTGGGAGGTTTGGAAGTTTGGGAGTCCAAGGGTATTCTTCTCAATGCCTAAATTCTCTCTTCTCTCTCTTGAAGCAAAAAAAAAAAAAGCACAAGCTTAAACACGAAGGGGCAAAGCCTAGAATTTTATCTCTTCATTCCAACTTTCTTACTTGCTTATGTTATAAATGAATAAAGGAACTTGTATATGATCACCACAAAACAAGGGTGGATGACCAAATTGCAACAAGATTGCTAAAAAAATAAGATTAAAATGAACAAAATAATCAATCCCTTTTTTGGGCAAAATGATTATTTTGCCTACAGTCAGATTTTTGGAAATGACAAAACCATCCCTCAAAAAGCGGCTTTTTGTCATAGCCTTGCCTCGGGGTCCTTTTGATGCTTTACGACGATATTTCGGATGATCAATCATCGTAGAAATGATGGTTGTCTTGAGACGATCGATTTGATACCCATTTTGAAGCTTGAATCGAACTTTTGGTCACGAACCCAAAAATCCGGTGAAGTCCATAAACTTGTAATTTTGGTTATTTAATCTTTGCTCGTTTCACCATGTTTTTGGTCACTTTCTTCATCACAAATTGAGTGTCGATTGATTACTTTCTTAATTTGGATGGTTGTTGAAAAATGGGATTCCGGCGACCAGAAAGTATGCCTTCTTTCGAACCTTGATATGACGCCTTCCTGGCTTCCATTTTGAGCAAATAAGTACTCAAAATGAAGCCTTTCGAATCACGATCACAACGGATGTGGCTTGAGGCCATAGGTATTCAGAATCTTGAGATACAGCCGCTAGAGTGACGATATACGCTGCTGAAATTTTCTACCTTTTCATGGTTTTTGGCGACTTATCTCTACGATTTCTCCCTATCCGTGGGTCCCCATGGTGTGTACCACTCGCCAAATCATAAATTTTTGTGAGAACAACATACTTGAATTTGGGGTCGATCTGTTTCATGACGAGAGAGAAACAACCTTCATAAGTTGCCCCATTTTTGGACCGGTTCAAATGAATCCAAGTGAATAGTAAAAATCTTATGATGGAAAGTACGATCTAGGAAAGTCGGATTGTGTTGAAATTTGGCAGGGTGGCTGTTCCCAGCCTTCTGAATCCATTGGCGGTGGCCCCATAGTCACTAGAGGTCTCTAGAGTAGAGTTCTAGCTATGGTGCACTATAGTCATGTTAGTGGCCTATGCCAAAAACCGATTTTATACCTGTTTTTTTATTCATGGCCAAAATGGACAAAACTTGGAGGACATTCTTGGATCATCATAGGAGACTCATATGCTTGATCTGGGGCCAAGATGACGTCTCTATCATGGTTCTTCAAAATGAGGCTTATTTGTGTGGGGCTTTTATAATCCAATAGACGTGATTGGTACTACAGGCTTGGTAGATGGCCCGGTCCTGTAATTATAGTAAATTGCAAGTGGACCCCTAAGGAGATGAACTCTTGTGGATGCAGGAGTTCTCTTTCTAGCACGTGTATAGATCTTTTCATTGGATTGTCTATGAAAGAGTGACTTTCCATTTGTGACTGTGTATGTAGATGGTGTGAGAAGGCTTGACGTCAAGGATATGGCTCATCTCAAGGCCTTGAAGGGCTACAAACGTAATCCTAAGAACCTTCCTGTCGTTATGATAGCTGATTTAGGGAATAGGGGGATGAGATTATTCTTAAATCGATGGATCAGATTTAATCTCAATAAGATAGCAAACCTTATTTCTTCGACACTATTATGTAATACTCACTATTGGGAAACCTAGACACAATTGTGTGGCCTCTCGCTCTCTTTCTCTCTCTCTCTCTCCCTAAAGGAGATGCCACACCCCAACCTTGTAGCCCTGGGGGTGGCACGCTGCACACTAAGAAACCTTAGCCCCCTTTGATCATGGTTATGATGTTTTATGTATGGTGTATCTGAGTGACAACAAGGCTTGGTTGTGCTCTCTCATCTAGCCCATCGAGTTGGTTTGCCGTTATTTCTTCCCATCCGAAGGAAACTCGGATGAGATCTAGATTAGTTTGCCATAGAGCTTGGTAATCTGAAATGTGGAGTGCTAAGTCCTTTGTGGTGTTGGTATAAGACCAAGTACTAGGGACTCAAAAAATTTAAAATTCTCATCCTTTTAAAAACATGAGCTTTTTAGAATGTACAAATCCTTCATGAATTTGAACATTAATATTCAAAACACATCCACTAAACTTGGCCTATACAAATCTTGAAAATTAAAATTATAACTCTAATCGGTCCCTTTACTCGTCCCAAAATCAAAATATAAAATACAACACAATTCTCAAATGCACAAATACTCCCATTTATGACAATACAAGATTTACAGTCAAAATTCCTCATTGTTTGAGAATTACATCACTACTTCATGTCTGTTCTTCATTCTCATAAAAAACACAAGATTTCACATGTACAAACTTGATCACGATGAGCCAAAATGTAAATACCACTTTCATGATATAAAGCCAATAATTCATTATGTCATCAAAGCATGGACTATATGAACATAAGAGCAAACAATTTACATCTATGTCCTGCTCAATTACTCCATACCACAAAAACATTGAATATCAGTAAATTATAACATATAATCGTGCAACAAACATTTGTGAAGCTATAGGTCGAACCTTTTGCCCTTGGGTACAATTCGGATCTTTGTGGGACTTAATGTTGTCCCATAGTCTAGAGCACGGGTGATTTTATAATTCAAGGAGATCACTTCATATGGGAAGCATATGATCACTTTAAAATCAGTATATAAGATTCAATTTATGAGAGAGATGAACAAAAGATCAATTTTTCAAAGTTTGAGCGAGAGACAACACAATAGTAGCAAGATATGAGCATACTACACAATGTAGTCCAAAGGGGCTACACAAACTTTTCTCTTACGCAAAAAGGACTCACAAACCTGTCTCTTATACTCAAATAAGATGATAATGATATCTGATCAGAAGTTTAAACTCAATGATTGTCTCTTATACTCAAATAAGATGATAATGATATCTGATCAGAAGTTTAAACTCAATGATTGTCTCTTATACTCAAATAATATGATAATGATATCTGATCAGAAGTTTAAACTCAATGATAGCATCATAAAATCGGATCAAAAGAAATGGAGAAGATGGAGTCTAGATCATTAATACTTCAAACTACTCAACACATGCTTAAGCCATAGACGGCAAAATTTACTTGAAGCACTTTATGATCAAGTATGGAAGGTTCAAAGAGGCAAGAAGCTACTGTAAATTAGAAATTACAGCATCCTAAGATGCTAGTGGGAATGAAATATCAAACAAATACTTCAACTATATAGCACCATCGATTTGATTTAAATCAATGGAAGACCACACCATGAAGATCACATCAAGGTTGAAGATGATAAGAAGAAATGGGCCTCACGTTGAACTCTAGGAGTCTCTCTCTCTCTCTCTCTCTCTCTCTCTCTCTTTGGCTTTGAAATTCAAGCAATTGAATTAAGGTTGAAAATGAACCTTAAGTGATATTTATATTAGATCATAATGGGAGAAGTGATCATAGCTATTGATGCCCTTAGAGCTATGGTACATGAGAGGTTTAATCTTAGTCATTTATCCCCATTTAATCTCCAAGATGTAGGGATGATATTTAATACTATTATCAATGTTTAAAACCTTACGTTAAGTTATTTTACACTTTGGTCCATGTCCCACACATTAATTTCAATTATGTCCATAGTGGTGCTTCCATAATTGCCCATAGTTTTAAATAAAAGCATTAGTTCACTTTATGGACAAGGACAATGTTATTTTGGTAAATGGCAAGAACCACATTGTGGGAAAATATCTTATGACAACAAACTGATCAAATTCAAGCATTTTATGCTCTTCACATGCTTCTTACCAATGAGACACACCCACATGGTTTCTTCACACAATGAAAGAATCTCATGTGGATAATGTATTTAAAAACCAAATTAATTTGAAAATAGTTTGGCCTCATACAGGCCAAACATGTCACATGTGACAACAATTAAGCATATAACTAAACCTCCACTTAAGTCATAGCATAATATGACACCATGAAACAATGCATAATATATGGTTTCAAATAACATAACAAAACAACTAATACCAACAAGGCCCCCGTGCTTAGAAATCAGTGCCATGCTGATGTCATCAACATGTGGGATCCATAGGTTTTATGTGGCCACCTTATGGCCACTCGGGTGCCACGTGGCATCCATAGGGATGTCCCACTTTGGAATTAGCTCCAAACAAATTCGAAAAAAGCAGTTTTGGCATTTTAAAAATTCTAGAAAATTCTAAGAAGTTCTTAAAAAATCTATGAATGATTTTTAACTATTAACATAC
Organism: Amborella trichopoda; assembly: GCF_054954075.1. Taxonomy (NCBI): domain Eukaryota; kingdom Viridiplantae; phylum Streptophyta; class Magnoliopsida; order Amborellales; family Amborellaceae; genus Amborella; species Amborella trichopoda. The sequence continues at coordinate 21,239,069 of NC_142337.1, read as the reverse complement.
CATTTGTCATCAAGAATAAAATGGGATCAAAGTTAAATGAGATCTCTAGACTTTTAACTCTAGTTGTTGGAGTACTTCATTGGGTTAGTCCCGAATGATGGTCCACTTTGTTTCAAGGTGACCCAATAGACCTATGTTCCATAGTCTATTGCAGTGATACATATTTGACCACATCAAAGTCACCCCAATTAAGGTTTCCATTATTGGTTTTCAATAGATTACAAGTGAAGCCTTTACAAGTGAAGCCTTGTGGGACATATAAGTTCTTTAAACCAGGGGTCCTCTCAAGGTATATGTGCATTGACTCTTCTAAGTTGGATTATATTATATAAGAGTGGCTTCCCATACGACTGTAAGTGCATATGCTGTGGTGTGGTCTTGTGTTATGGTACAAACTCATGTTCCTTAAGTCATGACCACTCCACACGTGACGAGTATCCAAAAAATACTCGGGTTCTATTGTACTCGATCGGTTCTCTTAGCCATGGCCAATCACATCAATTATGGGGCATACTCATTATTATAGTCCTGACTTGGAGGTGACCCTCACTCCTCCTTGAGGGATTACTCTTTTAAAACGTAAACACTCATTGCCTCATCTACTCGGGGTATATGAATCTTAATCCCAGTTCGCAAAGCACTAAGATTCAATCTTTCTCTTTTACTCCCATTGAGCGAAAGACTCCTCGCTTAAAGGCCTCAAAAGTCCATATAGCCAACACTTTGGTGGTGATCTAGGCAAATGGTTCTGGTGAATGCATTGTTCTTGATTTATTTTATGTATTGAAATTCTAAATTTTTATGAATAAAAGAAGGATGTTTAATGACATAAAATGAGCATCCGTAGATTGTAGTAGTAGGGTTTTATTTTGTGATTTTTGGATTATAAGTGGTTTTGTAATTAGATTTGCCGGTATCAATAAAGAAACTTTTTAAATACATACATCATACATGATCTACATCGTTAATTCTCATTGGTACCAGACTTAGATCTCTTATTGTCATATTTCTTTTTATTTTTTATTATTTTTACTAGTTTTGAATTAGAAACCTGGGAGAAAATGATTTTTGTTCGAGCTATATTGATTTATACACCTAAGCACTCTGCATATTAGTATTTTTGTACTATTTTGGTGCACTATTGTGGACCTAGGGATGAGGTACTCCTTTGGGCAAATGATATTTTTATTATGTGATTTTAAGAATGAGGTTGTGGGATCAAATCCGCTTGTTTTTTTTAAAAAAAGTATAATATCACCCTGCAAAATTTCAATGGAATATTACGTAAGACTTGAGAGTTATGGGTTCAACATTGAGATGTGAAGTTTTGATCATGCAGAATCCAGAAACTTTAAACTAATATTTGACGAGTTACTTTATTGTTTTTAACTGTTTTTGAGTCTAGTTTTAAACCAAAGGTATTTGAGAGAGAAGCTCTTTGCTGCATGAACTTAGCTACAATGTGGATGTTGTTGATTAATATTGCTATCGAACAAAATTATTTGGGGCTCAAATTTTGTTTTTCCATTATTGTTTTGGGTTTAGTTTCCACAAACAAAAAAAAAAAAAAAAAAAAAAAAAGGAAGAAGAGAGAGAAGAAACTTCTTTTGGGTTGGGAGCAATAATTATTTATGAAAAGTTGCTTATCCTGTTTTTCATTAGATATAAATTGAGGTGAATGTCACTAATTCATACACTTGTTCAATAGTGTGATTTGGGGATTATACTAGGTTTTTCCATTGTGTTTTTTAGTCTACTTTAGGGTAAAAAATGCTTTAGAGAGAAACTTCTTGTCGATTGGGAGAAGCTATGTTTTATTTAAGGATGTTCATTCTGATTTTCGGTGGCAAAATCTAATTCGTGCTCCCCTTAAACAAAATGTGTTGGGACTCGGTCTAAGTTTTTATATCGTCTCAAGTTAAATTTCAAACTGAGATATACAAGGAAGCCCTATGTGAAGGGTGCATAGTTTGAAAGCTGCATACAATTGAAGTTAGATCACATGCCGTCAGGGAAATCTTACATCGTATTCATTTTGTAATGGGAAAATTACGTAAATATTCGTTATATTTTTTATTATTATAAAATATTTGAAACTTTTCATTATTACACAGATGTCTATTTTTTCAACTTCATAACATTTTTTCTTTTTTAAAAATGAAACTGTCTATTTTCGGTTTTTTTTTTTAATTTTTTATTTTTTAAAAATCGAATTTCAAAAACCGAATTGTTTAAATATCAATATTATGTATGCTAAAATATTTAAACTTGGGGTTGAATTGGCTTTTTGATTATCATGCATGACTCTACACTTTAATATTAAGGGTTCGAATCCCCCCAGATGCAATATAATCTTTTTCAATAAAAAATAGATGTTTTTTATTTTATGGAAAAAAAAAAAAAAAAACCCATCATGGATTGGGCGTGGCTCTTCAGTGATCATGCAAGGGTTCCAATCTTGCCATAAGCAATCCAATTTTTCAATAAAAATGGATTTTTTTTTATCTTATTAAAAGCAAAAAAAAAAAAAAAAAACCTATTATGGAATGGACATTATTTGATACCAAAACCTCTTGAACAAAACCATATGCTTTTATCACTATTTGAGTAATAATGATAAAAATAGATATCGTATTATATATACACCCTATTATTATATTTATTTATTTATTTATTTTAACATCTCAAGTTACAAGCTGTAAAATTCGATTTTTCAAAAACTGAAATTTAAAAAAAAATTGGTTTTTGCAAAATTGAAAATTAAAAAAAAAATCAAATTTTCAAAAACCGAAAATAGGCAGTTTCGCCTTTTATTTTTTATTTTTTTTAAAAAAGTTATGAAGTTGAAAAAACAGACGTCTGAGTAATAACAAAAAGTTTAAAAATATTTTTCGTAATAACAAGAACTATAAATATTTAGGTAATTTTTCTTTTGTAGAATAAAGGGACCTAAAGATTTGGAGGCAGCCTACATGATTAGTGTTAAAGTCAAAGTATGACCACTAAGGCAAGGGCATGGAAAGGGGAACCCCTCGTTCTTGAGCGGAAGAAACCGGAACCCAGAAAATTTGATACTCTTTTTCTAGCTTAGATAGAAGGTGATCAAGTGATTCTTCACGGCTCGTTCGACTCTCTTCTACTAGCAAGCAAAACAAATATTAAAGGAAGCTCGGTACCACACTGCGTAGATAGAGCGGATAAAGGGTGTAAGGTCTATCTAATTTTAAATAGTTAGGTCAAATTGGAAAGGGTTTCTATAACTAAATAATCATATGAGTCAAACCCGACCTTATAATTGTGGAGAGTAAGAACAAAATTGATTGGCGCTACAAGCTTGAAAGCATTATAGTTTGTATACCCAAAATTGTATATGTTTTGTATGCTTATGTGAGCTACCTAAGGTGGTGAGCACAAAATATATTTTTATTGTTCTAAATCAAAGTCTATGAACTGAAGCACAAACAAGAAAGATGGGCATGGCTCATTAAAAAAATGTAATAGGTAGAGAGTGATGCACCAATATTATGTATGCCTCGATAAAACCTCGTTTTTGTTCATTGTCCTCCCGATTATATCTATGAACCTCAATTGAGATGTGGGTGTGTTGCATGAGATAAGGATTTCCTCTTACGCATTCTAAGTTGCAAAGGTAGGGTGTAATATTGATGGAGAGAAAAAGTATTTTAAATTTTTTATTTTTATTTAATTTTAAATGATGTATATTATAGTTTTTGTTTTAGGGCTTAGTTCTAGGGATTTTAGTTTTATAAAATTTTTAGGGTTTTTATATTTTTATTCATTTCATAAGTACTTCATAAGTGTTGTTCATGGGTACTGTTTACTGGGATAAAGCTGTAATTACGAAATTTAAGTTCAAGTTAAGATATATAAGTCATTTTAATTATTGTATGGATATATAATGTTTTTGAACATTAAATTATAATATATAAGAGGTGTATGGGGCCATTAAGAGGATCAATTCCACATATTTTTAAAAATTGAAATAGAGAAATGCTTAGGCTTTTGGAACCTTATAAGAAACTCTAGGTTTCTTTGAATTGTGTTATATTTGGTTTGTTTCTTGCTGATTTACAGTTCCCTCGAATGTCCCTGCATCAAATTGGTATTAGAGCCCACAATTTGTACAAAGTTATTGTAGCAGTATATATAAGTTACTGAAGAGAAGATTTTTTGTGCATTAGATCAACAACGAAGAGGGGAAATTACAGTGGGGTCTAAGATTTACTGATTTTAGCCAAAGTTTTGTCAAAACAACCTAGATTTTACCGATTTTAGTAGTTTTGTTGATTAATTGCCTAGGATTTGTGATTTCAACGAACCCATAGCAACGAGAAGGGAGATTTCTGTGGACCCGTACCATGATCCTAGAGATGAGAAAATTGAAGAATTTGAAAGGCAAATAGAGTAGTTGGCGCAACAGTTCACGAGCTCAATAATGGGCAGTGCAGTGATCTTTCAGATCAAGAGGAGCTCGAATACAAGCACTTTCACTGTTGCACTTCGCATGGGGAGTCGAGTGATGAGGGTATTGACAAGACCTTGATGTGGAGAACATCACTTTAGAGTTTTCGATTTGGAGAATGAGGTTCTTGATTTTGACACAAATCGTATCGAAAATTAACAGGATGTAGATTGGGATCTACTACCATCTTCGACGCATAGTTAGATGAAGAATAAGATCTTGTAGGAGACATAGTTTACGATGATGATGAAGATTTTTGTGGTTGAATTGGTATTTGACGAGGAAAGAGATTGACTCAAGGGAAAATTGATAGGAAAAGTTGATGGTTTAGTCGTTGATCTCAAGTATGCACCCGTGGTATGTTCTGGAGCTGAATCTGAACAAATTTAATAGGGTTAAATGGCTGAAGTGATGCAATGTCAACAAATTTATGTGACTAAAGATATTCTTTTGACATACAATGATCATTTCCTCGATAGTTTCTTAGTTCTAATGCACAATTAATGTGTTTCAATTAGTGAAATAACGCACAAGTCCTAGGATCATGATTATAATATTCGAGCTGAAGATTGTTGTCGGACTAGCCCCAATTTCATCTTAGCACACTTCAAAACTCGAGGACGAGTTTTCTTCAACTAGGGGAGAATGATGGAGAGCACAATTATTCTTAATTTTTATTTTTATTGAATTTTAAATGATGTATGTTATATTTTTAGTTTTACGATTTATTTTTAGGGGTTTTAGTTTTTTTTGAAATTCTAGAGCTTTTATATATTTTTTATTTATTGTATGAGTACTATTCGCAAGTACTATTCACGAGTACTGTTTATAGGTATTGTTCATAGAGGTAAAACTGTCATTATGAAATTTAAACTTAAATTAATATATATAGGTTGTTTTAATTATTGTAAGGACATGTAATGGTTTGGAACATTGAATTATAATATATAAGAGGTGTGTGGGGCCATGAGATGGTCAATTTCACATATTTTTAAAAATTGAAAGAGAAAAGTTTAGGCTTTTGGGACTCTAGGTTGGGATATGGAGAAGAAACTCTAGGTTTTTTTTGAATTGTGTTGTGCTTAGTTTGTTTTTTGCTAATTTTACTGTTCCCTCAAGTTTCCTTGTATATAAGGATGGAGGGAAAAATTATATTTATTTTTAATTTCTATTCAATTTTAAAGGATGTATATTTTGATTTTAGTTTAGGATTTAAGTTTTTTTTTTTGGATTTTAAGGTTTTCATGGTACTGTTCACAGTTAATGTTAATGTATTATTGTTCACTCTGTTCATAAATTATTGTTTATAATGGTATTTTTGGAATTTTAGTATTGTTTTAGGGGTATTTTAGAGTCTTAAATGTTTATTTAGGTTTTAAGTTAAATAAGGGTTTCATATACTTATAAAAAGTTGGATGTTATATTTTAGGAGACATATGTTATTGGAATAAATTTGATTTTATGAAAGAAGAAAATTTTTCTTCTCTTGGCTTGATTTACATCTATGTTCTTTCTCTAATATTGCTGATTTTACTTGTTTAATGTTCATAGTGGATTTAATTTCTCACCTTTCCTTACCGCATCAAGTGGTATTAGAGCATAGTTCGCGTATGACTAGAGATTGTGATGACTGGTCGTGGAGGTCTTAGCCATAGAGATGCCGATATGATCCAATTGAGCTAGGATATTCACGACTTGTCAGAGAGTGTAGCAACACTGTACCCTAAACGAAGAGAAATCTATAGGGATAGATAAATCATGAGGGCTTTTATGGAGAATGACGCAAATCAGAGTTGGAGTGGAATGATGGAACTGCCTTCAACCACCTATTCTATGCACGCGCTTTGTGTTGGGTGCCTCATGTTCAGAAGAATAAATCATGAGATTTAGTTAATCTACATGATTTGAAAGAGAACGAGGTTGATTTTGGTGTAGGTCATATCGTAAATAAGTAGGTAGTAGATTGAGATCTACCACCAATTTTTAATACATACTTAGATGAACAAGATTTTGTAAGAGATCCAATCTATGATGATGATCAAGATTTCGTTGGTGAACCGATCTTTGAGGAAGAAAAAGATGCAGATCTTAAGGATATCAAAGAAGTGGAACATTTAAGAGATTTGGGGCATTGGAATCAGAGTAGCGGAGTGGAAGTGTGGTCGACTGAATCTGCAAATTGTGGCATTGGTTTCAGAGAGTAATGTGATAGATATCAAGAAAGCCTCTAAATTATAGAAAATTGAGTTTGGAGTATCTTAGATGATTTTCAAAGGGAGTTCAAGAATAGTTGAATTTGAGAAATTTACATCGATTCCTCAATATACATATCAAGATCTATTTCTTGAGGAATTAATTTTTATTATAAATAGTATTTGATCTAACAAAAAAGAAGAACATTGAATAATGCAGATCTAACTAAAAAGAAGAACATTGAATAATGCAGTTGTGATGCTGAATTCATCTTAGCACATTTCAAAACTCAATGATGAGTTTTCTCCAACCAGGGGGGAATGATGGAGGGCAAAATTATACTTATTTTGAATTTATATTCAATTTTAAAGCATATATTTTGATTTTAATTTTAGGATTTATTTTTACGATTTTTAGTTTTTTTTTAGATTCTAGGGTTTTCTATAGTTTTTTTATTATTTATGATAATGTTCATGCGCTACTTTTCACAAGGTTTTTTTTTTTTGAATTTTAATATTTTTTTAGGGGTGTTTTAAAGTGTTAAATATTTATTTTAATCTCAAGTTAAATTAGGGTTTCATATGCTTATAAAAAGTTGAGTGATATATTTTAGGGAAAATATCACCATAACAACTATTTTTAAGTTTTATATCTCAATAGACCCAAGGTTTCAAAACATATCTTAGGTCATAAATCTAAGTTTTATATCTTTTAATCCTTTAAGCTAACTTTATTCTCTTTAAACCTATTGTTTTGCCCCAAACAAATATAAAAAAGACGTATCCTTGCTAAACACTATTCCTTTTATCTATTCACATGATTTTCCCTTAAATCTCTCTCTACCTACTTTCCCACTCTCTCTCCTCGTGTCTCTCACTTTCTCTCTCCCATGTTAGAGAGGCAAAGGTGATGAATGTGTGTGTGAGAGAGAGAGAGAGAGAGAGAGAGAGAGAGAGAGAGAAATTTGGGAGGAATATATCACGTAAAGAAAGGAAGAGTTTAGAATGAATATGTCTTTTTTATATTTGTTTGGACTAAAAAATAGTTAAAAATGGGTAAAGTTAGTAAATGGGTTAGGAGATATAGTTCGAATCTTTGGGTTTATTGATATATGAAAACCAAAAAATAAGGGGTACGGGGATATTCCACCTATATTTTAGGAGGCATACGCTATTGGAATAAATTTTAGTTCATGAAGGAAGAAAGTTTTTCTTCTTTTGGTTTGATTTACATCTATGGTTTTCTCAAATACTGCAGATTTTATTTGTTTTAAGATATAAGAAAAATGGGGATTTAATTTCCCACCTTTTCTTCCTGCATCATATTAATAAAGAAGTTTTCCGAATACATACATCGTGTGTGATTTACATCACTAATTCTCATTGGTACCTGTGAATTATGCAGGAAAATTTGAAAGAACAGTAAAATCGACAAGAAACAAAGCCAAACACAAGCATAATTTAAAGAAACCTAGGTTTTCTTCTCTATACCCTAAGCTAGGGTTAAGCTTTCATGTCTTTAAATTTCTAAAAATCATGTGGAATTATAACCCCTCAAGGCCTCACATACCTCTTATATATTATAATTTAAAGTTCCAAGCACAAAAATTGTCCAAACAAATAATACATTGACCCATATATCCTAACATAACTTAAAAATCATAATGACACTTTTACCCCTATAAACATTACTTATAAACCGTACTCGAATAGTACTCGTGAGTAAAAAATATAAAAGTCCTAGAATCGTAAAAAAATTAAAAACCCCTAGAAATAAGCCTTAAAACTAAAACTATAATATACATTCTTTAAAATCGAATAAAAACAAAAATAAAAATAATTTTGCCCTCTATCATTCTTCCCTGGAATAAACGTTAAATCTATAGTTTTGGATCAATCTTTGTTTTTGGATAAATTATAGTTTACGATTCATATTTAATGGGTAGGATATCATGACTTGGTGAGAAAATAAAAATAAAATTAAGTGAATGAAATGAAAATGATTTCAAAAGCTTACTATTATTCTGTGATCGTTTGATAGAGTTTCCAAATGATTGGACACCTGCCTTGATGTAAGCTCTACACATTTATCACCGTTGATGTAACTTGGATCCATGAGCTCTAAGATTATGATCCCAATTACCAATGCCATCTTAGGCCTAAGAGGGCCTCCTCTTAAATTTGGACTTAACCATTTGCCAAGCCTTCATCCAATCCCAAGCCTTCGTCCAATCCCTATGGTAGTTGGATTATAGGTTTATGATGCATAAATATTCATCATCCAAATCTCATGAGAATCTGACTTCCCTGAACTCAATTTCTCCCTTCTCCATATCCCTTAAAGATGGTTTGGTTACGAAGGTGTTTGGAATTTAATGCAAAACATACCCAAACATTTATCATGCATTTTATCTATCTAATCATCTACTTTACCCCTTTAACTACACTCCAATCACATGCCCTTTCTCTCTCTGATTTCTTTCTAATTAATCACTTTTACTCATCCATTTCTTTCTCCGAATCATTTTTATCTTCGCCTCCTTCTCTTTCTCTATGTAAAAGGAGAACTGGGGAGGGTAATAGAGAGAGAAGGGGCCAAAACGGACCATGCCAATTAATGATGTCCATTGGATTTTTGTGTTCTATAGTTGAGCTCATATGTTCATATGAGCTAGTGGGTTAATTTCAGTTTTTTTATATATATATATATATATATATATATATAATTGAGTCAAATCCGAATCGGATCCACCTATACCTAAATCCAACCCAAATTATGCTATTCAAGTCTAGATTTTGGATCTGGATCCGAATTTCAGATCCAAAATTGAGATCCATACCCAGTCTGAGTAAAATCTGAGTTTTGGATTTCGGATTTCAGATCCAGACCGAGTAAATTCCCAACCCTTAAGACGATGAGAATCGATGCAACATTGCAATTCTGAGCCTCATCTGAACCTAGCGGCATTATAATAGATAGCAGCACGACCACAATGCTATTCGAGTGGTAACGCCCTAGTGGGAACCTTTTCCTTTTTTCAATTGTTGAAAACTTTGAATGGAGTAAGCGTGCATCTAGCCCTGCTTTTTGTTTCCGTTTGAAGCACGCAAGAGAATAAGAAGCATGAATGTGGGCCACACTCTTCTTTCCCACTCCACATCCCAAAATACTAATGGAAAAGCTCATCTGTTTCTCTCTCTCTCTACCTATTTCTTGGTACTCCATGATCTTGAATTCTAATTGTGATTGATGATTTGTTCTCAGTTTGCCAATTCTATGTCACTCCTGTTAATTAGTCACATAAGCTCGAGAAGTTGAATTTTCATGGGTTATTTGTTCATGGTTTATACCAGGCTCGTAGCCTTTTAAAAAAAGAAAAAAAAAAAGAAAAAAAAAGAAGCTATTTATGTTTTTGCACAAAGAGGTCACAATCTCTTGACCATTAGATGTGAAATTGGGAGGATATGAAAAGAATAATTATTTTTGATACAAGGAGGTCATAAACACTAGTGTTTATTAGATTTCAAATCAAGTGATTGTGAGAGTGTCATTGACTAAATTCAAAATTTTAATTTTTTTTTTCGAATTTCATGATACATTTCAAGCCCTCTAATTCAACATCTTATGACTATGAGTAGTTGTGACCTCTTTATCTCATAGTATAGGATCCCACAGACTAATTTGGCAAAAAATCAAACTAATTTTTTTAAACTATGTGACACATCTCTAGTTTTCAAATTTTACATTTGATAACTAAAAGTGATTATGACTACTTTATTCTAAAAATCTATAATAATATAGTATATACAATCTTATCTAAATAAAAAAAAAAAAAAAAAGAAAAAAAATTCCTTGAGATAATTGGCACATCACTCCGATGCTCGACTTGGAAGTTTAATGAGGATTCTCAATGAAGATCATCCCCTTAATTTAAAAGGAGAACGTTAGCAAACGTCAGCCCTAAAATCAGCTCAACATCATATCCTCAACAATCATTCGTCCCCTCGCCCCTCTCTCTTACGGCTCTTTTATTTAAATATGAATTTCTCTCTCAAACAACTCAATTTGGTCTATGTGTATATCATTGTTATCATCACACTCTCTCATTGAATATGCCACAAAAGGAGATACACAATGAACTGCCAACGGGATTGGGACCCATGCCCCGGCCAGCCACCGGAAATTTTGGGTGGGCCCGGGCCAGCCACCGGAAATTTTGGGTGGGCCCGATTTCAGGTTGTGTTCGAACTGTAGCACAAGTCCAATGGGCCTGGTTGGCAGGCCAAAGATAAATTTAAGGCTGAGCTATATATGATGGGAAAAGTTTCTATACTTTCCCTTTTGTATAGAAGATACTCTCCCTCCTATCCAGCCATCCACTTTAGTGAGCCGTTGATAGTTTGATCTAGATCCGATGCTTTAAAAGATTTAATATTTAATTATTTTTTTGTAAATTATATGAATATGAAATTTGGTACATGCCATCATCTTAAAAGGACACACTTAAATAAAATATTAAAAAAATAATTTCAATAAAATACAATGACTCAAATACCCATAAAACTTTCAAGGGTATTTGGTTATTTTATTTTATTGAGAACATTTTGTTTCTATATTTTATAGGTGCAAGTTTAAGAGAGGAATAGACGTCCAAAATTTGGAGTCAAAATATTTTGTAGAAAAAATAAAAATAAAAATAGTGTAGAGGTGTGACATTGTAATTGAGACCATTTCAGCCATCCATTCAAAATGGACGGTTGGATAGGAGGAAGTATGCAGAGAAAACATAAAAAGCTTGCCCATACATTAATTTTACCAAATATGTAATTTATATAGCTATTATATTTTTATTTTTAGATATATACAGAGCCTGTCGCAGCTGAGTCTCTTTGAGTGGGTCCATGCATGGGCCTCAATACTCAACATTAAGGGCGGGCCACGGCGTCGCTCACAGTTTTAGGATGGGCCAGGACCGGGCTAGCATGGCCCCAACACTGCTAGTTGGCAGCCTTATATCAAATGCTCCTCCACCCAAAAAGACCATGCTGCTTTTCATCTTCTCCAACGGTTTGTCTGAATAAAAGTGAAATCAGCAATGGTGAAGGAGAAAATATCTAAAACAACACAGGAACTAGAAAGTTATTGAGGGTGTCATTTAGGAAACAATGGCAGATTATGCGAGCAAAGGTGGTGGAATCTTACCACGAAAATAGATTTCGGGTCCACCCTATTCCCCCTCTTTTTTTTTTTTGCTTTGAAGCCACAAAGACCTGCTTATCTTTTTGCCCATATCTGCTTCACTTTTCCACGTAACACTTTTCCATAACCCCCATCTCTCTCCTTTATTATGCTAAGCATCTTTTCTCTTTAATTCTCTTTAACTCCTTTCTCTTCCCTTTCTTTCTCTATCTCCTCTTTCTCTTATTGTGCCTTTTCTCCTCGTAATATTTCTTATCTTTAAATGTGTTATTTCTCTCTCTAACACTTTTTTCTCACTAACTCTTCTCTCTCCCACCATGTCTTTTCTCTCTTTAACTCTCATGACCATGCTCATTCTCTTTATAACATCTCTCTGGCCCAACCTTTTCTATCTCTCTTTAACACCTCTCTAATAATTGGCCATCTATGTCTGTGGCGATTTATTGAATGGAGCTGCAACAGATGGCGCATGGTCTGTGGCAGTTTTCGTGGATTTTTCGACTGCCACAGACATGCTATGTCCATGGCAGTCGAAAAATCCTTGCCACCCGAAAAACGGATGGCTATGGAACTATGGGTGAGATCACTATAGCATCTCGCTCATATATATAGTTTATGTTAAGGTGCTCATACTATGGAGTAATTTATCATTGCACTCAACAATTTTGGACAATTGTATACCCTTATTTTGTACATGAAGATTTTTTTTAGTAAGGGTATTTTTGGTCATTAGTGGCATTTAATGCTCTATGTAGGTGATGTCAGACCCCACTCCATGTAGTCACACTCCTCCTAATGACAAAAAATATCATTATTAAAAAAATATTTCATCTACAAAACAAGGGTTTAATATGCGTTTAAATTTTGTTAAGTACAATGATAAATTACTCCATAATGTGAGTACCTTAACATAACCCTTTATTTATTTATTGATTTCCCTCCCTCTCTAATTGTGTCCTCCCTCTCTGTAACTCATATCTCTATCAAGAAGTGTAATTTATCTTACTTCTTTCTTTCTCTAACTACGTAAATTGTCTCTCCATATCCTTTCTCTACATGTGTCATTTCTTTCTTTAATTTCATTATCACTCTACGTGTTTTTATCTCTAATTCATTTTTCTAACTTTATTATCATTATGCATATGCCATTTTTCACTCTAACTATGTCATTTCTCTATAAGTCCTCTCTCTAACTATTGTCTGTGTGCATGTGTGTGAAATTTTGAATCTTGATCTCTATGGAGCCTTGTTAGATTACCAAGAAACCCGGTCTTTGTATTAAAGAATTTCTAGGCAGATTATCTAACAAGTGTTTCAGAACGTCCAGGTATCATTGGTTAGGTGCCTCGATCTCGCCCTCCTGATCTAGGTGATCTGGCGGCACGTATCTCAGGTTTCTAGTGAACCCAAGATTTGAGATTGCTTTCTCGGAACCTGGCTCAAGAGCAAGGGCAGGTATACCAATCGATAAGAGAGGAATTTTAAGGTGGGTTCGGGACTTACACGGGCTGGCTTGCGTGGGCGCCCTCTTAGATCACGTCCGAAAGCCCCCAAGCTGCTTTAACTGGTTCAGAATCACCTCCCTTAACATGTAATCTCTTTATTTTTATGCACAATACTTCTATGGTTAATTTGCAAGACAAGTGGGTCAATACACATTTGTGTGACTAAGAATGTGAGAGGTTTAGAGTGATGAAGTGGAAGGTTCGAGCGAAGTTCGAAAAGAGAAGAGGACTTGATGAAGGGACGAGACTTACTTGATAGCTGGACAATGACCGACTCGGAGTAGTAGCAAGACGGGCATGGTACTCAGAACCAGCACGGCGGCAATACTACTCAAAACCGAAGCCGATATAGCGGTGCTAGGTTAAGTCCACCCTCAATCAAGTGAGTAGAGAAAAGAGTGAAGACAAGGAAAGAGAGAGAAAAGAAAGTGAGATGGCGGAGGAGGAAGAACAAAGACGACAATGGGCATCTTCGTTGGCATCATGAGAAGGTGTCGTGCCTATTACGGGCGGCGATGGCTTTTGGTGAGGCTCACGGCGATAGCTCCCCACAAGACACATGGCGCTAGATGCAGAATGCGAGAGGAGCTCGTGGACCGCAATAAGCATCGCCATTGGCAATGCTAGAAGACAACATGTCCCTTGCCGACGGTGATAGCTTCTGGCAAAGCCCACGGTGATAACTTCTCACAGGTCGTACGACAGCGGCCTCTCGTGAGGCACACGACGACGGGGGCAGAAATGTGCGGACGGAGCCTGTGCGCGGCGATGGGTATTGCTGCGACCCTTTGCTGACAACGATGGGCATTGCTGCCTGCAATAGTCACGCGACAAGAGGAAGCCCTTGTGGACGGTAATAAGTTTTGCTATCCGCATTCCTCGTTGAGATATCGAGGATATGTTTGCGGACGATGATGAGCAGCATCGTCTGCCAGTCTCATAGGGAGTTGGAGAATAAAATAGAGAGAGAAGGAAGCTCGCACATGGCGGTGCCATCTCCATGCGCGACCTGTGAGACTGCAAGAGAGGCATGCACAGCACTGCCACTGCCGTGCATGGTCTCTGAGAGGAGCTCAGGCGGAGAAGAGGAAGAAGAAAAGGAGGGGGGGGTGGAAGAGAGAGAAGAAAGGAAAAAAAAGGAAGAGAGAGAAGATTTACCTAAGCTTGAGGGTGCCGGTCCAAAAGTTTCTCTCACCTTACTCTCTCTCTGCAAACGTGATACAACAATGAGAAGAAAGAGAAACTGTATTAAGTAAAAACTCTCTCTTTTTGTGAGGGATTGAGTGCGTTGCATACAATAATGGTACGATGCATATATAGAATTTGCCCAAAACATGGGTGGATGATCAAAAGTAACCCTAATTGCTGGAAATTAAGATTAAATTGAATTAAAAAAAATTAGAAAATAGGGTGAAAAATGATAGATTTGCCCCTTCCTAACAATTTATGAAATTCCAGAACATTCCCTGTATTGCCTTAGAACTTACATGATCTTGCATGGATGATCCGGGGTCGTTCTGATTCCCGATTGATCGAAATATGATTGTTTTCTTATAGGGATCGGCATGATGATCGATTTGATACCAAATTCGAGCCATGGATTGTGTTTTTAAGGCACGATCATGTGATTTGAAATTTGAATGAATCTTGAAACTTCGAATCGATTGTGTGCTCGTTCCTTGATGTTTTTCTATGCTTTCTTTGCTGGAGTACACCGAGCATGCCATCATGATTGCGGGGCAACTAACGTAGCTCGATTTCATATCATGACGAAGGTTTTGCATCTTTGGAATTTTGGCTGGAATCTGAAATTTCGGCAACGGAATTTGTAGTCACTTCGTTGGCTTCGTGCACAAAATTCGATCGTTCATCATATATGGGATTCGGGTCCGAGACAGCCCGGTACGTTATGCACTCGATGGAATTTGTCTCGTGTCGATCGGGCAAGTAAGCAGCGTGATTTAGTCACTCGAGCGAGGCACAATGGTGCTAAATTTCCTGCACTTTCTTCATGGATGAACAACTTCTATCTACCATTTCTTCGTGCTCAGGTATTGTCATGGGGCGTGCTACATATCGAAACGCTCGTCTTGATGAGACGAATAAGCTGACAAAATTTGGGCTTGATCCGACCTCGAAAGAGTGAGATATGAGCGTCGAAAGTCACTCGTCGTGATTGTCCCTTCAATGGTGTGGAGTTGCAGGGTGGCCGCACGGGAGTAGCGTGCGCTTCCTCCTGTTTCACTCTTTTACTTATAACTTCTTCTTGGAGTGTCTGTTTAAGCTGAAATGTGACCACTAAGGGTTTTCAACTATGGCGGATCCAATGGTGGTGGTACCAAAATAAGTTGAGACATTGAAAATGTAGCTCTAGTTATAGGGTCTGTTTTAGGGTGTTTAAGGCCGATTTTGCAGGAATTGTTTATCAGTCGGCACTACCTTAGACATGTCGAAGTGCGACGAAACTTAGCAAGAGACTTTTGAAAGACCTCATGAAGATCTTGGCCAGTTCTGGGGCTATTCTAAGACCATTAGAATTTCCACTGTTTGCTAGGCTTTTATTGAGAGGGGGCCCCATAATGATGAAAAATATCTTTCAATAGCATGCCCCGCCGAATGTTGTACTTCGAGAGAATCGAGAAATGCAATCATTTGGGAAGTTTGAGGGATCTTGTCGAAGTCCTCACCCTCGAGGGACTATCTGCGATTCTGTAGTGTGAGTCCTTTGTAGGAACCTCCTCGGACAGAACTAGGCCTATCTAAAGGCCAACTGCTATGAACATTTGGTCGGCATTGTTCGTTGCTACACCAGGCTGGCTTTTGATGTTTATGGTATCTCTATAGGTCTTATCTAGTGCTGTCCAGTCGGGGGCTTTTGACCTGCCCTAAAGTCTAGGGCCATGTTGGCTAGGGGATTTTGGCGAGGAATACCCTGAAGTCTCTAGCAGGTTAGATCCTGGCTTCATCAGTTTCTTGCCTTCGTGATGGTCTTTAGCATTCCGGAGGGATCTTTTGGTCATTGTCCTCATCCTCCAGGACTCTTGTTGTTATTGATGTTGAAATGTGGGAGATCTTATGCGGCTCTCACTCCTTGAAGAGCCAATTTGTGTGTGTGACTGGATGCTGGCATTTGAGGATTTTAAGTAGACCTCATTAGCCAGGCTTGTGACTGTTTGGAAATTGAGTGTTGGTTGAGGCGACGGTATCGTCAACCTGTTTTGTCGGTCCAAGTGCCTCTTCGCGGGTTTTCACTTGAACATGGGAAGTGGCGCTGCAAAGACAGGTTTCACCAATTTTTTTTATTTCTGGGCTCTTTTACCCATGACCTTGCGGTTATGTCCACCCTTTTCATCCGTTTTTGCTTATGATGCCCTTTTGAGGTTTCACCGTGCCTGGGTTTTGTTTTCCACGGAACTGTTTTACTCATGGTTTCATGACCATGCCCATCCATCATTTTTACTCATGGCGTTCCCTTGTACAGGTGTACACCATGCTCGTTTTTTTGTGAATGCATGTTTAGGGTCATGCCTTCGGGACCTGTTCGAAGCCTTTTAATGTCATGCAGCCAGGACGTGCACTATAGTTTTGGGTCATACAGCTAGACTGTAGTGGTGATGAATGGCAATCTGTGGAGGCCACGGAGTGAGTATTGTGGTAGTTACGAGTCACTTTGAGAAGATGTCATGAGGCTACCTATGAAGGATGGATGTTGGGTGAAGAGTGGTGACCCACTAGCTATGGGCGAATATGGGTGGCGAGGTGGCTCACCATTTTGTGAGCATGGGTAAGACTCACTGGGGAATGATGAAAGATGGTAATAATGAATGGACTCACTGGGGAGATAAATGAGGGTGGTGCGCGCACATGAGCGGGTCGTTTAGGGAAGGCGTGTGTGGAGATGCACGTAAAGGCCGTGTGCGCATATGTGAACTCACTGGGGAGGCAATAAGGATGGTGTGCGCACACAAATGGGTCGGTTAGGGAAGGTGTGTGTAAAGATGCACGTAAAAGGGATGTGCACGTATGTGGTGGCATCTTTAAGGTCATGCATCTTGGACCTGTGCGAAGCGGTTTAACGTCATGCAGTCAGGACGTGCACTATGATTTAAGGTCATATAGCTTGGATCGTGGTTATGCAGTTTAAAGTCGTGCAACTAGGACCATGCAGTTTAAGGTCGTATAACTAGACATTCGTTACAGTTTAAGGTCATATAGTTTGGACCATAACTACGCAGTTTAAAGTCATGCAGTTAGAACTAGGGCTGTGCAGTTTAAGGTCACGTAGAATGGACCATGGCTATGTAGTTTAAGGTCATGCAATATGGACCATTATGTGGGTCGCCATGTGGATGAAGTTCGATAGAGGATAGGTCTGTTAATAGCAATTTGACTCCCTGAGGATAAAAAAGCTAGGGTATCCACAAGCGGAGAGCTTTAGATGAAGATGGTGGCCCTACGAAGAGCAGCAAGTGGAAGAAAATCTTCACTGGGGATTAGGAGGGCTAGTGTGACTCCATGGGGATAATGATGGGCTTCATGTAACTCCACTGGGGATGCTAGTTCGGAGTACAAGTGTAACCCCATTGGCGGTTGAGAAGATAAGCATGGACCTAAATCCTGTAGATAGTGGGTCGCAATAGGGTGTGACTCTCATTGGGATGTTGGTGCGAAACTGAATCATTGGGGATTAAAGGGGTTGGTATGACCTTTTGCAGACATCTAACTCCACCGGAGATGTTGATGAAATACACCCTAGCGAAGAGGTGGCCCATCTCTCGGTGAAAGTTGTGGGCCATTTCACGCCGTGCGTTATAGTTTTAGGGTCTTGTTGCTCGTACCATCGTTATGCAGTTTAAAGTCATGTGGTTAGGACAATGAAGTTTAAGGTCGTGCAACTAGACCTCCGCTATAATTTAGGGTCATATAGTTTGGACCATGGCGCTAAGCCTTTTAACGTCATGCGGTTAGGACGTGCACTATGGTTTAAGGTCATATAGCTTGGACTGTGGTTATGCAGTTTAAAGTCATGCAACTGGGACCATGCAGTTTAAGGTCGTGCAACTAGACCTCCGCTATAGTTTAAGGTCATATAGTTTGGACCCCGGTCGTACAGTTTTGAGTCGTGCAACGGGGACTAAGTAGTTTAAGGTCGTGCAACTAAACCTCCACTATAGTTTAAGGTCATATAGTTTGGGCTATAATGGTGCAGTTTAAGGTCATGCAGCACGGACCGTGGTGTGGTGAAGGAATATGACTCCATGGGTAACAGAGCCATCACTGGAGACTGGACTCCTTGAGGAGTGAGACTGTGGCGCAAGGAATGAACTTCTTGAAGAGGCAGGACAATGGTCCAACGGGGAGTGTCGTGGTACTATCGCAACACTAAGTGTTGGATGGCGCACGCGACATTAAGTTTAGATGGTGCGTGCATGGCGTTAGGTACTTCTTGAAGAGTATGAATGTTAAATTCTTGACAAAGGGCGCGACGATCACCTCTAGGTGAAGGCACGTGTCGATGGCCCTTGACGAAGGCGTGCGGCGATGACCCTTGACAAAGGCACGCGATGATGACCTTTGACAAAGGCGTGCGGCGATGGCCCCTTTCTGGCCTCGGGCTTGACCTGCCCCAGCTTAGTCTTATTGTTGTCTGAAGATGAGGATTGTAGTGTCTTTTCATATTTTTCAAGGGCAGTTTGCGGCACTGCTGAGTATAAAAGGGGAAAAGTCCTCTTTTACTATTTTGTCCAAGGGTAAAACAATTTTTGAGCGAGAGAGAGAGAGAGAGAGAGAGAGAGAGAGAGAGAGAGAGAGAGAGAGAGAGAGAGAGAGAGAGCCTGAGCTTCTGGCAAGAGATTTCCGGTGAAAACGTCCCGGTTAAAGTTTGTAGAGATAGGCCGTTAGGAGCTTTTCTGGTGAGCTTCAGGGGGTCGCGAAGCTTTGTACTGTGAACTTGAACATTTTTAGAGAGTGTCGAGGCTGTCTCAAGGCTTTTCAAAGCCTTAGTAGGTTTTGAAGAGGTGCTTTTGCCGAGGCTCTAGTGTTTCTCCAGTCTTTCCGTGGTTGATGGGAGGTTGTAGAGCGTTTAGAGGGCTCTGTCGATCTTCTGGTTATTAGAGGAGAAGAAGGGGAACAACAATGGGCTCACCGGGAACTCAGTGGAATTCTGGTGAGCTTGTGGCAAATTGCTGAAGTTCAGAAGTAGGAAGATTCGTAGGGTCACAAAGAAATTTTATACGATTTTCAGTGGTTTTCCGCTAACTCTGGTAGAGAGTAGAAGGCAGGAAAGGGATTTTCGGTGAATAGGAGCGAACTCCTGGTGAAGAAGGGAAACGCCGGTGGGAACCCGAGGGGTCGCAGGCCTGCAAGGGTCGGGCGGCGAAGGGTTTATGGAATGGCGAACGGTTGCCCTCCGCACGCGTGACGATAGGCCACGTTGCGATTGTCAGGCGGCATGCCTAGATTTCAAGGGACGTGGTACTCGCACGTGCGAACAACTGGAGCCTGGGCGTTTTGATAGTCCCTTGGTCGGGGGGATGGCGATACCCTATTTTGGCTACGAGACGGCGATAGCCCTGTCTTCTGCATACCTCGATACCACCTCAGCAGGCAGACGGTGAAAGTCCTACCCTTGGCTGCGAGACAACGATATTACGCCTTGAGTGGCCAGTCGGCGATAAGCCTTCGTGAGCATAGTTCTTCTTGGCCGCTCAACGCCTTTTGGCAGTGAAGTCTTTGATCTGATGGCCCAGTCTTGAGGTGCTATTCCAGACGTGACGAACGTCTCGTGAGCAGGGGAGCTTGGCACTGATTTCTTGATCGGCGAAAGCTTGGTGAGAGGCGAGTCCATCTGGCTCACCAAGGCTTTATGTGAACCGAGGTGGCCCTTGAGCGTCACCTTTGTGAGCGACCCTTTCCTGTTGGTGGCTCGGGAAGATAATGACGACAATGTGAGTATAGAGGAAGGGTAGTCCTTCTACATTGCCTGCACTGAAACATAGCCTCTAACTCAAACTTGCCGACTCTAGGCAAGCGAATGGTAGAAACCCCGGGCATGAAATGGTTTTCTGTCAGCTTGCGGGTACAAGGAGTGCACCAGTATCTGAATGGGTACTCCTCATGGACCATGAAAGTGCTGAGGCGTTTTAGGAACATTTTGAGGAAGGCTTCCCTACCGGCCGCCCTCCACGGGCTACTACGTCTGTTGCTCAAACACGGTCAAAGTGTTGTTGGAAACTTGGAACCATGTTAGCAACACATGGCTGCTTGGTCATGGGGAGGCATGGATGTCGCTGATGGACCTGCACTTCGTTGGTGGGTTGCTGCTTCTTGGTGCTATGTATGATGAGTTTATTCCCCCGAACTCAATCATTTTTGGAGGGGAAAAGGTAGGCAAAGAAGCCCCATCGACTGGGTTTTGGGAATGGTTTGAGGTCTACCAACAACTCTATAATGAGCCCAAAAAGGGGCAAGTTACCTTCACCAAGTGGGTAACAATTTTTTGCTGCGATTGTACAGATGAAGCTGGTCTGTCACCGAGAAAAAAGGGGAAGGAAACTCCACCAATTTTCAAGCTGCGGAAGGAGAATGAGCATGTCTTCTTGGCGGATTACTTGGTACTCTTCTTATGTAAATTTTCCCTACCAGGAGGGGCATACATCATTCGTCCCGACACTTTCTACGTGGCCTGTGACATGGCCAGTGGGAAGGAGTATGCACTCGTACAGCCTGTCCCGTGCAGTATCTATCATGGTCTAGGGGCCATTTCCAGGGGAAGATAGTATTAAGGGGATGAAGGAGGGAATGCCATCGTAGATGGCGAGGCCTTCCGAGCGATGCCCCAGCGACTCCTCGTGCTCTGATCAATAAGGCGACCAGGGCTTCAGGGCGCAAAGGGCGTAAGGTTATAGTGGTTCGTGAGCCAGAAGATGGCTCCTCACCCTCAGCTTCTTTGGAGGGCTGTGTGTCTCATGCTATTTTTGTGTCGCCCTCTACTCTTGAGGCTTTGCCCTTTCCTTCACCTGAACCTTCTCCTAGCCCTTCAGAGGCTCGAGCCGGCACCTCAGATCCTACTGCCCCGATCGAGATTGCTTCGGACTGGGAAGTGACATCCATGGCTGAAGGGAAGAGCTCAATCCCAATGGAGGTGAACGACGCTGATGAGGCTGGCCTTGATGAGGCGGCGAAGGCGGAGAGGGCCTTAGGAGCTCTGGAGGCTATCGAGGAGAGGGAAGCCCTGACAGAGCTTGTGGTCGTAGAAGAGGATGGAGCCCTAGGGATAGAAGAGGGACCACCTGATTAGTAAGAGGTTGCTGCCTCGAGTGATGTGGTTGCGAGGGATGCAGAGGCCGGACACCCTCAGGGATCAAGCTTGGAGGGCCCAGAGGTGGCACCTATGGCTGTAGAGGAGGCATGCACCATGGGAGGGCCTATTGCTGAAGTGATCGTCGTGGGAGACAAGGATGAGGCAGGAGAGCGGGCAGGGGTCGAACATGCCGAGGTGGAGATGGATGTTCAAGAAGAGGGGATACAGGGAGAGGTCGCTGCCCCGAAAGAGGCTTATGTGGTGCAGCTCGACGCAGAGATAGTGGCTCTAGGAAAGGAGGCTAGACTTGCCCTGGCTGAGGTAGTGGAGCCTACGGCACCTGAGCATGAGAGGATTGAGCCTGAAGTGGACACGGTAGGGGCTTTGAGAGAAGGGCCTGTCGTGGTGTAGCTGGGGATCCTCTTGCTGTGGTTGCTCCTACCGTGCTGCCCAGGCCTACTTTCAGTGGGATACCAGGCATTTCCTTTGAGATGCTGCGAACGGGCTTTCAGAAGTTGAAGGAGCTGCCTCTCGAAGAGCTTGGAACGATGCTTTTGCAATTGAGGGGGATCGCTTTAGTAAGTGTGTCTGAAGCGCTCCCTTACTTCGATAGTATCGCCAACGAGCTAGAGGGACGGAGGATGAAGGTTCTGTAGGCGGAGAAGGCTGCAAAGCGACTTGAGGACTCGCAGTTAGAGTGGTTGAAGAATTCCCTCAGATAGAATCGAGAGTTGGTTGATGCCCAGGTAGGGGAAATAGATGCTACTGCCTCTTAGCGGTCCGCCCTTGCCAAGAAAGCCATGACGTTCCATGGCGGGGAGTTTGCCTGGGAACTGTGTCCTCACCAGTAGGGGGATCGGTCTCTTGGTGAGAAGAAAGGGACCTGGAGGCTTTTAGGCATTCCATCTTTTCGAGGTTGGATCGAACCATTACCTCGAACCTGGTCATCTTTTCTTCTTGGGCGTCATCCAGATTATTGATCACCATGACACTGACCATTTCCCCTGGGAGGTCAGAGCCAGGTGGAGCAATGGACTGCCGAGGTTGGCGAGTCAGGCGCACCAAGTCAGTTTGTAGGGGCTTTTCTTGCCCTGACTGGACTCGAGCCTTGTATGCCGATCTTGTGAGGACTGGTTCTCGGTAGTCTTGGGACCATGGTTTCTTAGCAATAACGACTCAACAATACTCTTGGACTCGCTCAGGTTCTGGAGTTTGAAGAGGGAAAAAGGGGTTACGACGCAGGAGGTCATCAAGGGTGGTGACCTGCCTTGGAGTCTTCTTTGATCAGGATTTGAAGACCTCTCTGCTGCTTAGTCCTGAGACGATTGTGGACTTCGCTCCAGAGCCGAGCCTGAGACCTAGACTGTCCCGCCTTCTTTGAACACACAAGGGCCATGTCTATGAGCTGGAGCAGAGTGTAGGGTCCAAGGACAAAAGGGCACTCGGGTATCTGTCTTGGAGGTTGGAGGCCTCTGTCTAACATCAGGCTGCTACCTTGAATCCCTTTGTGAGGCCCGGATGCGCGGCTGACCTGGGGCTGGCTTAGGATGGTACTCTCAGGACTCGAGGTGCTCGCCAGGTGTCGGAGGGGTGACAAAAGCAGTAGCTGGTTCATGGCTCCGCCTAAGTCAGGATCGGGGGCAAACCTGCAGAGTTTGTGAGTGTGCACCCTTAAGTTTAGCTATCCGGGTGACTTGGGGGTCAGCCCAGGCTCGATCAATGGGCTCAACCAGAGGAGGTCGAGGCCTGCGAGCTTGTGTCTGCTAGGGACTGGGCAGAAGCTCATCTCTAACAGGGTGGAGCTGTGTATGTTGGGAGGGAGGACGAAGTGCTCGACTCTCCTGTGCTCGAGCTGGCATAGAGCTAGCGCTGCCCCGAGCTGTGGAAAGGAAATGCATGGTGCATGCAAGGTTCGGCCCGAGAAGGCTTAGCCCTGGATATGAGCTCAAGGCAACACGAAGGTTGCCCCGAGGTGTGGCTCAAGTGGATGGACCACGAGCCCTGGGGTATGTGTGAGGGGTGGAGGCCACAGGAGTGACAGAAACTCAGGAGCGACAACTAATCGTTTATGGCAAGCCTCAAGAGATACAACAACTCGTTTACCCCTGGCAGAAGGGGTTCGGGTAGCCTCTCGGTGTACCTCAGCAACATGATCGGCAAGGGACTTGTTGGTAGTAGGGTGCATGCTGTGTGCGGTAGCAGATGTGCTACCAATGCAAGGGGTCTTGGTGGAGAGTCCACCAGGGTGAGAAAGCAGGGAGTCAGGGACCTTCACTCGCACCAACCCAGGAAAGAACCTGTGAGCAGGATTGTGAGTCGTGACTTAGCAAGAGAGTAGGGAACGAAGCTTGAGCAGTTCGCTTCCCTGGGACAGTCATGAGTGCAGGGATAAGGAATTCCTTGACTCGGATGAACGGGTTGAACAACTTAGATGCCATAGAAATTAATACAGAAAGTAAAATAAGATACTGGTTAAACAAGAGCGAACTGGTCAAGGGGTAGTAAGCCCCTAATGGATTTGCCAAGCTGGTTAGGTGCTTCGATCTCGCCCTCCGGATCTAGGTGATTTGGTGGTACGTATCTCGGGTTTCTAATGAACCTAGGATTTGAGATTGGTCTCTTGGAACGTTGCTCAAGAGAAAGGGCAGGTATACCAACCGATGAGAGAGGAATTTGAAGGTGGGTTTGGGACTTACTCGTGCTGGCTTGCGTGGGCGCCCTCTTAGATCACGTTGGAAAGTCCCCCCAGCTGCTTTAACTGGTTCAGAATCTCCTCCCTTGACCTATAATCTCCTTGTTTTTCTGCACAACACTTCTAGGGTTAATTTGCAAAATAAGTGGGTTAATACGACCCACCCTTGTCTTAGGGCAATGCACATTCATGTGGCTAAGAATGTGAGAGGTTTAGAGTGATGGAGTAGAAGGTTCGAGCAAAGGTCGAAAAGAGAAGAGGACTTAAGGAAGGGACGAGACTAACTTGATAGCCGGACAATGGCCGACTCGGAGTGGTAGCAAGACGAGCATGAAACTCAGGACCAGTACGACGGTAATATTACTTGAAACTGGGGCCGATATGGCGGTGCTAGGTTAAGTCCACCCTCAATCAAGTGAGGAGAGAAAAGAAAGCAGAGAAAGAAAGAGAGAGAAAAGAGAGCGAGACGTCGGAGGGGAAAGAACCTAGATGGTAATGGGCATCTTCGTTGGCATCATAAGAAGACGTCGTGCCCATTGCGCGGCGATGAATTTTGTTGAGGCTCATAGCTATAGCTCCCCTCAAGACACACAACGCTAGATGCGGAATGCGAGATGAGCCCGCAGACAGCAATAAGCATCGTTGTTGGTAATGCGAGAAGACAACACATCCCTTGCGGACGGCGATAGATTCTGGTGAAGTGCATAGCGATAACTTCTCATAGGTTGCTCGATAGCGACCTCTTGTGAGGCGCATGACAACGGGCCCAGAAAGGTGTGGATGGAGCCTACGCGCGGCGATGGGTATTGTCGCGACCCTTTGCAGACGATGATGGGCATCGTCGCCTGCAATAGTCACGTGACAGAGCAAACCCCTCGCATACGACAATAAGTTTTGCTACCCACGTTCCTCGCTGAGACATCGAGGATATGTCCACGGACGGCGATGAGCAGCGCAGTCTGCCAGTTTCGTAGGGGAGATAGAGAATGAAACAAAGAGAGAAGGAAGCTCGCACATGGCGCTACCATCGCCATGAGTGACCTGTGAGACTGCAGGAGAGGCATGCACGACACTGCCATTGCCGTGCATGGTCTCTGAGAGGAGCTCAAACGGAGAAGAGGAAGAAGAAAGAGAAGAACGGAAAAAAAGAAGAGAGAGAAGATTTACCTCAAGCTTAAGGGTGCCGGTCCAAAAGTTTCTCTCACCTTACTCTCTCTCTCCAAACGTGACTCAACAATGAGAAGAAAGAGAAACTGTATTAAGTCAAAATCTCTCTTTTTGTGAGGGATTGAGTCCTTTACGTACAATAATGGTACGATGTATATGTAGAATTTGCCCAAAATATGGGTGGATGATCGAAAGTAACCCTAATTATAGGAAATTAAAATTAAATTGAATGAAAAGAAATTAGAAAATAAGATATAAAATGACAGATTTGTCCCTTCCTAACAATTTATGGAATTTCAAAACATTCCCTGTGTTGCCCTAGAACTTGCGTAATCTTGCATGGATGATCCGGGGTCATTTTGATGGTTGATCGAAAGATGATTGTTTTCTTGTAGGGCTTGGCATGACGATCAATTTGATACTAACTTCGAGCCATGGATCGTGTTTTTAGGGCACAATCATGTGACTTGAAATTTGTATGAATCTTGAAACTTAAGATCGATTGTGTGCTCTTTTCTTGATGTTTTTCTGTGATTTCTTCGTTGGAGTACATTGAGCGTGCCGTCATGATCACGGGGCAATAAACGTAGCTTGATTCTGTGTCCAGATGCAGGTTTTGTATCTTTGGAATTGTGGCTGGAAACTGGAATTTCGACGAGGGAATTTACAGTCACTTCGTCGACTTCGTGCGTAAAATCCGACCGTTCATCATGTACGGGGTTCGGGGTAAGAGATAGCTCGAAACCTTACGCACGCGATGGAATTGGTCTTGCATTGATCGGGCTCACGAGTGGCATGATTTGGTCTCTTGAGCGAGGCACAATGTTGTAGATTTTCATGCACTTTCTTCACGGATAAGCAACTTCTCTATAGCTTTTCTTCGCGCTCGGGAGTCGTCATGGGGCGTGCTACATATCGAAATGCTCGTTTTGATGAAACGAATACACTCACAAAATTTGGGCTTGATCTAATCTTGATGGATAGTGAGATATGAACATTGAAATTCACTAGTTGTGACTGTCCCTTCATGGTGTGGAGTTGCAGGGTGGCCTCACGGGAATAGCGTGCGGCTCCTCTTGTTTTTCTCTTTTACCTATAACTTCTTCCTGGAGTGTCCGTTTAAGCTGAAATTTTACCCTTAGGGGTTTTCAACCGTGACGGATCCAATGGTGGTGGTCACACAGTACGTTGAGACACTAAAAATGTAACTCTAGTTATAGGGTCCGTTTCAGGGTGCTAGAGGCCGATTTTGCTAATACTGTTTCTCAGTCTGCACTGCTTTAGACATGTCGGAATGTGAAAAAACTAGGCAAGAGAATTTTGAGAGACCTCATGAAGATATTGGTTAGTTTTGGGGCTATTATGAGATTGTTAGAATTTCCACTATTTGCTAGGCTTTTATTGAGCGGGGGCCCCATAATGATGAAAAATATCTTCCAACAATCATCAGTTCCAACTTTTAGAGTACTAGACCTTCTAGGTTCCAGGGAATCATCAGCTTCTAGTTACCATACATGCCCTAAATATACTTTCAAAATTGCCACTTTGATTCCTATACCCTCCTTACAAGTTTGGGTCAATTTCTTAATAACAAAAGTGGTAGGAGCTCGGTTCATCTCCATTATTGGTAAGTGAACCACTTTGTAACTTGTTGTCCTTAGAAAAAAACCCACCAAAACACACATAACTTACGAAAACATACACACACACATCCCCCAAAACACACCCACACACGCACAAAGTGGAAAAGAAAAGTATTTTTTACTTAACTCTATTCCTTATCGTAGATGTTGTGTGGTCCAAAACTTAGAAGTCCGGATTCATTGTTGGTCTTATT
Organism: Amborella trichopoda; assembly: GCF_054954075.1. Classification (NCBI taxonomy): domain Eukaryota; kingdom Viridiplantae; phylum Streptophyta; class Magnoliopsida; order Amborellales; family Amborellaceae; genus Amborella; species Amborella trichopoda. The sequence goes on along the minus strand of NC_142337.1, from coordinate 21,211,691 downwards.
TCATACGTAAATTGTTTTAGAAGAATTGACACCCCTATTGGCATATTCCATAATGGAGATTCTTATTTAGAAAGTGGAAAATTCTTGACTTCTTGACCTATGAAAATTTCATGTCGAGATTCTACATAGTAAAAGAGGATTAGGAAATCCCCATCCTTGTAAATGGTTTTTTATTGTAATAACTTATGTAAATTGATATTTAATTTATTGTAAATAAAAAACCCTAAATTATGATCATCATCATCGGTAGCTTATCCAAAATGTTTGAGGTCGACTACATGAATCATGTTATGCCCTTCCACTCTACCAAGGCTATACCCCCAATACGATCATAAGTCCACATATTTTTTCTCACTACTTCCATTTTTATCTTTTTGGGCCTTCCCCTCGACCTTTTAGAGTCTTTCACTTGAACCAAGTCGCACCTCCTAACTACTATTGTGTTAGGTTGTATATAGTCAGCACACCTGAGTCTTTTTTTTCTCATCTTATGTCCTATTGAAGCCACACTTAAGATCTCTCGAATATATTCTCTTTGAATTCTATTACTTCTTGTCTTACTACTCATTCATCTCAAAATTATCCTCTCAACTACACTGGTCATATGGGTATCTTATTTCTTGACCACCCAACATTCTGTTCCATAAAGCAAAGTTGGTCTCACAACTGTCTTATAGAACTTATACATTAGCTTCATTAGTATGTAGTGATTACATAAAACTCGGGATGCACAACTACACTTCGCCTATCCAGTTTTAATTTTATGTGCAATATCTTTCTCAATCTCTTTCTATTCCTAGATTATCTAATCAAGATATCGAAACTACTCTCTTTTAAATATCAATAAACCTGAAGTATTAATTAGATTTATACTAATCCCTAATATTATAAATCGATTTATCGTAATATGCAATATTTATGTTTCAAAAAGTGTCAGGTTGAGTTGGAATTGCTCAATTCATACCGAGATCAATGGTGAGTGATCCAGTTCTCTAATATACTAGAATCACTCAATTCCCATTGATATTAGTTCAGTTATTATTATTATTTTTATTTGCTTCTTATTCGCTTATTGTTTGCTCAAAATTTGGATCCATAAAGAAAGTAGATAAGGTAAAAGATTCATTGAACAACCAAAATTTATCCCTATTATTACATTATCAGAACGATCCCTATGTACTTGTGTACACCTTACTAATCATGGGAAAGGTTTCTATATTTCACTTACAGCATAAAAGATAAATGCTTTCTCTCCCGTCCAGCTATCCGATTTAGATCAAGTGAGCCACACTGTTTGATCTAGATCCGACGTCTCAGAGTATTTTAGTTTTAGTTTTTTTTCAATAAATGTTATGAATATGAAATTTGGTACTTATCATCTTCTCAATGTGCCTACGAAAAATATTTTAAATTTTTTTGATAAAATATAATGACTAAAATACCCCTTAAATCTTTCAAGGGTATTTTAGTTATTTTATTTTATTAGTAATATTTGTTTTATATTTTTTACAAGTGCAAGTTTAAGAGAGGATATATCGCCCAAAATTTGGTGTTAAAATGATTTTTTAAAAAAATAAAAAATAAAAAAGTGTGGAGACATGACATTGTGATGGGGGCCATCTCAGCAGTCCATTTAGAATGGATGATTGGATAAGGGGAAGCATATAAGTTTTATGCTATAGGGGAAGCATAGAAAGATTGCTTTTCTTATACACATTCATTAATTCCCCCCTTATTGATTGTTCATTGTTTTTCCTTGTTTCTATTAACTCCTTCGCACTTATTTTTTTCACTTTCCATTATTTGCGTGTATTTTATTGGGATGGTGTGGCATTTCAAGGCCTTGTTACTCTACAACTAATACACTTCATTGATGTTTTGGCTATAATGGGAGTTCAGGCCCTGAAAGTGAATAGTTGGGTGGCTCACTTGCCCTTATGACATGCTGAGCCTAGGTAGTCTAGGGTCAAGGAAGGAGATCTTCAAATCACAGAAACCCTTCAACATGGGGTTTGGGCTGAGGCGTAGATTGTTGTTGTAAGGGTTTAAGGGTAATCTCTTAGTCTTGGTTGGCATGTGCTAGTCGTTAGAGTTCTAGCAAAGGATTCCCAAACGATGTGGTCATTGGCATGTTCATGTGATTGCTTCATCTTATGGGAAGCTGCCTTCCTCGGAGGGCCAAGTGAAGGACATGCATAAGAGCATAGAGAAGAAACCCCCTCACCCATGGTGCACAACATACTTGTATTAAGGGGTGAATGTATAATCCACTGAATTCCAGAATCCCGCTGTCCATTGATCAGCTCTAATAGGCCAATTATGAGCCCTTGCTATAGACAATAATTCATTGCCCCCGTTTGGTTGATTTGAGAAAACGACATGGGTTTTTGAGTAAACCTAGTGGAGTGCCCTAGTTCAGTGATTCTAAACCCGAAGCACCTAATTCTCTTTGAAGATCTTTCTAGGAGCCCAAAACCCCTTGGTTTTATTAATATAGTGAAAAAAGTGTTTTTTAATAATTTTTTAAAATTTTTGAGAATTTTTATTAGAGAGAAATTGGCCATGAACTTTGAATATAGGCATGACACATAAAGACTAAGCATGTGGGAATCTTGGAACATGTAGGGTCCAAATGGCCAATAGACCCCACATGAGCAATTGAGGACCACATATGGCCAACTTTTTTGAGCCACCTATGATGTGAAGGCTTGGACTTCTTGTCATAATTGTGTTTGTTGTTTGTTATGGAGCCCATACGTTGTTTTAATTTGGTCACATTTGATGGGATTTGAAGGGTAGCTCCGGGTCAATTATACCTAGGCTCAAAGGGTATTTTGGAAAATGGTGGGGGGACTAGAGGTATTTTATTTAAAGACCCATCCTATATGTAAAATGATGTAGCTTATATGTTGCATTATGATTGGCCACAGGAGACACCTCATTTGAAATTAACATTTCTTCTTAATTTCTAGATTTTAAGGCATAAAAATATCCCACAAACTCTTAGGAAAAGCCTTAGAATAGACATTTAGACACCTAGGGAGCACACTAGCCTAGTACACCACGCCTATAGTAAACCATAGTCATTCTTAAATTATAGTCTAGACCAAGATAATCCAGAATAATCACAAATCCCATAAAGTTAACATTAGGAAACCCAAATCCTCCAAATAGGCAAGTTTTTCAAGAGAATAGAAACGAGGAATTTAGAAAATCGGTTGATTGGGCAATTTTGAGTGGAAATAGTAAGAAAATATCATGGAAATCAAAATCCAGAGAAAAGATGCATGAAATTAGAGTCGGTTAGCATACTGCATTGGGATTTGTAGTGTATAGTTGAGAAAATATGTACTGCATGGTGCATGAGAAAAGATGTGTGAAATTAGAGTCGGTTAGCATACTGCACTAGGATTTGCAGTGTAGAGTTGAGAAAATGTGCACTGCATGGTGCAGTGTGACTAGCTGTTAGTGTTTAATTGGCTATAGATCACTGGCTCTAATTCTTATGCATATTTGTCTATTAATCCTTATTTTTGACCCCCTGAGGTTCGTCAAATTCATCTCTCCTATAAACTTGGATCCCTAAGAAGCTGACCTAACCCCTAGCTTAGTTCTTTAGAAACCCTAATTTCAACCCATCCATAGCATCTAGAAACCTTAGATCTCCAAAAAACCATGACCCTTTATTCAATTGAGAAAAACCATTCATTCATCATAAACCTTAGATTTCGTGGAGCCTTTAACCTAAATTATTCAAGATCAAAACAATCAGTTATTTTAGAAGAAAAGGATGGCTTAATCATCAAGAAAGCTCTGATCGAGGCTTCTATTCCAGGTGCCGGGCCGGGGGGACCTCGACGGTTTAACAAGTCTTTATTTTGTATTTATTTCTAGTTTTATTCATCTTTTATTAGTTTCCCATTATTTTATGCTTCCTATGTCTTTGTTTAGTTATTTTTCTTAATTTTGATGAGTTTATGGCCATACGATCCAAAGAGGATTCAGTCTCTTCAATGAGTTTGATCACGTTTGAGTTAGATATTGACTAGGCCCTACTAAATCTTAAATAAGTATAAAACGAGTTTGTGCTAAATTTGGTATTAGATAGGGCTCAGATTCAGCTATATATAATTTGATGCCCACAGTGGGGCATGTTGAGATGTGGTGATTTTAAGTTCAACCCATCCACACACAAATCTTTGAGTACCTCACGACACTTTATGAGTGCCAACCAAAGGAATTGGGTGCAGCTGTTGGACGTAGCACAATTTAGCTAGACCTTACATCTACTCAAAAGGTAGTAGACAAAAAGAGTACATCAATTGGCTGGGCTTTTTGCTCTTGCGAAGCTTTAGAAGGACCCAAATCTGACGATCAGAGACATTCTAGAGAGTTAAAAATAGATTTGGAAGGACCTGGTTTGCTATAAACTCTTCTCGGATCTGATAGCCCTTTGCTTAGGGATTTGTGATGAAGAATAACTGCCTTTCATGCCAAAGTCAACAACGTTTTACCCCAGAACCTCTTAGGGCTTGATCCTCGCTGGGCTATTATGTTATCTATTCTTATGCTTTCTCTTCGATTTAACTTGCATGCTTAGTCATTTGCTTATTTAGTGTAAATTCTAGTTTCACCTTAGCACAATAGTCATTATTTGTGTGAGATTTGCCTGCTTGCCGCACTGATTTGAACCCACCACTGAGTGCTCTCTTACATACAACGACATACACCAAGAGGTTTGATTGCTTATGATTTTGGCCCTAGAAGTATCAAATAGATTTAATTTCTAAAACCCCTAAAACTGGCATTCGAGTTGTGAAGTTTACCTAGCTATGGAATAGGTGGGGCAGTTGGGATGCACGTCAGCCTTCAGGTCAGTGCCCCTTCAAAATCCTCGCCCTTATGAGCAGCCCACAAAGTAAGTTGATGCTCTCTCTTCTTTAGTAAGCTCAATCTTATGTTGGTACCCATTTAGGCTTTGCTGCATTTCTAAAATTCAAAGATTTTCTTGACATAGGACAAGTACTCCTTGTTGGGTTTTTGTGGCCGTTTAAAGGCTTTACGAGAGCATGTATTAAATTTTATGATAGTGGAACAATAAATTCTAGTAGAAGTATAGTCCAAAGGGACTGAAGTTGACAACATTGATGCTAAGACCCAAACTAGACTTGACGAGCTAGGATAGTTGAGTATTAAAACCCTAAGATCCCTTGGCATAGAGTACAATCGAGAAGATTTAGTAGGGTTAATCCTTGATGAGGTCGGAGATGCTTAGGGTAATTAGCCAAGAGACTGTGTAACCCTTGTATGTGATTGGTAGGTATGAAAGGAGAAGGGCCAAATCTTCATCATAGACCATCATATAGCATGTATATATGATAAATGTATTGGGAAGCCAAACACCATTGAGGGTTTTACAGGTACATGTGCGAGAGATAAACCCCATGTACTAATTGCAATGTGTATGCACATGTCTGTGTGACCTAGGCTTATCCCTAAGGGGAACCTATAATCTACAGACTAGGATTATGTTCTCGTCACCTATTAGCTGACTTGGTAGCTTAATCATGAACCCTTGTTATGGATTGTGGGTCATGGAAACTACTGGATCAGTCTGAGAAAGTGAGAGTAGTTAATGGTCTCTGATGGAATTTGGTAACTCAATATTTTTGCATTTTTCTTAATGAAGTTGGATCTGAATCCTATTTAGAAATAATTAATTTGATTATAAATGATTTTTAGATCAATAAAATAAATTCTTAGAAGTCTCTGGATATTTTATTTTTCTCAAAATTGATTTATATATAGGCTTAAACTAAATTTTTAGATATTTATTTATTCAGAGAGAAAATAAAATAAAAAATATTTTTAAAAATCATTTTATTAAATTTAAAATAACTAACACACATGGGGGCCCATTATTCTCCATGGGCCCTACCAATTTAGAATATGTGGTGAAGTGTGTGGGGCCCACTAGAGCCTCATGGGTGGCACGCCCCACATAGTGCACAAAACCTTCTTATTTTGTTATAACATGCAAGATGCCATTCAATCAATTGGATTGAAGAGGGAAGCTTTTGAAATAAAGGCTAATTGACTTTTCAAAGAGGCATGTGTAGAGAATGAATAAAAATAAAAGGAAAGAGAAATATATTTTTCGTGTCTTAAATATTTGATAGGATTAGGTTAAGGAAGCTGAGAGATAAAGTTCTAGCAACTTTTATTAGATTATGATGGCTGACCTATGTATTGTAGGGGTAATATTTCCCACCCCACATGTCTCATTTGATCAAAGGTTGAGATCAAATATCTATAAGGATGGTTAAAACCTACAAACCCTAACCCTAACCACAATTCTATATATTGTCTCATTGTGGGAGGTCCCATTCACTACACACAACACATCTCTCCCTCTCTCTCCTCGAGGTGGAATGCCACCCTCTCTCTCTCTCTTTGATCTCTCTAGCCATGCTCTAACACTTAAATTTTTTTTTGAAAAGAAACAAGGGGCATGCCCCAACCATTGTGAGCGTAGAGGGGCACACTCCTTATATAGTTTGAGACATATTTTTGTTCTACAAGCTCTCGTATTGCTTAAGGGTTTCTAGCTAAAGCTTCCCACACTTGTGAGAACTAAGAAAGACCTTGATCCCGTGCGCTATTAGAGGAGGAGACTTAGAGTGTGGTGCATCAAGTCCAATTGAGGTAGTCTTTTGACACTATTGTTTTTGTTTAATGTAGTCTATATTTCTTGTTCCTAAGTCAGTGTTTATCCAATTTTCTTCATGAAATAAAGAGTTGTGTTAAGTGGCAGCAAGTGATAATCCAAATTTGTGTTCCTTCTTTGTTCTTTTGAGTTTATTTTGTAACCTTTGGACCTTTGTAAGTGTTCTAGCTAGATGAGAAAAACAAATTTAAACTACATAAACTATGTTAGTTCACCTTGTCCAACTTTCATTGATATCAAGGTGACGGTTTCTTGCTACCAATATTTTATTCATTTGTTATTGGAGTCTTTTTATATTTTTGGGACAAGAACACATAGCTGCAAGAAGTTTTATTGCTGAAATTTTGAAGACAAAAAGTTTGATGGTGCAAACTATGCCTCATGGAAGTTCAAGATAGGCCATGTTCTCTATAATTAGGGTTTGCATAATATCCTCACGGAGGCTCCACCATCTCAGCCTAGAGGAAATGCATCTCAGGCTATGAGAGATGCATATGCTGAGTGGGAGCGCACTTACGATGCTTTCCTATGGCACTTACGATTAGGGAAGAATGGAGAGATTAAGAAAAGATGGCATTTTAGAAAATTAAAAATGTGATTTATCAAAAGTATATAAATCATACGTGCAAGGAAAATTGATAACGAAATATTTCACAGGGGCACAAAGAGCTTTTAACGTTTTAGAAATCATCTATAATGACAAATGTGATACTATGAATATGGCTACCACAAGCCATAAAAGATATTTCACCACTTTTATTGATGACCACTCATGATATGACCATCTTTACCTTATGTACCCAAAATCCGAAGCCTTATAATGTTTCAAAGAATACAAAGCTGAGTTAAAGAACCAAACGAACCAACAAATAATAAGTCCTAAGAACCAATATGGGTGGTGAGTACTCTTCTCATCTCTTTAAGAACTTGTATGTAAAGCATGATATTATTCATAATACACCATGCCTTATATACTTGAGCAGAATCAAGTTGTAGAGAGATGGAATATGACCTTAGTAAAAATAACAAGAAGTATGATGGGGCATACAAATCCATTGAATTTTGGGTAGAATCAGTATTGACGGCAGGATATATCCTGATCATGCACCCACTAAGGCTGCTCCTCTTACTCCTCATGAGACTTTCACTGGTCTTACTCCATATTCGACCACCAAAGAGTGTGTGGTTGTTCGACCACCAAGGAGTGTGGGGTAGTTTTGCCTATGTGCTACTCCCACACCAAAATAAGGCAAAACTTGATCCCAAGACTATCAAATATATTTTCACTGGCTACCCATACCATGGGAAGGGTATCAATTCTAAAACATTGAAAATGGGGACGTCATAGAAATTCGGGGCTCCTACTTCTTTGATGACGAGTTCCTTGAAGCAAAAGCAAGCCACAAGCAAGTTGATCTTTATGAGATGGCTAGTGGCAAGGTTGAGTCTTGAGAAAGTTAGGAGAAGTAATCGTAATAGAAGACCACCCGGGTTCTTCACCTACCTAGGGGAACACTATGAAAGAGTAAGGGATTATCCAAACCTTGAGCCTACAACATACCAAGAAGCCATAACCTGTCCTAAAAAAAACCATTGGGTAAAAGCCATGACAGATGAGGACAAATCCATTACCTAAAATCAAATGTGAGAATCTGCCTTTACCTCAAATTTGTAAGGCTATTGGGTGTAAATGGTACTTCAAGAAGAAACTAAATTCAGAGGGGAAACTAGAAAAATATAATGCTAGGCTAGTGGCCAAGGGATTCACCCAAAAAAGAAGGATAGACTATGACGAAACCTTTTCACCAGTTGCAAAGTTTCCATCGAGTATAATCTTAATTGTTATAGCTACTTATTTTGACTTTGAGGTCCATCAAATGGATGTAAAAACAATCTTTCTCAATGGGAATTAGACAAAGAATGCATATGAGACTACCTAAGGGGTTCAAAGAGAAAGGAAAGTAGAACCTAGTATGCATACTTAGAAAATCCCTTTATAGCCTAAAGCAAGTATCGTGCCAGTGGTATATCAAATTTCAATATACCTCTTTTCAGGTGGGGTTTACCTCAAATGAGGAAGACGACTACATTTAAAATAAAGTCAGTGGGAGTGATGTTCTATTCGTATCTTTATACGTAGGTGATATGCTAATAGTGAATAGCTCAATGGCCCTTGTGTTGGAAACAAAAGAATTTGTTTCATGACACTTTGATGTGAAAGATCAAGGGGAAGTTTCCTATGTGTTTTCATTAAGACTATAAGAAATAAAAAGAATCGAACAATTCAACTTTCCCAGGCAGCTTATTGCAAAAGAGTACTGGAAAAGTTTGAAATAGACAAATGTAAGTCGATATCGATCCCTATCGATAAGAAGACAAGACTTGGCCTGCAAATGTACCCTAGTGAGGATGATGAGAAAAAGGCCATGGAAAGAATACCATATCACAACACAGTAGGATCTCTGATGTATTCCATTCCAAGAACAAGACCAAATTTGTGCTTTGCCATGAGCATGATTAGCTGATTCCAATGCAACCCTAGGATTGAGCATCGAAAGGCGATTCAGAGAGTTCTAAGCTACTTGAATGGAACAGATAACTATGTCTTTACATATAGGGGAGGTTCATAAATTTTTTGCAAGGGTATATAGATGCAAGTTACAAAAGTGACCCCAATGATGTGTAATCCACATGTAGATATGTCTTCATACTTGGAGCTGATGTTGTTCATTGGGAAAAAAAAGGATGTTGTGACATTATCAACTATGGAATCAGAATACGTGGTGTGTAGTCTAGCTACCAAGGAGGTTGTAAGGATTAAGAAGTTTCGTCTTGTTCGCTACATGGCATACAATAGAGATTCTATTGCATTGTGATATGGTATTCTGTCCATGGCATTTTTCTCGTCAACATCACTAGGGCACATTTGTTGGCTATGCTTTGTCTTTTTATTGATAGGGGTCGATATGGGCTTATACATGTCAATTTCAAACTTTTCCAATACTCTTTTATAGTAAGTCATCTAGGAAAGTTGAATGGTTTGATTCTCTCTATTTATTGTTATCTTGATTCCCAAGTTATCTTGATTCCCAATACATTTGAAGCTTCCCCTAGATGTTTCATATCAAAGTGTCATGAGATGGATTCTTTTGTTTCCAACATAAGGTCCATTGAGCTATTCACTATTAACATACCATCTACGTATAAAGATACAAATATAAAATCACTCCCATTGAATTTATTTTAAATATAATAGTCTTTCTCATTTAACGTAAACCCCGCCAGAAAAGAGGTATACTGAAATTTGATGTACCACTGGAGTGACGCTTGTTTTAAGCCATAAATGGATTTTCTAAGTTTGCATACTAGGTTCCCCTTCCTTTTTCTTCAAAACCCTCAGGTTATTTCATATAAGTTTCCTCTTCTAATGCCCCATTGAGAAAGGTTGTTTTCATATCCATTTGATTAAAATGGGCAGCTATAACAATTAGGATTATAATGGCTGAAAAGTTTGCAACTGGTGAAAATGTTTCATCATTGTCTATCAATTCGTTTTGGGTAAATCCCTTGGCTACTAGCCTAGCCTTGTATTTTTTTAGTTTCCCCACTAAGTTTAGTTTCTTCTTGAATACCCATTGCACTTGATAGCCTTACAATTTTGAGGTAAAGTTGCTATCTCCCAAACTTCATTTTAGGTAGTTGATTTGTACTCATCTTTCATGGTTTCTATCCAATGGTTCTTTTCAGGACATGTTATGGCCTTTTGGTGGTAGGCTCATGGTCTGGATCATCCCTAACTCTTTCATAGTGTTTCGCCTAGATAGGTGAAAAACTTAGGTGGTTTTCTAATATGGTTATTTGTCCTAAGTTATAGTTCATGTTCTCGAGACTCAACCTTGTCACTATCCATCTCATAGAGATCGATTTGCTTGTGGCTCATTTTTTCTTCAAGGAACTTATCCTCAAAGAAGTGGGCATCTAGGCTTTCTATAACTTTTCAAGGTTGTAGAATCAATATCCCTTACCATGGTCAGGTAGTCAATGAAGATACATGATAGTCTTGGGATCAAGTTTGGTCTTATTTTTGTGTGGGATTAGGAAATGGGCAGAACAATCCCATACTCTTAAGTGGCCAAGGATGATAGTACGACCAGTGAAAGTCTCATGAGGAGTAAGAGGAGCAGCAATAGTGGGTTCACGATTCAAGCTATATCCCTCCATTACTGTTTCTCCCCAAAATTCAAGGGAGAGCTTTCCATACCCCATCATACTTCTCACCAAAGGCCGTATTCTGTCTCTTGGCAACTCCATTTGCTCGGGTGTACAAGGCATGGTGTATTGATGTATAATACCATAGTCTATATACAAGTCCGTAAAAAGATGTGAGGAGTACTCACCACCCCTATCGGTTCTTAGGACTTTTATCTTTTGATTTGTTTGGTTCTCTACCTCGGTTCTATATTATTTGAAATGTTCCAAGGCTTCAAATTTTGAGTGCATAAGATAACAATAAAGGTGATGAAGTATCTTTTGTAGCTTTTGGTTGCCACATTCATAAGACTGCATTTGTCGTTATGGATGATTTTTAAAATATTAGAAGTTGTTTGTGCCCCAGTGGATTTTTTCCTTATCAATTTTTCTTGCACGCATGATTCAAACACTTTTGATAAATCGCCTATGTAATTTTTCAAAATTCCATCTTTCTTAATCTCTCTATTCTTTTATAACTTATGTGCCCTAATCGCATGTGTCATGGGAAAGAATCAACTTCATGAGTGGGAGACAAGACAAAAACAACTTCTTCCTTATTACAATAGGATAAAGCCTGCTTTTGTAGTTTTTTACTGTTACCTTATTTACAAAGAAGATAGTGGCAAACCAGGCCTTAGCCATCTTTAGGATTGAAAATAAACACTTCCCCATGTCAGGAGCATAACGTGTTTGGTTTAGGACCATAGTCTTCCTATTTGTCATTTCCGGTACATAGTCCTCAATGCCCAACACTTAGGTCTTTTGGTTTCCTCTTATATATGTATGTTGCTTGTCCGGTCCCTCGGGTTTAAAGTGGTAGAAACTATCTTTGGTGTTTGACACGTGGGCAGTAGTTCCGGAGTCAAGACACTAAGATGTGCCCTTGGGGTCAACTAGCATGCTTTCAAACGCAAGATAGGCATATTCCCTGTTTTCCCGAGGATTCCTATTGAACATTTTGAGGTGTCTGTTGGTGTGTGAGATTGGTGATATGGGTAACCGTCTCCTTAATGCTACTAGGACACTTGTTAGCATTGCTTACAATGTTGTCAACTCTAATGGTTGTGTAGTTGCTCCTAAACTGGCAATTCTTGATCCTGGATTATCTACTTCGGATTTCATTTTTCCCTTGGATTCGTTTGAGGGTTTTTTCCAAGGTTCTAGACTCTATTGGGTGGCCCTGGTGATGGGTTATTGTTCTGTGGGGTTTTGGTTGGTTTAGGTTTTAAGGTGGACTTCCCGAGGGAACTTTGATTTTCTTATAGCTTCCACAATCAAGATTGGGGTGTCTACACTAATTCCTCCTAGAGATAGTATTCTTCAGGGTGAACATATGTTCATCATGCTTCTTGAGAGGATCATTTAAGAAGGCAATCCGATCCTTAAGATTTTTGATCAAAGCTTCAGGATTGTCTAGCTCACTGCCCCACTCACCAGTAATAGGATAGTAACGAGTGGGAGGAATGTCAGTCATGACCACTTCATTTTCATTTTCTATAGGATTGTCTTGTTCATGATAATCTCCACCTCCCTATTCTCCACCAATGCTTCTGGTGAAGACAGTGGCGGAATAGGGGAGTCCACTGGATTCTCATGATGAGGGTTATGAGAATCTCTATGACTCATAAGAACAACCAACCATTACTGAGATTACAAAGATAAAAAGAGATCTATGCTACAAGCTAGGGATGCTTGAGATAGCTACAAAGCCTATTTATAGTCATTCAACACACCAGAAAACTATCCATATTTCCAGTTATGATGTTCAAGCACACTGTGGTTCGGTTATTATAATTGACACAGTTTGCTGCCAAAAACAAAAAGGGGTTACATCTAAACCTCCACAAAGACCAAATTCGAAGAAAATGGAGTACGAGCACTGAAAGAAAGCAAGAAAAAATAAAGATTGGATTGTGAAATCCAAAACAAAACAGAAGAAGAGCCACTTGCTCACAATGTCTCGAAGAGAGGTGAATAATGGCAGGCAGCTCAAATGATCATTGTTTGAAAATATTTTTCAGTACATTGGGTCCCCGATGCGGAATAAAAGAGAAGCTGGTCAATAATACTTTGACATCCAGCAGAATTCCTGACAGTATTAGAATTGTCCGAGAACGAATTGTCCTAGAACAGGTCACAATCTTCCTAAGCACTCCAAAATGCCACTTTCCAAGTTTCGTTGCAATCCTACATGTCTAAGGCAATGCAGACAAATAAACAATTTCGGAAAAATCAACCTCTAGCACCTAGAAATGGACCCCGTAACTAGAACTCTATTTTGATACGTCACGCAGCTGTGGGACCACCTCCATTGGATCCGGCATAATCGAAAACTCCTAGGGGTCAAGTTTCGGCTTAAATGAAAGTTCCAAGACAAAGTTATGGGTGAAATATTAAAAAGAGGTAGGCCGCATGTTATTCCCGTGCGGCCTTCCTGCATCAGTCTCCATTAAAGGAGACTGGTTTGCATAGTCATGAGCAGCAACTTTGAAGACTCGTATCTCACTCATCTTGAGTCAGATTGTGCTCAAATTTGGTGAGCGTGTTCGTCTTATCAAGACGAGCGCTTTGATATGTGGCACGACTAGAGACGATAACCGAGCAAGGAGAAAAACTTGCTAGAGTGGCCATATCACGGCGTTCACATATCTAATCGACATGAAACCAATAGCATTATGTACGTGAGGTCTGAGGCTATGTCTAGTTCAAACCCCATATATGTTGAACGGTTGGATTCGGCACACGAAGGTATCAAAGTTGCTGCAGATTTCGACTATCGGATTTCAAGATCTGGCCAAAAACCCAAGACGGCGAAATCTTTGTCCGGGCACCAAATCGAGTTGCGTTTGTTGCAACGTGATCGTGACCACACGCTCAGTTTAATTAAGTGAAGAAACAAAATAAAAAATAAGAAACAAGCATACTATCGATCAAAAGTTTTCAAGATCTACACAAATTTCGAGTCTCATAAAGGAGACTGGGTTTCACAGTCACAAGCAGCAACTTTGAGGAGTTAGATCGTACTCAAATTTGATGAGCGTGTTCGTATTGTCAAGATGAGCGTTTTGATATGTGGCACGACCTGTGACCATACCCTAGCAGGGAGAAAAAAAAGAGAGAATTTGTTGATTCGTGAAGATAGTTGTAGAAAATTCAGCAGCAACATGCCTCGCTCGAGCGGCCATATCATGGCGCTCGCGTACCTGATCGATGCGAAACTAATTACATTATGTACATGAGGTTCGAGGCTATGTCTGGTCCAAACTCCGCGTACGATGAATAGTTGGATTTGACACACGAAGGTGTCAAAATTGCTGCAGATTCTGGCCATCGGATCTCAAGATCCAGCAAAAAACCCAAGATGACGAAATCTTCGCCCGAGTACGAAATCGTGCTGCATTTGTTGCAACGTGATTGTGGCGGCATGATCAATGCAATTCAATGAAGAAACCAAAGAAAAACATCAAGAAATAAGCACACTATCGATCAAAAGTTTTCAAGATCTATTTCGTGTCGCATGATCATGGTCTAAAAACACGATCCGTGGTTCGAAGTTGGCATCAAGTCAATTGTCATGCCGAGCCCGATAAGAAAGCAATCATCTTTCGGCCAAACGGATACCGGAGCAACCCCGAATCATCCATGGAAGATCACGCACGTTCTAGGGCTGCAGTAGGGACTGTTTTGAAATTTCGTATATTGTTGGGCAGGGGCAAATCAGTCATTTTACACCCAATTTTAGAATTTTATTTTAATTCAATTAAATTATAATTATCATCAATTAGGCTAGATTTTGGAGATCCACTCATGTTTGGGCCCAATTCTATAAATACATGCTAAACCTAATTGTAAACCCCCCCCCCCCCCCCCCCCCTCATTTTCAAGCTCATGAATAAGATTTGAGAGTTTTCACATTAAAATTGTGGGCACGTCTTGGAGAGAGAGAGAAAAAAATTTGGTACCCTTTGGTGAATGTAACTTTTTCTCCCCTCCTCTCATCTCTCTCTTTCGCTCTCCTCGTCTTATCTCTCTCTTTCTTCTCGTCTATCTCTTTCTCTCTCCTCTTCTCATCTATCTCTTTCTCTCTCCTCTTCTCATTTATATCTTTCTCTCTCCTCTTCTCATCTATATTTTTCTCTCTCCTCATCTTGTTTATATCTCTCTTTTATCTCTCTTTCCTGATCTTCTTTATTCATTTTTCTTCTCTCTCTTCTATCTTTCCTCTCTTTCCTAATCTCTCTCTTCCTTCTTTCTCCCTGTTCTATTCTCTCTCTTCTCCATTCATGCATGGCAGAGCTTATCACTGGGTATGATGTCCTCCTACTCTTGGAACATAAACAGTGAGCTGGGCCTTAACCCGAGTGGCAGGCCGGGCTTTTGACAAAGTTACCCTGTCTCTTTCCCTTTGTCATGGATGGCGGAACCCCATCTCCATCCATGTTTTTTTCTTCTCTCTCCTAAGTTATGGATGGTAGAATCTCATCGCCGTCCATGTTTTCTCTCTCTCCTCACTCCTATGTCATGGACGGCGGGACCTCATTGCCATCCATGTTTTCTTCTCTCTCTCTCTCTTATGTCATAGACAGCGGAACCTCATCGTCGTCCATGTTTTATTCTCTCTCTCTTATATCATGGATGACGAATCCTCATCGCCGTCCATGTTTTCTTCTTCTCTCTCTCTTCTCTCTTATGTCATGGATGGTGGAACCTCATCACCATCCATGTTCCCTTCTTTTTTTCTCTCCTATGTCATGGAAGGCGGAGACTCATTGACGTCTATGTTTTCTTTTGTTTTCTCTCTCTATGTCATGGAAGGCGGAGACTCATTGACGTCTATGTTTTCTTTTGTTTTCTCTCTCTATGTCATGGACGGTAGAACCTCATCGCCGTCTTTGTTTTCTTCTCTCTTTCTCATGTCATGGACGGTGAAACTTCATCACCATCCATATTTTCGTCTATTTTCTCTCTCCTGTCATGGACAGTGGAACCTCATCACCGTCCAATTTTTCTTTTTCCTCTGTTATGGACGGTGGAACCTCATCGCCTTTCATGTTTTCGTTTATTTTCTCTCTCCTCTGTCATGGACGACCGAACCCCATCATCGTCCATACTCCGGCCTTTCCCTTCTCTCCTCTATCATGGACGGTAGGACCCCATCGTCGTCTATGTGTCTCTTCCTTTCTCTCTCCTCTGTCATGGACACCAGAACCCCATCGCCGTCCATGCTTCTCTCCCTTTCTCTCTTATCTGTCATGGATGGTGGAACCTCATCTCTGTCCATGTTTCTCCTCTCTCTTCTCTCTATTTCTCCCTCTTCCTTCTTTTCCTTCCTTCTTTCTTCTTCCTCCTTTCTTTTCTTGCTCACTGCTCTTCTCTATCCTTTTTTCTTCTTCTCTCTCTTTCTTCCTTCTCTCTTATCTCTCTTTCTTTTCTCTTCTCTTTTCTTCTCTTTCTCTCTTTTCCCCTTATTTGACCAAGGGAGGTTAAGTCAAGCACTGCCATGGTAGTCTTGTCGTCTAGCAGTATTACCATTGTACCGGTCTGAGTTACCATGCCCATCTTGCTGCCATGATAGGCTAGCCATCGTGCCAGGCTGGTCGGTGACCGTCCTGTCGTCTAGTAGTATTGTCGTTGTGCCGGTCTGAGTTACCGTGCCCATCTTGCTACGACGCCGGGTCAATCACTTGCTAGTCTAGCTACTGTGTTAGTCTAGCCACTTTGTCAAATTCCTATCTTCTCCATTCCGCTATTCTATCTCTTTCTTCTCCTTTCATTTATCATCTTACTCTTTTCTTCTTCTTTTGAATGTGCATTCGCTCAAAGACAAGGTGGGGTTCCTTAGCCCACTTGTCTTGTAAATTAATCGTGTGCGTGTGATTGTAGAAACAGGAGAGTACAAGCCAAGGGAGGCGATTTCAAACCAGTTGTAGAACTGAGGGGCTTTCCATCGTGATCTAATAGGGCGCCCGCGCGAGTCAGCCTAAGTGAGTCACAAATCCAGGTGAGGTGTGTCTCGCCTCACATTAAAATTCTTCTGCTATCGGTTAGTATACCTGCCATTGTTTCCTAACAAGATTCCCAAGAGAGCGGTCTTAAGTCTCGGGTTCCCCTGAAACCCGAGACATGTGCCACCAGGTCATCCCGATCTAGAGGGTGGGATCAAGGAACCTAACCAATCATAGCCCACGTCATGCTCCTTCAAAATAATAAGGAAGCGACATGCACCACACATTCCCTCTTGATGGCATTCGCCCCACACGCTTTCATAGGCATGGTGGCCTTTCTCCCCCCTCTTCATTGCCTGCTTTAACCTCCTTATTTCCTTCTTCTTATGCCGAAGTATATGGCAAAGCAAATCTATATGGTGGCAGAGGACGTTCAAAGGATCGGTCCCCTAACATTGTTAACTCCAACAGGCCACCAGAGTCATGACATGTCCAGTCATAGTCTTTTGATGACGATCTAGTGGCTAGTTAATGAGCCCTCCTTTCCTGGGCTCCAACACGAAAGGGCCGGCCAGCCACGAGGTCTCTAGGACCTCGTATTCAGCTGTAGCCTTTTAAAAAGAAAGACAAATTTCCAATGAAGTCTGAATATGAGGTTCTAACACAATGAAGGGCCATGTGCATTCATAAGGGGAATATCCTATAAGAAACCTCTGCATTAGATCTTTATTCTAGATGATGAAAAATTAGACGAACTTGCTAGTTGCTAGATTTTTGAATTCCGAATTCTGATATTTATCTAACTAGGATGCTTGTAACCTTGATTTTTAATATCTTAAGTTTCTAATCTCCAAAATCCTTGAATTTTAAGATCTTTATTGGGATGTGATGCAAAGATCACACCTTATGGCCCTATGGTATTCTTCTTTTATCTAAAGGGCATTTTTGTCCCTAAAAATATACTTTTTTAATTGAGGCTTTTAAAAGGGGCTTGATAGAGAGAGAAACATGTGAGTGAGTGAGGGAGAAAGGAAACTTGTAGAGGGAGAAGTTTGGGGTTGAAAATTGGGGGTTTTGCGACAAAACCCTAACACCACCACTTGGGGCTCATCTTGGGCCGTTTTTGTTGGCATTTCTTCGCGGCATCGATGAGTTAAAGAAATGAGTCTACTGTAGGTGGTTTTGTGGTAGGAAGTTCTTCTGTTTGAGTTTTCCTCGAGATTGTATGAGGTAACTCTATATAACCCCAATCTTGTAAATTTTTCCTCTTGATAGTGAATGCATCTTTGTTTACTTGCCCATGGATGTAGCCCATCTTGGGTGAACCACATATATGTGCGTGTCCCTCTCTACTTTCATTTGTATTGTGTTTTGAAGATTTCTCATATTGCTCGTTTTATTGTTTTTGTATTTTTCCCAATTATATTGCACTTGTTATTGCATCTTGGGAATGTTATTTGAGTGTTGAAATCGTTGTGGTGTAGTGCTCACCACATCTTGTGGGGTTTGAGATATCCCGATTTGCTCAAAAGGGGTGATTGGGTTATCCCAATTTTACAACAAGTGATATCAGAGCTCAAGGAATTAGTGTAGTATTCATTTGGGAAAATGACATCTCACAAGTTTGAGGTGGATAAGTTTAATGAGAAAGATAATTTTGTAATTTTGAAATTAAAAATGCAAGATTTATTGGTACATCAAGGGCAACACAAAGTATTACATGGAAAAGATAAGAAACCAGTAAATATGATCGATGATGATTGGGACGAACTCGATATGCAGGCACGGGCCACTATTCGCTTGTGTTTAGCGACTGAAGTTTTGTTTAATATTGTTGGCGAAAAGACGACAAAAGATTTGTGAGAAAAATTGGAAAGTTTGTATCAAATAAAATATCTCACAAACCAAACTTTCTTAAAAAGAAAATTGTATTCCTTGAGAATGAAAGAAGGTACAAATGTGTCGGAGCACTTGAATAAGTTTAATAACATCATTTGTCAACTTGAGAGTATTGGTGTGAGAATAGATGATGAAGATAAGGCAATCACCTTACTTTGTTTATTGTTGGAATCCTATGATAACCTTGTTACTACATTGAGTTGTAGTAAAGAAGATTCTCTTGATTTGGGCTTGGTGTGTAGTGCCCTACTTGCCGATGAACTTTGAAAGAAGACATATTTAAGAAGTTTGATAGAATCGAAGACGAAAGCTCTTGTGGCAAGAGGTCGATCGAATGAATGGGGTGATTCATCGAGGAATCATTCAAGAAGTAATTCAAGATTTCGATCAAAATCTAGAGGGCCCAATAACAAGAATGGGTGTTGACATTGTGGGAAGCCCGGTCATATAAGGAAGAATTGTTTTAAAAAAAAATAGAGTGAATTCTTCCAAAGCTCATAATGCGAGAGCTGAAAATCCAAGTGAATACAATAATAAAGCAAATCAAGTTAAAGAGTCTACATCCAGGTTCATTGAAGATGGAGTATTAATGATGGCATATAATTTAATATTATATCAAAATTAGATACTTGATAGTGGAGCCACCCATCACATGTGCCCACATAGATCATGGTTTAACTCATATGAGTCATGTGAAGGAGGATCGGTATCCATGGGTAATAATTCCACTAGCAAGGTGGTTAAAATGTGTGACTATTTGTGCAATTAAGGATGTTAGGCATATGCCGAAACTAAAAAAGAGCTTGATTTTCTTCTTTTCTCTAGATTCGAAAGGCTATAAGTTTACCTGTCAAAGTGGAGTAATCAAAATATCCAAAGGGTTCTGATTGTGATGAAAGGAGTCATAGTTGGGAGCTTGTACAAGTTATTAGGCAGCACAATAATAAACGATGAAGTTAAATTTCGTGGTCGAAGGTGAGGAAGTTCTATTTCGACTATGGCATAAAAGATTGGGGCATATGAGTGATAAGGGTATGGAGGTCTTGATGAAGAAGAATTTTATACCTCTACTTAAAATTGATGGATGTGAATATTGTAAGTATTGTGTATGTGAGAAACAACATAGACAACCTTTAAAGGCCAGGAAGCATACAAGAAAGTGCAAACTTAACTACATTCACTTAGATGTATGGGGCCCTTCAACAAATACATCTTATGGAGGTGCATTATATTTTGTTTCATTTGTTGATGACTTCTCAAGCAAAGTATGGATAAAAACTCTCAAGTCTAAAAGTGATTGTTTTGTGCATTCAAGAATTTTAAAGCCGAAGTTGAAAGGTTCCGTCACTTACTGGTGATGTTTGCTCCGTGTGGATCCTCTTCCCATCGAATTGTGGTTAACGGGGGCATCACATCAAAGTTCTTCGAACCGATAATGGTGGAGAGTTTGTATCAAAGGAGTTCGAAAATTTTTGCAAGGCCGAGGGAATTACTAGGCAGTACACAAATACCTATAATCCTCAATAAAACGGTGTGGCCGAGAGGATGAATCACACTTTGATGGAGCGTGCGAGGTGCGTGTTTAGTAATGTTGGCCTAGAATAAGAATTATGAGCGGAGGCTGTATCAATGACTTGTGATCTTATTAACCGACTACCTTCGGTAGCATTGGGAAGCAAAACTCCTAATAAAGTATGGTATGGAACTCCAAGTGACTACTCCGATTTAAATTTTTTGGGTTGTGATGCATATGCACTTATTCCAAGTTATCAAATGAACAAATTGGATCCAAGGTCAAAGAATTGCATCCTTGTGGGTTATAACAAGGGTGTGAAGGGGTCCGATTATGGTATCCAAGTACCAGAAAAATAATCATTAACCATGATGTGCATTATGATGAACCCAAGGTATTGGTAAAAGGGATGATGATGAAGGACAATGGTCAAGAAGTGCATCAAGACAGCCAAGAATTTGAAAGGAACCCCAAAATGCTTCTACCAAGTGCCACTATGCCTCATGAAAATATACCTATTGATTATAGTGAAGAGCATAAAGAACTAGGAAGTCAAGATGAAGAACCACATAGCCATCATGATGAAGTTGTGCCTTTGACACACAGGCGCACTACTAGAGAAACTCGTGCACCCGGGTGGCACAAAGATTATATGGATCCAAATACTTTGTATGCTTTGATAGTTGAAAATGAGGAGCCAACATCATTCCGTGAAGCCATTGATAGCAATGGTACCAAGCATTGGAAAGAGCTATGAAAGAATAGATATTGGCCATTCAAAGAAACAAGACTTGGGATTTGGTAGAGCTACTGAAAGGTAGAAAGGCCGTTGGTTGTAAATGGGTGTTCAAGATAAAGAAAAGGCTCCATGGCAAGCGTGAAAGATATAGAGCAAGATTGGTGGCAAAAGGTTTTTCGTAAAAACAAGGCATTGACTTTGATGAAATTTTTGCACTAGCAGTCAAGTTGGTCTCAATTCGCTTGGTGCTTAGGTCAGTTGTCATGCATGATTTAGAGCTTGAGCTAATGGATGTGAAGTCAACTTTTTTGCATGGAGAACTTGAAGAGAAAGTGTACATGCAACAACCAAAAGGCTTCATAGAAAAGGGAAAATAATGACTTATGTGCAAATTGAAGAAGTCCTTGTATGGGTTCAAGCAAGCATCAAGACAATGGTATAGAACATTTGATCTATTTAAAGTTTTTTGATGATGGTACATACTTGATTTTAGTCTTATATATGGATGACATACTTTTGATGTGCAAAGATAAGGCAAAAATTGATGAGCTCAAGGCTTCTTTGAGCAAAAGATTTGAGATGAAGGATCTCGAGCCAGCAAGGCAAATCGTTGAGATTGAAATTGAAAGGGATAGACAAAATGGAATTTTGTCATTATCTCAAAAGGGTTATATTTAAAGGGTGCTTGAAAAATTTGGCAAAAAAGATACAAAGCCGGTGAAGACACCCCTAGTGCCTCACTTCAAATTGTCTTCAATGCAAAATCTAAATACAGAAGAAGAAAGAAGAAGTATGGCTAATGTTCCTTATGCAATTGCGATTGGAAGTTTAATGTTTTCTATGGTATGTACAAGATTAGATATCGCCCATGTGGTTGGTGTTCTAAGTTGGTTTATGGCAAACCTCGGAAAGGTTCGTTGAGAAGCAACAAAATGGGTGCTTCGGTACTTAAGAGGTACAATTAGTTATGCAATCACATTTGGCAATGACTCAATTCCAACACAAGGTTTTGTGGATACAAATTTTGCCGATGATCTTGATAGAGGTAGGTCAATTATTGCATTTGTTTTTCGGTTTGCAAATGGAACGGTTAGTTGGATGTAAAGGTTCCAAGACATGGTAGCATTGTTAACTATCGAAGCCGAGTATATGGCGGCAACAGAGGTATCAAAAGAAGTTGTGTGGCTTCAAGGATTGATAGGTGAGATGTGCATTATGTGCAAGCCCATGGAACAATTTTGTGACAATATGAGTGCTATCCATTTGACCACGAACGGTTCACCACAAGAGGTCACAACACATATTGGTTCAATATCACTATATCTGGCAAGTTGTTGAAGATGAAAGAGTTCGATTGGTCAATATCAAGACCAAAGATAACCTTGTGGATATGCTTACAATGCCCACCCAAGTAGAGAAGTTAAAACGAAGTCTAATTTCTCTAGGTCTCAAGAAAGGAAAGAAGTGACGGTTTGATATGGCAAGGATGTGATTTTGCATCAAAGTGGAGATTGTTGGGATGTGAGGAAAAGATTACACCCTATGGCCCTATGGTATTCTCCTTCTTGTTAAAGGGCATTTTGGGTACTAAAAATATACTTTTTTAGTGGAGGCTCTTAAAAGAGGTTTAATAGAGAGAGAAACGTATGAGTGAGTGAGGGAGAAAAGGGAAGGGAACTTGTAGAGAGAGAAGCTCGGGGTTGGAAATTGGGAGTTTTGCAACAAAACCGTAGCACCACCATTTGAGGCTCATCTTGGGCCGTTTTATTCGGCATTTCTTCGTGGCATCGGGGAGTCGAAGAAAGGACTCGATTGTAGGTGGTTTTGTGATTGGAAGTTATTATGTTTGAGCTTTCCTCGAGATTGTATGAGGTAACTCTACATAGTCCCAATCTTGTAAATTTTTCCTCTTGATAATGAATACATCTTTGTTGTTTTGCCCATGGACGTAGCCCATCTTGGATGAGCCACGTATATGTGTGTGTCTCTCTCTACTTTCATTTGTATTGTGCTTTGAAGATTTCTCATATTGTTTGTTTTATTATTTTTATATTTTCCGCAATTGTATGGCATTTGTTATTGCATCTTGACCATGTTATTTGAGTGCTGAAATCACTGTGGTATAGTGCTCACCACATCAAGTGGGATTTGAGATATCCCGATTGCTCAAAAGAAGTGATTGGGTTATCCCGATTTTACAACAATCTTAAGTTTCTAAATCCCAAATATTTTTTGTAGCTCGATGTGATAGTCTCTAATTTTCTTATTTTTATTGAAATAAGCAAAAGGTTTGCCGCGTTAAGTAATACATAATGTTAAACAAATAAAGTTGAGGGTATCAAAGGAGGCTGTTTTCTTATGTCCTTATTTTGGGACAAGGGGTGATTCCATCAGTTATCTAAACATTGATAAATTAATTTTGTTTCAAATTTGGGCTCCTACTAGGCAGCTGAATAAAACTTAAGGGCGTATGTCATAGCTATAACTTATAATGCCATGAGTTGGAAGTTCTAGTTAACTGCGACAGTTTTTTTCTAACACACCAAATGCTCTCTCTCTAGCTCCTCCCTCTCTAAATGTTCTCTCTCTAGTTTATGCCCCTTTCTCTCTCTAACTCTCTCTAACTCCAGTACTTATTTCTCACTATACTTTATCTCAATGCTAAGAAAATTGACTCAACCAAGGTACTCGGATCTTGTCTGAGGCGAATTTTTTGGCCAAGTCTAAATAACTCGGCCAAGTTCAAAAAAATGGAATAACAAAAAAAAGAATGATATATTTAATAAGATATTTTTAATAAAATAAAAAAGGTCTAAATTTTATAAAAAAGTTGGGATTATGCCCCGATGGGATTCTAACCTTCAACGTGAGACTTCTAGGTCGTGTACAACAGCCAAAACACCAACCTTACCACATACGATTCGGAGATGGATATATAGCTCAAATCGGTACATGGTACTCTACCTCCTCGCCAATAGGCCAAGGTCAAATAACTCAGCCGAATCCGAGTCTCTTCGGCCAATTCCAAAAACAGTACCCTATCTCCTTATTTCTTCCCTCAAACTATATCCATTCTTTCTCTATCTCTAGATCCATTCTCTCTAATCGTGTCCTTTTTCTCTCTAACTTTTCTCTAATTTGTCCAATTAGTTCCTTTTTTTTATTTGACCATGTCCTTTTTTCTCTCTAAGTGCGCCCTTTGACTCTTAACATCTCGCTCACTCTCATAGATTTTCTGTCCTTTAGTGCTCTCTCGTTAATTACTCTGTTGACGATGCAAGTATGCACACATAAAATACAGTGTATGTATCCTCTTGAATTGAAATTTCCAAGTCCGAACCATGCAAAAACTCCAAACCGAAAGCCCATCACACATATCCACAATAGGACCGGCACATCCATGATATTCCCTTTATTCTTGCTCCCATGAAACTTTACAAGTTAAGAGAGAGGGCAGGTGCCCTCCATTTACAGTGCACATGCAATGCAGCAACCGCATGGAGGAAAGGAAAAGAATTACATCACACTCCCTGCCAAAAGCTAACTCCTCATTCCCCAAATCAATTAAAGCTGTGGAACTCACAAAAAAAAAACTATAAAAATGAAAAAGAAAGCCACAGATCCTGTCGCTTCAATATTCCATATGCTCACCATTGCGTCCATTCTTGTCCTCATTAGAGCAAAAGAGTGTAAGAAAGCAAATTTTACAAAGAACTCTCTCTCTCTCTCTCTCTCTCTCTCAATTTTAAAAAGCTCTCTCTCTCTCTCTCTCTCTAAATTTTAAAAAGCTCCCTCTCTCTCTCTATGATCGAATCATTTGGTATGGAATTAGTTTGATGTTATCTGTGACTCATCCCCTGTATTAATCTTGCTCATTGCTAGAGTGAAGTATATGAGTATTATAGTCCCCATACTTGACCTGAGAACCACAAGAGAGAACCAAATGAGCCATGGGTTAAATTCTTAAGTACAAACAAGTAATTAACTAAAATTTGAACTGAGCCTCAAAAACCAAATTGTTTGAACAATGTGCACATCCAAATTTTATTATAACATGTAATTTTGGTATAATATTTTTTTAGATTGGCCTGAAAATTTATTTTCATCTTTTTATTATAAAATTTTAAACTTCAAAAACCATTGAAATCTAGTAGATCTATAAACATATGAAAATCTTGAAAATAGACAGTCTAGATAATATGTGGCAAACTGCACTATTTTGGGGTCTAGAATATTTATTTATTTGTTTATTTATATATACAGCTCGATATCAAGATGATCAAGTAGAGAGTTTTCCAACATTAAACCATCCTTGTCTCGATGGAATTTTGAGGTGCATTAATTCTACATTTTAAGGGTGCAACCTTACGTAAATTTTTTCCAAAATCAAAATGGAGCTAAATCAAGGCAAATATTAAAATTTAGGGAAATTATATACTTTAATGTTTGGACTGTTGGAAATAAATCCTAAATTTTTTAAAACCTCATTCATATCTTTTTTTGGGTGAGTAGACAAAAATAGCCTTCATAATAGTCATCAAACCATGAATTTTGGTAAAAAAAAAATACGAAGAGTAAAGAAAGGGACATGGATGAGGTATAGAAAAATTTGAGGTTTATTTTTGATAATCCAAAAATTAAAGTATATTTTTTATAATTTTCCTAAGTTTAAAAGGCATAAAAACCAGTATAATCCACAATTTAACTTTCTTGGGATTGAATTTGATGGAAATTAATCTGAAAACTCTTAGGATCAATAGACAAAATTTAAAATGGCAACTGATCATAGCCATCCATAGAACATAAGTAATCTGAAATTGGATGCAACAAGTAAGAAGGTCATAATGTTGTAATTTTTTTAAGATTAATGTGTTCTTCTAATGAGGAATTAAATATGGAAAGAAAAAAAAAAGTATCAATGGTCTAGAACGGATGAATGCCATTAACGATTGACATTTAATTACGTTATTATCTACGTAGTTATACAATACATTATGTACTTTCTATATATATATATATTAATGAAAAGTATAGAATGAGACCATTTATCTTTGGTACAAGATAGTCATATTAATCTTGATCATGAAAGTGGGTGGCTGTCATTATTTCATTGATCATGCTCAGACTTAAAAAGAAATTTTCTCAAACTTTTTGATACATCCAAACTATCAAATTTCAGATTGGATGGTTATAAATAATTGTAACCACTTTGTATCAAAGGTTAATGGTCTCATTGTATACAATCCAATATATTAAACTCAAATAGATAAAATCATGAAATCGTTCATCAATAAATTGCAAAAAAGGAATAAACGTGTTCCACTTTTTTAAAGAAACGAAACTGTTGACAATCCCCAAAAAAATCTCCCATTAATTAACTCAATTAAGTGAAAATACTTCCTCTTCACTAGGGAGGATACTATTGAAAATCACATACTATAGATATTTTTTGGATCTCAAATTTTGGGGACTTTGCAACTCATAAAATAATCTTGAGCAAAAAAAAATTCCAAAATAAACTCTTTATGTATTAAAAAAATACTTATACTTCAAGATTGAATAGAGACTATTGCGAAGGACTCGATTTCAGTGTTACAAAACTTAGAATTCCAACTTTCTTTACAAACTAATCATCTAATAATTATTATGTGTTTCTCCCATTAATTAACTCAATTAAGTGAAAATATTTCCTCTTCATTAGGGGGGATACTATTGAAAATCACATACTATAGATATTTTTTGGATCTCAAATTTTGGGGACTTTGCAATTCATAGAATAATCTTGACCAAAAAAAATTCCAAAATAAACTCTCTATGTACTAAAAAATACTAATACCTTAATATTGAATAGAGATTATTGTGAAGGGCTCGATTTCAATGTTACAAAACTTAGAATTCTAATTTTCTTTAAAAAATAATCATCTAGTAATTATTATGTGTTTCTTAAAATTTTAAACCAAAAAAACTTAGGATTATATAATATGTGTATGATACCATTTATTTTTATTACAAAGAGGCCACAATTATTCTTAACGATTAAATGTCAAATTAAATGGCTCTATGTGTATCATAAAGTTTGAAAAATTATTTTGAGCGTTGAGTCTAGCCAATAACACTCTTAACAACCACTCGATATAAAATCTGATGGACAAGAATATTTGCGGCCTTTTGTAATAAAAGTAAATAGCCTCTTTATATATATTTCTTACAAATTTGTGGAAGTAGGTGTTTTGAGAAGATGTGCAGTATCCTCTCTAGAGAGCATAAGAGACTCACAGAGTGGCGAAGATGAGAACGATCCTCCTTGGATCGAGCCACGTAGACCGCCTCAAGCGCCTGCACCTGCTATTGCTGCTTTCTCTCTCTAAAACAGAGGGCGAGTTGCAGGAGCCGTTGATGGGCACCATCACTGATTTCTCAGGATTCATACTACTACTGTTCTCATACAACAAACCTGCAATTTTAGAGAGAGAGAGACTTAGGGTAAGTACCCAGAATTCAAAAGAAACTGGAGAGTGGGCATAGAATTTTAGGGAGAGAGAAATTTAGAAACCAATAGGTGACTAAATGAAGAGAAAGATTTGGAGAAAGAGAAAAAGTAATAAGAATCCACGGAAAGTGTGATACCTTTTGTTGCCGCTATTGCAACTTCCACAATTTCTCTTTCAACTGCTTTCTTTTCGGCACGATTACAAGAACCTTTTCTTGAGATATTTCTCTGCAAAAAGCTATGATTTCAGAAAAACACCCAAAACAAATATCATGTCTCTCTAAAACACTGACGATGTTTGCTTCTCTCCCGTGCAATTCTAAAACCCATCAAAATTTTCCATTCTTCTGTTCAATTTGAGTCATACTACTGTTACATCGACCGATCAAGCACAACCCCAATACCTGAAGTAATTCATTCGAGAATTTGAGAATCACAAAGAGGAGTGAGAGCAAAAACCTTGGGGCTCCCTGCAAAATCTTTATCCGCTAGCTGAGTAAGGCTTTCGACGTCGAGTATAACGCTCCCTGATCTCTCGCACCTCTTCAATGTCCCTTCTTGCTCTGAAACCGCCATTAATTCTTCTGAAGAAGGCTCGCAAGAATGACTCACAGATAACTCATGGCTCTGTAAAACAAGAAACAGGCAGTCCACATGATCAACACTCTTTCATTTTCCCACCTAAAAAAACAACCACAAACAGTCGCCAATTCAGTTGCACAGTAGAATTAAAAAACACTCCATTTCTTGAAACTGAAAAAACACTTCACAGATGGTACCAACCTGTTTCGTGAATTCCCCCATATTTTTTAATCGTATTTAAAGCTTTCTTCCCCCTTCCCACGCAGAGAGAGATGGGTTACAAGTGAAGCGGAGATTCCAAAGGTCACGCTGGTTAGAATTTAGAGAGAGAAATTTTTTTGGACGAATATTAGAGAGAGAATTTGCGTGCAATACTCGCTCTTTTCTTTTGCCTCGAATTAAATTAGCAGCAAGCAAGTCAAAAAGCCCACTGTCAAAATCCTTTATATAAATTTGAAAATAGGACACACATAGGAGCCTTTAATGACCTTCCTTTTTAATATTTCTCAAAATGTCCCATCTTATTTACTGGAATATTTCGTTTTGTAAAATATGGAATCGGGCCCGGGGTAGGCATCGATGCACCCGGTTTAGCATGAAACATTTCCGAATTTGATTAGGTTAAAATCATGAGTTTTTTAACAATGGTGATCCGGATCGAAAGCGGTTAATATAGATCGTGACTTGAGGGGCCAGCTTGGATCCCCCAAATATTCGAATCGGATGGTTTCTTCTATCATTCGGTCGTTTCTCTCATAAAATTGGCCCTGCCTTTAATATTTTTGAATATTTCAATTTTTTGTTCTCTATTTTTTTTTATTTGCTAGTTCACTCAGCCAAATGACCGATCTGGATTGCGATCTCCTAAAATGGACCGGTATTTTAGATGGGCATTTGGGTCACTGATATGTTTTTCTAAACCTTACTTACAATAAAAAATTGAAAACAAAAAATTAAGAAATCCAGAACTGCAATTTGCGGATACCAAATTAGATTGGCTTCACCAGTTTTGAGCCAAATAGGGTGAGTCCAAATCGGATAATTTTTTTTTGTAAACATTGTTCTTGTATATGCTACTAACTCTGGATGGTGTTCCTTTGTACATTTTTCTCACCACCAAAAATTAGGTTTTGTAAAATAAATAGTTAAAATTAATGTTTGAGCGGTTTTATCCGATCCAACTTGTGGGTTTTAACTGGCCAAACAAAAGCCAAGCAATATTTTTTTTAATACGTTATATGTTTCAAAATATTATTCATATTTATCTTTGTATTTTACATCCAATAAAACCAATGCAACTTATAGTTAGATCAGTTTTGATTAGAGGAGATAACACTGGTCCGCTCAGGTGTTCTAAGAACGAGATTATATGGTCCAGGTGTTCTAAGAACGAGATTATACTTTTACTAGGCCGGTCCAAAAATGCCTTCACCAGGGTGAGGAAGTTTTGTCATAAACTTTGGGCATCTTGTTGCCCTTTAAATGAGGATCCGCGTCTAAAATATCAACTATTTATAACACTTAAAGCCATATGGGATTTGATTAAATAGTGAGATATTTAAAATTTCACCAAGAGAATGATGAATGTTTATAATTTCATCAAAAGATGATGATTGTTTAATGAATTATCTTTTCAATATATTTAGGGTCTTTCTTTGTCATTCGGATTAAAGATTAGGTGAGATTAAAACCTCCACATCCTATTTTTGAGGTCATCCCACCCTAACAACTACGCAATAATTTTGCAAGCGACATGATTAAAATAATATAAAAGAGTATACCTAACCATGTCAATAAACATAAGAAGTAGGAAAATAAGTGCTTCTGCTTCACTCCTCCTTAACCAACCACAATTGACAAGTAACCTCTTTTCTGCATTTTTTTTTTTTTGTCTCTCTTCAGTTGCCAAAAATTAATAAAATATACTAAAAGATACTCTACTCCCTCAAGAGTAGAATGTTCATTTGTTTTCTTGGGTAAAAATCCACCTAGAATCAATTTTAGGACAAGAAAATTTAGATGTGTCACCTCTTCAACCCATATGGATGAATTTGCATATAAGAAATTCCTAATTGTACTATCTATGTACTTGAAAAAAAATCATATCTCGGATTCAACAGAGGCCACCCAATTTTTAGATGGTGAGATTGAAGTGGTTGAGTGAATGTCAATTTTTTTTTATAACAATCATCTAATAATTTTTGAACAGTTTTTAAAATTTTAGATTGAAAAAAGTCTCTCAGGTAGAACTTCTAACCGCCGAGGGAGCACAATATACGTGCTCATAAAATAAGATTTTCCTAGCTAAAATGCCCCCAAATCACTTGCTTCCAAATTTGGAAAAATGACCATTGTACCCCTGGGTATCGAGAGTCATCCAAAGGAAGTGGCATGCATGTGAAAGGCAATCGCAAGGAAATAAGCGATTTTAGATTTTAGGGCGATGTGGTTTCGAGAAATACACCCAGGCTTCCTCAAGACAAGTGGTACACAACATTTCCTATAAAGATGCCTATCTAATACAAATAGGGTGTGCTTTGTATGGAGCCGAGGCTCTAAACAATCAAAGTAAAGCCTACCTTCAAATAATATCGAGTGGTTTTTAATACTAAAAATATTTATAACAGCCTTAAATATATTTTTATTTTTAATTATAAAATTTAAAGCTTAAAAAATAGTGTAGATCGAGCAGATCTATAAAAATCTTGAAAATTGACGGTCTAAAAATACGTTACAAGATGCACCATTTCCAAAACTTGAATTCTATTTTTTTCTCATGTTCATGCATCTTGATGTTGAGATGATCAATTTGAGGATATTTGGGCATCAAGTCGACCTCTTCTAGTGAAATTTTTGAGGTAGGCTCTAATTTGATTGTTTATAGGCTCAGCTCTATGTATACTTTTTTCATACAAAATATACACGGATGAAGTTTTTATAGGGCCAGCGTTTATATGAAAGCAAAATAAAGCCTCGCGGTCAAATCCTCATCCCGAAATTACTTTCGATATTGGTAATCTTCATGATGAATCTAAAATCAATTTCCAAGACCGATAATAAAATTTGAAAAATAAGAAAATAGTACAGATCTTGCGGATTTGTTAAGACTTATTTTTAAGTTGAAATGAGTGGTCTAGATGATTTGTTGCAATATACACTATTTTTAGAACTTAAAATCCTCAATCACAATGTTCAAGCTGACATGCTCGATTTAAACATTTATCAGTACTTGAATTGCAATTTTTTTTGCCTCTCAAAATTTATTTATAATTAATTGCTAATACCACCGCCACCACCTAGGCTAGCAATGGATCGAGTTCGCCTTGGCCATGCTTCAGCCCTTGTTTCCATAGGGCCAGTCGAGGCCCAGCTTGCCTTGGCAAAAGAGGGCCAGGTCTAGCCCTGGCCCTATCAGGTCTAAGCCAAACCAAGCCATGTCGTAGCCCTTGCCCGACCCTGCCCGTAGGGTATGGTAGCGGCTTGGCCCTTAGGCCATATTTTGTAGGCCAAGACCTACTTTTGTTTTTTTTAGACTAAGCCATCCGGTCCTGGCGGCCTAGCCCATTGCTTGCCCTACCCTAATGGGGGGCAAAGGAAAATGGGAGGCCTCGTGCTTGCTTAGAAATATACGCACATCTCCCCACTATGAAATGAAAAAGGGATAGAAATATATTAAAAATAATGAGGAAGCAAGTGTTAGGATGAGTTGGGGTCCCCATCAGAGCATCATGCGCCACGCCACCCATCCGCCATTCAAAATCCATTTTCTATTGGATCGACGATCTACGGGCCCGTTTGGATAGAAGGAAATTAGGTATATTGGATATTTGAAATCCATGGATTTTCAATATCTAGGATATTTATCATGGATTCCTCAAATCTCTTGATAGGATAAACTATTCCAAATTCATGGATTCCAAATCTCTCTAAAATTTTAATATACTTCTTTCTCTCTAAAACTCAAAATTTGGGATAGTGTGTCTACATATAGTTTTTCTCTCTAAAATTTGATATGGTTTCCCTCTATAAAATTTAATATACTTTCTATCCAAAACTTAAAATTTGAAATTGTTTCTTTAAAAATTTTGAGGTAGTTTATCTCTCTAAATTTTTTAGGTGATTTCTCTATCTAAAATTTAATATAGTTTCTCGTTTTAAAATTTTAAAATTCTCTCTCTAAAACTTAAAACTTTTTGAGATAGTTTCTCTCTCTAAACATTTTTAAGTAATTTCTCTCTGTAAAATATGACATAGTATTTCTCTCAAATTTTAAGATACTTTCTCTATCTAAAAGTTAAAATTTGAGATAATTTATCTCTAAAAATTTTGCTATAGTTTCTCTTTCTAAAGATTTTTATGTACTTTCTCTCTCTAAAATTTAATATAGTTACTCTCTTAAAATTTTAATATGTTTTCTCTATCTAAAACTTCAAGTTTGAGATAGTTTCTCTCTCTAAAATTTTGAGATATTTTCTCTCTTTAAAATTTGATATAGTGTCTCTCTAAAATTTGATATACTTTCTCTCTAAAGTTTAAAATTTGAGATACATTTTGTCACCAAAAATTAAATTTTGAGAGTTTCTCTCTCTAAATTTTTTTTTGATATAGTTTCTCCATCTAACAATTTCATATACTTTCTCCATCTAAAATTTGATATATTTTATCTCTCTAAAATTTTAAAATACTTTCTCCTTCTAAAACATAAATTTTGAAATAGTTTCTCTCCAAAAATTTTCAGATAATTTCTATCTCTAAAATTTTTTAGGTAGTTTCTCTCTCTAAAATTTGATATAATTTCTATCTCTAAAATTTTAATATATTTTATCTCTCTAAACCTCAAAATTCGAGATAGTTTCTCTCTTAAAAACTTGAGAGATATATCTCTCTCTAAATGTTTTTTGGCAGTTTCTCTTTCTAAAATTTATAATAATTTATCTCTAAAAGTTAAGAAAATTTTATCTCTCTACAATTTTAAGAATACTTTCTCCCTCTAAAACTTAAGATTTGATATAATTTCTCTCTCTAAAACTTTTGAGATAATTTCTATTTCTAAAAATTTTTAGGTACTCTCTAAAAATGTTTATAATTTTTCTATCTAAAAATTAAAATTTGATATTGTTTCTCTCTCTAAAATTTTTGAAATAGATTCTCTCTCTAAAAATTTGAGATAATTTCTCTCTCTAAAATATGATAGTTTTTCTCTAAAGTTTAAAATTTGAGATAGTTTCTCTCTAACAAAATTTGGTACTTTCTCTCTCTAAAATTTTAACATACTTTCTCTCTCTAAAAGTTAAAATTTGATATAGTTTTTCTTTCTAAAAATTTTGAGATAGTTTTTCTCTTTAAAAAAATTTAGGTCCTTTTTCTCTTTAAAATTTTCATACTTACCAAATGTTCCCTATGTTTCGGGTTGAAGAAGCCAATGAGTGAAATCCATTGGCCTTTGGAGTTGAAATTCAAAGAAACAGCTTTTGGAGTTGAAATGAAATCATGAAAAAATAGGTCTTATTTCCATGTTTTTTATTTTATTTATTTTAAGTATACTAGGCACTAAGCAATCCATGGATTTTAGCAATATCCAAAATATTAAAAATCCATGCCTTAAATTCCATGTACCAAACAGGCCCTAAGAATCATTCAAACCGCTCCATACCGTTGTCCTGATTGATTCAATTGAGAGCTCTTGAAATGATCGAAATCCGAGGGGTTTTAGAATTTATTGAAATATACAATCTAGATTCAAATTTTGTTTTACACCAGATTAGTCAAGGCTCTAGTCTATAATCTGACAGGTTGGATCAGGTAGTCAAATCCAATCTTGATAACTAAGTTTCAAATCACAAGTTGAGATACAATATTGTTAATTCTCCAAACTCATTTATTAAGATCTTGATCTTGGGGTAGGTCAAAAGGAGGGCCATATCATTTTTGGGACTCATCGAAAGCATCGAAAAGAAAGGGAGCAGTTGCACCTTTTCAGCTAAAACCCTCACCTCATCAATAATAAAAAGAAAAAGTTTATATAGAGCCAAGGCTCTAAACAATCAAATAAAAACCTATCTCAAAAATTTCATTAGGAAAGATTGTTTTGATGCTCAAATATCATCAATCATCTCGATATCAAGATGTATGGACATGAGAAAAAAATGGTTTTCAACTTGTGGAAATAGTGTATTTTGTAACGCATTTTTGGACCATCAATTTTTAAGATTTTCAAGTTTTCATAGATACATCGATCTACACTATTTTTGAAGCTTTAAACTTTATAAATAAATATGAAAATATATTTTAAAGCTATCACAAAGATTTTCAGTATTGAAACCACATTTCTCGGCACTTTTTGAAGGTAGGCTCTAATTTGATTGTTTAGAGCCTGGGCTCTATACAACCTCCATCCATAATAAAATGAGTGTATGCTTATTAGTGAAGATATAAAAATAGTAAAATGAGTATGTCTATATTAACAATGACAAAGAAATAAGCACAGCTTTTGAAAGCTTGAACCATTGGCATAAGGATTTAAAACAAGGAAGTGCAAAGATGGTGGGGTTATATAAGCGGCACAAGAAACACCATTTTCGGTGGTCGAAAGCATGTGACATCCCAGCTTTTAGGATGAGAAAATGGCCAAAACGATCCCAAACATTTTTCACAAATATTACACCCGCCCTAAACATTTTCTACAACCTAAACTTCCCTAAGAGAATCAAAATTTCCATTGACTTACAAACGTCCATTCTAAAGATGGATGTTATCTAAAGTGTATTGTTCATAAATAAAATATGGACAATGCATAAAAAAATATTAAAAAATATATATATTTTTAATTTTAAAGTTTATTTTTCTTTTCATATTTATGATCATCTTGGCTTAGATAATGAATCTCCAAAAAAAATATTTTAAAATGGATTTTAGTGGGAGGGCCACATATGTACATATGAGTTGGCTTGGCTGACTCATAGAAACCCCATCCCCAAGAGAATGACCTTCTGTTATTACACTTTCTTAACTTGGATTAGAGTGAGTCTTGATCATTAGTAAAGTGATCATATGTGGATCTTTAGAGGCATTCTCACAAAGGGGCATCAACTGTTTTGCCTTTGATGATGCATATGGTGTACGTTTGTTTGTGATGCGTAATCCACTGTTCATTATTCAAGATGGTGGCTTTGATGTACTGTATGTGGTGCATAACATACTATAAGATTATTTATCTTTGTTATAAGAAAGTTACAATTACTCGTAATAATCAAAAGTCAATTTAAATGGCCTAGGCTGTCTTACAAAGTTTGAGAATTTTTTTTAAACTTTGAGTCTAGACACACTCACTACCACCCTATTTAAAATTGGATGGACAAGGGCGATCGTGATTTCCTTAAGTCAAATGGTCTCTTTTTATGCTTTTCTTTTCCTTGAAGAGAACAATAGGGTTTCCTGTGCTAATTGCTTTTCACTCCAAGTTTGTGGACGCTCTTATATGAAATCGAGCTGTTATAACAATGCCTTTTCTTCTACTTCATTTGTAACACATTTGGATAGCAGTTCTGAGAATGTAAATTTACTCCAAGAATTGTGATCTCTCGAGGTTCCTCCGATTCCTGTTGGGCCGGGATTTTTTGACTCTTGATTTTCCATCAATTGAGTAACGTTGAAATGGGTGGCGATGCTTCATGGACCAGCTTCACAACTTGTTCATAATGTTTTATCCTTGGGAGGAATTAATAGAAACCAAATTTAGATAAGATAGGAAACTGTATCACTCTTTCTTTTTGAGAGGAGAATGTAACAAAATAGAAAAGTGCACGTTGCATGTAACAAGATAGGAAAGTATACATTCTACTCTTGTATTACCATTATATATACAATGAACGAACCACCACAATTGTTGTGTGGGGTATAATTATTTTTTTTTCAAAAAGTTCCTCTCTCTCAAATTTCTTTAAAGTATCAGAGCCAAGCGTATAAGCCTCTCGCAGGTCAAATGTTGGCATCAGTTTTCTCAATGGATCTTATATTTTTTGTGCCCATAAGCCTCTCGAAAGTCAAATGTTGGCATCAGTTTTTCAATGAATCTTATATTTTTTGTTGTATGGCAAGTGGCTAAAGATCTAGCGTCTAGGTTTGGAGCTTCAAATTCATAAGTCTGGTACGCACATTACCCAATCCTATATTCCTACTGGTCTTGTTAATCCCTTTCTTTTTTTGCATCCAAAACGTTTCACACGTTCAGTGGTTATTGCTTGGTAATACTTTTGTCCTTTGCATACAAAACATTACACTTTCTCATTGTTCATTGGTTGTTGCTTCTCCTATTGGTCGTGGTAATACCTGTCTTTTGCATCCAAACGTCACTTTTTCATCGTCTTTTGCTACTCCTCATTCTCTCTCTAGAAAGTAGAATCAAACCCCCCTTATCTCACTCACATGAACTCTCTCCTCCATATCCACTCTCATACCTTCTCTGATAATAATGATAAAAAATCTTCTAAATCCAATGGATGTTTCATTCTCATTAAACAAATATCCCTATCCATCAACCCTTAATATAGGAAACTTTGTGTCTATTAAGTTGACACTGAACAACTATTTATTATGGGAAACTCAAATGCTCTCTTTCATTGAGAGTATGAAATTTTTGATTCATTAATGGTGATTACCCTAAACCAAGTCAAAAGATTTTCTCTCATGATGGTAAGAGTGAAATAGAAAACTCGGACTACAAATCAGGGTTAAAGTCTGACCGGCTTCTTAAAGCATGGATAACATGTGCATAATCTGAAGAGTGTCTTAGCCTTGTTATTGGCCTCAAGACTTCTACAGAAGTTTGAAAATATATGAAGGATGCCTATGTAGGTAATTCTCAAGCTATGGAGTTCCCACTTACTCAACAACTCCAACTCTGCAAGAAAAGGAATTCAACCCTATCAAAATACATATACAAGTTCAAGAGTATTTGTGATGATTTAACTGCTATTGGAAAACTTGTACCATATAAAAATAAAGTATTTGGGCTTCTTAATGGACTTTGTCCAAAATATGAGAGTTTTGCTACCACCTGCTTAAGCCTCTGATTCCTTTTTATTATGAAATTATACCATTTCTTCTAAGCCATGAGATTAGAAATCAGTCTCATGTCTATGAAAACAACTCATATCCTAAAAAACATATGTCTATTGCTGGACAACAGAAAAATTTCGGACCTAACAGAGGTACTAAAAATTACAGAGATAAAGGCATACACAACTTTGGTGGTCAACAATTTTTCAATTCTCGGGGGTATGGATTTGCTCAAACATGCCAGAACAATAATTGGGGATGTGATGTTCCTTATAATAACTAAGAAAGTAGTGATACAACTACAACACGTGAATCAAATGTTCAAACAAGATTCACAAATACAACAATCAACTCAGACACCCCAGGAAAAGTGTCAAATTCGTAGAAAATTTGGACATACTACATCAAAGTGATGGCACCGATTCAATCATATGTACCAAGAAAAATACATTCCTCAAGCTCTTGCTGCAATGACTATAGAAAATTCCCAAGACTCAAAATGGTTCCCAAACACTAGTGCCTCAACTCATATGACAGGAGACTTAGGTAAACTACAAAACCTTCGCTCTTATAGTGATAGAGATATAGTCATGATTGACAATGGTGAGCAA
This sequence comes from Amborella trichopoda, assembly GCF_054954075.1. NCBI lineage: Eukaryota > Viridiplantae > Streptophyta > Magnoliopsida > Amborellales > Amborellaceae > Amborella > Amborella trichopoda. The sequence goes on along the minus strand of NC_142337.1, from coordinate 21,173,877 downwards.
TTGACTATTTCACATGTTGGTAATGCAAATGTTGATGTTGGGTCTGAAAAATTTAATATTTCTAATGTTCTTTTGCTGCCAGATATGAAAATGAATTTACTATATATTAGCCAATTTATAAAATATATTCCTTGTATTTTTGAGTTCTCATCAAATAGTTTTCGGATTTAGGAAAGGAGTACAAGAAGAACTCTAGCCAGCGGGAGTAAAAAGGGTGGAATTTATGTACTTGAGGATGCGAATGAAGCTTTATTTTCTAATCGAAACAAGAGAACATCAGAAGATGTGTGGTATCAACGACTCGGACATCCTCAAACTAAAGTAGTTTGTTACTTAGAATCTAAACATTTAATTAATGTTGATGAATGAAATAAATCTTATTCTATTTGTGCCAGTTGTTAGATGGGAAAAAATTGTAAACTCCCAATTAATAGTACTGATAAGCCCTCTACAGAGCCACTTATCAGATTCCTTTAGATTTATGGGGTCCTGCTCCAGTTTTATCTAATTAGAGTTGTCACTTTTATGTGATGTTTGTAGACGATTACACTCTTTTTTCTTTGACTTATCATTTGAAAAGAAAATCCGAATTTTTCTCTGCATTTGTAAAATTTCATCGTATGGTTGAAAGGAGATTTGAGAAACAAATTCGAATTTTTCAATGTGATGGAAGTGGTAAATTTGCTAAGAAAGAATTCATTATCATTTTACTGAGAATGGAATTGTGCAACATGTATCATGTCCGGGAATAGTTGAAAGAAAACATATAAATATTTGAATAGTTGAAAGAAAACATATAAATATTGTAGAATTGGGTCTTACATGATGTTTCATGCTAGAATTCTCCAACTGTTTTAGGTTGAAGCTTTCCACACTACAATCTTTGTAATAAACAAGATTCCCTCGGCCAATTTGCAAATGGATTTACTCTATTATTTGTTGTTTGGTCGCCTACCAGACTATTCTTCACTCTAGGTTTTTGGTTATCGGTGTTTTCTACACCTTCGAGACTACGCTGCAGATAAATTTTGCCCTCGTTCTTTTCCAAGTGTATTTTTGGGTTAGTATTCAACATAACGATTACAAATATTTTCATCTACCTACAGGGCGAGTTTATATATATAAACATGTTGTATTTGATGAAAATATCTATCCTTATGCTAACTCCAAATTCTTTGTTTGATAGTACTCATGTTCAGGGGGAGTTGTCCACCTATGCAGAATGGTCAGAGTGTTATGACCATGACTCACAGATTCCTTCCTCTTTTGATTGACCACCTCCACATAAACCACCCATATAGGACACCATTGATGTATCTGGTCCCTCAGGTCTTGCTTTGCCCATCATCAACGATAGCTATCCCACTTCTCTAATAGAAGAAGATGTCCCCTGCAACACCTATCCAAGATATCCAGGATGATGCAGCACACAATCGTGGTGATGAAAATGTTGCCACTCAAGAAACTAATCAATCTAATTCTTTACCTGTCTCTGAACATTTTATTATCACATGGTCACAAGATCTCAAGGTAGTACTCGAAGATCATAGATTTTTTCATCCATGGCAGCAATTTTAAATGCTCATACTTTTGAAGCTATGCCTTCTGTACCTAAAACCATTAAGTTTTTTTTGGGTCATCTGGGATGGCATCATGCAATAGAAGAGGAAATTGAAGCTCTACATGTTAATTCAACCTGGGAGCTAATTCCCCATCTTTCAGGTATGAATATTGTTGGTTATCATTAGGTTTATAATGCTAAATTAAAGTCTGATGGTAGTCTAGAGAGACTTAAGACAAGACTAGCTGCTAAAGGGTATAATAAGGTTGTTGTAATTAATTTTTCTGAAATATTCAGTCATGTTATTAAGCATGTTAGTATTCGGATTGTGCTCACCATAGCTATTGTGCATCATTGGCCTATCAAACAGCTTGATGTGAAAAGTGCTTTCCTGCATGGCTTTATTAAGGAATATGTATTTATAGAAAAACCTCATAGATTTGTGAGCCCAAAATATCCATATCATGTTCGCAAATTAAAAAGAGCTTTATAGTGGTCTTAAGCAAGCACGACAGGCCTGATTTGATCAATTTAGTGACTATTTATTATCATTGGCATTTTATTGTAGCGTAATTGATTCATTTCTATTTGTTTTTTGCACTACTCAATGCACTATTATATTTCTCATTTATGTTGATGATATTATTGTTACTGGTAATAATTCATATTTTCTCGAACGATTTATTTTCCAACTTGGAATGGAATTTACAATGAAAGATCTTGGACCTCTTCACTACTTTCTTGGCATAGAGGTATCTTATTTTTCAGGTGAAATTTTTTTATCGCAAAGCAAATATGCTCGAGATCTTCTTGATCGTACTCAAATGCTCAGTGCAAAACCTATTTCAACACTAGTGGCAATGAAGAATAATATTCATGAGACTTCTGCTCCATTTCTTGATTTATCTGTTTTGTCGGAGCATGTTGGTGCACTTCAATACATAACAATAACACTGCTTGACCTTTTCTATAGTGTTAATTTAGTATGTCAATTTATGTACAGTTGCAAAATTTCAGGTAGTGAAGCAAATTCTTTGTTATCTCAATAGTACATAGTTCTGTAGCACAAGAATCTCTGATAGTTCACTTGACTTATATGTTTTCTCTGATGCAGACTGGGCTGGGTGTCCAAACACTCTCTGTTCAACCATTGGTTTCTACACCTATATTGGCTCCAACTGCATATCTTGGAGTGCTAAGAAACAATCAACTGTGGCCCGTTCAAGTGCTGAAGTGGAATATTGATCTATGACATCCACTGCTGCAGAATTGACATGACTTTCTTTTATTTTTTGGGATATTGGGATGCCTTTGCTTCAACCACCAACATTTTTTTGTGACAATATTGTGCATGGAAATGTTGCTCTTAGATTACTTATCACTCGATTTGTTTCATCTTGAAATCATGCAGCTGATATCGTCACCAAGCCTTTGCCACAAAATGTTTTTCGAGATCTTTGCTTCAAACTCAAGCTTCAAATGAGTCCACTAAGTTTAAGGGGGAATAATAGAAACAAAATCTAGACAAGATTGGAAAGCGTATGTTGCATGTAACAAGATAGGAAATTATACATTCTACCCTTCTATTACCATTGAAAGAACCACCACAAGTGTTGTGGGGGGCATAATTATTTTTTCAAAGTGTTCCTCCTCTCTCTCTCTCTCTCTGTCTCAAATTTCTTTAAGAATTACTGGCCTAGTTATCTCTATTTCGCAAAAAGAATGGCAAAAAGGCCTAGATTTTATCACCAGTAAAAGAACCATCGAAAATGATTCGAAAAGAATAATACAAAATACATTACTATGATAAGAAAACTAACAACAAAATATGGTTACATTTAGTAAAGAGTGCGGTTTGTATAGAGCCTAACCTCTAAACAATCAAATTAAAGCCTACCCTCAATAATGTCGAGAAATGTGGTTTCAATATTGAAAATCTTTGTGATAGTCTTAAAATATATTTTCACCTTTATTTATAAATTTTAAAGCTTAAAAAATATTGCAAATCGACAAATCGATGAAATTTTGAAAATTGATGGTCCAAAAATGCATTACAAAATACACTATTTTCAAAACTTGAAATCCATTTTTTTATCATGTCCATGCATCTTGATATCAAGATGATCAATTTGAGGATACTTGGGAATAAAAACAACTTCTTTTAATGAAATTTTTTAGGTAGGCTCTAATTTGATGGTTTAGAGCCTCGGCTCTATATAAAATTTTCCCTCTAGTACATGGGACCATTTATTATTGTTATAAGGAGGTCACAATTACTCCTAGGTATTAGATGTCAAATTATATGGTTATAGGTGTGTCATGAAATTCAAGAGCTTTTTTTTTTTTAACTTTGAGTGTGGTTAATGGCACGTTACAACTGCCCGATTTGAAATTTGATGGATAAAAACAATTGTGACATCCTTGTATTAAAAGTAAATGGTCTCTTTGTATACTTTTCCTTAAATAACACGAGAGTGCATAAGTAAGACATCAAAAGTATCAAAGGCAATTTTGAGGTGTTTTTTAAGGTAGGTTTTTTGTTATTCTTGTTTCATCTGTGCCACCCAACACCCCTGTCACCAAGACACTTACGATGACGCGACATTTTTTAACTTTTTCCGTTGGGCTCTCCAATACCCCTGTCACCAAGACACCCAATATAGTGGTCCCCATGCCACTATATTTGTAAAAATAAGGTTGTATTGTTCTACACCATCTATTTTAACTAAATGGAGTATAGTTGAAATATACCTAAAAATAGTCCATACTCTTAAAGACATGTCAAATCCTAATGGAAAAAGTTTATATAGAGCCGAGGCTCTAAACAATCAAATTAGAGCCCACCTCAAAAATTTCACTAGAAGAGGTTGTTTTGATGCCCAAATATTCTCATATTGATCATCTCAACATCAAGATGCATGGGCATGAGAAAAAAACGGATTCAGGTTTTAGAAATTGTGCAATCTTGTAACATTTTTGGACCGTCAATTTTCAAGATTTTCAAGATTTTCAAGTTTTCATACATCTACACGATCTACACTATTCTTAAATATTTAAATTTTATAATTAAAGATGAAAATATATTTTAAGACTATCACAAAGATTTCCAATATTGAAACCACATTTTTTGACACTATCTAAAAGTACATTTTACTTTGCTTGTTTAGAACATCGGCTCTATAAAAACCACATCCTAAAATAAAGGAGGCTACTTTATTTGTAAAAATAAAGTTATGTTGTTCTACACCATCTATTTTAATTATATATAAAAACAGACCTACCTATATCTTCCATATCCAAATAAAATAAATATATCGCCCTACTTCTATAATAAAGTTGCCGTGTTGTATAAGCTTTTCTTTAACTGAAGATTGTAGAAAAATTTCCAAAACCTTGCAAATCCACAAGTGCTCTTGTGCTTTGTCTATTCCCCGCTCGTCTCCACACGTTTCTCTATCTTTTTGAAAAAGTGGACGTGGTCTCTCATTTTTAGAATGTTTGGAAAACTATTAATTAAGGAAAAGCTTGGGTGCGTCCATATTCGTGTATATACCCTTTTGAAACAGCATCTTATCGATGTATTTTAAATTTAAAATTGCACATGGTTACCATCTTGACTACCATCTAAAAAATATGGAAAACGTTCATATAAAGTTGATACTTTATATTGAAATATTAAGGTGGCTATTTTGATTTTCCAACGATCTAATTGACCATCTCGATATTCAGATGTATAGATGTGGAGAAAACTGAAAAAAAAAAAATAGATTCGAGTTTCAAAATCTAATTGATCATCTAGACATCCAGCTGTATAGATGTGGAAAAAATAAAAGATTTTAAGTCTCAAAAGTAGTACATCTTGTAACACATTATTTGGACCGTCAATTTTCAAGATTTTCATATGTTTTTAGATTTACTTGATTTGAACTACTTTTAGAGTTTAAAATTTGTAATTAGAGATAAAAATATATTCTCGGGCCATCCTAGAAATTTTTGATACTAAAATTGCATCATATGACAAAGTTTGGAGGTGTGCCTTACTTTCATTGTTTAAGGTTGAAAACTTGCAACCTTATGTAAATAAAAAACCAAAACAATATTATCTTAAAAGAAAATAAAATTATATAAGGTGTCAAGATAATACAATTGAAGTATGGTGCACATAAAAAATCCTCTAGATTGGAAAACCCTCCAATTGATCGCCTTGATCTTGAGATATATGAATAAGAAAGGAAAAAGAATTTCAAGTTCTAAAAGTAGTGAATCTTGTAACAAGCTATTTGAGCCATCAATTTTCAAGATTTTCAACTGTTTATTAATCTGCTGATTTTGTACCATTTTGAAATTTTGAATTTCATGACTAGGGATAAAGTAAATTTTCAAGTCATCATAAAGTATTAGACATTAAAATTACTTCTCTAGATAACATTTGGATGTGTGCATTACTTATAGGAAAAAGTTTTATATAGAGCCGAGGTTCTAAACAATCAAATTAGAGCCCACCTCAAAAATTTCACTAGAATACGTTGTTTTGATGCCCAAATATCCCCAAATTGATTATCTCGACATCAAGATGCATGGACATGAGAAAAAAATGGATTTAAAGTTTTGGCAATAGTCCATCTTGTAACGCATTTTTAGACCATCAATTTTCAATATTTCAAGTTTGCATAGATCTGCTTGATCTACACTATTTTTGAAGTTTCAAATTTTATAATTAAAGATGAAAATATATTTTAAGGCTATCACAAAGATTTTCAATATTAAAACCATATTTCTCAACACTAATTAAAGGTGCGCTTTACTTTGATTGTTTAGAGCCTCAGCTCTATACAAACCGCACCCGCCACATCTTAAAACTCACATAAAATTACAGTTCTGGAGTCAGAAAACCTTAAAATCGATTATCTCGACTTTGACTATTACAGTTGTGAAAAAAAAGAAAAAGAAAAAGAAATAGATTTCAAACCCTAAAAATAATGTATATCATGACACATTATCGAGACTGTCAATTTTCAAATGTTCAGGGATCTACAAGATCTTTTCTATTTTTTGAGCTACAAATTTCATAATCGATGATGGAAATAGATTTTAGTGCCATTGTACAAATTTTCCATGCCCGAAGTATTTTCTGAATAAAAATTTGATATAAAAGTTAACTTTTCTTTCATAAGGTCTAGGCCATATAGAAACTGCATCCTATATGAGTTTTATTGAGCTCTTTATGAAGCTCAGCTCATTTCCAAGTCGAGCCTCAAAATTAAGATACGCTCCTCCTATATCTCCTAGCACTGAGCCTAGAGTCTAGACTAGCTACATCCCCAGGCTTGGACCATGGCATTTTCAACATCACCACGCGTTGAGACAGAAGCAGGGAGTCCCTTTCATCCAAGGAATCTTTCACTAAATATAAAAATAGACACATTTTAACCATACATCAGGCATCATTATCACTAAGGGAAAAGTTTATACAGAGCCGAGGTTCTAAATAATCGAATTTGAGCCTACCTCAAAATTTTACTAGAAGAAGTATCATCATATTGATCGTCTCGACATCAAGATGCATATACATGAAAAAAAATGGATTTCAAAATTTGAAAATAGTGTATTTTATAGCGCATTTTTGGACCGTCAATTTTCAAGATTTTCAAGTTTTCATAGATCAATCAATCTACACTACTTTTTTAGCTTTAAACTTTATAAATAAAGATGAAAATATATTTTAAATCTATCATGAAGATTTTCAATATTGAAACCATATTTCTCGACACTATTTTATGGTAGGCTCTAATTTGATTGTTTAGAGCCTAGACTCTATACAAACCGTGCCCTTATCACTAGGTAAGTTGTAGCTAGGGTTGCTTTAGCCCTAGTTGAGATATTATAATTGAAGAAGCTGATGCAAGTGTAAGGCTTTGAAAACGATTTTCAAGAAGTGTAAGCACATGCATGTGTGGTGTGTGGTGTGTGGTGTGTGGTCCTGCTGTAAAATATGGCGTCAAGGTCTTCTTGGAAAATAAGGAAAAGTACATGAAGAGATCATTTCCCTTTAGGACAATGACATCAGTCACTCTTGTCCATCGGATTTCAAATCGAGTAGTTGTGAATATATAATTGATTAGTCTCAAAGTTCAGAAAAAGATCTCTTGAACTTCATGATACATCCCAAGCTATCCAATTGGACATTTGATAAAGATAAATAATCTCATTTTATACAATCCCAAAAAATAACGGGTCATACATTGTTAGTTTCAATTTTTCGGTGTTTAAATTAAAAAAAAAAATAAAAGACTCGGCTCAGTAATTGTTCAAATCGACTTAGAGCCCAGGTGAGCTCAAAACCAAATATTTGGTTAAAAAATCACCGGTCCAACTTAGGAGTCATCTTGGCTCGGCACATACTGAGCCCATGCCTTTTAAGCATTGGAGTTTTTAGGAAAAATGGCTGCTTGTTGAGGCCCTCTATTTTAAGGGAGAACTTTCTATATGTCCCTTGTTATATGAAATTATATATGCTCCACATCTCCTAGCCTTGCGGACTAAATAGACTGTAGGAATAGCTCCTGTCGTAGTATCACAAGTTAGCTTCTTATCATTTGATCTTGATGAGATGCATAATTATTTTTAGATTTAAAAATCATTGTTTTCTTTTTTCCGACAAGATCATAAACTTTTATAAATGATATGGATGAATATTATAATTACAATGACAACGAATCACGAATTACAATTTCAAAGCCATTCACACCACGATTAGCAACAAATCAGCTACTTCGTTCGCCTCCCTATAAACATAGCGAAACTCAACTTGCAACCCAACAGCTACATCCAAAACCTTTAGCCATAACAATCTCAACATCGATTTTAAGGGTCTCTAATTTTTTTACACCAATTGATAACGTTTAGGGACCACCTTCCACTACACACATGCTTGGATACCTTTCTTTCACCACTCTAAGGCAAAAAAGCACAACACGCAATTCAACCTTGTTTGTTGTAGAATTAACACAAGGTCCGAAATTGCAGAAAAGAACACCACCATCTGAATTTTTAAGAACACCTGCAATCCTCACTAGCCCAGGATTCCCCAAAGAACTACCATCCAAATTAAGCTTGATGCAACCATAAACTGGTGGACTCCATCTACCTTTTGGCCTAGCAAGAAGAGTAGACTACCAAACGATATTCGTCATATTGAGCACGACATCCACTTTAGATTCACAATCCCCCTCCTTAGTAACTGAAAACCATGACCACATAAAATCCTCTCTTGTAACTACTTCATACATAAAGCTTTCCCCTCAAAGGTTCTTTTATTAAGCTCTAGCCAAACTTCGCATAACCACGCCAACCTCAAATTATCCCAACAAACCCTCTCTTTCTTTGACAGTCTTGAAATACATAGCTGCTCTAAACTATTAGCATCTCCTTGTGGTAAAATCATAGGGAAACCAACCAAATGGGAAAGCCCACCTCCAATGAGAACTTGTAATTTCACAAGATCCTAATTGTCTTCATTATTTTTGTAAAGTAAACAAATGTTGACCCAAAATTTACCTCTTTCCCTAAGATCATCCACCGTATGAGTTCTTCCTTAAAAGAGAATCCATAGAAACATTTTGATCTTATGGGGAAAATGCCATTTCCAAATTTTAAAGAGGCCCTAGTTCAACCACGGAAAGCGATCATGGAACAATAATCTATAGAAAGATTTAATAGAAAAGAGTCCAGCACTTTCCTCCTCCCACATTATTTCATCATCTCCCTCTGTCGAGATATAAGTCCATTCCAATTCCTAAAATAGTTTTGTCAGTTGAAAAATGACAGTTTGGCATTCTATTGTAAATACATAGGATGTTTCAACTCACCCTCGAAGCTTGTCTAGCAAAAACATCATTCAACCTTATCAAAGGGTTGGATAATTTAGAGAATACTTGAGGATATTGAATTTTCAATGGTCTATCGCCCAACTATTTATTTGACCAAACAATTATCTCATTCCCCTTTCCTACCACCCACCGGCTATAATTCGCCACTAGCTTTGAAGACCCTTCCAAACATTATACCCACCCCTCTTACCACTAATGAGTCGGGCACTCTGGTACACTCCATACTTTGCTGCTAGAATTCTCCTCTAAAGCTACTCATCATTAGTCATAGACATCCACCACCATTTTTCCAAAAGTACCTTATTTACCAATTTTAGCCTTTGAATGCCTAAACTACCCTCCATCTTTGGAATGCACACCCTATCCTCAATAACCAAATGATACTTCTTTTCTCCATCTAACAATCCCCACAGAAAGATCCTCATCAATTTTTTTATGGTCTTGATAATACAGCTAAACATTAAAAGAAAGGACATATGGTAAATGGGCAAATTTCCTAGGGAGGAATTAATTAGAGTAATATGCCCACCCAAAGAAAAGAACTTGGATTTCCACAAGTCCAACTTCACTTGATACTTTTTAATAATAAGATCCCACACACTCATAAACAATCTCGAGTTTGAATTGGAAGCCCAAGGTATTTAGTGGTGAAGGGCTTTACTTTCCAAACCACAATAGAAACAAAGGGTGAAATGGGCTCCTTAGCACAACCAACACCAACAATCGATATCTTCTAAAAGTTAACTTTCAATCCCAATGCAGGTTCGCAACACCTTAAAATGGTAGCAATGTTACACACTTCATTCATTGAGGCTCCATAAAAAATGATCATATTATCTGCATATTGCAATGTGTAATAATTGGACCTACAGTAGAGACCTTAAACCCAATGAACCTTCCAATATCTATAATGGTTATTGAGCATTAAGTTAAAGCCTTCAACCACTAAGGTAAAAAAGAAATGTAAAAGAGGATCCCTCTACCTCAATCCCCTAGAAGTCTTAAAGAAACTTTTTTGAATTCCATTTATGTTGACAGCAAAATGAGAATTCAAAAGACATCTCGTAATCCATATGATCCGCCTCAAACCAAAACCCATTCTCCTCACAATCTTACTGAAAATACCTCATTCTATCAATTTTCAATGACAACCAGGCTCACCAGTTGACACCCTAAAATGGATACCTTCTGGAGCAATGATGATGCTATCTGTGATGAGACTGCTGCAAATAAAAGTAGATTGAGGTCCAGAGATAATCAAGGGTAGAACATTCTTCAATATTATTAGCAAAACCTTTGCAATAATATTATAAAGACTAGTCAAGAGAATGGTAGGTCTAAGATTATTAAGTCAAGCAATGTACTTATTCTTCGAGATTAAAGCAATAAAGGTCGAGTTGCTTTTGTTAATACGCCCAATCTCCAAAAACTCCTTCACCATGTGGAATAGTCCGTCTTTAATTAACCCTTAAAAATTCAGAAAGAAAATGAGAGGGAAGCCATCAGTCCCAAGTCCCTTATCCCTCGGCATGGAGAATACTGCATCATTAAATTCTTCCATATAGATAGGTCTTTAGCTTTGAGTTCATTCAAAGTTTTAAAGGGTACCCATTCCATACAAACTCCAAAAGAATTCTTGCAAGAAAAAACCTTTTGAAAATGTTTAATTATTTTGTTCTCCTAACCTACCACATCATTATCTTAAATGTCATCGAAGTGAAGGCTTATCATTCTTCCTTCTCCTGGCATTCACAATGGCATGGAAAAAAATCAGTATTAATATCGCGTTCCTTCAACCATTTAACTTTAGACCTCAACTTCCAATAGATTTCTTCGAGTTTGAGAAGTTTGTGTAGGGAATTATTCAATTCATTATTTTCCAATATCATCTCCTCAATAATAAAGCCCTTAATTTGAATTGCATGCTCTAACTAATCAATATTCTGAATAGTATCTTCAATTTTAATTTTTGAGATGGAATCTAGTATTCTTTTTTTCAATCAATAAGTTTATGCTTCACATTCAATAATTTCTTAAGCATTATATAACCACAAGTCCCGATCACCACAGTATTCTCATAGGTTTGCTTAATCAGATTTCTAACATCCACCTTACCCAGCCATAGAATATCCAATTTGAAAGGTTTAGGTCCCCTGATATCATTGGAAGTATTCAAAAAATAGGATTGTGGTCTGAGGACGATTTGGAAGAGTGTTAACATCAACCAGAGGGAATGGTCTCTCCTATTTCACATATACCACGAATCTATCCAATTTACTTTGAACCAGCTAAATAAGACCATTATTAGACCTAGTGTAATGACTTCCATTCACATGAAGATCCATAAGAGGATTATGAGAATGAAATCATCAAACATTCTCATGTATGAATTACAAAGAATATTTGACGATGTTTCATTGGGCCCTTAATGCGATTGAAACGTCCTCCCACACAAACAAACAAATTAACATTATCCACTAAAACAGACAAAGTATTAAAAACAAAAATTTCTTTTACTGGGCCCACATTAGGTAACAACCATCTAAAGTTAGAGAAAGGCCTTCAAGAATAATCTATAAAAATTTATCAGGTCAATAACATCAACACAATTTAAAATCCATAAACCCCAAAAGCACCAATAGAGTCCAAACCACAAAAATTGAACATACTTTATACCCCAAATACCCCGAACATCACAAAGAGAAGGACTAGGTAACTTACTTTCTTACAACATCACAACTTCAAATTTAAATTTATTTATAAAAAAAAGAAACTTCACTCTTCCTTTTTTGCTTGCCCAACCGTCTCAAATTCCAATTGACGATCTTCATGGGTAGTTCGAAGTAGAGGCTCACTAGACAATGTCCTCCACACTGGTAGGCAAGTCGAATAATGAAGTGGATGACTCTGATGGTTTAGCAAGATACTCCATATCGCAATTGTCACTCAAGATGACACCACCACTAGCACTGCCTTCTCGTAAATCTTCGAGCAACAAATCTAGTACGTTTACTCTGGTCACCAATACTCTATTCTCCCAAAGCTCATGTAACTTGTAGGTGTGTTTTGGATATTTCATTTAGTAGAAATACATTCTTTTAGGTACTCTATAAAGAGTGCGCACATCCCAAATATTATGCCCATATGTTAATTAGAGTTATGCATGACATGGATGTTTGGTTTCTGTGGTTATTAAAGGCTTTATGAGAGCTTGTAACTAATATTATGATATAGTGGAATATAAACTCAGTGGAAGTGTGGTCATTAGTGGACCAAACTAGACAAATGTTATTTGCTGATATTTAGACTTTACTTGACGTGCTAGGCTAATCAAGTTGGAAAACCCATGGTACCTGGGCACGGAACTAAATCGATGAGGGTTTTGTGTGTCATCCCTTGATGAGGTTGGAGTTGCTTGGATGTGAGAACCGAGGGATTGTGCGACTCTTGTGTATGATGGTTGGCATCTAGAGACGAGTGCCAAAACCTCATCATTGAACCATCACACGAACTGTACATATGATAGTCGTATCAGAAAAATAAACCACCTTTTTGGGAGAAGCGAGTACATGTACGAGATTTTACCTTTATGCACCATAGAGTTGTAGTTGCATTAGGTCTAGGTAACGTTGGTTCGTCTCTAAGGGAGAACCTGTAGTCTATAGATTGAAATTGTGTATCATTGCTTATTGGTTGATTTTGGTGGCCTAATCATGAACTACTGTGGTGGTCTGTGGGTCATAGGAACTGCTGGGTCAGTTTGAGAAAGTAAGTGTGGATTATAGTCCACAGTAGAAGTTGGAGTGCTCCAACGATATTACAATTCCTAGACCTTATCGGATTTAATTCTCATCAAAATTATCCGTTTTTAATTATTTTGATGATATATGATTTTTAGAATGATTATTTGAATTTTTTGCGAATCTCTGGATATTTTATTTTTACAAATTGGATTTATAAATCCAGAGATATTTATTTTTTAGTATTTAAATACTCAAGAGAAAATAAATTTTACTTCCAATCTTCTAAAAATCAATATATAAATTTTGCAATTCACTAAACATATAGGGAACCTCTAAATTTTATACTATAAAAATAAAGCATACCTTTAAACTTTATACTATACAAATAAGGCATACCTTTAAACTTTATACTATACAAATAAGGCATACCTCTAAATTTTATCCTATACAAATAAGGTGTAAGATTATATGTAAGAATAAGGCATACCTCTAAATTTTGTACTATACAAATAAGTTGCAAGATTATATGTAACAACCTCTCTTTTGTTCCGACTCTCTTAATTCTCTTCACATGTAGTTATTCAAATCTAATTGGAAGTCAACCCACTTAACCACAAGGAATTGTCATTCTGAAAATTGAATATATTTTTAATTTGTAGATTCTATCAAAAAATATTCTCTCATTCCTCCACTCATAATAAATAATCAATTCCATGGAGGTATACCCACTTACAAATGGCCAGACCATCCAAATCCAGCACCTCCAACTCTCCCTGTAGTTGTTGCATATAAACATGTAGGTTGCTCATCCTTAACCGATACATCATAATGTAAGAACTTTCCTATACACTATCAGGAAATTATGTCGTTAGGCTTTATGGATTAGTGCATCTCTGCAGAGAGAACCTCTTAGTTTCTATCAAACTAATGTATAGAACATCTCCTCTCTTATCCAAAATAGATCTAGTCTTCCTTAGATATACTTGGAATTAGATTTAGCATTAAGACTGATCTCTCATGAGCTATTTATGCTTAGGACACTACCCAATCCTTTTGTGTACAAACACCTAATCCAAGAAAATGAAGTTCTCATGCAGAATAATTCATTTACGAATATCATATTATTATAATTCTCCAAAATATTTTGCAATCTTTGGAAGCAAGAAATCTCGGTTGTACTTAATTATTAATTGGCCGCCCGCAAGAAGCGCATGCCATGTGGGGAGATATTGTGACAATGTAAGAAAAGCAATCGCCCTTTCAAGAATCAAAATCACAAAAAATATAAAAAATAAAAATAAAAATTCCCTATCACATCGAGAAATTAAGGCTTGGGCGACAAAATGCAGCCCGAGTGCTTTTGTAGCCTGATGGCCAAGTCACCATGACCCAAGGGCCAGCTGGTCTTGGGGTCAAGAAACAACCTGTCTGGCCCCGACCCCTTTGCTCTTGATGTATTTTTTTATATTTTTTATTTCTTCCATTTGGCCTAGCTCTTCGGGCATGGCCCATGGCCTCCTTGGCCATGTCAGAGCCAGGGCTAGCCTGAGTAGGCCCTAGAGGGATTTGGACCGGGTTAGCTCTAACCCTTCCATTACCAGACCTACTTCCAGGCTCGCACTTTAAATTTAAAATTCATTACTTTTTGGAAAAAAATTATATAAGGTTACAACCTTAAAATATAGAATTATAGATGCACCTTAAAAATCCATCGGAAAAAATTGTTTTAATGTTGAAAAAACCTCTAATTGATCATCACGATATCGAGATGTATGGCTATAATATATATATATACTTTAAGTCTCAGAAATAGTGCATATTGCAATGTATTATCTAGACCGTCCATTTTCAAGATTTTCATATGTTATAGATCTACTTGATTTAACTATTTTTGAAGTTTAAAATTTTATAATTAGACATGAAAATAAATGTTGAGATAATCCTAAGATTGTTTTTTACCAAAATTACATGATATGATAAAATTTGAAGGTGCGCTTTAATTGGATTGTTTAAGGTTCCACCCCCTTACTTATTATAGTTACTTTATTGTTTTATTATTGTAGAACCTCCACTTCCATGTGTTCCCTGTAGTGGTGGTGTAACTTCAAGCCATGCCCCATTTTTGCTCTTGGGGATAGGGGTGGCAATGGATCGGGTCCGGCTGGACCCAGACCTAGACCCAGACCCGAATGTATTCGGGTCTAGGTTTTGGACCATAAGGTCCAAAAGTTGGACCCATACCCGTACTAGTCGAGTCCGGGGTCTAGTCGGGTCCATTGCCACCCTCACTATGAGCTTTCTCTTTTGTAATCTACAATGGTGAACGACAAAGAATTGAGTTTTGAGGGACGGGAGATTAGAGAGAGAGAGAGACATTCGAGATCCAGAGAGAGAGCTGTCTCCCATAAATTAAGAGAGGAAGAATTGGAAAGAGGGAGGATGTCAATGGGGTTTGCCCGTTTGGGGTACCAGGGAAGACGAAAAGCATGGAAATGATTTTAGGGTTGGGGTTTTAGCCTTTGGTAAACAAAAAATTCGGGTCCGGGTACTTGCCGGGTTGGGAATAGCAAGACCAGTACCCGGACAATCCGGGTATCCTTTATTGCACCCCGACCCTGCCCACGGGTCCAAAACTTGGACCAATACCCGGACCATGTCAGGTATACCTAGCGGGTATGGGTCGGGTCGGGGTCCATCGCCACCCCTACTTGGGGACCTTTTATCTTGGTCCGTGTATCTCGCACTAGTTTCTAGAGCACATGCATGGGATATGGATAGGTGCTTTACGAATATTTAAAAGCAAAAGTTAAAAAGAAAATTAATCAGGAAAGTGGAAAAGAAGCCAGACCGAGGGCTGATAGAATAAGTACTTTCCCATATCTAACATTCAATAAAAGAAAAATTCATATATTGCTCCTTTTTTAGATATATAAGATAGAGCTTGATATTCCCACGTTTCCCTTTTGCCCCTTTTGCATGCTCTTTTTGGTCCAAAACCCACTTGCAACAACTTTGGCCAAAGTGGAAAAGAAGCCAGACCGAGGGGTGATAGATTTAAGTACTTTACTATATTTAACATTCAAGAAAAGAAACTTTCATATATTGCCCCTTTTTGACATATATAAGATACAGCTTGATATTCCCACGTTTCCCAATCTCACCCTTTTGCATGCTCTTTTTTGTCCAAAACCCACTTGCAATGGCTTTGGCCCAAGTGGACCGGACCCTTTCGATGGTCACGCCAAGGTTTGTCTCATTAGGGCTGGCAAGGGGCTGGCGGCCCAGCTTGGCCCTAAAAACGTAGGCCTGGGCGACAAATTGTGGTTCAAGAGCCTGACTAGGGCTAGTGCCAGCCTAGTGTTCTTTTTTTTTTTTTCATTAGCTTTTTGCCAAGCCTATCTGATAAGGGCCTGGCTGGCCCGACCCTTTGCGACCCTCAGTCTCACTAGATTCATTCTTGCCTCACCCTTTAAAATTTAAAAAAACCCTGATTCAATGTATGCATTTATTGAAATTTGATTTTCTATATATAGAAGAAAGCGACACTCGTGGACTTGCCCCAATAAAGAAAAAGAAACTACGGCCGGTTATAGTTAATAATGTACTCTTTGTGAGCATGTTGTGGTGATCTAATGAAACCTCCACCACTTGCTTACAAATAACGGATATAAAAGTAACGGACGGAAAATGAATTGAAGACAAGGATCAAACCTAAAGACAATATACAATTTGCATTGTGACCTTTGGTTTTCTCTAGAGTTTGGATTGTGGCATTTATAGTTTTCTTTAGAATTTGGATTGCAACCTTTAGTCGAAAAGGACTATTCTTGCAAAGTGTGTAATCAAGCGCGTTTGCGCCCTCTCTTAATGTGCTCCGCACAAGTGTCCACACCCCTCATTTGTTAGGATATGGATATCTCGGATTCATATAGATATACATCATTATGGATGTATGAGTGTATATCTCTTAATAAGATCAGGTATCTAGAAGATAAGAAGAAACCAAGTCAAAGTTACTTAGTCATCAAATTAGTTTGGTGATAAGGCCTCTTACTATTTACCTCTATCATACCATATTTATCTCTTGTCCTTTATATATAGAGGTACTTATTGATGCAAATAATCATCCAAAGATGTAGTCTGTTGGGTTTTGGATCCGTGGACATAAGGTTTCAGCATGACCACGTAAATTTTGTGTTCTCTCTCCATTCTCCATTCAATATCTGTGCATGAACTATGTAAATGTTCATTCTCTCTCCATTCTCCATTTAATGTCTGCGCATGAACCACATAAATGTTGTGTTCTCTCTCTATTCTTCATTCAATGTCTATGTATGTATGCTGCCACGAATTCTAACATAGTATCAGAGTGAGGTTCCCGAGTTGATATTTCTTCTCTCAAGCATTGAGCCGATTAGATATTTCGTATCTCAAGCATCGAGAGCCTTTGTTTTCAGTTTCTCTGATTGATGAAGCTCTCAATCTGATTGCGACTCTCTGTCTAATAGCTACAGTGAGGTCGGAAAACTCTACCTCTGTTGGCTTGAATTCAGTCCCCAAAAAAAAAAAAAATAAATAAATAAAAGGAAATGATGGCTAATGCAACCCTAGCGAAGATGAAAACTAGAGAGAAGTAGTTCAGGCCCATTGCTTCTGAGGTTAACCTTATGCACCATACTCAAGATCAACTTGCTTTTCCATGGCAATGGACATGGAAGGATGCTTCTACGAAGGTCCGGAACATGAGGCCCAATACCTTAGAGTAAAGCAAAAGATCAAAAAAACTGTTGCTTCTGATGGATCGATTGAGCAAGAAGAGTTTGATTGGCTCGAAGGCCTAACCCACTGCCCCAATTTCCTTAGGTATAAGATGTTTTTGGAGATGTGGCTTTAGGGTTTAACGATTCGACGAAAATGGAGAATGGTAAAAATAATTCTGGTGGATGTGGTACTTCGGAGATGGGGGTTTTGGTTTAGGTTCGGAGACTGATATAGCTATTGAGTGTGGCATTGAGAATGGGAATGGGAATGGTTTGTTGGGTTTAGGATTGGGGTTTGAGTATGAGGGAGATGAGAGAGTGGAGAATTTTGTAAAGGATGATAGAAAAGGGTGGTTTAGGTTCGGAGACTGATATAGCTATTGAGTGTGGCAATGAGAATGGGAATGGGAATGGTTTGTTGGGTTTAGGATTGGGGTTTGAGTACGAGGGAGATGAGAGAGAGAGAGGAGAATTTTGTAAAGGATGATAGAAAAGGGTTTGATTAGGAAAAAGAAGAGATTTTTGAGGTTTGGGGATGGTGGGAAGGGGCCAGGGCAGGTAGTATGTAATAGGTTTTGGGTTTAATGGTTGAGTTTTCAGTTACTCAATCATGTTGGATAATCAACTTTTCCATGCGATGATTGAATTTCTTTCCGTTATTCGATCTTATCCATTATTTGATCTTGTCCAGATGTTATGAAAGCTTGTTTGTCTGCTATTGATGGAGGTTTTTCGTTACTCAATCTCGGATGTTTCTGAGGGCGATTTTCAATCCCGGATGTTCCTGAGGTCGTCTATCGTTACTCAATCCCGGATGTTCGGATGTTTCTGAGGGGGTTTTTCAATCTTAAATGTTCTTGAGGTTTTTCGTTACTCAATCCCGGATGTTCCTGAGAACGTTTTTTGTTACTCAATCCCGGATTTTCCTAAGGTCGTCTGTCGTTACTCAATCCCGGAAGTTTGGATGTTCCTAAGGGCGTTTTTCAATCCCGGATGTTCCTGAGGGTGTTTTTCTTTGCTCATTATTTGATCTTGTCCAGATGTTATGAAAGTTTGTTTGTCTACTATTGATGGAGGTTTTTCGTTACTCAATCCCGGATGTTCCTGAGGGCGTTTTTCAATCCCGAATGTTCCTGAGGGTATTTTTCGTTATTCAATCCCGGATGTTCCTGAGGTCATCTGTCGTTACTGAATACCGGATGTTCGGATGTTCCTTAAGGCGTTTTTCAATCCCGGATGTTCCTGAGGTTTTTCGTTACTCAATCCCGGATGTTCCTGAGGGAGTTTTTCGTTACTCAATCCCTAATGTTTCGATGTTCCTGAGGGAATCCCGGATGTTCCTGAGGATTTTCGTTATTCAATCCCGGATGATCCTGAGGATTTTCGTTACTCAATCCCGAATGTTTCTGAGGACCCAGATGTTCCTGAGAGCGTTTTACATTACTCAATCCCGGATGTTCCTGAGGTCGTATGTTGTTACTCAATCCCTGATGTTCGGATGTTTCTGAGGGTGTTTTCCAATCCCGGATGTTCTGAGGCTTTTCGTTACTCAATCCTGGATGTTCCTGAGGGCGTTTTCGTTACTCAATCCCAGATGTTCGAATGTTCCTGAGGGAATCCCGGATGTTCCTGAGGTCGTATGTCGTTACTCAATCCCGGATGTTCGGATGTTCCTAAGAGCGTTTTTAATCCTAGATGTTCTTGAGGTTTTTCGTTCAATCCCTGCTATTCCTAAGGGTACTTTTCGTTACTTAATCCCGAATGTTCCTAAGGTCGTCTGTCGTTACTCAATCCTGGATGTTTGGATATTCTTGAGGGCGTTTTTCAATCCCGGATGTTCCTGAGGTCGTTTTTCGTTAGTCGATCCCGGATGGTCCTGAAGTCGATGTTCGGATGTTCCTGAGGGCGTTTTCCAATCCCGGATGTTCCTGAGGCTTTTCGTTACTCAATCTTGGATGTTCCTGAGGGCGTTTTCCAATCCCGGATGTTCCTGAGGCTTTTCGTTACTCAATCTTGGATGTTCCTGAGGGCGTTTTTCGTTACTCAATCCCGGATGTTCGGATGTTCCTAAGGGAATCCCTGATGTTCCCTAGGTTGTCTATCGTTACTCAATCCCGGATGTTCGGATGTTCTTGAGAGCGTTTTTTTAATCCCAGATGTTCATGAGGTTTTTCGTTACTCAATTTCTACTATTCCTGAGGGCGTTTTTCGTTACTCAATCCCGGATGTTCATAAGGTCGTCTGTCGTTACTCAATCCTGGATGTTCGGATATTCATGAGGGAGTTTTTTAATCTCGGATGTTCCTAAGGTCGTTTTTCGTTACTCAATCTCAGATGTTCCTGAAGTTGTCTGTTCCTGTGAGGCTAGTGAAGTGAAAATGTAGCCTGAGGTCGCTTTTCGTTGCTCAATTCCGAATGTTCCTGAAGTCGTCTGTTCTTGTGAGGCTAGTGAGAAGTCGTTTGTTCCTGTGAGGCTAGTGAAGTGAAAATGTTGCTTGAGGTCGCTTTTCGTTACTCAATTTCGAATGTTCCTGAAGTCGTCTGTTCTTGTGAGGCTAGTGAAATGAAAATGTAGCCTGTTGGGCTTTAGGATCCTTTTCTACCGTCCTTTGTTACATGAAAATGAAATATGAAATTGTTCCTATAGTTGTACCATTCTTTTCATACTCTACTCATCGATGTCGGACTTAAAATCCACCACATTCTCTCTCTATTATTTGAAACTTAGGAAAACAACACATTATTTTGAAATAATTTATTTAGCACTTTAATTATGTTAAAATACTAACGGACTTTGTGGTTGCCACGACAATGTGATTGAAATTCAACGAAATTTGATGAAATATGCGTGAAATCAATAGGGAAACTCTTTATGTGATCCAATAATAAGAGGTTTGGATAATGCTCGAGGATTTTGGCATTGGCTTGATTGGTTGGTGTTGAAAGTGCAACACTCATCCAAGGATTGAAGATCCACTAAAAGAATGGCCTGATAAATTTGGCGAAACTGGGCCGAAATTTATGATGAAATTGTGTATCAATTAAATTTCAGGAAGTTGAATTTTGTTTACGAGTCGGTCTTTTGTGGGAAGAACCATGTCCATAATATGGTCCACTCTCTTTTTTGTATAGTAAATAAAGCATTTTTGGGGCCTATTTTGACACAATGATGAGATAAACATTTAGATGGCCATAGTGCCCTGAAAGTTATATGCTCCAGCCTCATCATCCCATGATAATACGAGGGCAGGAATCCTTAAACCTTGGGTTAGGGCGATCATAGCTAAATTAAAATTTCACTTGATACGAGCATAAGGGTATATTTGGTACGTATGAAAATATTTTCGCATAAAAGAACTCCCCAATATGATTAGGTGTTAAGAGTTTTTCACACCAGTTGGCTGTGCCAATTAACGTAAAAATGTGGTGGGACCAATTGGTGTAAAAAACGCATGAAAAGGTTCTTTCGTATGAAAATAGTTTTATGAAAATATTTTCAAAGATCGTGAGGAACTTTCGCAAGAGTTGAAACGTAAGTATTCTTTTATAATTGGATCCAAAACAAATAAGGGAATAACACTTCCAATGTGAGCATCTGCTATTGCATGGTTACATTGACTTTATCTCCACATTGATTTTTTTTTTTTTCTTTTTTTTTTTTTTTATTTTATTTTATTTTTTGACAATTGACTGAAATATGTTACAAAATATTTTATTATGAGAATCTGTTTAATGGATCTAGAGATTAATCAGGGCTTTGGGTAGATATTTATTGGGGTGGTATCGCATTTGAATAGTTGACCTATGAAATGCACGTGAACTTCGATTACCTGACAAGAATTGAATATCAAGAATACAGGTTGATTTCTATCAATGTATTTGCCTCTGGCCTGGTTAAGTTACAAACTGAATCTTCACTAGCAATTTATATTGGACCCGGTTTTTATGAGTCCCTTGACTCATACTATTTTCATCCGGGCTCCCTTGACCACTCACCCTTGACCACTAATTATTTGTATTGATCTTGAATCCAAATATAAAAAATAAAATATCATAAAATAAAATTTTATAATATTTTCTGATTCATTGGTTAGAAATTTTTAGTTGTAGAGGTTCATCTTAACGATGAACGTTGGTGATTGTGCAGGCTAGTGAGTCACACAAAACACTTTCATTTATATTTGCTAAAATACATGTCAACCCTGTTAGTGGTGCCAAACCGCCACTTCGCCCCACAGAATGAGAACTCAGATACGACCTTTTTCCTCAAAGGCACGTATTGACACTAGAGCAGTTCTTTATGATCCAGACTGGCCAACCCCACTGGAAACCCACTAAAGTGAGCTGGCTCGGCCTGTTCTTTGGGAAAATTTTATATGGAACTTAAAAAAAAAAATAAAACTCGAGAAGCTTGTGGGTCTAGACTACTACCTATCAGTTTCGGCTTGCTTGGGGGCCTGAGTTGACTCCCCAATTTTTAGATCATTATCGTACAGTATCAATTATATACCCATTGTCATATCTTAACCATAGTTACCGGGAGCAGGAGTGGGAGTGATTTCGGTTCTGGGAGTGGGAGTATCGATCGACGGCTGTCCAAAGCTTCGGAGCTTGGGGAGCGAGTTCTGGTGAGGGTAGAAGCTACGGAACGATATCCCGTTTGAACAGGAAGCGAGATCCTGATACATTGGGATCAAGATCCTGATACATTGGGATCAAGATCCCAATTTAATGGGAACACGTTCTATGTAGTTATGGACCGAGATCCCGTTTGAATAGGAAGTGAGATCCTGATACATTGGGATCGAGATCCCTAATTAACGGGAACGTTTTCCATGTAAATTGGGATCGCGCTCCCATCGACAACAAGAACGCGATCCCATTTAATGTTGAGTCTTGCCCCCACCTAAAAAATTTCGTGATCCTATTTGCCTAAGATTGAGCTCCATTCATTATAGGATCGCGTTCCGGACAATAGTGTTCTGCGCCCCCATCGCAGAACTCCACTTGTATGAAGAACCCAAATCCATAACACATGTATTCATGCACCCACTAAGCACGACAGCCCGTTCCCATACAAATGCGATCTCGATTTGGTTAAATTTAGAAACCATTGTTCTATCTAGCAATGGCCCATGAAGCTAGATCCATGCACAACCAATCGTGCATGTCTTACATTCCATTAATCTAATATCAAATAAAGTCTTCCAATGCTATTAACGATTAATGTTAGTATTGTTCAAAATCTCTTACATGATACGAAAATGAGCTTCACATTAGCATTTGCATATATGAAATATATTGTCTAGGATTTGGGTACCATTTGGATGCAACCTAAGTATATATGGTCACTGTTAGGCATAAATTCGGGAAATGCATCACCGTTACTTTTGGATTGAAATAACTATATGAAAATTTTACTAAAAATATTAATTTTTATATTTAAAAGTTGGGTGGGGAGTAAAGTACGTAAAAAGTCCATTTTGGGTTTTGCAATTTTTCCTATAAATAAAGGTCATTTTAAATTATATATATATATATATATATATATATATATATATATATATATATATATATATATATATATATATATATATATATATATATATATATATATATATATATATATATATATATATATATATATATATATAAACTTTTTGTTTAGGGGTATTTTAAGTAATTAATCAAGGATAAATTAGAAATTCCTAATATAAATAAAATCATTTATTAATAATAGTGGACAATGACATCACCAATATGGTGTGTGACATCACCCTCAAGATACATTACTTGTTTTTAACTACCGCTACTTTTTTATAAAAATATCTATTATACCCTTCTAAATGACAAAAAATGACCCTACTTGAAAAATTTTGTATTACAATTTAAGGGTATTTTAGTGTCCAAAATGTTGAGCACTTTAAAGGTCTACACCACCAAGTGGTATAACCTAACAAAAGCCATATATATATATATATATATACCCCTGTAAATTTTCGAGGGTATTTTGGTCAATTATTATTATGGATAATTTTTTATATATTTTTATTAGGTGCGTCTTGATGAGAAAAACATATACATAAAATTTCAAGTGATTTGAATTTGTAGAAAAACAATTAAAATCAAAATACTACCGAACATCTGTGATCGTCAGATCGGCCCATATTCAATCTGGGCCGTTGGTGCATTTAGCTTATCTAAGCTAGGCTGCGTACCCTATCTTTTTCCTATATATATATATATATATATATATATATATATATATATATATATATATATATATATATATATATATATATATATATATCTAACATACTATAAAATGCCTCTAGGCAAAAATGAAAAGTGATTTCTCCTACCTTCATCATCATCCAAACTTCAACGTACGGTTACAGTTGTCCGATAGTATTTTATTTTTTATTTTTTTTACTAATCAAAATGATCTGAAATTTGGAGTGTCTGTACATCTTAGTAAGGCACACCTAATAAAAATATGAACAAAATAATTCAAAAAATATAAATTGATCAAAATACCCCCAAAACTTTATGGGGCGTATTTTAATCAATTTATATTTTGTGAGCTATTTATTTCATTGTTTTGTTAAGTGTGCCTCACTAAGATGTACATATGCTCTAAATTTCAAGTAATTTTGATTTGCAAAAAAAAAAACAAAAATTGAAACTATCGGACAACTATGACCATGCGATGAAGTTTGGATGGCAATGAGGGTAGGAGAACTCACTGTTCATTTTCGTCTATAGGCGTGAGGAAAATTTTTCTTATATATATGTATATATATATATATATATATATATATATATATATATATATATATATATATATATATATATATATACCGTAGGATGGAAAGCCGTAAGATGAAATTGTATTGTCTTTAGGGTGTGTTGGGTATATACGATCCCCCCTGCAAAAATTCACGGGTTAAAAAGTCAGGTAAAGAATTAACAGAAGGATATTTGTTTGGATACAAGGTTTTGAACATCTTTTTGCAGTATGTCTTTGGCAGCTTTACAATCGGTGCGAATAAGAAAGTGTTGATTTAAAATATCAGTCTGGAATTTACAAACACAGTGAATAATTGCAAGTAATTCTTTTTTGACAGTAGAATAATTTTTTTGGGTTGGATTCCAGGCTTTTGAAGTAAATCTGATTAATTGTTCTTTAGAATTAATAGATTGTTTTAATATACCATCGAGTCCTAATTTAGAAGCATCGCATTCAATGATTTTAGAAGTTGTTGGATCAGATAAAGTTAAACATGGAAGTTCTTTGGCCTTAAGTTTAAGTCGCTGTACGGCCAGAGTATGAACATCAGTCCAAGGTGGAGGATTCTTCTTTAATCGGTCATATAAAGGTTTAGCATCAAGAGCTAGATTTTGATAAAAATCACTTATATAATTTAAACATACTAAAAATCTTCGTAATTCAGTTTTGTCTAAAATTTTGTCAGGAAATTTATCAGCAATGAGAATAGATCTATCAATTGGGATAATGGTCCCTTGATTTATATTATGTCCTAAAAATCTAATTTTTGTTTGAAAAAGATTTAGTTTTTTAGCAAAAACTACTAATCCAATATTTTTGACTGTATGGATGAAAGTATGAAGATGTTTAAAATGTTGTTCAAGAGATTCTGAAAATACAAGGACGTCATCAATGTAAACTATCATGAATTTATAAAAGGGATTAAAATATCATTCATTATTTTTTGGAATTCAGATGGAGCATTTTTAAGACCAAAAGGCATAACATTTCATTCATATTGTCCAAAAGGGACATTAAATGTTGTTTTATATTTATCTTCTTCTTTTATCTGTATTTGCCAAAAACCAGATTTTAAATCGAATTTGGAGAAGATTACAGCATGTAAGAGTCTATCGAGTAAATCTTTTTTATTTGGAATGGGATATCGAATTCATTGTAAGACTTTATTGAGGGGTTTATAATTAATGACTAATCGTGGAACTCCTAGTTCTTGCTCAGCATTTTTATTGACATAGAAAGCAGAGCAGCTCCAGGGAGATGAACTAGGACGTATAAGTTTCTTATAGAGCAAATCTTTTATTTCATGATGACACGTTTGTAATAATTCTGTGTTCATTTGGATAGGTCTAGCTTTTGTCGGTATCTTTGTTTCACTAAAATTTGGTTCATATGGTAATCCAACAATATGTTGTTTTCTATGCCAAAAGGTGTTTGGTAAATCATTACATATTTCGCTTACAATAAAACTTTTGAGTTGTTGTATCTTTTATATCATATCATTAGTTTGGAGTTTTTCACTGATAATTTTATGTTTGATTTCAAGTTGTAATGATCCTATAAAATTTTCTTTTTGTTTGACAGTATTGATTTCTTTAATTTTGGGTTTATCAAGAAATTCAAATTTTATAGGGGTACCATGAGTATTTATTTCAATACCTGTATGGGAAATAGTAACTGGATATAATAGAGTGAGGAAAGGTACGCCAAGGATTACAGCTTGGCTAAGTCCTTTGACCATAATAAATAGAGTAGGAAAACAATGTCCTTCAGTACAAATTTTGGCATTAGATAATTTGTATTTTATGAATAGTCTACTACCATCTGCAGTATTAAGGATTTGGGTAGTTTTATCAAAGTATTTTGTAGGGGCTAATCCTTCATTGAGGCAATTCAGATCAGCGCCTGAATCTACCAAAGCTAGAGATTGGAATTCATATTCATCATTTATGACAATGGTTATTAGCACAAACCATTTTTGTGTGATTACTCGATTTAAAACATTTACTGATTGTCGGGTGGATGATTCGCATTTAGTTAGATAATCATTGGGATGATATGATTTGAGTAAATGGTTAAATTCTATGACATTTGTATCAGTATCTATTTCAGAGGTATTGTCATGGAGTTCAAGGATTTGAATTCTATTTTTTAATTGGGATAATTCTACCTTAACTATATTGACTTCGGCTTTGAGTTCAGCAATTGTAGGTTCTTCTTGAGTGGCTTCATGCTGACTGATACATTTCATGATATATATATATATATATATATATATATATATATATATATATATATATATATATACATATACATATACATATATATATATATATATATATATATATATATATATATATACATATATACATATACATATACATATACATATACATATACATATACATATATATATATATATATATATATATATATATATATATATATATATGTATAGATATATATATATATATATATATATATATATATATATATGGTAAAAGATGTTGTGCGCCCTCGTCCGTACTACAGTAAACGCCCACGGCCCAGATTAAATCTGGGCCAATCTGACGATCACGAATGTCCAATAGTATTTAAATTTTAATTGTTTTTCTATAAATTCAAATCATTTGAAATTTTAGGCTTGCGTTCTTCAAAAATAGGAGAATCTATGAAAAATATATATAAAAAACTTTAAATGAAATAAATTGACCAAAGTACCCTCAAAATGTTTCGAGGAGAATTTTGGTCAATTTTATTTTCGTAAATTATTATTTTTATATTTTTATTAGGTGCACCTTGATGAGAAGGACACACGTCTAAAATTTCCTTTGATTTGGATTTATAAAAACAATTATTAAAATTCAAACACTCTCAAATATTCGTGAGCGTCAGATTGACCACAGAGTGACCCAGATTCAATATGGGCCATTCGCATATGGGCGTACAGCGAATCTCAAAAAAAAAACCCTCCCCCCCCCCCTCCACCAAGAAATATCAAAAAAACCCTCCACCAAGGAACTCCAAAAAATAGACGAACCAAAATATGTTGTCACCATGACACTTAACAAAATCAAATATGGTAGACCCTATGGCGACTATAAGCCACCCAAAAAGTAAGATGGCATCAAAAAGAAATAAGGACACAACTACTAGCATCTAAAAGGGTTGGATATCCTCCATATGCAGATCAAGAGGTGGCAGATGACCAAGAAGTTCATTACAGTATGCCGCAAGCTTGATACTAAGTTGGACATTTTCATCCACAACCAGATCATACTCTCGAGATAAAGCATGTGTCACATTACGAACCTCAAGTAGCTCTCTTTCGGCTCTCTCGGAAGTAGCACGTACGGCATCAAGGGCTGTTAACAATTCGGTGTTCTGCAATCGGAAGGCCTTATTCTCTCTAACGGTCTCAAATAAAATATCAGCCAAAGATGGGATGAGGTTAATGACAATAAGGGCCTCCGGGCTGCAGATTTCTCTATATCCTTTTTTGTGCGTGCGGCCTCACCCTGAAACATGCGGGCACGTAGAGTTACAATGCCCTGGAATACCATTCCTCAGGGAGGACCATAACTATGAACTACATATACTAGGGGAGGGGTTCCCCAACTTGCATTAGAATTTCTTGAAACCAAGTTTTAGTAGAAATGGGTGGGAATTCCAAATTAGGAGCGTCATAAAATATTTCCGGTTCAAAGGGGGATGGGGGGGGGGGGGAATGCCAGGCTGTGGGGAAGGTAGAGGTGGAGGAAGGGGTGCCATATATTCAGGCATGTCGGGGTCATAAGCATCATGATTTTATTGTGGTGAATTTGATAGTTGAGAAGAAGCGTCGCTCGTTTCGTCTTCCATTTCTTACCTACAAAATACTAAATTCTAATAATGGGCTTGGAGCTTCTAATATGTAATAAAAATATAGAAAAGAAACACCATGCTTCATTTCCTAATTATACAAAATACCAGGATGTAGCAATTAATTATTGACATTATAACAAGACACAAGACGATTAATCTGGTTAGAAAATATACAACACTTTGCAATTATAACATCATGTATAATTTGGTTATCATACCACATTGTTACATACAAAATAGCAAACGCTACTAATAGGGCTTCTAATATACAGAAAATAATAGAAAACAAGTACCATGTTTCAATTTTCCAATTTTCGAAATACCAAGGTGCAAGATATAATCGGCAAATAAAATTTAAAATTTGTAATGAAACATACCACATTTACAATTTAATATACCACAATTTCAAGGAAAATTGTTGAAATTACACAAAACTATCATACATCTAAGGTAAGGAAATTAAGAATAACATTAATAAATCTTAACACCAAAGGTAGCAAAGAGCGAAAGTGAGAGGATAATATATGGTACAAGCCTTAAATTATAGAGAGTATGAAAGGGCAGTAAGTACCCATTTATTATCTCACATAATTCTGGGTGGAGCATTACATGTTTGTAAACTTAGGAGCTCAAGAAAAAAGAAGCACTAGAAAGGTTAAACTCAACAATAATAACTAGTCCAGGCCTATGACTAATGACCATAGACCCAACTAGTACCTATAGACCGAGGAGCGAAGCTCCTCAAGGCCATCTTCAACCCGCTGGATATTATTTTCAATTTTCGTAAGCTTGGTGCTTACAACTTGTAGAGTGGAGTAGACTAGGTTAAGAAGAACCTTTAGGCGTTCATAATCAGCCCAAACCCGCAATATATCTTTCATATGACGATCAAACCTCACACAAAAAACCTCCTTCTTCGACAAAGCTTCCTCGACCTTGGAAACGAAAGGTATCTCCCCATGGGGCGGGGGGACAATAGGGATAGAAGAAGAGTCATTAGGGTTTAAAGCCATCCTTTATGTCATATCAAAGAAGCGTTAAAAGTCAAGCTATGTGTCGGAACTTGGAATATATATGCTACTCTTTATTTTTTATTTTTAACCTGACACTTTAATCTATATTTCAAAGAATAGACACTACAAACTAAAATACTCGATATTTTTAACAACAACCTACGTAACAAACGTTACCATACTGGTGCCCAAAATATATGTTGTGCATGGGGACTCATAGTGGGGCCACTAAATTTTGAAACCATCCTCTATGGTGATTATGACATGTGTAGGATTAATTGTTTCACAAAGAAAACCTCCATCTTTAATAAAACTTCATCGGCTTTGGAAACGACGGGCATGCCCCCAAGGTGGTGGGGGACAATGGGGATAGAGGTTGAGCCATTAGAGTTTGTAGTCATCCTCTATGGAATATTAGAAAACCCTTAAAAGTTAAGCTATATGTAGGAACTTGGATTATACATGCCGCTCTTTTTCTTTGTTTTTTAGCAAATGCTAAAATATTCATTATTTCTGACATTAACTAGTCACAGACTTACCATAGTGGTCCACAAAAGAAATGTTATGCATGGCAACTCGTTGTGGGGCTACTTAAGGGATTCAATGAATCTCATGCGCAATAACATATAAATATTGAAAAAAATCGTAGAATCATATATCATTTTCTACCTAGATGTTAAGTTACTTCAATTCCTGGACAATACACAATATGGTAGTAAAATTAAGAGCATAACTTTGAATTACTATGGTACAAATGTGTTCGTAAACCAAACCCGAACGGTTAATCAGACATGGTTTCAAAATCGGTTTAACTTTCCTAACAGATAAATCAGCTCTTTCAAGCGTTCTAACAAGGCTAGTCTCGAGTGGTCAAAGTGTTGAAAAAAAATGTACTAAAAATGAAAAGCATCTGTTGAGAAAGATAAAAATAACTAATAAAACAAATCTGTCGGAATATGAAAAGCATATAAAGAATGATTTAAACAAACGTTATCGCATATAAAAATGATTAAAACAAACGTTGTCTGGGACCTTTGCAATGGTGAATAAGAGCACAACTAATCTTGAACAATGACCTCGTCACTTGTACCAAACGAGGTTCGGGACCTTTGCAACGGTGAATAAAAGTAAACGTATTTAGCTTTTTTATTGGGTTTATTAGGACATAATTTCATAAATTCAACTAAACATAACTGAGGTTTTGCAACTATGAGTCCAAGAAAATTTAGCAGAAGCTATTTATTCTAATTAACGTATCAAAGAGGAATAGATCGCCGTGATCATGAAACACCCAACAATAACATTTTAAACAGATTAAGGAAAGGAAAACCAATTGTTTAATGATAAAAGGAAACAAATGGTTCAGGAATAGATGCATATAGAAGAACAGATTTTATAGAAATCTATTTATTTTCACAAACAATATGTAAAAGAATTACCAATAAAAAAAACAAAAATAAATGAACGAATACAATGCTATTATTGTTTGAGAACACACATTGAAGGAGCATATTATTAAAGGAACATTTGCTCCTAGATATGTGCTTTTAGAGAGCCTCTGGACTTCATATCACATGGATATCATGATAAATGATTTCATATCTACTAGGGCTTACAGATGCAAAGTCTAGAGACTCTAGACTTTAGGCTTTAATGAACGATACGAATCCCATACAAACCATGGATATCGTATTCTTAGATAAGTGATAAACAAGTAGATAAGTAACAATAGACATTTGTCTTTCTAGAATGCATATGAATTATAAAAATCGTTCTTTATCAGTAGCATTTGAGTGATTATCCATAAGCCATAACACACTTCATGTATCAAACAGTAAGCAAAGTGACTAGTGAAAGGAACAAGACAATTTCTATGCACATTAATGTCGTAATGGAGCAACAACTAAGAAATAAAATCTGCATTTTGAACAAAAATTAAGCTTCTACATGGAATATGTAACATGCTAATATGGAGAACATAAGGAGATATGTCTCTTACAGACTGTTTTTCTTCTTGACGGGCATGGCCTGTTGGGATGATATGTATGATTTTGACGCTTAGCCCACTGCCAAAATAAGTAGATAAGTGATACAAGATTTCAGATTAGTAGTGACATGACTCATGAGTCATGACTAATAAGACCTAGACATTGAATTTGAATGAACATCCGTGGAATCTGAAGATATTAATTAGCTGCAAAGTGGAAGATATGCCATGGATTCTAAGGGTAAATATCCTCGAAATCAAGGTCGCAAATTGTAGAAGAGAGGAATAAAGTCACCAACTTTTACTGAACAATTTGAGATTTATAGAAAAAATATATATATTTGAATTTCTTCTAAATACATGTAAAATGCATGAGTATATTTGGAGTACAGACTATATTAAAACTGAAACGGACCATTTCGAAAATTTGGCCCAAAGACAATCTTTTAACACTCGGGGAGATGACAAAGAGGAGGAAAAAGAAAGAAGAAACCTATAAACCATATCTAGTCTCTCCAACAAGAGAAAGAGAGAGAGAGAGAGAGAGAGAGAGGAGGGAGCAAGAGAGGAACCAACTCCAAGGGTGGCTCTTTCTCTCACTAATCCCTCTAACAACACACAATTTTAAAAGCCGTTTTTCATGGAACATACAAACCTAGAAAGAGAAAGAGTACAAAAGTATATCAGGAAAACGTTAAAAAAATGGAAAAAGCCGCTTTGCAAAAGATTGAGCAACAGGAATAAGGCTTATTTTGGGATCACATGAAAAGGGCTTATTTTGGGATCACAGGAATAAGATCGCGGAATAATATCAACTCCTGAAAGGAACACTATAAAGTTTATAAACCCTTGTTTTGCAAAAGATTGAGCAACTCTTTGAAGCTTCGAGCACTCCAAAAAAGAAACACTATAAACCCTATTGCTTAAGACTTGTACTCCATAGATGACAAGCGAAAGGTTAAGTCACTATTAGAGGAGAGGATGAAGAAGTGAGAACCGAGAACTAGTTAGTAGCTATCGATCTTAAGCAAACCATATTAACAAACCTAGAAAAAAAACGTCAAAGAAAATACCTTGCGGTTGTGGTGGTCTTCCTCCTATTTGTTGCACTGGTGAGAGTTGAGAGTTTTGAGGGTGGTCCCGGCTCGATGAAAGAAGGACGTAAGGTTGTGAGGGTGGTCCTGGTTCGATGAGCGAGAGAGATGTGCAAGGTGAGAGAAGTGACACCGTGAGGGTGGGGATGGTCGGTCGAGAGAGAGGTGAAATGAGAGAGAGAGGTGAGGGAATGGTTAAGAATGGGATATTCAAATGGGGTGGGGTGGGGTGGGGTGGTTCTTGTAAAAATGATTTGAGTGATGAGGAGTGAGAGATGGAGAAATGGAGTGTGTGAGAGAGGAGATTATATAACTTTTTGGGGCAATCTTAGCCCTCCATTCAAAATGGACGGTTGGATAAGGGGAAATATATATGTTGTAGGGGAAGCATAGAAAACATGCCCATATATTTTTTAAGGGAAATGTTACCATGTAACCCCAACGACATATAAGTTATATGTGACCTCACTTCTTAGCAGTTCGATCGGAATCGAACGGCTATGATCATTCCTACGTTAATGTCACGTCAAACAATGTTTTATTTTTCATTTTTTATAAAAAAGCATTTTACAATGAAATTTTGAGCATCCCATCAGAAAATTAGTTTGAAAATGGGAAAAATAAAGAATACATATTTTATGTAAAAATAGATGACCGAAATGCCCTATAATTTTCTAGGGTATTCTGTTAATTTGTTATCACTGTAATGGGCAATGATTTCATGCAACGGTTGTATAGTAATATAATGCAACAACCTTTAGAAATCGTGTTAGGCCATTTATTTGATCCAAAAATTGAAATATACACTATTTTCATTCTAATGAATAATCACAAAAAAAGAAAAAAAAAAAAACAGACTCTAGAAAGTATTTTTTTAGCCCAATTAACATAGGCCGTCCATTTTGATAAGATACTTAGATCTAGACCTTAGAAAGATATTTTCTTTTCAAATTATCATTAGATGAACAACATTAAAAAAAAAATTGATTTTAAATTCGTAAAGGCTAAGATCTTGAAATTCACCAAATAAATGGTCGAAATTCGTTGTTGGAGTGGACTCATTTTGACTATATCTAGGGTTCAAATTGAAATTTTTTTTTTTTTTTGAGATTGATTATTGAGATGAAGAGAGTGTGTGTGCAAAATGTTGGGTTGTACAAATACCACAAACATGGTTTTCTAGAAGTGTGGTTGCATCATATTATAATACAACCGTTGCATGAAATCACCACCC
Source organism: Amborella trichopoda (assembly GCF_054954075.1). Taxonomy (NCBI): domain Eukaryota; kingdom Viridiplantae; phylum Streptophyta; class Magnoliopsida; order Amborellales; family Amborellaceae; genus Amborella; species Amborella trichopoda. Next base: position 21,139,945 of record NC_142337.1, on the reverse strand, counting down.
GAGATTGTACATATGTTGGCAGTTGGCTCTCATCTTGAGCCTAACCAGTTGAGACCCATATTTCATGTTCACATACTTATGTTAACTCGGATAAAGAAACACTTGCTAACGCCTAACCAGTTATCTTGATTCTATGATTGTGGCATGGAAACAAGATATGTGGTCATCACTTGTGGTATCAAAAAACTTAAACCCTAAACCTAACCCGATATCTCAAATTTATGATTGTCGGATGAAAACAAGACATGTCATCACCACTTGTGTTAACGATAACTTGAAACCCTACAACAAGATATTAAGGACCATGGGCAATTATTTCACGCAACGGTTGTATCATAATATGATACAATAACCTTCAAAAACCATGTTATCTTCATTTGTTTGATCCAAAATGTGAAATATATACTCTTTTTTCATTCTAATGAACAATAGCAAAAACGAAAAATTTGAAAACACAACGTAGAAAGTATTTTTTGAGCCCAATTAACATAGGTTGTTCATTTTGGTTAGATAGTTAGATCTAGAACTTAGAAGGATTTTTTCATTTCCAATTTTTTTGGATGGCTTTATTAACATTAGATGAACAATGTTAAAAGACAAAAAATATATATGTATATTTTTAGTTTATAAAGGCCAAGATCTTGAAATTCACCAAATAAATTGTCTATATTCATTTTTGGAGTAGACTCATTTTGACTATATCTAGAGGTCAAACTGAACTTTTTTTTTATTTTTAGAATTGACTATTGAGATGAAGAGAGTGTGTGTGCAAACTTTTGGGTCATACAAATACCACAAACATGGTTTTCTAAGAGTGTGGTTACATACAACTATGATACAATGGTTGTATCATAGTATAATGCAACGAGACTCCTAGAAAAGCATGTTTGCGGTATTTGTATGACCCAAAATTTTGTAGAACTGTTGCACGAAATCACTACCCGTTATTGTTGAATAAACTAAAAAAATATAAGGATAGTCTTATAGTACGTATTTATCTCAAAATAGGAACTGAAAATGACTACCCGCTATTGTCAAGCTAGGTTTTAGGGTATCTTGTTTTCATGCCACAATCATAAAATCGAGATAACGGGTTAAGTGTTTTTCATGTAAAATATTGTTTTTATATTTTTCGAAGATTCCTTTATTTCTTATGAATACACGTTCCAAATTTCAGGTCATTCTGATTTGTAGAAATAAAAAAAATGAAACACTACTGGACAATCGTGACCGCGGGGTGAACTTTGGATGGTGATGGGGGTCGGCGCAATCACTGTTCATTTTCACCTATAGACATTTCCACATATATATATATATATATATATATATATATATATATATATATATATATATATATATATATATATATATATATATATATATATATATATATATATATATATATATGTAAAAGTCTTCCCAACGCCTATAAGCGAAAATGAACAGTGATTTCACCTATACTCATCACCGTCCAAAGTTCATCGCACGATCACGATTGTTTGGTAGTACTTAAAATTTCATTTTTTTTCTAGAAATTGGAATGATCTAAAATTTGGAGCACGTGTACATCTTAGTGAGGCCCACCTAATAAATATATAAAAAAAATATTTCGTAAAATATAAATTGACCAAAATAACCCCATAAATTTTTAGGGGTATTTTGGTCAATTTATATTTTACAAGTTACTGTTTTTATATTTTTATTAGTTTTACCTATTTTTTATGAATACACACTCCAAATTTCAGATCATTCTGATTTATAGTAAAAAAAAATGAAAAATGAAACACTACCGGAGAACTGTGATTGTGAGATGAACTTTGGACGATGATAAGCATAGGCGAAATCGCAGTTCATTTTCTCCTATAGGCGTTGTGTTGTATTTTTCTAGATACATACATATATATATATATATATATATATATATATATATATATATATATATATATATATATATATATATATATATATATATATATATATATATATATATATATATATATATATATATATATATATATATATATATATATATATATATATATGGAAGATGCTAGGGTAAGCCCACTAGCTCACAGGAAAAATTGAGCCCAACGGCCTAGATTGAATATGGGTCGATCTGACAATCACGTATGTCCGGTGGTGTTTGAATTTTAAATGTTTTTTCTAAAAATCTAAATCAATTTAAATTTGGAGCGTGTGTACATAAAAATAAGGTGAATCTTCGAAAAATATCAAAAAAATATTTTACATGAAATAAATTGATAAAAATACCCCCGAAATGTTTCGGGGGAATTTTGGTCACTTTGTTTTGCGAATTATTGTTTTATATATATTTTTATTAGGTGTGGCTTGTGAGAAGAACACACACCTCAAATTTTAAGTGATTTGGATTTATAGAAAAAAAATTAAATTAAAATACCATCAGACATTCGTGTTCGTCAAATCGGTCCATATTCAATCTAGGCCGTTGGGCTTATACTATTCCATGAGCTAGTGAGCTCACCCAAGATTTTTCCTATATATATATATGGAAAGTCTTTCCAATGCCTATAGGCAAAAATGAATAGTGATTTCGCTTACTCTCATCACTGTCTAAATTTCATCGTGCGGTCACGATTATCTAGTAGTATTTTATTTTTAAATGTTTTTATAAAAATTAAAATGACCTGAAATTTGGAGGGTATGTACATATAACTGAGGCGCATCTAATAAAAATATAAAAAACATTATCCACAAAAACTAAATTGACCAAAATACCTCCAAAACATTTTGGGGGTATTTTGGTCAATAGTTTTCATGCAAAATATTTGTTTTATAATTTTTGAAGATTCCATATTTATAATGAATACAAGTTCCAAATTTTAGATCATTCCGATTTGTAGAAAAAAAATGAAAAATAAAATACTACTGGACAATTGTGACCGCGCTTTGGACGGTGATGGGGGTAGGCAAAATCACTATTCATTTTCGCCTATAGCCGTTGTGTAGTGTTTTTCATATATATATATATATATATGGAAAAGTCCTTCCAACATTTATAGGTGAAAATGAATAGTGATTTTGCCTACCCTCATCACTGTCCAAATTTCATCGCGCAATCACGATTGTTCGATAGTGTTTTATTTTTCATTTTGTTTTTACAAATCAAAATGACCTGAAATTTTGATAGTATGTACATCCTACTTAGGCGCGTCTAATAAAAATATAAAAACAATATCCGCGAATAACAAATTGACCAAAACACTCCTGAAACTTTAAGAGGTATTTTGGTCAATTTTTTTAATGTAAAATATTTTTTTTATATAATTTTCGATGACTCCCCTATTTTTGATGAATACACGCTCCAAATTTTACATCATTCTAATTTTTAGAAAAAAAATGAAAAATTAAACACTACCGGACAATCGTGACCAAGCGATAAATTTTGAACGGTAATGGGGGGTAGGCAAAATCACTGTTCATTTTTACCTATAGGTGTTGCGTAGTATTTTCCCATATATATATATATATATATATATATATATATATATATATATATATATATATATATATATATATATATATATATATATATATATATATATATATAGGAGTGCTAAACAAAAGCTTTAAACTCATTGAAATTTCAACCTACCCCTCTCTTCCCGCTTCCCCTGCTCTGCGAGCTTCCCTCTCTCTCTCTCACCCTCCCCTTTACGAAGCCTCTTATCCTCTCTTGACGAAGCCTTCTGTCTTGCTCGCTTTCCATCTCCGTTGCCCTTTTCTCTCACTGTGAAGCTTGTTGCTGTCAGACCCACAATCTTCAACAAACCATGTGAGTATTTCCTTGCCCTCGCTCTATGCCACACACGCAGTTCTTCTCTATTGCCCAACCCACAGTCTCTCAATAAACTCTAACCCCAAATCAAGAATAAAACCCCATGTTTTCCCAAAACCAAACCAACATTTTTTATTTATATCCCAAAATAAAATGTTCCAATAAAACCCTACGTTTTTTTCCTAATAAAATTCCAAAAATGGGAGTCGAAATTACAGATAGAGAAATAGAAAATAAAACTACATATGGGAGATGAAATTTTGGATTTGGTTTAAAAAAATTAGGTGATTTCAGTTTACCACAATTTAAATAGAACCTTATGACTAATATACACCAAATATTTTCCTTTGATGTCCAAAACAATCCCAAAGTGGAATTTGTGAATGAAGCCCTCTATTTTGTATCATTTTTCAATCAAACTTTCGGGTCTAAAGGCTGGGGAATTCACTTGTTTGATTGGGATTGGAAATGTGCAGACTGGGACTTGAAACTGCAGAAGACCAGCCCAGATTTCCATATTTAAGTTATTTAACTGATTATAGCTTTCAACGCACTATCTTATTATTTGATGTCTTTTCCAATTACCACTATTGACAATTGCATAAGTAAATACCACTGACACTTATTATCAAATGCCTCAAGTGCCTACTGCTGGGAGACATGGGTTGTGAGACTTATATCAAAAAATTAAAGGCAAACATACTTTCAAAAAAGTGTTTCTATTTATTTAAATCAAAATCATAAGAACAGTCAAAGTAACATCCAAGATCAAGCAACATATCACAAGAGCATATGATGTTTATGATCATAAAAAGTGTGTTGCCCATCCAAACTAGAATAAGTAAAAAACCAGTCCCAAAATAATTCAAAATTGAATCAAATCTTCAATTGACTACCAAAGATATTAAATCTTCAACTGACCGCTAAGACACCTCTCTATGAATCTCAAATCTTTAACTGACCCGCTAAAACACCTCACAATGTCTTCGAATTTTTCCTCAATTACTATGCAAAGTAGTGACATCAGAGTATTAATCAATATCACAAGAAAACATGTTGCATTATTGCTGAATTTTGAAGATCAAATATTATCAGCATGATGCACAAAGCAGTTGACTGAGAATTTAATGTTGTCAAAATGAAAAAAGAAATGCATTTTGTAATCTATTCTCATTATTTTATGGATCTTATTAAAGAGATATCACCATTACACAATAACTTATCCATTCAACCAGTAATAACCATTCACCATTAGCATAATCGAACTACTGAAGAAAAATGAATGTAACAAAAAATCCATTCAACCAATAGTAACCATGAGAAATTAATAACTCATAAGAGAGAAATATTAAGCTACGCTCTAATCACACTAGAAAAAGTTTTTCCCCAAAAAACAAAAACAACTCTGAATTGACCATCACACAACAATTATGAGCCCAACAAAAGGAAAAAAAAGAAGAAGATTTAAAGCCCTAAAAAATAAGGCATCTTTCACCCAATATCAAGAATATCTATTTTTAAGTATTCACCGATCAACTAAATATGCACTATTTTATGAGCTTCAAATTTCACAAGCAAAAAATAAATTTCAACAACTTGGGATATGATAATACATTCCCCCATGGTGCAACATGAAGGCATATACAGTACCCCACAATTATTTGGGAAAAGTGTAACAAGTGATTAGCACCATGAATAGAGAAACATAGCCAACGAGGAAAATAGAAGATTAAATAAATTAATCATTGTCACAGATATGAAAACAACACATTCTCACCTATTAGCATGCACGTTGGAAATATTCTCCAAGCATAATCAGGTGAAAGAAAAAACATTGAAGGGGTCAGGTATAGAAAAACATTGAATTTGGCAATGGGAGCAGTTATTCACTTTTGTATCATGGGGTATGCCACTAATTTCACATTTGATTAGCAAAAGCACCAAAGAACATGTTGTGATCAGTATCAAATCCTAAACCTTTCAAAAACGATACTAGGAATACCCCCAAAAAAGTGCCTTCTAATGTGCATTTAAATTATAATTACATGTTTATAGCCAAAGAGTGTAAGATTGCAATGACTCTCAACCAAAAGCCTAAAAATGAACAATTCCATACCCCTAAAATAAAAAAAGGTAATAACCTACAAGACAAAACCCCGAATTCCATTGGAAAATGAACATAATAGTACTAATGATAGTAATAACAATATCAACTTAGAAAAATTAGCTAATTAACAACACCTCCTTGATGGATTCTATAAATTAAAAATATAAATAACATCAAATACAAATACTCCAAAAAAAAATAAAAATAACAGGAAGCATTGTTCATTAAATGCAATGACGTATAAGAGCAAAAGGCTCACCAAATTACTATCGTCTTCGCAAAATCCAAAACCTTGATAGTGATAATCTCATTTAAAGGAAAGCACAATTCCCTAAAAAACATTCTCTCTCCCATTTGTACCCTTTGTAGCATTTTCTATAGCATTCAATTTTTTAATAACAAATTTTACATTGAGGCAGGCCCTTTTGGTGCTTTATTAAGTAAAAAGTTTTTTCTACTCACTGATTTTGTATCTAGCATTGTAAAATAGATGGATTCATTCATTAATTACGCTTTGGGATTGATTTGGACATCAAGGAAAAATATTTTGTCTGTATTTAAATTGTGATAAACTGAAATCACCTATTTTTTTTAAACCAAATCCAAAATTTCATCTCCCATATGTAGTTTTCTCTTTTATTTTCTCTGTCTGTGATTTCCTCTCCTATTTTTGGTGCTTTATTAGAAAAAACATAAAGTTTTATTGGAACATTTCGATTTGGGATTTGAATAAAAACTGTTCATTTGGTTTTGGGAAAAAATGGGGTTTATTCTTGATTTGGGGTTAGAGTTTATTGAGAGATTGTGGGTTGGGCATCAGAGAAAAATTGCATGTGTGGTATAGAGAGAGGGCAAGGAAGAACTCACCTGGTTTGTTGAAGAACTGCGGGTGTGGGTCTGGCAGCAAGAAGCTTCACAGTGAGAGAAGAGAGCAACAGAGACGGGAGCGCGAGCAAGACACAGGGCTTCTTAGAGAGAGGACAAGAGGCTTCGCAGAGCAGAGGGAGGGCGAGCGAGAGAGAGGGAAGCTCGCAGAGCAAGGGAAGCTGAAAAAGAGGGGTAGGTTGAAATTTTAATGAGTTTGAAGCTTTTGTTTCGCAAGCGTGAGTGTTTTTTATTCAATCCCAACCTCTCGTTTCATCCCATTTAAACCAACGATGAATAGAGCAGGGGCGAAATCACTGTTCCCTATAGCCTATGGGCGTTGGGAAGACTTATCCTATATATATATATATATATATATATATATATATATATATATATATATATATATATATATATATATATATATATATATATATATATATATATATATATATATATATATAGGGTGTTGCAACCTTAAACAATCGAATTAAGGTGCACCTTACAATTTTATCATAACATGTAATTTTGTTATAAAAATTATTATTATTGTCTTAAAATCTATTTTCATACCTAATTAGAAAATTTTAAATTCCAAAAATGGTTAAAATCAAGTAGACCTATAAATATATAGAATCTTAAAAAATGGACGGTCTCGATAATATTTTCCAAGATGCACTATTTTCGATATTCAAAAACATTTTTTTTTCATATTCATAGATCTAGATGTTGAGATGATTAATTAGAGAGTTTTTTCAACATTAAAACAACATTTCAGATAGATTTATGAGGTGCATCTGTGATTCTATATTTTAAGGTTGCAACCTTATATAAACTTTTCCCATATATATATATATATATATATATATATATATATATATATATATATATATATATATATATATATATATATATATATATATATATATATATATATATATATATATATACATATTTATATATATATATATATATATATATAAAGATACTACAAAATACCTATAGGAAAGAATGAACAGTGATTTCGCCTACCCTCGTCACCGTCCAAAGTTCATTGTATAGTCATGATTGTCTAGTAGTATTTTATTTTTCATTTTTTGTATAAAAATCGGAATGAACTAAAATTTAGAGCTTGTGTTCATAAAAAATATACAAATCTATAAACAATATCAAAAAAATATTTTAGATGAAAAACTTGACCAAAATACCCCTGAAATATTTTGGAGGTATTTTGGTCAATTTATTTTTTGTGAATTATTATTTTTATATATTTTTATTTGGTGCACCTTACTAAATGTACTCGGGTTTCAAATTTTAGATCATTCTAATTTGTAGAAAAAAAAAAAAATACTACGAGACAATCGTGACCTCGCGATGAACTTTGAACGGTGATGAGGGTAAGCGAAATCACTGTTCATTCTCGCCTATAGGCATTGGAGATGTACACACGCTACAAATTTCAGATCATTCTGACTTTAAAAAAGTCTTTTCATTGGCTATAGGAAAAAATGAACAGTGATTTTGCCTACCCTCATCACCGTTCAAAGTTCATCTCATGATCATGATTGTCTAATAGTATTTTATTTTTCATTTTGTTTCTACAAATCAGAATGATCTGAAATTTGGAAGGTGTATACATCTTAGTGAGGCACACCTAATAAAAATAATTGACAAAAAATAAATTGATCAAAATACCCCGAAAAATTTTCAAGGGTATTTTGATCAATTTTGTTAATGTAAAATATTTTTTTGATATTTTTCGTAGATTCTCCTATCTTTTTTTAACCCAAGCTCCAACTTTCTGATCATTCCGATTTGTAAAAAAAAAATGAAAAATGAAATACTATCAGACAATGGTGACAGTACGATGAACTTTGGACGGTGATGAGAGTAGACGAAATTACTGTTCATTTTCACCTATAGACGTTTTATAGTATCTTCCTACAAAAGAAAAGGTGTATAGTTGCATAAGTAAGTAGAGAATAAGTTCACACGAGGGTGATGCCCTAGACAAACAAATTAAGACCCAGCTCAAAATTGAGGGTAAAAAAAAAGTTACAAGATACACATATTCCACTACTTGCAATCTAATGTTTTCCTTATGTCCATGCGAATTGATTTCAAGATGATCAATTTGAGAATAATTGGCCAAAATAAAAACCTAATCTATACTCTCAATCATCAATGCCCACACCCATCTCTATTTTATTTTATTATCTATTTTATTTTATTATCAATGCCCACACCCATCTCTATTTTATTTTATTATCAATGCCCACACCCATCTCTATTTTATTTTTCTTACAAATTCTCTCTCTCTCTCTCTCTCCCCATATCGCTACCCTCTCTCTATTTTTACTATCTCGTAGCTTTTACCCATCATAGTATAAACCCCTCTCTATTTTTTCTCTCTCCTAGCCTTATCCCCTCACAGTACAAACTTATTCACGGATTTACTGATTTCCATGTTACCACGTCACTTTTCATGCACGTACATAACGCAGTAATGCAAGCTCATATGTACTTTCAACTAATTTTATATCCATTTTTTAAGATTAATGTATGTAAGTTCATCTAAATCCAATGATTGACATTTATATACTTGCATCCTGTCAGCGCACCTGGAATTCATTAAAACATTCAAACTGTTGTTCTAGCTTACAATGCCTTTGGTTGGGAAAATATAAAACGATACGAATTTACATATAATCTGTAGAGCCATTTTAGGTATGTTACAAAAAAATTTACAACCTATGAAATGTAATCAATCATCATTTCGATGAATATTTAATTCACCCGATATTTAATGCATAATTTTTTGATAAGGAGATTATAAATTTTTTTAAGACCAATTATCACATTACATATGTACTTCCATCCTGTCTACCCCACATGGAATACATTTTGAAATTCAAACTGTTGTTCCAGCACAATGGCTTACAATGCCTTTCATGAGCAAATATAAAGCGTTGCTAATTTAGGCTTGTCACAAAAAATTTTACAACCCACAAATGTAATCAAGTGTTATCATTTCAATGAATATTTAATTCATCCAGCATTTAATGCACAATTTTTTGATAAGGAGATTATAGATTTTTTAAGACCAAATGTCACATTACATATGTACTTGTATCATGTCAGCGCTATGTAGATTACATTTGACATTCAAACTGATGTTCCAGCACAATGGCTTACAATGCCTTTGGGTGGGCAAATATAAAATGGTACCAATTTACATATAACCTGCAAGGCCATTTTAGGCATGTTACAAAAAAAATTTATAAGCAATGAATTGTAATCAAGTGTTATCATTTCAATGAATGCTTAATTCACCTAGCATTTGATGCATACTTTTTTGATAAGGAGGGTATAGATTTTTTAACACCAAAGGTCATATTACATATGTACTTGCATCTTGTAAGCGCCACGTGGAATACATTTTGAAATTCAAATTGTTGTTCCATCACAAATATAAAACGATGCCAATTTCGGCATGTTACAAAATTATTTACAACCCATAAAATGTAATCAAGTCTTATCATTTCTATGAATATTTAATTCACCCAGCATTTAATGTACAAGTTTTTTATAAGAGTACTATAGATTTTTTTAAGACCAAATGTGACATTACATATGTATTTTTATTCTGTCAGTGCCACATGAATTACATTTGACATGCAAACTGTTGTTCCAACACAATGGCCTACAATGCCTTTGGGTGGGAAAATATAAAACGATACCAATTTAGTTAGAAAAGTTTTTACAACCCATGAAATGTAATCAAGTGTTATCATTTCAATGAATATTTCATTCACCCGGCATTTCATGCACAATTTCTTGGTAAGGAGAGTATAGATTTTTTAAAGACCAAAGGTCACATTATAATCACTACACCACCTATTGGTAATGTGTGATATATAATAGTGTGGGAGTCATGCCAACTCTTCGATGCCATGTGGCTGTTAACAAAGTACACCACCTTGGCCCATCTCTCACTCTCTCTCTATATATATATATTTTTTCCACTCGCTTACTCTTTCTCTATATTTCTCCACAATTGAAAATTAGAGATCCTTGTAGCTTCCAAATATTGCCATTTTTTAACCTGCATTATGTCAGATGCCACCTAGTATGCATTACGACTGAGAATAACTTTTTTTTTTCAAGAACAATTGACTTGAGCAAAAAAAAAAACGAATGCATTGGTATGGGATCATGCTTGTGAGACTAGGATGCCACTATGTAAAGCTATAAGTTAGATAGTTAATGGATACGAATAACTGTGACCCTGGGGTAATTTGTTTTCCTTGAAAATTTGAAACATAATAAATTTTTCCACATATAAGATATGTAATCATTATCACGAATAACCTTTATATAATATTGTCATGTTGTCTATTTCACGCATCTAGTGTAATTATAGTGCAAGTCAATGCATCTTTCACGCACGTAATGTAAAGACAATATAGGTCATCGTATTTAATGCATAATACTTAATATTATTGTAGATTTTGATTTATATAACATTGTCATGCGATCCTATTCACTCATAAGTATTATATGCATATTAATGGACTTCTATCATTAAATTATTATTTTCGCTCTTTCGTCTTGCATAGTGGTAAGAACAAAATAATTTTGTGATCTCCGAAGGAATACTATGCTCTCTAGCATGCACAAGGGAAAACCTATATATATATTTTTAAATAGTAAAATATAAAAATAAGTTGTTTTTTAATTATTTATGAAGTGAAAAAAAAATTAATAAAAAGTGTTCGATTGAAGACTCTGTTATATAACATGATCTCGTGGTTCCTTGCTTTTCCTTATCCTTAGGAGGATTTAAAAGTGGAGTGTGTTTTAAGAGATTGCACTCATTATTTTGGGAAATACGGACTCATGATCATTTAATGCTATCATTTCATATTTTTTGGGAAAGATATTTTTGGAAATTTAGATATGCATGATTTTGAATTCCTCACGTGCTAAGGAAAAACAAGTTTGTGCACCCGAAGGAGCACAATGCTCTTTAAAATTTACAAAGAAAACCAAGTTTTTTTGTCGATATATGAAAATAATAATAGTATTTTGTTGCTTGCATAGATACGAAGTGAAATATAAAATTAATAAAAAAATGTTTCACTGAATACATTTTTATATAACATGGTCTTGTGGTTCTTCAACATATTTATTAACCTGTATTTTGGGATATTTGGTCTTAGCCGCATTTAATGTCGGTGTGTGTTATGTTCTGGATATATAATCATTTTATTTTTGAAAATTTCAATTTATTCATTAAAATATTTTATTGATAAGTTTCAATCTTTTGCATTTAACAAAGGACCGGGTTTCTATGTGGTCAAACCCGCATATATAGAAATGCGGGCCTCTAAATATATCTATTTTTTAGATGATTTTTTTATTTAATTTTTAAGGATATGTAATCTCTATCATGGAGACCATGAATATGAAAAAATAATTAAATTTTAAATACTATAAATAATAATTTTAGTAAGAAAACATTTGGACCGTTAATTTCCATTGTTTTTAGATAGAACACCTACTTGCATCCATCTTTAAGATGGATGATTTACACTTTTTGGACCACATATGTAGTTATGCAGTCTAGCCCGCATGAGTCATTTTTCCTTTAGGGATGATTTGGCTACCAAGAAATATATTACTAGCGTACTACATTGCTGGTGTAATATGTTACCTACAAATAGATTGTTACTGTTTTGGGTAGTATCTAGATGGAACATGGAAACTTGGTTACATCTAAGAGAAATCTAGGAAGGGGAATGATTTCATACAACTGTTGTATACTGTATTAATTTTATAAATACATTACCGATATTTTGACTAGGGTATACTGTATTAATTTTATCTATAGTAATATGGTTTTTTTATAGATTCTTTTTTTTTTTTGTTGGATAAAATATTAATTAAATCTACTTTATTATCTAATATGTGATTGTGATGTCTACATGGGTTAATTTTATCCTTTTTCTTATAATTATTTCCTTAACAGGTGGATGTCATCACTATTTTCTAAAGAAATAATATAGTCATCATCGCAACTATAGCATTCAAATCTCAATGATCGTTCTTCTCTATTATTAAAATATTATATTCTCTCTCTGATGTATGTCTTGAATAGTATTAATTACAAAATATTTTGTGATACCCAAATGAGTACAATGCTCTTTAGTATGTACAAGGGAAAACTTATATATTTTTTTAAAAATGGTAAAATATAAAAATACATTTTTTTAAAATTATTTATGAAGTGAAAACAAAATTAATAACAAGTGTTCGATTGAAGACTTTGTTATATAACATGGTTTTACGGTTCCACGCTTTTTATTATCCTTAGGAGAATTTAAAGGTGGGTGTATTTTGAGAGATTGCACTCATGGGCATTTAATGCATTTTGAGAAATATTGACTCATGTTCATTTAACGCTGGCAGCGTGTATTAATTTGAGAAAGATATTTTTTGGGAAATATGGACTCATGATCATTTAATACTGGTGTTTCATATTTTTGGGGAAATATATTTTTGAAAATTTGGATATGCATGATTCTGACCTCACATGTTAAGAAAACACAAGTTTGTGCGCCTACAATGCTCTTTAAAATTTACAAAGAAAAACCAAGTTTTTTTGTCAATATATAAAAATAATAATAATATTTTTTTGCTTACTTATATGAAGTGAAATATAAAATTAATAAAAAAAGGTTTCACTGAATATATTTTATATAACATGGTCTTGTGGTTCTTCAACAATATTTCTTAACCTGTATTTTAGGCTATTTGGTTTTAGCCGCATTTAATGCCGGCATGTGTTATGTTTTGGATATGTAATCATTCTATTTTTGGAATTTTCAATTTATTCATTAAAATATTTTATTATGTCATTTGATAAGTTTCAATCTTCACATTTAACGAAGGACCCTGTTTTTATGCAACCAAGCCGCATATGTAGAAATATATTATTGGCGTACTACATTATTGCGCAATACATTACCTACAAATAGATTGTTGCTCTTTTGGGTAGCATCTAGATGCAACATGGAAAATTGTTTGTCTAAGAGAAATCTGGGAAATACATTAGTAGGTAATACTGTATTAATTTTATCTATAGTAATGTTGTTTTTTTTATAGCTTCTCTTTTTTTTTTGTTTTTAGGATAATATATCAATTAGAGGTACTTTATTTCTAATATGTGACTGTAATATCTACATGGTTTAGTTTTAACATTCTCCCTATAAGTATTTTATTAATAGGTGAATGTTTGTCACTATTTTCTAAATAAATAATATAGTCATCATCGCAACTATAGTATTCAAATCTCAATGTTCTTTTTGCTTTATTTTTTTTTTTCCTTTTAGTGTCAATGAACGCCAAACAAATCAACCATCAATAGCCTAAATTAACATAGCAAAAAAAAATAAAAAATTTAAATACACGTGTTAGTCTCTATTTCATATACAAATTTGGATGCAGCATATCGGCATTTTTATGGACAATTTTATACCATCTTATACTTAATATATTCATACAATTTCTTTCTTTAAAAAAAAAAAAAATTTAGTGAGAGAGAGAGTGTCACACATTGCTAGAGAGAGTACAGGTCATGCAAGATGCATGAAGGTGCACTAAGATTCAAATAAATGATTGTGGCTTGTGTCATAGCACAGGTTATGCTATCGATCAATCACTTTTATCTATGTTCAATTTAAGGAACATTCCCCCTTCAATTTAAGGAACATTCCCCCTACATCGTAACTCTCCCTCTAGATTTACTCTCTCGTACCATTTGTCGATCAATCACTTTTATCTTTTAGGGAACATTCCCCCTCCACATCGCAACTCTCCCTCTATTTTTACTCTCTTGTACCCTTTATCCAGGTACCCAGCAACCTAGCAGAGCAACCTCCCTAGTAAGCCCCTCCCTCTCTCTCTCTTCTCTCTCTCTCCTCTCTCTCTCTTCTCTCTCTCCTCTCTCTCTTTGAGCCCTAATGGTCCTCCCTCTTAGCCCCTCCGCTTTTTTTCCTATTCTAAACTTAACACATAACACATTAACAACGATATTTAAAGTCTTTTGCAACCTTGCCTATCCTTTCCATGGCTATACTAGATTCCTCCTCACTCAAGATTTAAAGTCTTTTGCAACCTTGTAATGTATATTTTTCTGAAATCCCATCTGTCTTTTTTTTTTTGATATCATGTTCTTTTTCCTGCATACTTTCTTTGCATTCTGGTAAGATTTCTGTTTTTTTTGTTCTTCTTCCTTATGCAAGGTTGATGCCTTCTTTTTGTTTCTTTTCATAGTTCCAATCATAGTTATTTACATAGTTAGCTATTATACAGGTGGGTTGTGTCTTGTTGCTTATGTTGGTTATCAAACGTAATCAAATGGCTTACGAAACTTTCGTCAGTTTGGTTTGATTTAACTCAATGTATTTTCAGAATTTGTTACAGATGTGGATGGGTCACATTGCCTTTGTGAAAAGAGTTGTCTTCATAAATGTACATAGTGGTGTTTGCCATATCAAGATTGTATCATTACATTGGTAAAAAGAGGTGTTTCAGTTGTCTATCTCTATAGCCATTGAAGAACTGCGGTAGTCTGGACTCTTGAGCCCTTAGCCTTTTTCAACTAAATTCTAATTCCTGGTGCCATATATCTAACAACAAGATTTTCATTTGGACTCTGGAGCCCTTAGCCTTTTTCAACTAAATTCTAATTCCTAGTGCCATATATCTAACAACAAGATTTTCATTTGAACTTTAACATGTTTTACCTTTTTCAATCTCTTTTTGCAAGATATGATTTCAATCCAAGAGCATAGAGGTTGTGAGATTAAATGAGTCAGACTGAATTAGGATAATGTTTTCTTCTCCTAGTTTAGCTACACTTTCCACCAAAGTTCCCTTTTGTGTGAAGTGTAATTTGTAAATTTTCACCAAAGTTCCGTTTCAGGCCCAAAACCCGCTGGTTAGGGTTCGAGCCAGCCGTTTTTTGTCAAACTAGCCGGTTTTGCTGTTAACCGACCGGTTATTGAATACAACGGGTTTTATGAACAAATAACAGTATAGTTAAAATAACAGTTGTTCGACCCCAAACCATCGTACCGGTTGTGAGTTGAAATGATAGATTTTCACACCTTTTGAAATTTCCACCATTTCATTAATAGCTAATGATTTTTGTTGAAATTTGAGGGTTTTTAATCCTAATCGAATCATCTACCATATTTCTCTTTCAATTTATTCAAAAACCAAACTATTGGTTTTGGGTCGAAAAGCTGTTGCTCGAATACCTTGTGTTCGATAACAAAAAACAGATTTTCGATCGATTTTTTGGTCATTTTTTATCAAATTGTTTTGTTTATTTTGATCACCAAGGCTTCATCTGTCACATAAAATAGGTATGCTTATTTATTATTGAGTAAATATTTTTATATGAATTTTTTTCTTACTCGATTTCACATATATGAATTTTTCAAGATTTTTTCAATTGAATAAAAAATACCAAATATCTTTTTTATGATTTTTGATGTATTTGAAAGGATGATCGAAACCTTTACAGGGCTTGTATATTGATTTGTTCGATTATATGAACATTGAAGGTCGTTTCTTGCTTGAAATATTGATCAATTTTAGAAGTTTTTGAGAAAACAATTTTTCAAAAAACAATTATTTTGCTTAATAAAATTAGGGAAAAGTATATATGAGGTTGCAACCTTAAAATGTAGAACTACGGAGGCACCTCAAAAATCCATAAAGATTCTTTTAATGTTGAAAGACCCAAATTGATCATCTGAACATCGAGATGTATGACTATGAGAAAAAAAAGGATTTTGAGCCCCAAAAATGGTGCATCTTACAACACATTATCTAGACCATCCATTTTCAATATTTTTATATGTTTATAGATCTACTTGATTTTAATCATTTTTCAAGTTTAAAATTTTATAATTAGATTTGAAAATAGATTTTGAGATAATCTTAAGAATATTTTACATCAAAATTATATGTTATGAAAAAATTTGAAGGTGAGCCTTAAATGAATTGTTTACAGTTGCAACCTTATGGAAACCACACCCATAAAATTATTATTTTTAGGAATATGAAAAGTGCTTTTCTATTTTTCTTAATAAAATAATATTTTATGATAAAATTATTTATTTTGATAAAAATATGTTGTTTTCATTAATATGACAAAACCTATATGTATTGACCTCTCTCTCTCTAGTGGCCTCTTGTCTTTTACCGATGAATTTTTAGATGGACATGTAAAAGTTGGTAGATCAATTTCTTTTCCATTGTTTCTAATTGTGATTAGTAGTATCTTGAAGTGTTGCAAAACTTGAAACTGGAGTGAGTAAACATATTTGTGTGATTATAACTTTTTTAGGAATAAGCATAGACTAATGTAATGTTTCTGCAATACCTGAATATCTAGAGTGCGTATTTACACTGGGGTAGTACATTTGTGATAATATATTGTAAACTTATTATCAGACTTCATTCTAGGAAACACAAAGATTCATGTGACCTGCTTGGCTAACTTGGGGCAATACATTTGTGGTTTGACGACAAATTCTCCACTTGTATAATAGCTAACTTGGTTTGTCTTCTTTTCAATTGGTGGATCAATTTCTTTTCCATTGTTGGTGGATCAATTTATTTTTCATTGTTTCTAATTGTTATTAATAGTATCTTGTAGTATTATAAAACTTGAAACTGGAGTGCATAAACATACATGTGTGCTTATATTTTTTAGTAATCAGCGTAGACTAATAAAATGTTTCTGCAACACCTTAATATCTTGAGTGCATATTTACAGTGGGGTAATACATTTGTGGTAAGGTGTTGTAAACCTACTACCAGGCTTCATTCTAGGTAATACATTTCATAGTCCAAATCTTAACTTAGTCAGTGTCTTCTTGCTTGAAGGATATGGCTTCTCAAAGGGTGATTATATGGGATGTTAAGAAACATGAGATTTTGCTTCAAGATGCTCAAACTCTCCAGGCATTGGCTCCTGGAATGGTAATGAAGAACTTATCTAAATGGGAATTACAAGTTAACTGGGGTCGTCTGTCTATAAAGATGTCGTCCCAAGCCACTACCCCGGAACATCTTCCCTAAGGTATCGTTTTGGCCCCCTCCCCAGGCATCCCTCCTATATTGGTAACTGAATCCTCTTATGAGGACGAGGACTTCTCTCCTAGATCTCATAACTGGTCCCAAAAGCCATATAGGAGGATGGAGGTCATTAGGAAGAAGGATGAAATACCTAAAGCCATGAAAGTGGAATATACGAGGGCGGTTGTTATGGTGGAGGAAGCTATTGCAGTCAAAGACTTGAACTAGAACCAAGCACCCAGATGAAGGAGGGCTCGAAGGAGAGAAGCCCAAAGATTGCTTGCAAACCCACTGTCTGCTGGAGTCTTTGGGGTCTCCAAGGGTGGGACAGAATTCCACACATACTGAAGATCGCTCTTGGAACATCAGGGGGACTCTAGGAAAAGAGCGCTTTAAGACGTCAATTGGTGGCTTCCAAACCCCATGTCTTGCTTCTTCTAGAATCCACGTTGTATTCCCCTGGTGTAACGGATGTGTGGAGTTGTTCTTATTCCTTCTTTTGGTGCCTAGTGGTTAAACAAGACAAGTCTCAAAACGACTAAGTGTCAGTTTGGATGTACCCAAAATTGTAATATTCTTAGATGCCTAGAAAAAATGATTAAGATAGAAGGTAAGAACTATTTGGATAACCTCATAAAGTTCATCAACACTTTGCCCTAAAAACAACGTATCAAAAAAATTCAAGTGAGACTCAAATCGTTTTTTGCTTTAGTCGCATTTGTTTTTAATCAATAGGAAAGCCAACATAGCAGTGGTTTCTAAGTAGGAAAACCAAGATAAAATAACTGAAGAAAAAACTCTCTTTGTGTGGAAGTTATGGCACGAGTTGTTATTTGGTGTTCTCAGGATCCAAATCGCATTTTTTTTTTCATATTATAATAAACATCCAAACAGTCTATCAACATAATAAAATAAGACGATAATGTTTCTCAATTGAAAAGGAAAAAACATGCAATTTTTTTTGTACGAATAGTTTTTTTTGTGGCATGAGAATGCTAAAAAGCTTACAGTAGATGAACATTGAGTCGTTCACTAACATGAGAATGCTAAAATGATGTGTCCAATTAGTTTCAAAAAAGAAAAAATATATTGTCGAAAAAGTTAAAAATAGTTTGTAAAAAAAAAAACAAACGCAAAAACACAAGCAACTCACAGTGTCAACAAAATGAATTAGTATCAAACAATAGATCACATTATTCCTTCCTCAACAAATATAATATCCAAGGTATATATATATATAAATATATATATATATATATATATATATATATATATACGCTGTGGCCTTGCAATCCCACTATGCTTTTATTTGACAATTCCATTTCATGGCATGCATTGCTTGAACTTAATATTTTGGGGGCCATTTTTATGTGGTACAAAAATTCTGCATTGAACTTTTGATATATATAAGTTTAATTTGGATGTGTAGTATCAAACCTTGTTTTTATCTTCTTATATATGTGTGTGATCATATTTTGAAAATATGATCTCTTTGCTCATACTACTTGCTTTATTTGTTGGAGTTTAGATTTTTCTCCTTATTTCAATTCTCTTGAATCTTGATTATTGGATCTTATTTCTTAGCTTTGTCTTATTTACTCTCTCTATTAGAGTCTTTCTCTCTCCAAGGAAAATCTCTAATTTTTGTGGAAATATTATTTGATTTATTTCACCAAAATTTCATTAGGTTTGGTGTATAGGTTGTTAGATTGCATGGGTCTAAGGCTTTTTTATATTTCAGCAAAATTTCTGCGAGTGAAAATTGGGGGGGCTGTATTTCTTTCAAGTTCTTCTCCTCAAAAAAATCGTGTACATTTGTGATATTCTTCCAGAATTCGTGCATCTATGGTTAATAACTCGTGTACATCTTGATAGGGTAGGATTCAATAGAGTTGAGGATAAGTTCCTATTACCAACTGCAAAGGCTAAAATGACCGTATAACACATGTAATTCATGTTGAGCGGAAAAGAGGAACTTTAGTTTGCAAAAATATTAAACAACGTTGCAATCTTGTATTGTTGGAGTAACGTGCACATAAGGAATAAATCTTAGAGAAGTGCCTCGATGTTGGAGAACATTTTGATTGATCATCTTGACCTTAAGATGTGAGGATATAAACAAATAATAATAAAATTTAAATTCATAACCAAGAATGAAATTGATTTTTAAAACATCATAAGATTTCAGGTACAAACAAATTTTGGTGACGCACATAACTTGTACCGTTCAGCGAGAAAGCCTTGTGCTAACCTCACCTATTAGAGTTTAGCTATGTCTATTTGTTAGAGACACATGGCTTTCTTTAAAGCCAAAAGGTTTCATGCTCCTAGGGGAGCGTATTATCCATTTACTCCCTCTATAAAAACCAAATCTACAATAGGACCCCAAATTTTTGGAGTATAACATCGTCAAGCTATATGCTATAATCATTATAAAAGTTCAAATTACAATCTCTATGGGCTTGAAAGTAAATAATACCTCAAATATGAAGCATCTTGTTGATTTAAAATAACTAACGTACATGCCACGTGTCAACACGAGGAATCATGGTGGGTGCACTAACATATGTACCACAAATTGTTTTGATAGAAAGGTCTGTTGCTGGACTATTAATCTTTAGGAAAGTATTTGATGAATCTAGTAACACCCTCAATTGTTCGAATTTCTTTTAGATTTCGTTTTAGGCTCCATGTCATCAAGATAAATGGTCTTATAGTACAAGATTCATTTTTTTAATAGTAAGTACCAGAGTAAAACGACCAAGGAAAATTGTTTCATGCGGGCTGGACCGCATTTTCATATATGCGGTCCTAAAATAAAAAGCATCTATCTTAAATATGGATCCGCATAGGCGTACCATCTGAAAAACAATTGAAACTAAAGCTTATACAAAAGGAAAACGTTTATACAAGGTTGCAAACTTAAAATGTAGAATTACTGATGCACCTCAAAAATCCATCGGAAAAGGTTGTTTTAATGTTGAAAAACATTCTAATTGATCATCTCGATATCGAGATGTATGAATATGAGAAAAAAAAAAAGATTTTGAGTTCCAAAAATTTTGCATCATGCAACACATTATCTAGACCGTCCATTTTCAAGATTTTCATAGGTTTATAGATCTACTTGAATTTAACCATTTTTTGAGGTTAAATTTTATAATGGAATATGAAAATAGATTTTAGATAATCTTAAAAAAAATTTACACCAAAATTCCATATTATGATAAAATTTTGAGGTGCGCCTTAATTGGATGGTTTAAGGTTGCAACCTTCTAGAAGCCACACCCTATACAAAATTAAGCTCTTTTTTTTTTGTGGAATTACTATAGGCACAATTAAATGCCCATTGCAGGTATGAAGCACCGACTAAATAAATAGACATGGAGTTATGGTCCGAGTTCCTAGGGGTTGCGATCTAGGATTTCATGAATTGAGGACCTTATACTTTCGGCAGTCGGATCCATATTCATCATGATGATCTAGTTTCGAAAACATCGAGATCGCGATCTGAAAATTTTGAGAGCGGGGATCTAATTTCTTCGAGGAACTACATCTACAATGTTACAGAATGCGTTCTTGAGACAATGAGAGCGAGATCTATGAAGTAGAGGGAGAAAACTCCGTTGTGACTGGGATCGAGATCCGTGAATTAACGGGAGCGAGCTCCATTGTGAATAAAAGCGAGATCCTTGAAGTAACAGGAGCGAGCTCTGTTGTGAATGGGAGCGAGATCCATGAAGTAGAGGGAGCGAGCTCCATTATGAAAAAGATCGAGAATCCTAAAAATTGGAGCGAGATCCCAAAAAGTTGGGAACAGGTTCCAGGTGAGATCTCGGCTCCGAAACGTCAGAGTTGGATTTTGGAGCAAGAGCACCACCTTAGGTGGGTGTGTTATACATCATTTTTGACGTACCTTAGTCCCTCAAGAAAATAAAGGAGAGAGCCGGCTACGACCTGGTCGCAGCGGCACGCAAGACACAGCCGTGCGGGAACAGTGGCTGAGAATAAGCCGCGAATAAGGACGATCAAGGGAAAATGCCTGCATATTCAAGAGGCAAAGTCTTATGCCGCCACCGTGTACATAGGAACTAAATAGATACACCAAACGACCGTTATCGTCATCTTCCAAAAGAAGTGGGCTCGGGCTCAGTAGGGTCAACCCAGCAGCACTAAGCCCGGACAATCTCGAAGTAGGGCAGAGGCACGCCTTCGATGTACGACCTCACCAAACCAGTCGACGACCATGGAGATTTCCGGCCACTCCTCAACGAGCTCGCAACTCCTTCCCTGCAGCAGAAGAGTGGCCAAGGCCTCAGATGTCGACGAAGCCTCAACGACACCATCCCCTTAATAAGAAAAAGGTGAAGACAAGTCTGCCCTAAGAAGGAAGAAAGACGGCCTAAATCCATGAACGTCGGAATCTTCAAAATGACATCTTGGCCCTCACAGAGAACTCGACCGCGTGAAAACTAAGACCAAAAGAATACTCCCAGAAAGAAACCCAAGCCAATATGACAAGCGGCGGTCAAAACAAAACAGAAGACGGCCCGAAACTCAAGGTCACAGAAGAAATCAAAATCCCCTATCATCAGAACCCCTTTTCCGGTGATCTCTCGAAAACCTGAAGAATATCACGGAGCAAAGACTGAAAAGCGAACTAAGACCTGTTGCAAAAACACTGAAAAGGCCTTCCCTAGGCTCACAATCAACACAGAAACACTGCAGATCAGAAAAAAACCTTCGAAGAGTTCATAAAACTAACCGGACTCCTTCCTTCATAAAAGAGATTGTCACAGCACGATCAAAAAAAGCTCAAAACGATCACAAGAAAATGAACATCGAGAATATGACAATAGATTGATTGAACTCACGTTGCAAGTACCCGGACAGAGCTCTCAAAGTTTGACAATGGCGGCGGCCACCTCAAGAAAGGACAAGTATGTCATTTTTACAAAAGAGTTTAAAGGATCTTTGGTCATTGTACCCAATTTTGGGACTTTGTTTTAATTATTTTTTATTGTATTTAGGCTTCGTTTTTTAGTATCTAGCCATGTTTGGTGAAAACTCTTTATAAATAAGCTTAAGTCAATTGTAAAAGGGGGATGAAAATTCAATAAAGAAGAGGCACTACGCTTTATTTTGCTTGTCTTTTCTCTTAACCCTAGTATCCCAAAGAGATGAGAGAGAAAACTTTTGTAAGAGAGAGAAATACCCCCAACCGCATGGGTACACACCTCTCGTCCCTTGAAGATATCTAACATCATAGGGACTTTTTCTCTTCCCTTCTAAACACATAATCCCACACACGTGTGAAACCGCGCAAGCGCAAACAAGTCAAAGGGCTCAAACAAACGCATAGATGCTTTAGCCTCCTCTTTTCCCAATTAGTTTAAACGAACAAAGGAAACCCCCCGCTCGCTCGCTCGACCATCCAAAGTGACAACATTGGAAGAAAGTCAACCCATGAGAGAAGAACTGAGACATCCCTTGAAAATTCAAACGTGAGAAAGGAGAAGAAAGTCAATGGCATCTGAAGTGAGTCCCTGACCAAACTGCACTGGTGAACAGCCGGAGGGCTTTCGTAATTGATCTAAAGAGGACAGGCCGCCCAGACGTGTCCCACAAACCCACAACGACAAGGTGAGTAAATTGACCTTCTCTCGTCGTAAAATCTCTCTCGTTGTTGGTAGCCTATCCGAACTCGAGAAAGCACGTGCACTCACGTCACCGAATGCATCACGTGAGCAAGCCTTAGGTGGTTGTTTGAGAGAGGAATTTCTCCTTACGCCCTGTGCGAGGGACCAAGAGAAAATCAGGCCCCAACTAACTGGTGACTTCACTGGGGACACACCACCTTGTAGTTGGCTCGGACTCTTTTCAAACGAAAACCCTCTTCTTGTCTTTCTAAAATTTCAATTAATTCCCACTCTTCTTCTCTCCTCCAAATCGGAGACTTTCTCATCCCCATATCAACGACTCACTCTTTCACGAGTGGGTTAGCTGGTCCTGCTCTCCTGTCCAACCTAGGATGGCTCGGTGTATGGGCACCCATGCCCCTACTCCTTCCTCCTCCCATATATGGAGAGAACCCACTAAGGTTAACTCCAAGGGTTGCGCCGCAGCCACTCCCCCATGTCCTCACAACTGGCATCTTGTCAGCCGTAAACCCAAGCCAGGGCTCCACGCCGCCCTTCCCTGTCACTCGGTGGACCCCAATAGGGCTGCCACCTACACCACTCATAAAGCAGGTCAGCCCATACCACGCGCCATCGGCGCATATCCGTCCTCCTCCACACACACCTACAGCACAGCCAATGGCCTGACCATCGCTCTGACAAATCGGGATAGGTGGCAGCCGGTCTCGATCCCTTCACCCATTGTGGGTCGCCTCAGACCCAAACTCACCACACACGGTCCGCCAACCGCCTGCACGCCACATAATGAACTCACCGCTCAGGACAATTCAGACGGTAGACCCGGGCGAGCACACGACCTTCGGACCTTGCACAAACATGTCGAAGGCCTTAAGGCCCACCAAACCAACCGGGCAGGCATTCTGAGTGCCCAGTCTCATGCAGTACGAAGGGATGGGTCTAGTACCATCCCAAACACACCGATAGATCGCACACACACATGCAGGATCAGGCGCCCCACCAACGATAGGAAGGATACACTGAAGGTCAAAGCTGGCAGCTGAGTACCACCCACAATTTGGCTCTCAAAGAAGTTCCCTACGAGCACGATTCTATCGACTCCATCCATGCTATACATGCAAGATCCCCCTCGGGGGAGGTCTCGGGGCAGGCCACGCACGAAGATTAATAGTCAGCCAGCCCCTGAGTTGAGGAAGCTCTGGCCGCTAAAGACGATTGCACGGCCTTCCCTATCGAAAACCAACCCACTCCCTCAACACAAGCAAGCAATGCGAGTGCAGACCGCCTCACGAGGAGGACAAGCAGAACCTTTGACCACATAAGGTCTGCTAAAGGAAAACCAATTCTATCTGCTATAAGACACGGGAGAGTTCACGATGGATGATGTCGTTGAATGTCACGCCATTGATGTAAGTGAGGACAAGTTCAGCCCACCTGATTCGCAAATCCGTCCGGAATCGAGCAAGTTAATAGATATGGCCCCAACGTTGTCACACGCCCATCCAAGTTGACCAATGGCCTCAAGGGCTCCAAACACTGCGCTCGACAAAGTCTCATCCTCCAAGCCGCCCGAAGCCCGTACTCACATGAGCTACGAGGCAATATTGGGCCCAGGATCACCCCTCTAGCTGAGTCGTCGAGTCCCGGCGAACAGGTCGAAGTAATGGCGGTAAGACATGAAGAAGGGGAACAGGAAAATCCGCTTGAAAGCATCGAAAGTATCCTAAAAGATATCCTTAATAGGATCAAAAGACTGGAGGACACTCGTACCGCGGTGCCTCCCCACCAGGAAGCGAATTCTCCCTGCAGACTCCAATATGATGAAAGAGACAGGTCACAGCCACCTCCCGTAGGCCAGGTATCAACACAATGTGACCCGCACACCTCCTTCCAAGATCAGCATAACACAGCCTCTCAGGCCGCATCAACAACCTTCACTAAAGAAGATGTTCAAAGGATAATCAACAAGTGCATCCAAGGCCTCCATATGTCCAAAGCACCCGAGAGCCCCCAATACAAAAAGCCTTACTCACCTTCAATTGACTAGGTCCCCTTCCCCACTGGACACCAGAAAGGGAAATTGCCAATCTTCCACTGAACGGGATCACCGCAACAACACATAACCCACTTCACATCTGCATGCCAAGAATCAGCTGCATACACTAAACTACTCTTATGACAATTCGTCGAAACACTCGAGGGACTCGCATTCAAATGGTATGCAAGGCTACCACCAAATTTTGTCCACTCTTGGGACAAGATTGAACAACTCTTCTACAAGCGCTTCTTAGAAATCGAGTTGGAAGTCCAAACTATAGAACTCCTAACCATGACGCAAGAGCCAGATGAGTCCATGGGAAAATATATCCAGAGATAGCGTGACCTCACCATGTGCTTGAGCAACCCCATGAGCAAAACGGAGGCCATGCAAACATGTGTAAGGAACATGAAGCGAGAAATCGCCTTACATGTCAATGCTTCTAACCCCACCACCTTCTCCGACATGATCACCAAAGTTGCTAAGATTGAAAGTTTATTAAAGCACCATGGAGGAGATCGAGGCCAAAGCTTAGGCACAAGCCAAGCTCGCAACACTGGGAGTAAAAGGCCGAATCCCCGTACCAACCAACCGAAGAATGTAATCAGTGCTGCTGTCACAACCGCGCCGCTTGGCGCTAAACCTGTAACTAATGTTAACCCTCTGCCATGTCACAAGGGTTACCGGCTAAAGCCCAGACGGACTCACAATAGCAAACCCCTCAGAAACAGAGTTATAATTACATGCCGCCACCACAAAAGTATCACCAAACCGAGGAGTTCTAGTGTAGACTGAATCAAAAGTACAACTTCAATAAGGAGTGGGTCCCGACCCTCCAGAAAATGCTTCCCGAACCAGAGATGTTGGTACTTTCCATCGTCAAGAGACCAGAACAAGCTGAACTCGTTGATAACCCCAAGTATTGTGCTTACCATTGGATGTTAGGGCACCCAGTCCAAGATTGCATCCAGTTGAAAGGGCACATCGAGGCCCTAATCCGAAATGGACAGATCGACCTAGAAAGCCTCAAGAAAGCTTTCGAGGCCCCAGAAGTCACGATCCAGGAGGAGTCAGCCAGCGACTTTCCTACAGCTAAACTTTCCCCAGAGCAGTTTTCTATGATATTCAACATGATGGCCCAGCACGAGATGATAGCGCCTTGTGCTCCTAAAAAATAAGGAACAAACGTTCAAAAAGGCCAAAATCCTTGGTGCAAATACCTCCAACATAAGGGTCATGACTTGGCCAATTGTAGGACATTTCGCTCCATCTTGAAAAACTACATCCAAATTGGTCAGATAGTCCTAATGGGTGAATGGCCATCACCACCACAAAAAAACCAGGAAGGGCAGACTTCCTCATAGCAAGAGTCCCACCCGACTCAAACTCTGCTCTCTACGAGCGGAAAGGTCTGAAGACCTAAGGCCAAATCGATCCTAAAGGCAAGACAAAAAAAATCATCATCGCCATCAAACAAAAACAACTCTTCTTTCATTATAGCCGAAAGGTTACAAAAGGATCAGGGCAGAGCTCAAAAGGCCCATGAAAGAAGAGAAAACAAAAAGAACAAGAAGAGGAGTAAGGAAAGCCCCACGCTTTCAGAAACGATCAAGAAACTCCTCACTCATCGCCTTCAGCTCCTCTACGCACCGAAGCATGACCTGTTTCTCTTCTCGAAGGCGAGATATCACCTGGGTGGTCAAATTGGCCAAGTTGGTGACTGCCACAGAATCAGAATCCAGCTGCTCGAGCTCGCGTGACCGCTAATGTAACGCTTCTCAGTTGGAGTCTCGACGAGAGCTTAATGAGTCCACCCGAGCTTGCAATTTCTCCATCTTAGCCTTCACGGTCTCGAGCTCCCCAGAAAGGCTTGCAACCTCTTCTAAGAAGGAGTCTTGTTCCGAAACAAGCTGAGCCCGCTCTTGTGTGCGCTACCGCACAAGGCCTTGCTGGTCGGTCAAATCCTTCTCCAAGGTATCCAAGCGCCTCTCAAAAGACGCATGTGCTGCTTCTTCACATGAAAGGGCTTCGGTTCCCCAATCACTGAGATCTTGCAGTAGCCCATTAAGGAGGTCGAAGATTTCTCCGTCAAGCCATGCACACCCCTCAAGCTGGCTACACAAGCCCTGAAAACCTCCATCCTTTCCTCAAGGTCCAATAGAGAACACCCCTTTAACCCTTGAAGACTTGAACACAACATCATCCTCACTATCAATGCTTTGGAGCTTGAAGACGGCTGCGGAGCAGCAAGAACGCCAATCACGTCAACAGGAGGCACATCAAGCATAGGATCCCTAGAGGCAAGCGGTGGCATAGCCTTCGAAACAGCATGAAGTCCAAGAGGATTACTTCCCAGAGGAAGGTCAATTCAAGGACTATGCCACCGGCAAACCGGAAGGACGAGCCCTCAAGGTGCTCACTTCTTCCTGTGTAGCTTCTGGATCAGGCATAATGGACACTGCGGGGTGTGCGGGAGCTGTAACATGTCTACTAGTGGTAGGAGTCTCACTGACTTCAACCCTTAGCGTGGGGTTTCTCGAGCCACACCCTGAACCAAGGACGCGCTCGACCACCCAGGCCAACTATCAGCCGGTCACAGTACTATTGTAAGAGTTGAAGATGATGTAGCAGGAGGAGAGTCCAGAGCCCTACGAGCTCAGCTCCAGACCGAGCCCGCCTTGCATGGGATGGCACCGAAGACATCGGTGCTAAAGACAAGTCTTCCTTATTCAAATGGCTCCCTCTTTCCCGAGAAGAAGGGACGAGCGAAGACTCTCTCCCTCTTTTTCTCTCTCTCTCTGTCTCTCTCTCTCTTTCTCTCTCTCTCTCTCTCTCTCTCTCTCTCTCCCCCTATCTTTCCTCTCATTGGGAGGAGCGCTCTTGGGCTTAATGGAAGAAGGGGCCCTTGGAGCACGACTAGCCCGTACGGACGAGCCAAAATGGGATTCACCCTCAACTCGATCAGGCGAAGTCGAGGCAAGCCCTTCTTCACAGGATGGGTTCACACTCCTTTCACTCCGACCAAAAATCACGTCTAGGTTATTAAAGAAAGACCTTGTCTTTCTTTTCAACGAGAGCAACCTCATCACCTCCTCATCCCCGCTTAATGAATGAGGCTTGGCCAGTTCCTGCCAGTTGGCGAGGCAATGATCCAAGCCAAAAATAATGGAGAAAGGAGGAGGAACTAAGCCCCTTCCGGCTCTACCGTCGCGTCTGGAGCCACTGACGACTTTCCATGGGTGAGTCGCTCCCCAATACTCAGCATTAGAGAATCCCACCATCGCTGGTAACAAGCGGTCACGTGACCCATACAGCCATGATCGAGAACCACAAACCTACTCCGCCCAGGGAGAGGAAGACAAGTCTCCCAAGCCATCCGCATGTCGAGGTCAATCCAGACCTCACTGCTCGCGCCAGGGGCCTCATAATCGTGCAACACCCCATTCTTCCCATATTTATTTGAGAAAGAAATGGCGGCGCAATAGCCTTGATCCAGACCATGTTAGCACGCAAAACGGCGAGGGAAGTAACCCTCTAACTTCTTGCACCTCATTCCCCTGAATGGAGGGATGCAACCCCGGACGCTTACGAGGTACTTGGCCTCTTTTGTCTCGGTAACCGCCTTATTGAGCATGAGGCCAAAAGAGTCGATGAAAGTATTGTCAGAGGGGCCACCGATAGGGAAAGGCCTCTCGCGAGCGAAGAAGGATGCATCGGTCAGGATCTCATGAACTGCATATGGCTCCCTAACCGTAGCCTTCATCCCAACCATCTTCAGCAGATGTGGGCATGTGGCCGTTGCGAGGTTCCCATTGAGCATGTGGCCGTTGCGAGGTTCCCATTGAGCTTGTACGCCCCAAGAAAATACGCAGAAAGCCACCTAAAGACATAATTCATAGGGAAGCTCATGGTAAAGCGCCCCGGGAAACCCTCACCCAGCCAGACCTCGTTGTTGTTGCCCTTGGAAGGGACTTTTCCACGGGCAATGGACCCTCCATGAAAGATGCTACAAAAGATCGTTTGGGCCAACACAAAGCCGGTGCCCTGGGCCATCATGCATGCCGCATAGAAGCTACCAGGCCGAATGACATAACCCTTCACCCCCGGAAGAGCAAACTTACACAAGAACAGGGCCAAGTAAGCAGCAAGGTATGCTCGGTCCCAGACATTCCACCTCGGTGGGGCAATCGCCTTCTTCAAAGCCTTGATTGCCGCCTCATGATGAGACTCGTCTGCCAATGAGATGCTTGACCCAATGTCTTCACCCTCTTGGCGGTTACCGTGAAATTAATCTCGCCATGCTTCGAAATGTACCCCACCAATTTTGAGCTGCGACTCTGAGTACAACAGTTGATAAATCTCGAACAACTCGCTGAGACTCGAAAGAGCCCGCTTAATCCTGATGGGCTCGCCCCCAAAGATGGCCCCATTGTTAAGGACAAATTCCTCGTACTCCTCCCCCAGCAAGGGAAGGCCACCTACAAAATACAAATCAAGCAGGGTGATTCCTACCTCACCCTCCTGTAAAAGCCAAATGTTGGTGCGTTAATACCATGTCTCCAGAAGAGCCTTCACGGTGTTTGAGCATTGGTCATAGTAGCCAGCCGAGCATTAACATGTCGTGGCTAGACCACACTCCTTCAAAGTACCAGCAAAAGAGTCCAACACGTCCAACATCCAAGTGTTATACCCGACCAGGTACTGATGCTCCCCTTCAAAACGAAGAGCGCCTGCAGCCCACTGAAGACCGAGCTTCGCCAGCATCCTCTTCCCCAATGTAGGCATACTCTCGTCGAAAGGAGAATGAATGTGCAGAGCATGATAAAGAGCTACACAATCTCTCTGAATGAGGGGTTCCCCATCGACATCACCGTACAGGAAAAGCTCCATGCCCTCTCCTACAAAGGTGATACGAGAGGGCCATGAGATCTCCTGGGTAGGCTCAAGCTCTCCCAAAGAAGCTTCCCTCACCAGAGATACCCTAATGTAGAGGTTCGGCCGTGGTTCACATTAAGGACCCGCACTGCAAAAAAAAAAAACATAAAAGAAAGAGAGAAGGGATAAGACAACCATGCCTGCCAGACCAGGACCAACAAAACGAGGATAAATGGAAAGTTAAGAAAAAAGACCAAGAAAGCCGGGAACATCAAAAGAAAAGAAAAGCCCTACCAGGAGGGGCTGAACTCCTACCAGCCATTGTCGCCGAGAACCTGCAGCACCAAAGATGTCCTCCCTAGAAAAGATGGAGAAGAAAGGAAGGCATGGGACAAAAAAAAATGAGAGGCAAATCTGCAAGAAAAATGAGAGAAAGAAGGGAAAATGGGAATTAATCTTCTTGAGTCGATAGTAAAAATCTTCAGTGAAAGACTGAGAAACACCTCTCCCCGTCCCTCTTACAATCACGAACGAGGAGGGGAATCACCCAAAAATTGGCTACAAGACATGTGTCTCAATCATGAAAGAACAAAAAGCAGCACGCAAGGCGAAATGTCCCACGAAAATGGGAGCCACGAAGTGTCACACGTGCGAAGCGTCACATGGTTCAGGGGTACGGCAGTACTAAAACGCATGCGTAATGAAAGCGTCGCACGAACGAGGAAGATCATGCTCATCCCAAGGAGAGTAACCATCTAGCAATTAAAAGCGTCGTGTTAACCTAGAACACACCATTAACCCAAATCACGAGTATCCCTCGCTCACGACACCCCGAAAGGATGGCATATCCATAACTGGGTCAAATATCATCCAGGTACGCGACATTCTTTCCCCACTCTTCAATGAAATTTCAGACTGCTCTAAGAACACATCGTTTATTTGCATATCCTAGCACACACTCACAAGCGAGGGTACTTTGTTCCTCATGCTGCTCACACACTCAAGAAGGAGGCATCTGAGCCATACAAGATGGGCAAATCATCCCTTTCAAAAAAAAAAAAAAGGCCCAAGAAAAAACAAAATGGGGGAAGAAGTCGACAGAGAAGGAACAAAGAGAAAATACGCTGAAGCCAAAGAGAGAGGATTTACTCATAGATAAAGTACAATTTTTTGTTACAACAAAACCATCTTTGAAATGGCCCTTCATCAGAAAGAAAAAAAATGCTGCTACGTTACGGCTTTGAAAGCTGCTTTGATTTCCTCAAGGCACAAGGGACCAGTCATTCTTTTCGGAAAGGAATCAAACACCAAAAAAAAAAATCAAAGACATAACTCGAGAAGGGCAAGATCGTTTACTCCAAAGCAACTTGGAACACCTAGATAGAAGGACCTCCCTCGTGCGAGCTATGAAGCTGCCCCTTTCTAAGCTAGTAGCTATCTCCAAGGAGAAACCTTGTTCTCTCTACACAAGGCCTTAGAAAAACCAAAGAAAACTCCTTGTTCCTTCTCACGACAAAGTGAAGTTGAAAAAGGGGCACAATCAAAAGAAAGCCAGAACAAGACACCTCTCTAGTTATAACAGGTGCCTTATCCAAGCACGAGACAACAGAAATGACCAAATTCCTCATTTGGTCGATCCTCACCACCAAAGGGATGGTCAAGTCAAAACCATCATGACCCATCCCCGGATGAGCGAGACTGGATCTATGTTCGACGATGCCTATCATGGGGTACACAGTCATAAGCATCATTCTCCAATTCTCTAGAATGCAAAGGCAACTAGAGGGCTTAAACCCACCATCAAAGGTTGGTCTACCCACCGAGCCTCTTAAAAGCAAGCTCAACTCCAAAGCAAAGGGAAACTGCTCGTGCCGACTCTCAGCCTAAACGCCCCCTTTTATTGAGGAACCGTGAGCTCGTCATTAAAAGCCTACCATTTGTAAAGAAAACACCTCGTACAACTACACCGACACGTGTCGTCAAACGATGCCTCAATCCCTCAACAATCAGCGCCTTCGTTGCCATGCCTTCCAGGCCCCATTACCACCAGATCACAAGGCGAATCCCACGTCGCTTCGCCTCCCAAAATGTCACCTCATCAAAGGAAGGCAGGTCACACCTTTCCATCTCCCGTCACCTCTTTCGACCATGTATCGCCCTAGAGTAGTATGCCCTCTGGAGCAAGCAACCAGACCAAGATCTCCCATCCTCGCTTCCTTTCCATGGCCCCTACTGTCATGGTGAGTACAAAAAAATAAAAAAAAATAAAAAATAAATATATAAATAAACGATGATGACAGACGGGCATGGCGAAAACCCAAAAAAAAAGGTGCCATGAGTAAAAATGGAAAGATATCAAAGGTGGACGTGACCTCGAAGTCACAGGTAAAAGCGCCTCAACAAAAAGAAGTCAGTGAAAACCACCATCATGGCACTACTTCTACTCCAAGTGAAAACCCGAAAAAGGCACTTGGAGTAAACAAGGAAGTCAAAAGCAATACACCTATTCACCTGCCCACTCCAAAAGAAACCTTCGACCTTAACGCCACTCCTCCAAAAGAAAACCCCGGCCTTGGTGCCATGCATCAAAAATCTTCAGCCCAGCGCCACTCTAAAATTCTCCAGCCCAACGCCACTCTAAAAATCTCTGGCCTTAGCTCCACTCCTCCAAAAGAAACCCCCGGCCTTAGCACCACTCCTCCAAAAGAAACCCCCAGCCTTAGCACCACTCCTCAAAACTCTTTGGCCTAGCGCCACTCTAAAAATTCCCTGCCTTAACACCACTCCTCAACAGAACTATTCCCCTAACGAGTAAAACGTGAAGACAAGTCTGCCCTGCAAAGGAAGAAATACAGCCTAAATCCATGGATGTCAAAATCTTCAGAAGGACATCTTGGCCCTCACAGAGAACTCGGCCACGTGAAAACTAAGACCAAAGAAACACTCTAAAAACGAAACCAAAGTGAACACGACGAGCGGCGTTCAAAACAAAATAGAAGAGGGCACGAAACCCAAGGTCACAGAAGAAAACAAAATCCCCTGTCGCCGAAACCCCTTTTTCGGTGATCTCACGAAAACCCGAAGAATATCACAGAGAAAAGATTGAAAAGAAAACCTAGACCTGATGCAAAAACACTGAAAAGGCCTTCCCCAGGCTCACAATCAACACAAAAACACTGCAGGTCAAATAAGAAATCATCGAAGATTTCATAAAACTAACCGACTCCTTCCCTCACAAAAGCGATTGCCACAGCACTAAAAAAGAGATCAAAACGATCGTAAGAAAAAGAACGTCAAGAATATGACAAGAAATCGACTGAACTCACGCTGCAAGTACCAGGAGAGAGCTCTCAAAGTTTGACAATGGCAGCGGCCTCCTCAGGAAAGGACAAGTCTGTCATTTGTACAAAAGAGTTTAAGGGCATTTTGGTCATTATACCCAATTTTGGGACTTTGTTTTAAATATTTTTAATTGTATTTAGGCTTACATTTTTAGTATCCACCCATGTTTGGTTAAAATTCTATGTAAACCAGCTCAAGTCTTAAAAGGGGGGATGACAATTCAATAAAGAACAGGCGTTATGCTTGTCTTTTCTTTTAACCCTAATAACCCAAAGGGAGGAGAGACAAAACTTTTGCAAGAGAGGGAAATACCCCCAGCTGCATGGGTGTGCACCTCTCTTCACTTGAATATATCTTTCTCTCTTCCCTTCTAAACACGTAATCCCACACCTGTGTGAAACCGCACGGGCAGAAACAATTCAAGGGCTCAAACCAACGCGCAGTCTCGTCTAGCCTCCTCTTTTCCCAGCTAGTTTAACCGAACCAAAGAAATCCCCCGCTCGCTCGCTCGACCATTTGAAGAGACATCGCTGGAAGAAATTCAACCTAGGAGAGAAGAACTAAGACTATCCATTGAAAATTCAAACTTGAGAAAGTAGAAGGAAGTCAATAGCATCGGAAGAGAGTCCCTGATCAAACCACAATAGCCGGAGGGATTTTGTAATTGATCTAAGAGGGCGGGCCGCCCTCACGTGTCCCGTGAACCCACAACGATGAGGTGAGTAAATTGACCTTCTCTCGTCGTAAAATCTCTCTCTTTGCTAGTAGCCTATCCGCGCTCACGAAAGCATGCACGCTCGCAGCACCGAACGCATCACGCGTGTAAGCCTTCTGCTATTGTTTGAGAGAGGTTTCCTCCTCGCGGCTTATGCGAAGGACCAAGAGAAAAAGAGAAAATCAGGTCCCAACCAGGGTGCTCCCGGTAACTATGATCTTAACCCAAAAAAGGTGGCTCCCACTATAGGGATGGTAATGGGCTGGTTGCCCTAGTCAACGTTGGGCCACATAATGTGGCCCGAGGGCTGGGCCACCACAATTCGAGGATTGTGCCGAGACAAGGGCCAACTTGATTCGGCGCGGCCTGGCCCAGCTCTGCCCTTTCGTTCTTTGTATTTTTTTTAGAAAAGACCAATTTATGTGTTTCCCATTGAGAAGGATGAGATTATGTGGGAACTATCTAACTATGGTATCTTCTTAGTTAAATCTGCATACCAGCTGATTTTTAATTACACTTTCATAATACAAATTACATAAACTATGCCCCAAAGCTTAAATACAACATACAACTACTCCAAAAAAATTCTAGGGAATTAAATAAACTAAAGAGAGAATTAGAATGCCAAATTAAGATCGGGAAGCCATGTGTCGAATCCCTTGTGTTGGGGCTATGCATTCTTATAAGGACTTAATTTTGTCCCTTTGGGTTGTGCAAAAATAGTTCAATCTTATAAAAGATTCTAATCTAAATGGGAATCTATTATACTCTTTAAAAACACTTTTTAACATATCAACAATTGTTATTGTCATCCAAAACATAATGCAAAAGGTTTGAATCAAATCGAATCAAAATCAAAAGAGTTATGACTAAACTACACACGGTGGTCCCTCAGACAACCAAAGCAATCTTGTGTCAAAATTTTATGAACCCTCACAAGTAAAAATGTGATAAAAATCTTATGGAAATTTAGAGATATACTATGACTAAGGTATTTGATGGATTTGAAGTAAAATAATCAAAGGATACTATGCATGATCATGGATTCTCATGCATATGGGCTATAACTCATGAAGCACCACACTATGAATAAGTACAATGAAAATAAATTATCAAACAAGGATTCTAAGATCAATAAAACTATTGTAAATTCAAAACTTCAGCAATTATAGATACTTAAGAATGTGAACTTATGTGAAGAAAAACTTCAATGGAGTTTACCTTGATGAGTGCACACCATGGACTCATACATAAAAAATGATGACCAACATAAAGATCACTAAGCTCATCAATAGAACTCTACAACTCTATGGGAAAATTGAGGTCAAACTCTTTCTTGAACTATCTCTCACAAGGGTGGAAAGAGGGGCACGAATTTTCAATATTTTGATTCCAGTGTTGAGTCTCTTGAGGTTTGAGATATTATGATGTGTTTTTATAATATGAGTGTCAATCAACCTTGATGCACTATTCCAAAAGCACATGAGATGTTAATATATCTAGCCACCCATCCTCATCCAACAACTAGGATGAAGGGATGTGATTTCTGGCTATTATCACTCACACTAACCCTAGTTATGCCACGTTTACCTTTATGTCCTTTTCCCATGTTTTTATTCCAATTGTATCTAATATGCCATTCCAAAAACAACATTGGTTTTTAAATAATATATTAGTGCAGAGATCTACCAAAGGTAATAAACAATATAATAATTGGAAAAGCTCACTCATGTAGAAAAATTGTACTTTATCAAAGCCAATCACCTTATAGATCAAAAATTTCAAACCAACCAATTCAAAACTAATGTCCACTTCACACATGTATGTGAAGATATCTTGAACGCAAAAGAAAAAATTATTTTATCTTTAATATTATTATACAATTTAATTAATCTTCACACACGCTAAGTATGGCACGTGTTTGAGTTAATTAAACATGTGATAAAAAAAGGGGCCCATAAGTTATAACATTATATAACATAATATAACGATATATAAGATAACAACACAAGCCATTATGAAACAAACAAACAAATACAAATCATGTCCCCCCGCTTAGGGATCAATGTCTAGTTGGGCGGTGATCCTAGGTGGGGCCTGGGTTGCCACGTGGCAGCTCTATGGCCACTCGGATGCCACATGGCACTTCCAGGGCAGGACTAATCTGGAACTTAGCCCAAACAATTTGTAAAACCTCATATTTTAAGCAAATACAAATTTTAAAAATTCTCCAAAATTCACAATAAATATTTAAAGTATTTATGAACAATTATTTGGACCTTTATATGATGAATCCTAATCATATCATATCTTCGTATCATGGGGAATATCCGAGCAAGTGTTATCGAGAACCATGCTTGTATGTTAAGACAGTTATCAAGAGTGCATCAAAGGACTTCACTTTATCATATTATCTTCATCAGGAATCGGTTAGAACAATCTTAGTCTTATACATGGTGACTTTGAACGTATTCAATTACCACGGCATATCTTCCGTCCCACGTCTATTAAGACAGCTTATCCAGCATTCATTATGAAACTCACACTTATCCATTGTTCTTTATACAACTCTCGCTTTTATTAATACCTCTATCAATCTTCGGTTCAAATATAGTTAGGTTCATATGAAGATTAGGAGCATACTCAACCCAATGCATATCTTCAAGGTTTTAAGCTTATCAAGCTTATTAAACCATTCATCTGGTGTGTGTTAGCACCTTTGTCTTATAATCACTTCAATTCTTATTGCGCATTTGTTAGAATGCATCTGGTCTTGTGTATGATTAATAGTACACCCAACTCAAGGCTACCTCCATCAATTGTGGGAGGGTATGGTGACCTAGGGGAGAAGGGTTTGTGGTCGTTCTGAGCAGCTCATGTTTGATGGGAATGGGTGGAGATGGTCCGACCTTCTTGAGAAAAGGGGCTTTGCCCTGAGCCTGTCCTTGAGGGCTAGCAGTTGCATGGGATATTTGGGGATATTTTAGCAGAAAACTCAGTGGGAAAGTCTTAGAGTACCACGTGCTCAAGGATTTAGGGGGAGAAGAAGGTTATGAGGCAGAGAGGGCACGTACCACCAGCCTTTGCCCTTAGAGCTCAAGGCGGTATCAGGTCCATGTGTGTGTGCACAGCTTGGGGGGTGCTTCGTGTGGCTTCATAGCCGACCCAACTAGGGGCACATGGTCCATCTTTAGAAATGTTGGCCCTACCTTGGAGTGCCTGTGAGGTTGTAGCCTTGTGACTACCGCTCATAACATGGGCATGCATTTGAGTTTGTGGTTGATGAGCACGTCGCCGGTCATGTGCTCGTTTTGCCATAGCCTTTGAGTTGTCCCATGCAGTGTTAATGTCATGCAACGTGATGAGTGGGGTGGCCTTTAGGCCACCCTTTAGTGTTGGGCCTGGTCCTAGGAGGCCCGGCTTATGTGGGTGAGTCGGGGTGACCTAGGGTTGCCCTGAGATATGGGACTAGCGGGTAGACCATTAGCCCTTGAAGGTGTGTAGGAGGGAGGGACCTTAGTGCCTCCCTTTCGTGCCGACAAGTTGGTCTCTAGTTCGGGGTGACTAAGTGTATGGGGTGCAACCCGACTATGATAGGTCGGCGGACGAACTGCCAGTATGGTGTGTGTGAGGGGTAGGGGCATATGAAGAGCCGACACCCATGTGTGAGACATGGGGGGTCGCCTTTCTACTGCCATAGGAGCAGTGGCAGGCAAACTGCCGATCGCGATAGGAAGAGGAGTGGCCTTTCGGCTGCCCCGAGCATCATGATTGGTGAGTGAGCCACCAGTGGCATGGTGAATGCAAAGGGAGGTGGCCTTTGGACTACTGATGCAAGTGACACCCATGGCGTGGCCATTGATGGCAGAAGATTTGAAGGGAGGGATTTTCACGTCCCTTCTCGCCCAAGACTAGGCAAGAACCCAGTAGCGCACAATCAGGTTTGCATGCAAAATAAAAATGGGAAGCAAGGTTTGTTAAACCCCGTTCCCAGAGGACAACTGGATAGATGTGGGGATCATGAAATCCCCGACCTGAAAGTAGGAGTTGAATAACTCTGAAGCCATATTACTATGTGTGTTAGTTGCAAAGTGTGTGAACACGCGAAGCAAACCGACTTTGGGGTGGTGTGTCCCCAGTGGAGTCACCAGCTAATTAGCCCTTGATCTCGTCACTCCTAAGGACCCAGTGTGGGACCCATCCTGAGATCGCTCTCTGGGATGTTGTGGTGCATGCGAGCTTGCGTGGGCACCTGTGCGGCCAGAACCAACAAAGAGAAAGGTTTGAAAGGGTGCAAGGTCAACCTACATCGCAAACTTGGATTCATGACACCCCCGGGCATGTGAGAAACCCTCTTAGATCACGAAACGGAACGCCCCCAACCTCACGGCTTGGTCCAGATCTAGTTCCCTTGCTTCACATTGTGCCTTGGTAAACACACATGAACAAGATGGCTAAATGATGGTTCAACGACCCTAGTTTGTCCTCGTAGAAAGGTCTTTATAGTTGTGGAGGGATGGTGGAAGGGGTTGGTCAAAAGAGGAAGAGGAGGAGAGGAAAGAGAAGAATTAGGAAGAAAAGACAGGGAGAAGAGCAAAGAGAATAAGAAATAAGCAATTCAATAGCCTTTTAGCGCCACCTCCCCTATGAGGCATCAAAGGAGGTACGAAAAGGCATCAGACCGAAGTCTGAATACCCTGGAGGATGCCTTGAGGATCGAATATTGTGGAACGAGTCCAAACAGGATGAGCCTCGGCAGAGCCTCCTAAGAGTAGTAGAAATATAAAAAAAAGAAGAGGAAGAAGTCGAAGAAGAGAAAAGAGAAGAAATAAATCATTTGACAGCCTTTCGACACCACCTCCACTAGGAGGCATCAACAGCGGTACGGAAAGGCATCATACCATAAGCTGAATACCTCAGAGGATACCTTGAGGATAGAATACTGTGAGACGAGCTCAAACAGGATGAACCTATGCAGAGCCTCCTAAGAGCAATTGAAATACAAAAGAATAAGAAGAGGAAGAGAAGAAGAAGGAGGAAGAAGAGGAGAAAAGAAAATAAGATAGAAGATAGAGAAGAAAGGAGGAGAATGGGCTATAGAAGTGAGAGTGAGAGAAATGGAGAGGTACTCCAAGGGATACACAGAGGGTCTAATATTGTGGGACAAGCAGAAAACAGGAGGACCCCTGACAGAGCCTCATAGGAGTAGTCTAAAAGAGGGACAGAGAGAGAGAGAGAGAGAGAGATGAGCAGTGAGAGAAATGGCGAGGGCCTCCAAGGGATGCACAGGGAGCCTAATATTGTGGGACAACTTGAGAACAAGACGACCCCCAGCAAAGCCTCATAGGAGTAATCTAGAAGATGGAGAGAGACGGGTGAAGAGATGGGGAGTGAGAGATTCAAGGGAGATGAAGAAGTTTCAAGGGAGATAGAGAGAGAGTTTCAAGAGAGAGATACACTTTTAGAATTTAAGATAGAGAGAGAAGTTGAGAATTTAAGAGAGAAAGAGAGAGAGGGTTTCAAGAGAAAAAGAAAGTTTAAGAAAGAAGAAGATTCAAGGGGAAGAGAGAGTTTCATTCAAGAGAAAAGAAAACATAAGAGAAGAATATTTAAGGGAATATATATATATATATATATATATATATATATATATATATATATATATATATATATATATATATATATGAAATATCTTCCCAATGCCTATAGGCGAAAATGAACAGTCATTTTGCCTACCCTCATCACTGTCTAAAGTTCATCACACGGTCACGATTATCCGGTAGTATTTTATTTTTCATT
The DNA here is from genome assembly GCF_054954075.1 of Amborella trichopoda. Taxonomy (NCBI): domain Eukaryota; kingdom Viridiplantae; phylum Streptophyta; class Magnoliopsida; order Amborellales; family Amborellaceae; genus Amborella; species Amborella trichopoda. The sequence continues at coordinate 21,099,574 of NC_142337.1, read as the reverse complement.
TTTTTTCTACATATTGAAATGATCTAAAATTTGGAGCGTATGTACATCTTAGACAGACGCACCTAATAAAAATATAAAAACAAATTCATTAAAATACCCCTGAAACTTTTTGAGGGTATTTTAGTCAATTATTTTCATGTAAAATACTTTTTTGATATTTTTTCATAGATTTGTCTATTTTTATGAACACACACTCCAAATTTCAGGTCATTCCAATTTGTAGAAAAAAATGAAAAATAAAACACTACCGAACAATTGTAACCGTGTGATGAACTTTAGATGGTGATGAGGGTAGGCGAAATCACTGTTCATTTTCACCTTCAGGCGTTTTGTCTCTTCCATACATATATATATATATATATATATAAGATTCAAGGGAGAATAGAGTTTCATGAATGAGCAGAAAGAATTTAAGAGAAGAAGATTCACGGGAGAAAGAGAGATTCGTTCAAGAGGACGAAGGATTTTAAGAGAAGAAAGTTTGAGAGAGAGAGTTTTATTTGAAAGAGATAGGACTTATGCAAAGAAAATCCAAGGGAGAGAGAGAGAGAGAGAGAGAGAGAGAGAGAGAGAGAGAGAGAAAGAGAGAGAGAGACTCATTCAAGAAGAAGAAGAATTTTAAGAGAGAAGAAGGTTCAAGGGATAGAGTGTTTCATTCAAGAGAAGAGAGGATTTAAGAGTAGAAGATTCAAGGGGAGAGAGAGACAGAGAGAGAGAGAGAGAGAGGGAGAGGGATATATATATATATATATATATATATATATATATATATATATATATATATATATATATTCATGAGAAGAAAGGATTTAAGAATAGAAGATTCAAGGGGGAGAGAGAGATGTAGAGGGATATATATATGTATATTCATGAGAAGAGAGGATTTAAGAGCAGAATATTCAAGGGGGAGAGAGAGAGAGGGAGAGGGATATATATATATTCATTCAAGAAGAAGAAGAATTTTAAAAGAAAAGAACGTTCAACGGAAAGAAAGTTTTTAAAGTCTAAGATTGAGGGAGAAGAGAGTTTGAGAGAAAGAGAGAGGTAGAGATTAACGGAGTTTAAAGAGTTGAAAGAGAAATTGAAGAAAGTTTAAGAGAGAAGGAAAATTTGAGAGTTTAAACTTGAGGGAGAAGAGAGTTTGAGAGAATGAGAGAGGTAGAGATTAAGAGAGTTTAAGAGAGACGAAAGATAGTAGAGAATTTGAGAGAGTAAAAAAGGGAAAGATTAAGAGAGTTTAAGAGCGAAGAAAGTGAGTAGAGAGTTTAAGAGAGAAGAGAGTTTTACGGAGTAAAAGACGGGAAGATTAAGAGAGTTTAAGAGAGAAGAAAGAGAGAAGATAGTCTAAGGGAATAAGAGAGTGAGCGACTAAGAGAGTTTAAGAAAGAAGAGAGGGGAAGAGAGAGAGTATTTAAGGGAGTAAATGGGGGAAAGATTAAGAGAGTTTAAGAGAGAAGAAAGAGCGTAGAGAGTTTATGGGAGTAAGAGAGTGAGAGATTAAGAAAGTTCAAGAGAGAAGAGGGAGAAGGAGAGAGAGAGAGATGTTAAGAGAGAAGAGAGGGGAGGCGAGCCTGGGCCGGCAGCCTGGGCCCCCATAGGGAGAGAAAAAGAGGGTGAGAATGGGGAGAGAAAGAGAGAAAAATTGGGTAGTGTATCCCCAATGGAGTCGTCAGTTGGTCGGGGCCAGGTTTTCTTAGTGAGAGAAAACCTTCTCTCAAGCAACCGCGAGAGGTGCGTGTGTGGGACGCATTTTAGGCATACGCGTGCACTCTACTTTATGTGGATGAGAACCAACAATAAGAGAGATTTTTCGATGAAGAAATCTTTTAGGTGCTTACCTCATCATTTGCAGATTTGTGGATACACTCAGGCGGATGCCTTCTTAGAACAATCACGAAGCCCTCTGGCTATCTGCTAGCACGGTTTGGACACAAACTCTCCTCAAACTTTAAGGCATCGTCTCGTCTCTTTGTTTCTACTCCAGGACTTGTAATGTGCACTTGAAGAGACCCCTCTGTTTTGGTTTGCTCGAACAAGGATAGGCTGACAAAGGAAAGATTGAGGGGAGAAGTAAAGGCAGGAACCTTTCTATCCGCACAAATACTATGGGCTTCAGCGATCAGAGCAGCTAAAGAGTTAGAACTCTCTTGATTACCAACTCAAGAAGACTTCACCCAAGTGAACGAGGCAAGAGCGTGTGTATCTCTCGCGACTCAACTCCACTGTATGGAGAGGAAGTTAGAGTGGTGAGCTTTGAGACTTTGGGATATATCAAATTGGGTGTGTGATAAATATCGGGATGAAGGCAAGAAAGGCGTAGAGAGAGACGGGATCACAGGTCTGCTGCGGTTTCGAGTTACTAGGCAAGGTAAAGAGAGAGACACGGAAAGAGAGACGGGGTTGTAGGTGCTGCGGCTCCGAAACCTATCACACGATGAAGGCAAGAAAGGCATATAGAGAGAGACGGGACTGCAGGTCTGCTATGGTTCCAAGTTATTAATTGAGGAAAAGAGAGAGAGAGACACGGAAAGAGAGACGGGGTCGCAAGTGCTGTGGCACCAAAACCTTCGTGTGACGAAGGTAAGAAAGGCGTAGAGAGAGAGACGGGACCGTAGGTCTGCTGCGATTCTGGGTTACTACATGAGGCGAAAGAGAGAGAAACATGGAAAGAGTGACGGAGTCGCAGGTGCTATGACTCTGAACTCTATCATGCAACCAAAGACAGAAAGAGTGCAGAGAGAAGGGCAGGACCGTAGGTATGCTGAAGGTCACAGCTGGTGCGCGTTAATCGTGGGGTAGGCTAAGGTGCCTGGGCTAAGGATAACTTCTCTCTCTCTAAAATTTTCTATCTCCTCTCTACTGGATCCAAGTAGAAGCGAAGTGGAGCTAATGCCTCAATTTCATTAACGAATAATCCTGCCCTCTTACAATGGACCTAAGCTTGTTTATATGGAGGAGCCACCAAACATGGGTGGAATCTTAAAACTAAGTCAAATTATAATTAAAAGAAATTACAATAAAATCTTGAATTTAGGAATAATGACCAAAATGCCCCTTAAACCTTTTGTGCTAATGACAAAACCATCCCTCTTTGAAGGGCCTCTCGTCATTGCCAAATTTTGGGAGCTTTTTTAGAGTACTTGTGGTAGTGATATGGATGATCCATCATCATAGACTTCAAGCTTGGTTGATTCTGAACACTTCGATGTCGTTTGATCGTCTTGAGGCGGACTTTTCTCGAAGAGTAAAAATCTGACTAGGTTGTAATCCTTAGACCATCAATGCAAAGCGATTCATGGTGTTCTGAATCTTCATTTTGATTGCAAATTAAAGAGGAGACCGTCGCAGTTGCTTTGCACCAACTTTTGTCCAATTTGGTTCTTGCTTGAAGTATTTCTAAATTCAGAAGGTCACCGAAAAAAGGGATTCCAGTGACCAAGAAAATCTTGTCATCTTCAACCTTGGAATTTGTGCTATCCAACTTTCAATTGAGTATAAAAGTTTGTACCAGTTTGTAGCCCTTCGTGACATAGTCGCATCGGACCCGATTTTGCGATGATTCGATACAGATCTCAAGTTATCGCTTCACGAAGCTTGGGATGCCTTTCTTTAAAAACTCTGATTTTCATGAGTTTGAGCTCATCTTCTTTCTAGAAAAGCTTTGGTTCTGGGTCACGTCATGACACGCGTCATATGTCAAAATGACGGGGTCGTCGAGACCTAGCTTGTTTCCGAATTTAAGCTTGTCCTGATTCCAAACGAGTGAACTATGAGCTCTTGAAGATCATCTTGAGACATGGAAACACAGTCCCCAATATTCGAAATTGGTATGGTGAGGCCGCATCTCAATAGTGTAAAACATATCCTTTTGTGGTAATTTGGGCCCAGAACGTTCCTAAGAGGTCCGATTCAACCCAAATTTGGTCCTTGGGGATTTTTTGATGTTCAAAATGCCATGGAAGTGGTCTAGTACTTCTTTTAAGCTCCTAGCATATGGCCGTAGTTATAAGGTCTCCTCACGTCATGATAGGAACTGGTCTTGAGAACCGAATTTTGTCCTGATCATGTCAAACCTTATCAAAATATGACAAAACTTTACGAGTATCCTTTGGGTATCCCAAACTACCATTTTCATACTTTTCAAAGTCGTTCAAGCTCTTTTTCCAAGGTTGCCCAGTTTTAGGCCAATTTTGCAGTGTTTCTATCTGGCGATGTCTTGTGTACCGGCAGGACTAGGTTGTTATTGGCTCTCTCCTTATGTGATTCAGGAATACAAGTACGTCAAAAATGACGTGTAACAACTTGGCTCACCAAATGCTACTCTTCGAGAGAAGTGAGAAGTGTAGAATTCAGAATAAAATTGACCGTCGAAGTTCATCTTTCGAATCCTTACTAAGACGTCTTTATTGCCTCTCAACACTTTTTTTTCTTCTCGCGCACCAGCATTAGCACAACCTTTGAGGATGAGATCATGTCGGGCTTTTTTCTGAAGGGGTGACCGAAATGGACTCTAGCGATCAGGGGGCTTGTTTAAGGGCTTCCTTCCCAATGCTACTGGAATCCTTTATCTGGGAGAGCGTGTTTATGGGGTGCCTCATGAAGGGCTTACCATTCCATGTCAACAACTCTTCTTAATGGACCAGTTAGTGCGTTCCCTTGTTGGGCTTTGCCCCAATCTAGCTGGTGGTGAATTTTGGCTCTAAGTGGGTGCCTTGCTTAAGGGCGTTACCCCACATCAGTGGCTTTCATTTGCAACAACTAAGGCCCTTTGGTGTATGTGACCCTAGTGTGGCGGAAACTTTGTTTTGGATCTGGGGCCTGGCTAGTGGGTTCCCTTGGTGGGCTTTTCCCCAATCTAGCTGATGGAATTCTTTGGCGCTGAGTGGGTGCCTTTCTTAAGGGCGTTACCCCACATCAGTGGCTTTCATTTGCAACAAATAAGGGCCTTAGTGTATGTGACCCCGGAGTGGCGGAAACTTTGTTTTTTACACTGGGGCCTGGCTAGTGGGTTCCCATGGTGGGCTTTGCCCCAATCTAGCTGATGGAATTCTTTGACGTTGAGTGGGTGCCTTGCTTAAGGGGCGTTACCCCACATCAGTGGCTTTCATTTGCAACAACGGAACCTTTGGTGTATGTGACCCTAGTGTTGTGGAAACTTTATTTTGGCTCTGAGGCCTAGTGGGTTCCCTTGATGGCCTTTTCCCCAATCTAGCTGATGGAATTCTTTGATGCTGAGTGGGTGCCTTGCTTAAGGGCGTTACCCCACATCAGTAGCTTTCATTTGCAACAATCGTGGGCCTTTGGTATATGTGACCCTAGTGTTGTGGAAACTTTGTTTTGGCTCTGAGCCTGACTAGTGGATTCCCTTGATAGGTTTTGCCCCAATCTAGTTGATGGAATTCTTTGGCGTTGAGTGGGGGCCTTGCTTATGGGCATTAGCCCACATCAGTGACTTTCATTTGTGACAGCTGAGGGCCTTTGGTGTATGTGACCCTAGTGTTGTGGAAACTTTGTTTCGGCTATGGGGCCTGACTTGTGGGTTCCCTTAGTGGGCTTTGCCCCAATCTAGCCGGTGGTGTTCTTTCTATGAATGGTTGAAGTCCTCTTTGGTCAAGGGCTACGCCAAACTGGTTATTAATCCAAGCGCCCTTTCGGCTTTTCAGCTGAACTAGATGGAAGTGGTGTCGTAAGAAATAGTTTTCCCAGCTTCTTTTTATTGAGGCTCTTTTACCCATGACTTCGAGGTCATGTCTGCCCTTTGATTTCCATTTTTACTCATGACACCCTTTTGGGTTTTCACCATGCCCGGTTTTCTTATTTTCAGGACACTTTTACGCATGACTTCATAGCCATGCCCGCCTATCTTTTTTACGCATGGCGCCCTTATGGGTTTTCACCAGGCCCGCCTATCTTTTTTACGCATGGCGCCCTGATGGGTTTTCACCATGCCCATTTTTTGTTTTTGCAATTTTTACCCATTGCTTCATGGCTATGTTTGCCTAAAAGCTCTCTTTTTACTCATGATGATTCTCATCATGCCCTGCTTCTTATTCTTTCTTGAAGAGACTCCTCCTCGGAGGGGTCCTGCTTGAATAAGGCTCACCGGGGTAGTGGATACCATGGGTCAAATGTCAGAGGATAGAGGTGTGACATAGCTGCATGTTTGTGTGGAGAGGCACACCGGGGCCGCATCGTGCGTGGGCTCGTGAGCATGAGGAAGCTCTTTTGAGTAGGCGAAGTGTTGCCGGTGAGGCAAGTTGTTTCGGTGACGGAGTCGCATATATGGGAAACGTCGCCAAGAAAGCAAAACTTCTTTGTGACAGGCCCGCAGATAGGGGAGACGTTGCCAGGAAGGCGAAAGGTCTCTACGATAGGTATATGGGCAGGGGAAACATTGCCAGGGAGGCGGAATGTCTCGGATGGGTTAGTGGATAGGCACGTCGTCATCTCGGGATGGGAGATGTTTCTGCGACGAGCTTACTTTCTGGAGCGGCTTATAAAAGCAATGGTAGGTGGGGAGTTAAGGGCATTCTTTCTCTTAGAGAAACTTCTTCACACCCCCCCCCCCCTCTTTCTTTGTAGAGGGAGAGGAGAGATCTCTCCCTTAAGAAGCGCTCCTCTGGAAGGCCATGTCTTTCATTGGTGTCGACATTCGGGCGCTAGGTCTCGCAGTGCGTCCAATCATCGCCCTCATGGGTGAAGATGTTCGATTCCGCAAAGGTGTTGATGATGGACCTGCACTGGACAGTGAGCTTGAGCCTTCAGATCTTCAATCTTTGTTTAATATTCTGAACGCAATGTACAAGTCTATGCACATGATTCTGAAGGTCATCAGGCATGAACCCAATCTTGTCCATCAAAAGATGATGAAGGGTCATGGTGGTTCTTGCTGACCTGTAATCCCTTTCATGGTAGTTGGTCGAATAAATGATTTGGTCAACTTCAATGTTCAGTGTTTGGGCGAACTACCAACCTGTCGAGCAGATGATCCTCTACTCCGGTCATTGCTCGTTGCTGCTCCCTTAACCACCACCTAGTTCTTTGCCTTCATTCGATGGTGAGAAGAAGAAAGGGGTCCTTTTCATTCTTTTCAAGTTCCCTTTGAAGGGAATGATACTATTCCTTTGAAGAGATCGCTGCTTTAGAAGGAGGCGGTGCATCAGGAGGCCGTACCTCTGGATGGGTGACTTATTTCAGAACGGATCTATCTCCTTGTAGCTATCGATAATTGTAACCACTGTTTTGTAATCATTTTTGTTCATGAAATGAATCCTCTTTTAATTTGAATCCTCTTTCTTGGTGTGTGGCTTGTGTCACTTAATTTTCATGGTTTTGCTGGCCTTTCTTTCTTCATGTGTTCAGTTCTTATCCCTCTTGATGGTGAGGATAAGAAATGGGCAAAGAGACTTGTTTTGCCTGGGGGGGCATGCCGACTGCCTGGCTTGAATGGTTGGAATGTCTTTTTGGGTTTTCATCCGAGCTTCTAGGGTGTGCACCTTTTTCAAGTTTTCACAAGACCCCGCAATTTTTTTTTTTTTTTTGAAGCTTCCTCGTTGAGGGCCTAGTGTGTAGGAAGCACAAGGGATATGGCTCACTTGACTACCGAGTGTGATCTTGCACAAATGTGTGCTAAGCCCCTGCCTAGGCGGGGGAGGAGGGTTTGTGTGGGTCTGTGATTGAATCTATATGTTTGCACATCTGAGAGAGGAAGTGACAATGGACCCAAGAGGAAATATTGCGTACCTGAAATAAATGGTGTTTTGCCAGAGACGCATGTACTGTTAGGAGAACAAAGTGATGTGAGCAGAGTGACGGAGCCGAATGGCCTTCACATCGAAGTGATGGAACTGTGAGGCGTTTGCTTTTCCCTGGGTCGGAACTGCGCGACGCTTCGCTTGCACGCTATTCATGTTTCCTTGTGATGGGGCCACCCATCATTTCGCATGACACTTCGCCTGCACAAAACCCATGTTTTCCTATGACGTGGTTGCACAACGTTTCGTTTGCTTGCATGACACGTCATTCCCTCATCAAAATAAAAAGACACGTAGAGGTACCTTTTCTTCATTTTTCCCCTAAGTTTTTACCTCAGGTAAAAAAGGCCCAATTTTTTTTCTTTTTGCCCCCATTTTCACCACCATGCACTAACTGCACGTGCATGCCTCTGCTCGTGTGTATGCCCCAATGGGGCATCACTTGAACTTGTGTCTTAGAGTTACGTGCATGCACACCGCGGATGCACTGATTGTGCATGCATGCATCCTGAGTGCTGCTTGAGCTCTTGTGCCTACATGCCCCTGCCGGGGTACAATTTGCAAACCCATATGTTGCTCACTCTTTCTTTTGTTCTTTACAGTGAAAATACTTGATGTAAACTAGTTGCCCAGTGCAGGGGAGCTAGGGACCAATTCTTACACATGTGCCTCCTTTGTAAGTGGAACTACTCTCGGTGTTCTCGAGCCTACTCGTGAGCTGGAGTGGCCTTTGAGCATCACCTATGTAGGAGAGGATGCTCATCTTTGCAGATATGAGGATGTCGATGGTGAGCCTCTTGTTCAAGGGGATGGTGTCCCCCTTTACCATGCCCTCCATAGGAATTTTGATTCCAGCGAGAATTTGCCTACACTGGGGAAGAGGATGCCAGAAAAGACGGACCTTCACTGGGCCCCTGGTGCTCTTTGTTTTGAGGGAGAACACCAATAAATGCCAGGGTACAGCACTTGGACATTTGATGTCCTCAATTCACATGTTAACACTCTAAGAGAATGCGAACTAGCCATGGTGTGCCAGTGCTCGGCTGACTATTATGACCGGCGCTCTAACACTATTAAATCTTTGTTGGAGACATGTTGTCATAAGACCAACAACTGCCATTTTGATAGGGGTGAGGCATGGATCACCCTCCTTGATCTGTATTTTGTCGGGGGCTTACCCATACTTGGGGAAATGTATGCAGAGTTCGTGAGCCCTCCTCTTCTGATCTTCGTGAGTTGTTTGAGATTTACCAACTTTTACATTCGGAGACCAAACTTAAGTCCGACAGAGTACATTTTAAGGCATGGAGGAATTATTTGTTTGGTGACTGCCAAGACGGTGAGGATGCTAGTTCGAGTGCCCTGTGGACGGATGAGGCACGGAGGGTGGAGGCAATCAAGGTCTCAAAGAGACCAGTTACTCCTCCTAAAAGATGGGAGAAGGACATTGTGTACCTGGTCACCTACTTGGTCCTTTTCTTGTGAAAATTTACCCTACCAGGGCCAAGGAGTTATATTATCCGGCCGGGCTGTTTTTATGCAGCATGCAAGATGGCTTGTGGCCGTGAGTGTGCCCTGGCTCAACCAGTCTTACGTAGCATTTACCATGGGCAGGGGGGCATTGCCCATGGTGGGGTCATTGCCCATGGTAGGGGCCATTCAAAAGAAAATAAGAGCGAGGTCTTGGCTGGTGAGGGCTTTCCTAGGCATTTTACAGCAAGCTTCCTAGTCCACTACGTCTTTGGGTGGCTTTCAGCATATTTTCCTAAGAGGGAGACGACTCGTGGGACGTATGAGATTAATGGAAGTATCGCAGGACACACTTGTTCCCACTTGCTAAGAATCACAGGGTTGAAGGCCATCTTCAGAGGGCCAGAAGAAGTGCGTAAGCTTCTGGCCTAAATTTCCTTTTTTTCCAGTGGTAGCCCTTTACCTATGGGCGGTCCTACTGATCATGTCTTTATAGACAGCTTTGGCGTGATTTTTGATGAAAAGCTTACAAACACAAAGGCGGCCATGTATCTCCTGAGCATGAGAGGCACTATGTTGTGCTACTGACTCAACTTGTGCCAAATTAATTTTAAAAAAGTTATCATGAATGTAGAATTCAGTTTAAATTGATTTAAAAATCATGATTTTAATCTTTTAATTTGAGAAATATTTTTTTCTTACTTCATAGCATTTCATAATTCTCAAATTTAAGGATCTATTATCCGATGGATATTTTAAATAAAAGAATTGAAATTTTAGGTTTTTTAAAAATTATACATAGGATTTTTAGTTGGGGAAAGGTTTATGTACTTCCCCTACAGCATAGAAGATATATGCTTCCCCTACCATCCAGCCATCCAATTTTGATCAAGAGAGTCATTCACCGTTTGATCTTAGATCTGACACCTTAAAGTATTTTATTTTTAATTTTTTTATACATATTGTAAGAGTATGAAATTTGGTATATGCCATCTTCTCATTAGGGCGCACCTATAAAAAATATTAAACATAATTTTTCGATAAAATATAATGATCAAAATAACCCTTGAATCTTTCAAGTGTATTTTGGTCATTTTATTTATTGGAATATTTTTTTTATATTTTTTTCTAATGCGAGTTTAACATAGGATTGGAAGTACAAAATTTGGTGTAAAATAGTTTGTAAAAAAAATATTTAAAAAAAAATAGTATGGAGACGTGACATTGTGATTGGGGCAGTCTTAGCCCTCCATTCAGACTGGACGGTTGGATAAGGGGAACTATATAAGTTTTATGTTGTAGAAAAAGCATAGAAAGCTTGCCTTTTTAGTTGAAGGATCATGTACCTGAGGAAATACACAACTTGTTGATATTTTGTAATGATATTATAATTACTTAAATACTATATGAGCTTGTAAAGTCTTATACATCTATATTGTAAAATTAGGTGAATATATATACCTATTTATTTGATCACCAAAGTGCTAAGTAAATAAAAGAAAATATATGATATTTTATAAACTTTTTATAAAAAATAATTTTATTAATGAATAAAAACTATTTAAATATAAGTTTTTTAATTAATTATGACATGAAATTTAATTTATATTTATAGATTTACATTTATTTATTAATTAAATTTGAAATCATTTTTAGAAGAAATTTATAGTTTTTTTTTTTTCAAAAGTATAATTTACTTAATATAAATTGTAATTTATTATAAAACCCATATTTATTTTAGAGAAGTTCTCTTAAGAAAGTGATAAGCATGTAAAATATTTTTTACAAAATGATAAAGACTTCGTGTATTTTCAATTAAAAAGAAAGTAACCAACTATGGCCAGACACCCCATTTCATCATATTGTACAATTATACATTTATATTGACTTTATTTATTAATTAATATTTTAAATTTTGATCTTCCAAAATTACTCATAAAGTGAAATTATTTTATATTTTAAATATTCATATTTTAACTTATAATATGGGAGTAGTAATATGCAAATTAAATTACTTACAACATATTTGCTTTATATAAAAATGAATTTTATTTTAGAGAAGTTTCATTTAAGAAATTATAAATAGGTAAAAAACTTTGTTTCAAAGAATTAAATAATATTTTATTATTTTTTCCTTCAAATAATGAGAATTAAGAAATTTTACCTTATGTATATAATTGTAACTTTTTAAATAAGGACATTGATTTCATGCAACGATTGTATCATAATATAATGCAACCACATTAAAAAAACCATATTACTATTTTCATTCTAAAGAACAATTAAAAAAAAAAGAAAATTTAGAAAAAATGCTCGAGAAAGTGTTTTTGTAGCCCAATTAATATAAGTCGTCCATTTTAGTAAGAAGGTTAGATATAGGCCTCATATAGAGTTTTGTATTCCCAAAATTTTTATATAGTGTTATCATGATTAGATGAACAATGCTAAAATGAAAAAAGTGATTTTGAATTTGTCAAGGCCTAGATCTTGAAATTCACCAAATGGACAGTCGAGATTTATTGTTGGAGGGTACTAATTTTGACCATATATAGGATGCAAATTGAATTTTTTTTTTTTTCCCCTTAAGATTGATTATGGGGATGAAGAGAATATGTGTGCAAAATTTGTAGTCACAAAAATGCCAAAAATATGGTTTTCTAGAAGTGTGGTTGCATTAAACTACGATACAACCATTGCATGAAATAATTGCCCTTTAAATAAATATTAAAAAATGTTGTAAATGTTAATTGACTAAATTAGATATGATTTGTTATTTTATAATGTAATAGTTTGATAGGGCTGCAGTTTTATCAAAATAAGTAAATCTTCACCTCATAATTCATTGAAAATTGCAATTTAAACATTGAAAAACCTTTAAATTTTGTAAAAAAAATAAAGATATCAAATTCTAATAAGAGTGTATATCGCAACAAATCATCTAAACCCATTTTGCCCAAAATATAGGTGTTCTAGTGTCGATCAAGCAACATATAGGAGATTATTATACAATTTCCATGAGTAAGACTTTGAACATATAGGAGATTATTATACAATTTCCATGAGTAAGACTATGAACATATATAAGACTATGAACATATAGGAGATTATTATACAATTTCCATGAGTAAGACTTTGAAAAATCCTCTTTATCATTTATGTGCTATGTGGCTCATTTTATTTTATTTTATTTTTATTATTATTTTTTAAGCTTGTGGGAAGGGTCCCACCTACGGCAGGAATTAAAAAATCAAAAAAATAAATAAATAATCCAATACAAAATTGACCAACAATGCAGCTGAGGCATTTCCATGCCAAGCTAGAAAGCACAGACACATAACTCTTGTTTTTGTTCCTCTTTCTTTCTCTCTCTCTCAAACACATCACAATGACATGTCTTTGTCCATTTAACAATCTCTCTCTCCATCTATATATATATATATATATATATAGAGGAGTAGTTAAGTAACTTCTACTTGCTGCCTGGGAATTAATGGCTGCCACGGCACTATTGCAGTTGCTCTTGCTGGTTGGGATCCCTGCAATAGGAGCTCAATCTCCTGCTGCACAAAACATAAGGTTAGGCTCTTTTCTCTCTACAAACCCAACTGGTAACAATTGCAGCCACTGGCTCTCCCCATCTGGTAACTTTGCCTTTGGTTTTTACCCCCTCCTTAACACCCAAACATTCTTAGATGGAATCTGGCTTCATAAACTGAAAAAACCCTGGTCTGGTGTGCAACAGAGACTCTGCTCCTCTCTCTACTGGCCACTCCATCATCCTAACCACGAGTGGAAGCCTCCTTTTTGAGAAGCCCGAAATCTAAAGGCCAAGTTGACCGCCCCATCTCCGATAATGCAGTTCCAGCATCTTTTGCAGCCATTAGAGACGACGGTAACTTTGTTCTCTATGGTTCTAATCAAATTGTATGGCAAATTTTTTATTCTCCAACTGATACAATTCTACAGGGCCAAATTCTCAATACTGATGCTCAGCTCTATTCGAGTGTCTCTGAGACTAACCATTCAACAGGGAAATATATGCTTAGTATCAGGGTCTTCAGCTCTACTACCTAGCGCATGGAAAGATGACTAGTGTCGGCATTAATGATGCATATTGGAGCAGCCAATTTGGAAGGGGCAGGGAGCAATCTGACACTGATTCTTGAACCAGATGGGCTTGCATTTCTTTAATTCATCTAATTCGTCAGTAGCTCTCAGTGGTTCAGATTTTAGAACTTTTCTGTTCAGAGCAACGCTTGGGGTTGACAGGAATTTTCGCCCTTTCGCTTATGGTTTGGAGGACCCAAATGTTACCATGACCATGAACTCGAACCCATGGAGTTGGATCCCTGATTCTGACCCATGCAAAATTAAAGGAAGATGTGGCCTGGATAGCTTTTGTAAGGCTAATGATAACTCTTATAGCTGCATTTGCCCTTCTGGTTTCGAGTTTAAAGACCCACTAGACTGGTCTCAAGGTTGCGAGAGGAACTTCAGCATTATAGATGAATGCAGAAGAGAAAGAGGGAATGGGAATTTGAGCGTCATCGAGATGGAGAGCCTAGAGATGGTCAATAATGCATACGAGAGTTTGACATTGAGCCAACAGAGGTGTACACAAGCTTGCTTGGACGATTGCTCCTGTGCTTTAGTTCTATTCATTAACATGCAGTGTAAGAAACAGGCACTTCCATTGAAATACAAGAAGCAGAGTTCAGGCACTTTGTCACAAAAAGCTTTTGTCAAAGTTGGGGGTTTTGAGTCTAACCCAACTCGATCGCATAGGCAGCCTCTATTCTGGGTTACTATTGTGCTTGCTGCTTGCTCTTTTCTTCTTGTACTAATTTTCGGCTTTTTTTGTGTTAAATCGAGGGTCCCGAGATATAAAATGCTTAGGGTAAGGAGCAATTCTGATGTAGAGGATAGCAGTCTGCAATTGTTTAGTTATGAGGAGCTCGAGGAGGCCACAGGTGGGTTCCATGAGAGTTTAGGCAGAGGCGCGTTTGGAGCTGTTTTCAAAGGAGAACTACCTAACGGTGTTAGCATTGCGGTGAAGAAGCTCCATGGGATAATTGAAGATGGAGAGAGAGAGTTTCGATCAGAGTTGAACACCATTGGGAAGACCCACCATAAGAATTTAGCATGATTACTCGGCTATTGTGGCGAAGGCTCTCATAGGCTTATTGTTTACCAGTTCATGAGCAATGGGTCACTTGCAAATCTAATGTTGAATCCAGAAACAAGGCCAATTTGGGCATAGAGAGTGGAAATTTCTCTAAGTATTGCTACACTTGCACGAAGAGTGCGACACCCACATAATACATGGCGACATTAAACCCCAAAACATACTCTTGGATCAAAATTTTACACCCAAAATATCAGATTTTGGACTTGCAAAGCTCATGGACCCCAATCAAATGAGAACCGTTACAGATTTGAGGGGCACAAGGCGATACATTGCTCCAGAATGGCACAGGAATTTACCGATCACTGTGAAAGTTGATGTGCATAGCTTTGGGATCATGTTGTTGGAGATCATATGTTGCAAAAAGAGATTGGAGATGGGTGAATCAATCTCTCTTTCTCAACCCAAACCAGTTTCGATAAAATCTCTCTCCCCCTCTTTCTCTTTCTTTTGTTGTTTTTTGCTTCATAAATACTATGATGTTTTAAAATAATTTTGTTTTTTTGTTGTATAGAGAGAAATAGTAGGTTATTTATTTCATATTGAAGTGTGAGATGAATAAACATTTCTTAAATATATGAGTTTATTTCAACAGTGAAATCGGGTGGCTAGAGGTAATAATATATCATTTATAATATAGTGTTTTGGAAAGTATAGTTTGTATTTTTTGTATAGAGAGAAGCAGTGGGTTATTCAGCTCATATTGAAAAGTGAGATGATTAAGCATTCCTTAAAGGGAAAAGTTTATATAGAGCCGAGGCTCTTAGCAATCAAATTAGAGCCTAGTACAAAAATTTCACTAAAAGATGTTGTTTTGATACCCAAATATCTTCAAATTGATCATCTTGACATCAACAAGTATGGACATGAGAAAAAAATGAATTTCAAGTTTTGGAAATAGTGTATTTTGTAACACATTTTTGGACCATCCATTTTCAAGATTTTCAAGTTTTCATAGATTTGTCGATTTACACTACTTTTTGAAGCTTTAAACTTTATAAATGAAGATGAAAATATATTTTAAGGCTATCACAAAGATTTCCAACATTGAAACCACATTTCTTGACATTATTTGAAGGTAGGCTCTAATTTGATTGTTTAGAGCCTAGGTTCTAACAAATTGCGCCCTTCCTTAAATATGAGTTTATTTCAACAGAAACGTGAAACCGGGTGGCTAACGTATGTCATTGACTAGTACATGTGTAGAACAAAATTGTTGAATACTATGGCACATTTTAAGTCATCGGATTTCACATCCGATAGATAAGGGTATTTGCCAACTCCTTGTACAAAAATTGCACGGTCTTATACTATGCCATTTCATAATATTTAAGCAATTATAGATCAAGTCACTAAAAAAAAGGGAAAATTACATAAATATATGTTTTATTTTCTGTTATTACCAAACTACCTAAAACTTTCCATTATTACACATATATCCGTTTTTTTGGACTTCATAATTATTTTTTAAAAAAAAACTGAATTGCTCATTTTCGGTTTATCAAAAACCGAAATGGGCCAAAATTCGGGTCTTGAAAAACCGAATATCAGGGCCTGCATCACACGCAAGTTTCCACATTCTCTCTCTCGTGTTTCATCCTTGATTTTGGGGTTTTGGGTTTTAAGAGAGCAACTCACATCTCTGGTTTTAGTGATCCTTTGTGCTCCAATTGTACTCTTGCTCTATCTGCTTCCTCCTCGATGATTCTCTCTCCCTCCTTCCTCAGTGAACCTTTTTAGTTTATAGTGATCATAGTCTCTCTCTCAAGAATGTTCAAAACTCGCCCAACTAAAAGTCTATGTTCAAAACTCGCCCAACTAAAAGTCTGGAGATTAATTGTTCAAAACCCAAACATGCCCAACTAGATCTCTCTCTCAAGCTGATATGAAATGCTCTGTTTTCATGGTGGGTGTCCACTCCATGGAGACTAGAAAACACACAGCAGTCATTACACTGGTTTGAAGGATCTCTCTCTACTCTCTATCTCTTCTCTCTTTCGAGGTTGACCGATACAACCATTTAGTTTGCCATCGACCCAACCAGCTCTAATAAACCTTTACCCTTACAATGGCTTGATCCAAGTATCACCACAGAGAAAATTGCATCATTTTGTTGTCTTTATATTCGGTTTTCCAAACCCTAAAATCAAGGATGAATAGCAAGAGAGAGAATGTGAAAACTTGTGTGTGATGCAGGCCCTGATATTCGGTTTTTCAAAAACTAAATTTGAGTCCATTTCGGTTTTTGGTAAACAAAAAATGGGCAATTCGGTCTTTTTAAAAAAAATTGATGTGAAGCTAAAAATTAGACATATGAGTAATAACATAAAGTTTTAAGTATTTTGGTAATAATGGAAACTAAAATAGATATTTATGTAATTTTCTTAAAAGAAATAGTGGTTAAATTAACTAATTTACTAATAAAATGATTATATCTTAAAAGACAGCGCATTTAGGTCCCTCCCTCAACCTTTTTTTACTGAGTATCTAAATTGCCCTCATTGTGGATTAAAAAATTGTGAATAAGATAAGGGCATTTGGTGATGTAGCCAGTTAAGCTACTATTGCCAAATTACCTAACTATCTCTGTTTGTTTTGTGTCACAAATCTGGAGTATGTTTTTAAGTATCTTATTCCAATCCTTTGCCTCAAGGAACTAGTATTACCAGGATCCGACCATCTGGTCTAAACAACTTTGACAAACTTCGAATCTGTTGATCAAAATTTTTATAAAGTAAAGAAAATTAGAAATAGTTTAAACATATATAATATATTATGAAAGAGAAAAGTTTATATAGAGTCGAGGCTCTAAACAATCAAATTTGAGCCTAATTCAAAACTTTCACTTGAATATGTTGTTTTGATGCCCAAATATCCTCAAATTGATCATCTCGATATCAAGATGCATGGACATGAGAAAAAATGGATTTCAAGTTTTGGAAATAATGTATTTTGTAATACGTTTTTGGACCGTCAATTTTCAAGAATTTCAAGTTTTCATAGATATGTCCATCTATATTATTTTTTAAGCTTTAAACTTTATAAATAAAGATAAAAATATATTTTAAGGCTATCACAAAGATTTCCAGTATTGAAACTACATTTCTTGACACTATTTGAAAGTAAGCTCTAATTTAATTGTTTAGAGGGTAGGCTCTATACAAAGCTAAATTTGTTTAATCAATTCGACCAATAAAAAACAGTTAGTCAAACTGACCAAAATTGATTAGAGACCTGTTTTCTATCAAATCCGGTTGCTAGTCTAGGTACCACGCGTTTCAATTCGATCTTGATAACTACGCTGGTGACTTTACTTGGCTAAATTACAATAGTAACTTTTTTTATTAGTAAAGTTCACTATTAAAATAGAAAAAAAAATACTTAGATTGGTAAATAAAAAAATAAAAAAAAATTTCTTCTCTGTTCTTTTTTCTTTCTTTTGGCATATGCTCTATCAAGGTCATACTCTCGGTCAGATCATAAATAAACGTATTTCTTCTCACTACTTATATCCAAATAATATAATTAAAAAATATTTTAGAAAAATAATTAGCTTCAAAATACAATTACAAATAGAACTATAATTATATTTTGAAGTTTATATGATGAATTTTGTATTTTTTTTTTTCTAATATTCTAGAATAATATTTACTGATGAGTAAATAATATATTTACCGATAGTTAAACAATATATTTACCTAAGATAATTAATATTAATTTTAGAGTAAATTAGTAAATAATATAATTGTAAACACAAAAATTAATTATTATCTAATAGAAGCCCATATGTGAAGATGATCCATCAAACTTTCTCTCTTCTTCGGTAATCAAATTTTATGTCTTGAAAGTTTAATTATAAGATTAAAACTTTATATTAATAATTAATATTCAATATACATGTAACGTACATGCATATTGATAGTTATTCTTACGTGGATGTGTGAGGCCCAATTTCAAAAAACAGTACCTTAAACAGCCAAGGTCTTAAAAGTCCTAAAAAAAACCTTTTCACAAAATTTAGGGTCCAAAACTAATTTTTTAAAAGAAAAAGTTTATATAGAGTAGATGTTTTAAACAATCAAATTAGAGCCTACCAAAAAAATTTCACCAGAAGAGGTTGTTTTGATGCTCAAATATCCTCAAATTGATGATCTTGACATCAAGATGTATAGACATGATAAAAACATGTATTTCAATCTTTGGAAATAGTGCATCTCGTAACACATTTTTGGACCGTCAATTTTCTAGATTTACGGTTTTATAATTAAAGATGAAAATATATTTTAAGGCTATCACAAAGATTTTCAACATGAAACCATATTTCTCTGCACTAGTTGAAGGTGCGCTTTATTTTGATTGTTTAGAGCCTCCTCTTTATACAAACTGCACCCTTTTTAAAAAGTTGTTTTTGAAACACCTACTGCTCTAGATCAACGACTGTGAATCATAACCGTATGTCTTATATCTGGATGGCACGATCTAAAATTTTTCGCGTGTTGAGAGTGAAGGGCATTCTTCAACCGTCCCTTGTTCACATAAGTGGTTGGCCCATTCCATGACGTTGTAGCTAATTTAAACGATCACATAATGTATCACTCATATGCTACCTAATATTCAAAGAAAATTACAAAAAACCCCTAAGATGACACTTTTCGCAACTTACACCCAATCTAGCTTTCTCCCTCACTTTTGTCCCCAAAATATACTTTCTATGCAAATACCCCCAACCATAAAATAAAATAAAATAAAACCTAAACTACCCTCCTTACTTTTACCTTACCCAGGCCACTCTTTTGTCTATCGGGCTCCGACATTGCGATCCAGCAGTAGAACACTCAGTAGAACACTCAGTAGAACACTGCGATCCAGCAGTAGAACACTCAGTAAAGGGCAGAGCGGTCCAATGTTACTGGATTTAGGGCTCTTGTACTATGTAAAGGGCGGTTCGGGCTGTACTCACTTTGGATTCAGTAGTTGTCTTTGGGCGGTCTGACACTTAAGTTTCTGTAAAGGACGGTCTCGCAATGCGATGGTGCGACATTTAAGTTTATGTAAATGGTGGTTTGGCAATACAATGGGTGCGCTCTGAAAATGTGCTACTAGGTCAAAAAGTCAACGTCAAATCGGGCCAAAATGATTTTTGTGTACAAGAAGGGCATTTCTGTTTAAAAAAATGAACTTTTTTCCTTAGGGGTATTTACATAGAAAGTTTGTTTCAAGGAAAAAAGTGGGAGAAAATTAGGTTGGGAGTAACTTACATAAAAAGTGTGATTTTAGGGGTTTTCTATAATTTTCTCTAATATTTATTGGACACGACGACCAAAACCCGTATAAATGTGGGCATCCTAATAAATCTATTTTTGAGATAGATTTTAAGACTTAATTTTTAAAGACATGTAAGTTCATGAGTATAAACAAATAAAAAATTTTAATAACTAAAAATAATAATACTAGTAAGAAGATGTTTTGGATCGTTAGTTTCGATTGTTTTTAGATGGATGCACTACAAGACCGCATATGTAGAACTGCGGTCCAGCCGCGCATGAAACAATTTTCCATATTTGTTTCCCGGAATCATTGTGAAGCCTCCCTCTCACCGCTCCTTATTTAAGAAGATTGCAGCCATTCACGTACGAATTCAAATCTAGGGTTCCTTCCCGTCTAAACGACTACTTCAGTCCTCAGAGGCAAGGGTTTTTCGAATTTTCTCTTTCGACGTCAGATCCTCATTCCTCAGAATATTCATCTGTTAGCGTTCCCCTTCAGCAATTGCCGACAGAAAGAAAAAAGAAACAGTAATTTCCCATAAAATATCCCTGAACTGTTCTCATGCGTTTGGGCTCTGTGATTTTCTGAAACCATGGCGTCTGGTAGTTACTTTGAAGCACCTCAGGCGACTGTGAAATTTCTCTGCGATCGATTGCTTGACAAAAGCCAGCCCATCTCCGAACGTTTTAGGGCACTCTTTTCCCTTCGGAACCTCCAAGGCCCTGCCCCTCGTGATGCCCTTATTCTTGGTATTCCTGCACCACCTTTTTACTTAAATTTTGAGTGGGAGTTTTGCAATTCTTTTTCTATGCGGTATATCTCGTTTAAATTGTCATAATATCATTGATATTTATGTTAATATTTTCTTAATTGACGAAATCAATCCAATTCCATGGGTTTGTTTCATATTCCATGTCATCAATTAGGGTTATTAATTTGTCATTAAATAGAAACATCCTCTTTCACTCTGTTGTAAGAAAAGAAAATCCCCCCTCTCTCTGTACTAATTTTCAAATGTCAATGCATTCAGCCACAAGAGATGAATCAAATTTACTGGCACACGAGGCAGCATTTGCATTGGGTCAAATGCAAGATGCAGAGGCAGTTCCTGCTCTGGAGAAGATCCTAGAGGATTATTCTCTCCATCCCATAGTACGCCATGAGGTACTTCTTCTACATATTTAATTACCATTATGTTTTCACAATCCCTTGTTTTTTAAATGTTCTCGTTTAGTCGTGTTTTATGTTTTATTCTTGAGATGAATTTCCTGCAAAGTTGGCAGAATCCATTTGTGTTCATGGACATATGAACTCAGCTCCTCACCTTTAATCTTTTTGAATAGTTACGTTGTAAATTTGGATGATACATGGAGCTCAAATTTTTTTATTTTGTGTAGTTTTTAATATGAGAAGGCTTGTGCTATTTTATGGAATGCACAATATTTTGATTAGATAATTTTCTATTGATGGGAAAATAGTTTAGAAAAAGTAGATAAAGGTGATCATGCACCTTTCATAATGTTGATGGTCTATTTATGGAATGGATGGCTCAGATCTCTCACCCCACAAGCCACACTGACCAACTGTTCACATTCAATTTCACTGGAAAAGGCAAACTATGGGAAACCCTAAAAAACCCTAAACCCAATTTTTCACTATAAATAGCAGTGTACCCTTTCCTTATTCTCTACACCTTGTCTCTTCTCTCTCATATCTCTCTCTTGCCTCTTTAAGGGGCGTGCCCCACTCTGTCTCCTCTTCCTCTCTCTAGAACTCTCTCTCCTAACATATCTCTAGAGGGGCACACCTTAACTCTAGGCCACCTCCTAAGTCTCTCTATCTTGATTAAACCTAAGGGTTGGGTAGCAGAGGATATTCTAAATTAGGTTCAAGGCTTGGGAGTTTTAAAAAGTTTTATAGTATAGTTTGGCCTAAACTTGCTTTCCCGGTTGAGATTGAAGCTAGACCGTTGATCCTGTGCCATCGGATGGTGGTGACTCGGTGTGGGGTGTAATAAGCCCGGTTGACGTAATCTCCAACACTCTACTTTTATTTCTTGCAATTTCATCTTTATATTCTCAAGCATAAGATATAGTTATTCTAATGGCATCAAGTTTGAAAATCTTGGTTTTATTGTTTTGTTGATTTTATTTTTGAAGTATATGTTATTGTAATAAGACCACTTGTAAGTGATCTTTTGCCAAAACAAATGGGGTGAAAAAAAATAATTTATATTCTTCTGTAAAAGATCACACTGGTCTTTCTTTCATTGATATCAGAGCATAGTTTCTTGATTGCCATTAGGAAATCTTTTCTAATTTTGCTTGAGAATAAAAGATATGGTTGCTCATACCTTCATCTCTGAGATCCTGAAAAACGAAAGGTTCGATGGGACCAATTATGCCGCTTGGAGAAGAAGGATTCGATGTGTTATTTATGAGGAAAACTTACATGAGATGCTCTATGAGCGTCATTCTCACCGTCCAAGTGACGACTCATCTCAAATAATCAAAGATGAGTATGCCACTTGGAAGAAGAGGAACTTGAGGTGTAAGAACATTCTTTTGTGCGCCATAACTGACTCGTATGCTTCTAATTATGATTCAATTTATACTGCAACTGGAATCTTTGATAGACTTGAGAGAGAGTATAATGATCTCTCTTATAAAGCAAGTCATGGTTATGAAAAAGTACAATGAATTAAAGATGGTAGAGGGTACTAAGTTCGCATATCATGTGCACATCTTTCGTGCACTAGTCAGAGAGATGGAAGACATAGGCATGAAACCAACTGAACTTATGCAAGTGATTCATCTCATAAATTCACTTCTTAACTCATGGGAAACTTTTGTGTCCTCACTCAAGACGAGAAGAAAAGGACCAAAGCTGGATGAACTTATCACGACAATCAGAGGAGAAGAAGAAAGGAGGCACTCAAGGCATGCACTGACAACAACTCCAAGGGAAGCCGTACACATGGTAAAATCTCCACCCTCTTTTAAACTTAAGAAAGGAAATGGTAGAAATAATTTTGGAAAGAGAGGAGACTTTAAAAAGAGATATTTTGGTAATAAAGGAGGAAAGAGAGAGACTAGGAGGTGCTTTATTTGTAAGAAGGTGGGCCACATAGCCAAGAATTGTCGGTCCAACAAATTTAGAGGGACCAACAACAAACTGACTTGTGTGGCCTTTGAGGTGTTGTTGGCCGACCCCAAGGGAGTTTCTTAGTGTCTTGACTCGGTACTACAGCTCATGTCACAAACACCATGGAAAGCTATCGTTTTTTTACCTCCATGGGGCCGGGACAACAACATATCTACATAGGAGGTAATAAAAAAACTGATGTACTTGGAGTTGGAAATTTTGAGCTGAAATTGAAGAGTGGAGTATCTTGATCCTAAAACAAGCATTTTATGCTGCTGATATGAGGAAGTGCTTGATTTCAGATCTCAAGATGTCTATGACTGGATTCATGACCACTTTCATTGGGGAGAAGGTGGTGGTCAAGAAAGGTGATAGTGTTGGCATGATTGAACGTCTTGTAGACGGGTTATTTGCTCTTGAAATAAAAGAGAACGTTGCTTATGTCTCGTCCCCTAATGAATTAGATGTTACCTCATGGTATATGAGGTTAAGACACATTAATTTCAAACGAATGTAAAGATTGAAAAAGGACTGCATTCTTCAAAATTATAAGGGAGATTTATCGAAAGTGTGCGAGTCTTGTGTGCAAGGAAAATTAATAAGGAAAAATACCATCGGGGCAAAAAGAGCTACTAGGTTTTTAAAAATCATTCATAATAACATATGTGGACCTATGAATGTGGCTATCAAAAGCAGTAAGAGTTATTACATCACTTTTATGGATGAGCACTCGCGATATGGCCATGTATATCTTATTCACACAAAATTTGAAGCCCTAGAAAAATTCAAATAATATAAAGCTGACGTAGAGAATCAAACCAACTTGAAAATCAAAGTCCTTAGAACCGATAGAGGGAGGGAATATTCATCGGAACTTTTTAAAGAACTCTGTGTTGAGAACGAAATCATCCACCAGTACATCATGCCATATACTCTCGAACAAAATGATGTAGTCGATAGACGAAATAGGACCTTAGTTGAATTGGTAAGGAGTATGATGGGGGCATACTAGTCTTTCTCTAAACTTTTGGGGAGAAGCCGTGTTGACGGCATGTTATATCCTTAATCGGACTCTCACAAAAGCTGCCCCACTTACTCGACACGAAATATTCACACAGGTCGTGTTCCCTCCTGTGATCGCCTAAAAGTTTGGGGTTTCTCAACCCATATTCTTATTCCACACCAAAATAGGACCAGACTTCAACCCAAAACTGTTAAAACCATTTTCATTGGTTACCCAGACCATGTATGGGGTATCGATTCTACAACCTTGAAACAAGGGCTCTCATTAAGAGCTGCGATGCTCACTTCTTCCAAGAAGAATTCCTTGAAGTAAGAATGAGACAGAAACAAGCCGACTTCTTTGAGGAGGCAAGAAACAAGGTTGTGCTTTGAGAACCCGAACCTGAAACTTCCAATAGACTTGAGCTTGAAACCGAACCCTCCAGACAAAATGGACCTGAACCCGAACCAAGACGAAGTAACCGAACCAGTAGACCCCATATATACCTAGAACAATTTGTCTACCTGGGGGAACATTTTGATAGAGTTAGGGAAGATCCAGATTCAGAACCTAAAGCTTACCATGAAGCCTTGTCCTGTCCTGAAAAGGAATACTGTGTAGAAGCCATGAAAGATGAATATGCTTCAATTAACCAAAACCATGTATGGGAATTGGTACCTCTACCTTGAAAACGTAAAGCCATTGGTTGTAAGTGGATTTTCAAGAAAAAATTGACTCAAAAGGGAAAATAAAACAATACAAAGCTAGGCTGGTTGCAAATGCTTTTACCCAACAAGAAGGGATAGATTATGATGAGACCTTTTTCCTTGTTGCCAAATTCCCATCTATCCAAATCCTTATAGCCATAGTAGTCCATTTTCATTTTGAGGTTCATCAGATGGATGTCAAAACAACCTTTCTAAATGGTGATTTAGAAGAAGAAATTTACATGACCCAACCCGAGGGATTTGTGGAAAAAGGGAAGGAGAACCTAGCGTGTAAACTTTAAAAATCCCTTTATGACCTAAAACAAACATCGCGTTAGTGGTACATAAAATTTCAAGAGACCTTTGCTTTTTCATGGTTCTTTGCAAATAATGAGGACTACTGTATCTATCAAAAGGTCAGTGGGGAGTGATGTGGTCTTTATTTTCTCATATATGGATGATATGCTCTTTGTTAGTAGCTTATTGCCCTAGCAGTAAAGACAAAAACTTTCTTTGTACAACACTTCGATATGAAGTATCTTGGAGAAGCTTCATATGTGTTGGACATCAAGATAATAAGAAACAGAAGAGAGAAAACTATCTAACTTTCTCAGGCAACTTACTGCAAGAGAATACTGGAAAAATTTGATACGAGTATATGTAAGCCCATGTCTACCCCAATAGACAAAAAGTCGAAGTTAAGTAATAAGATATGTCCTACTGAAGACATGGATATAAGAGCCATAGAGAGAGTTCCTTATAGGAGTCCCTTATGTATGTCATGACGGGAACAAGGTCAGGCTTGTTTTTCATTATGAGCTTAGTTAGTCGATTCCAAAGCAATCTTAGAGAGGAGCATTGGAAAGCGGTCAAGAGAATCCTCCGATATTTAAAAGGGACCATGAATTATGCGCTTACATACAAAGGGGGAACTGAAATAACAATAGAAAGATATTCAGATGCAAGCTATCTCGCGGATCCAGATGATGCGAAGTCTACATCTGGATATGTGTTTATGTTTGGAGGGGGAGCAGTTTCTTGGAAGTCAAAGAAACAGGATATAGTGACGTTATCTACCATGGAAGCTGAATATGTGGTATGCTGTCTTGCAGCCAAGGAAGCCTTATGGATTAAGAAGTTTCTTAATCAGCTAAGCTTTCATCCCGTATGTTCTGAGGTAGTGTTGATTTTCTACTACAACACGACGACAATTTGTGTTTTTAAGGAGTCGTTTTCACAAGAACTCCAAGCATATTAAACCATATTTCTATCACCTGAGGAATGAGGTGAGATTGAGAGAGATCAAGATTAGCTACATATCCACAGATCTGATGATTGTAGATCCTTTAACTAAGGGGGTTACCCCTAATGTTTTTGTAAGACATGTGAGAGAGATGGGGATAAGAGAAAGTAAAGAAGAGAGAGTGTAAGGCCTTTAAAGGCAAGTAGGAGATGTTGGGTTTGTGTGGCCATTAAAAGCCTTATGAATGTTTGTAATAAAAACATTTGATATAATTGAACATGAATTCAGTGTGAGTGTGGTTTGTCATGGACCATATTATGCAAAAAGTGTTTGCAGATACTGGATTGTGCTTGAAGGTCTAGGCCAGCTGGTTGGGTAAAACCCATATTACTTGGGCATAGAGTATAAACTGATAAGGGTTCTAATGTGTTACCCCTTGATGAGGTCGAAATATGTTCTGATGAGTGAGCTGAGGGATTACGTGACCTTGTGTGTGATGGTGGCCTACAGAGACGGGGGTCAAAGTCTCATCCATGTACTATCACACGACATGCATATTGATGGACCTTTTCGGGAAAGCAAGTCGCCTTCAGGGTGACGCGTATGCACATGCGAGAGATACCCCTATGCACTATAGGAGCTGTGGTCGAATCAGGTTTAGGTGACCTCGACTAGTCTCTAGGGAAGGACCTGTAATCCATATACTGAGATTGTTACTCTTTGGCTCACCGACCAGACTTTGGTGATCTGCTAATTAGCCCCTGTTTAGACTGTGGGTCATGAAAAACATTGGGTCGGTCTGATAAAGCAAGTGTGTCTGTAGTTCACAGTTGAAGGTGGAGTGCTCCATGATTGTTGATTCAATTCTTAAACCATATGGATCTTTTTCCCATCAAATTAATTTAATTATATTTGTTTTATGATAGAAATTATTTTAGAATTATTATTTGAATTTTTATAAACCTCTGAATATTTTATTTATAATTTTTGGATTTATAAATATAAAGATATTGATTTTACAATGGTTTAAATCTTCAAATAATATTCTAAAATTATTTTAGATTTTTGTAAATATAAATAAAATTTCATGGGGGCTTATTGTGCACATGGGCCTACCATATTGTAGGAGGTGGGGCCCATCAAGCTCCCACTAGGGTGGCACGCCCCACCCTCTTATTCTCTTCCTATTTTTTTGGGATATGGCTTGTGGCCATATAGTTGGAAGATGTTGATTTAATATTGACTTGATATATTTTTGAAAGATTTTGTGAAAGTATGAGAAGGCTTGTGCTATTTTATGGAATGCACAATATTTTGATTAGATAATTTTCTATTGATGGGAAAATGGTTTAGGAAAGGGGGCTAAGGGTTTATGCACTTTTTATATTATTGATGGCCCATCTATAGAATGGATGACTCAGATCTCTCACCCTACAAGTCACCCTGATCAACGGTTCACATGCAATTTCACTAGAAGAGGCAAACTATGGGAAACCCTAAGAAATCCTAAACTCAATTTTTCACTATAAATAGGGGTGTATCCCCTCCTTATTCTCTACACTTTCTCTCTTCACTCTCACATCTCTCTCTTCCCTCTCTAAGGGCACGCCCCACTCTCTCTCCTCTTCCTCTCTCTAGAACTCTCTCTCCTAGCCTATCTGTAGAGGGGCACGCCCCAACCCTAGGCCACCTCTTAAGTCTCTCTCTCTCATCTTGATTAAACCTAAGGGTTGGGTAATAGAGGATATGCTAAATTAGGTTCAAGGCTTGGGAGTTCTAAAAAGTTCCATAGTATAGTTTGGCTTAAACTTGCCTTCCCGGTTGAGATTGAAGCTAGGCCGTTGATCCCGCGCCATCGGATGGTGGTGACTCGGTGTGGGGTGTAATAAGCCCGGTTGAGGTAATCTCCAGCATTCTCTAGTTTTATTTTTTGCAATGTCATCTTTATAGTGAAAAATTGAGTTTAGGGTTTTCCATAATTTGCCTCTTCTAGGGAGATTGAATGTGAACCGTTCATCAGGGTGACTTGTGGGGTGAGAGATCTGAGCCATCTATTTTATAAATGAGCCATCAACATTATGGAAGGTGCATGAACCCTTATCCCCCTTTCTTAAACCATTTTTCCATCAATAGAAAATTATCTAATTAAAATATTGTGCATTCCATAAAATAGTACAAGCCTTCTCATACTTTCATAAAATCTTTCAAAGATATATCAAGTCTATATTTAGTCAATATCTTTCAAAGATATAGCCACATGCTATATTCCAAAAAAATAGGAAGAGAATAGGGGGTGGGGCATGCCACCCTAGTGGGAGCTTGATTGGCCTCACCTCCTACAATATGGTGGGCCTATGTGCAAAATGGACCCCCATGAAATTTTTTTATATTTAAAAAATCTAAAATAATTTTAAAATATTATTTGAATTTTTAAACCATTGTGAAATCAATATTTTTATATTTATAAACCCAAAAATTATAAATAAAATATCCAGGTTTATAAAAATTAAAATAAAAATTCTAAAATAATTTCTATCATAAAAGAAACATAATTAAATTAATTTGATGAGAAAATAATCCATTTGGTTTAGGAATTGAATCAACAATCATGGGGCACTCCACTTTCAATTGTGGACTACAGACCACATTTGCTTTATCAGACCGACCCAGTGTTTCCCATGACCACAATCCAAACTGGGCCTCATTAGCTGGTCACCAAAGTCTGGTTGCTGAGCTAAGAGGTCGCAATCCCAGTCTGTGTATTATAGGTCCTCCTCTAGAGACGAGTCAATGTCACTTGGACTTGATGCGACCACAACTCCTATGGTGCATAAGGGTATCTCTCACACATGCATACGCTTCACCATGAAGGTGGCTTGTTTTCCCGAAACGGTCTATAATATGAATGCCGTTTGATGGTACATGGATGTGGCTTTGGCCCTCGTCTCTGTAGGCCACCATCACACACAAGGGTCACACAGTCCCTCGGCTCACTCATCCAGGCATACTCCGACCTCATCAAGGGGTGACACATTAGAACCCTTATCGGTTTATACTCTATGCCCAGGTAACACGGGTTTTTCTCAACCGACTGGCCTAGACCTTCAAGCACAGTCTGGTATCTGTAAACACTTTTTGCCTAGTATAGTCCACGAGGGGCCACACTTCCACTGAGTTTATGTTCCACTGTATCAAATGTTTTTATTAAAAATACTCATAAGGCCTTTAATGGCCACACAAACCCAACATTTAATTGGACTATAGTGAAGGCTTGATTACCATCGTAAAAGTGCTACAATAATTTGATAGTTAAAGGTAGTGCTTATATTTGTATTAATGTAATGAATTGCTTAATATTATTATAATTTGTAAGAAGGACAAAAAGTTGAGCCAGGTCATGAATACTATGAAATGTTCTAGATGGTGGCTTGTTAATGAATAAGTGATATGTGTGTGTTTCAAAGATGGTGTTACGGCTTGGGATCCTTTTACCTTCAATAAATGCTCATTGTTTAAAGTATTCCTTGTTATTTCTGTGTGCAATAAGAATGTGTTTTCTGTTGTTTGTGTCTATTACGTTGGCTCTTTAATTTCATTCACTTTGAGGAACTCCCAGGTCACAGCTAATATGTACATCCTTATTGATCGTACTCTAGATTACATGAGGAAATGTGGTTCGCTGATTATTGATGATGTGATCAAATGATTGTTTGAATTTGTTGCTGTTGAGTGGAGAATTTTCTGGATTTGATATCTGTAAATGAAAGATTATATGGGGGTTGGTGAAGCATACTCCAACTGGTGTACCTTGTCGATTTGAATCAAGTTATGTGGGTCTAGTTTTCCTTTGCATAAAATGGTTCATTGGCACATCTATAATAGACAAAATACTGATGTGTTATGATATTGAGCTATGTAACAACCACAAGCATGCCACGTGCATTTGGGAGAATTCGACACACAAATACTCTAGACACGTGTGTCGAGACACGAGGAATGGGAAATCTGGGTTGACATGCATGTTTGAAAATATTCATGTTTTGGATTCTCAGACTTGATGTATCTGCTATGTGGACAGGTTGGACAAACAAGACAATCATGTCTGTTTTTTGAAATACGTGGGTGCACATGTCTCATATTTGGATACAATATCATTTGTTTGGACCTTTGTAAATTCATTATTGAAATTTCACAAATTAGAAGCATACACACACATGCATTCTATGGACTTGTACAATTGTGTCATATTCAACTTAAAGAATATATAGGTGCCTCAGATTCTTCAAACTCAAGTCACGCAAGGTTTCTCGCTAATTTCAAAACATTGGCCGCCCAGCTGTTTGGGTCGGCCCCACCGCCCTGCCTTGGGCCTATGTGGTCGCCCATGGAGCCGCCCAGGTGGTTGCTTGGTGAAAGTTGGATAGGGTGAACTAGCACGTTATATGTAGTTTAAATTTTTTCTTTTCTCTACCAATTAGAATACTTATAGAGGTCCAAATATTACAAAATAAACTCAAATTAAACAAAGATGAATTACAAAATCGATTCTCACTTGCTGCCACTTAATACAACTCTTTTATTTATTTATTGATAATTGTTAACATTTTTCAACCTTAGGGACCAGAGTGATGAACGTAGCATTGATGGATTTATTAAGAATCCCTCGCTGAAAGAACTCAGTGAAGAAATTCAAAAAATCTGACCGAAAGGTCTCCCAAAAGGACTTGAAGGGGGCCACTGGAAAACCGTCGGGCCCAGGGGCATTGTCTTTAGCAAGATTATCTAGAGCTATGATAATTTCCTCTTCGAGGAAAGGGCGCTCTAACCACGAGGCCTGTTCATCTGAGAGGGACAATAAATCCAGGTCGACCATGGAAGGTTTAGGGCCGGAGGGAGCAGTATAAAGATTCTGGAAGTAAGAGATGATTGCTGCTTCAATCTCAGCCGGCTGTTTTAGGAGACGGTCGTTAACTTTGATGGAGGAGATAGTATTTTCTCTCTAGTATTTTCTCTCCTACGACAATTAGCAATCCTGTGGAAGAAACGGGTATTGTGGTCTCCAGTTTTAAGCCAGTTGACCCTAGATTTCTGATACCAATAGATCTCCTCCTTCTTCAGGGTAGAGAGGAAATCAAGTTTGGACTGGGTTCTGAGGTCAGCTTCCGGAGAAGAGAGAGGGCGGTATTCTTCAAGGCTATCCAAAACTTGAATTTTCTTTAGGAGGTCATTCTTGATAAGGTTATAATTTCATGGGATGGTCTCACTCCAGGACTTAAGGGCGGCCTTGAGTAACTGAAGTTTCGACTGGAGTCGAAGCCAGCTCTACCACTGACCTAGGTAGAAAAAGAAGTCCACCAGGAAGGTATCAAAGTGGAGAGGGATAGTTCTTGCATCCAAGCCAGCTCGAATCTAAACGGTTTAGGACCTCTGTTAATCGCAAAGGTAGACAAAAGGATGGGACAATGATCAGAAGTCGGTTTAGGAAAGTTAGGGCATGAGATCCAGGGAAGAACTCTTCCCAGTCCAAAGAAAGCAGGAACCTATCCAATTTAGAGAGGACGGGCTGAGAGGAATGGTTTGATCAGGGAAACTTGTTACCTTGGAGGGGGATGTCAAGCAACTCGTTCCTAGAGATAAAGTTTGAAAAGTCCACCATCCCCGGAGATATACACGAGCTGGAATTATGCTCAAAAGACCATCAAATAGTATTAAAATCCCCACCCAGGCACCAAATAGGGTGGGGGAGAGACGCTACATAGTTGAGTTCAGACAAGAGGTGCGGTCTAATCGTGGAAGTGCATGGGCCGTAAACAGCCGTGAATTTCCATTCCAAGCCATCGAAAAGCCTTGACAGCAGGATAGAGACAGAGAATTCCCCCACAAAGGAGGAAACAAGCGTGTGGTCAGAGGGTTCCCAGATAACCCAGATGCCCCCGGATGCCCCTACAGCGGGTAGAGCCACCCATTGGCAACGGCGTCTACCCCAAATCTGACGAACTTGGAGTAGGCATGGTACAGGACACTTGGTTTTAGTAAGGGCAAGAATGAGGGGACAATGTTTGGAAGACAAGTTCTGGATGGCGGCCTTTTGTTCGGGTGACCCAAACCTCTGTTATTCCAAGAAATGATCTTCATGGAGAAGAAGAAGAGTGGAGGAGAGAGGCGATTCTGGGTGAACGCCTCAGAGCAGAAAGAGGGGGAGAGAAATAGGGCACTACGACAGAGGTCGGTCCTTGAACAGATAAGGAAGAGAAGAGGTTCAGAAGCTCCCTCTTCCCTTTGAAACCCACCTCCAAACGACTATGTGGATCGGCCAACATGAAGTGATGCGCCGAGCCTTCAGGGCCATCGTGTTGGAAGCCCATCACGAGGTAGATCTCTCAAATCCTTGCCAAGTCACGGTCTGGCCCATCACCATCGACCCCCTCATGAGCAGAGCCCATCAAGGGGGGAGAGATGGGCGTTGCAACAATAGCATTTGGAGAGGGGAGTCCATCCCCGTCGACCCCCCCAACCACGTCCCTGGGCGAGGGGGGAGAGATGGGCTCCACTAGAATTCCATGGAGAGCCGCCTGTGGGGGTGGCGGGGAGAAAGAGGGGTACATGTCCGAGGGGAGGAGGGGGAGCACACTAAGAGGCGAATGAGAAGGGGTAAAGATAGCAGGAGGAGAAGGGAGGGACAAAGAGGAGGACGAGGAGGGGGAAGAAGGCGAGAGGTAACCAGGAAGAGGGAGGGGGTGCGATAGCGAGAGGGATCCAGGAGTGGCGGTAGTCCACAAGAAGGGGAAAGCGGGGGAGAAGTTTGGGTCAATGGAGGTGAGAATGGAGGGGGTGGGGAGGTAGGTAAGTAGGTGGGAAACAGAGACCGAATGGTGGGAGAGGCAGAAGGGTCCAAGGTAGTGGTGGTGGGAATGAACCCAATGGACCAAACAATGCTAGGGATAAGGCCTTGAGAAGGGTTGGGATCGAGGGAGGTGTGCGAGAGGTCCACTTCTTGGTAGGGGGGGAAAAGGTTCATCGAGACCAGGGTAGCAGGTGTGGAAGATCGGACGGCTGCAACGAAGCAAGGAGAAAGGCAGAGAGCAGGGAGAGTGACGAGCTAGAGAGAGAGGGACGATCAAGGGCCGATGAAAATGAGGACGAAACCGAAAAAAGGGGAGGGGAGAGGAGAGAAGAAGGGCCGCCAGTATGCGGGGAGCGCCACGCAGAACTCTAGAGAGGAGAGGGGGCAGAGGTGGGGGGCTTGGGGCCATCGACGGCGGTACCCCGAAGCAGAGGGGAGGGATAGGAAGGAGGGGGGACCGACGGGTGGGTTGGCTGCCTTTAGCCACCGCCAAAAATGGGGACCAAGGACGTCTGTTGCGTCGACGAGCTTTCTTCTCCACTAGAGTCCAGGAGTCTGGTTGAGCAACGGAAGGAGTAGGCAGACCCTTATTGGCGAGGAAATGAGGGGATGGGGGAGAGGCGAAAGACCAAGAGGTCGAAATGGGGTAGAAGAGGTCGCCAACCTCTAACCACAGCAAGCTAAGAATGGTTATGGGTTCCAACATTTCGAGGAGGACACGAATCGATCCCAAAGGGAGAGATTCATTAGAAGTCCAATGGGTGGAAATGAAAGACCCGCATCTAGCAGCGAGGCTTCTGAAAGTATTAGGGGACCAGGCATTAAGAGGGATATTGAAGAAGGTAAGCCACACTCTGTTTTTTGAAGGACCCTTCCGAAAGTGGCCAGGCACACCGTGCACCGAAGAAGGTGAAGGGGACAGAACCCTGAAGCGCAAGGCTAGCGTCGGAAGAGGAGGGAAAGGAGAGAACGAATTCGCCATTAGAGAGGCACCTACAACTGAGATTAGGATCCCCCCAGTGTTTCTGCGCCACCTTCTCAATGCCTCTTACATCTCGGCGAGCAGGGTGGAAACTCCTTATGAGGGACGCAAGGAGTTTGGGGTCGGTCTTCTCGACATCGACCTTAGGGACAAAGATACAAAAGGTGATGCAAGGGGACCTAACCGCAAGAGGAGGGATCTCTGGTGGTTTCACAGGTGAGTTCAGGGGTAGAGAAGAGTTAGGCTTACGCAAAGCAGTTACCTGAGAGAAAGAAGCCTTGAAGGAGGCGGGGGGTAAGAGGAGATCGAAGAAGAGAGAGGTGGGGGAGGGGGTTTGGGGTAAAGGTTGTAGATGGCATTCCAGCTACGCGAGAGATGAGGGCGAAAGGGGGGGGGGGGCGATGAGAGAGGAAATGAGTGAAATGTCGCAGAAGAGGAGCAGGACGACGCTTACCCATCAGTCCATTCACTTTCTCACAAATCATGTCATTTTGACTAGGGCTTTTGTTGATAATACAACTCTTTTATTTCAATTATAAAAATGACATAAGACTTATATAGGAAGAAGAAACACGAACTGCATAAACAGAAAATATGGTGCTGGAAGATTACCTCAACAGGACTTGATACACCCACTTTGGATCTCCTCCTCCGATGGCACACGAGATCAAGGTCTTTCTCAGATCTTACGAATATGGGAAGCCTAGGCTAGAAACTCTTCAATGTTGAGAGCAATATGGAACAAGATCAAGACCTTAAGACTATGTCCATGGGACGTGCCCCTTTGGCTCCTATGGTTGGGGAGTGGCCCTCTTTTCTTTGTGTAATTTTTCTAAGTGTAAGAGAGATGATAGAGAGATTAGAGAGGTCAGAGAGAGAGAGAAGGGCATGAGGTTCTTTGTGGAGAGAGAGAGACTTAGGTGTGTCTTTTTGGGCCCTCACAATGAGACTATGTATAGACTCATGCTTAGGGTTCAGGTTTCTACGGTTAGCCATCCTTATGGAGATTAGATCTTGGCCATTGGAGACCTATTGGGTGAGAGATTTTAGCCTTACCATCTATAGATCAACCATCATGATCTAAAGGAAGGTGCTAGAATCTTATCATTCAGCTTTCTTAATCGAATTCCATCAAATATATGGTGTAGAGAAAATTCAACGCTCTTTCCCTTTATTTTCTCAATTCTCTTACACATGCATCTTTGAAAAGTCAAAATATGTTTCAATCACAAAACAATTCCTTTTTGATCAATTTGATTGAATGACATCTTGCATGCCTCATCAAAATAGAAGGAGAGTGCACCATGTGGGGTGTGCCACCAATGGAGGCCCAAAGTGGGCCCCACGCACCTCCCTACATGTTATATTCTAGTGCAGCCCATGGAGTATAATGGGACCCATGTGTTTTATTAATTTTAAAATAATGAAAATGATTTCTAGAAATCATTTACTATTTTATTTTTCTCTCTGAATTATTAATTACTGAAAATTCAATTTAAGCCTATTTATAAATTCATTTTTTCAAAAATAAAATATCCAGAGACTTCTTAAAGTTCATTTTATTAATCTAAAAATCATTTATAGTCAAATTAATTATTTTTAAATTAATTTGATAGGATTCGGAGCCAACTATGTTAAGGAAAAAGCAAAATTAATAAAGCACTCCATGTTTTACTAGAGACCATAAACCATGTCCACTTTTTTAAACTGATCCAATAGTTCCCATGACCTATAGTCCATCACAAGGGTTCATGATTGGGCTACCAAAGTTGGCCAATAGGCGAGAGGACTCAATCTTAGTCTATGGATTACAGGTTCCCTCTAGGGAGAAGTTCTAGGTCACACAGACCTGTGCACACATATCACAATTGGTGCATGGGGTTTATTTCTTGCACATGCATACACATTACCCTCAATGATGCTTTGCTTTTTGATATGGCTATCATGTGTACATGCCGCGTGATGGTCAGGTATCTTAGGGTTTTAGTATTCAACTGGCCTAGCTCGTCAAACTTGGTTTGAGTTTTGGCAACAATATTGCCAACCTCTATCCTTTTGGACCATACTCCCACTGGAGTTCGTTGTTCCACTATAATAAAAATGGTTACATGCTCTCATAAGGCCTTTAAATGGGCACAAAAAACCCAATACTTAGTACTCGCCTAGAGCCCTTTTGGTAACGGCTAAAATTACCCTCGCCAAAAGGGCAAGCAATGTAATTTCCCTCTACAAAAGGAGGATAATATTTGGGGGGGCACTTGGGCCCCCCCCTCGAAAAACCTAACTTCTTCCCCAAAAGTACTTTTCTAGCTTAAAATAGAGTTTTTTTTTGAGGATTTAATTCTAATTCAAACTTTTCAATTTCTTGTGTAATCGAAAGGCATTTGACTCGGAATGTTTTGAGGATTAAAGTGGTTGCCAAAGAGAGCTTTTGGCAACCAAAAGTGACCGATTCAAGCCTACTCCAATTGGTGTTTGAAAGTTTAGTAAATTTAGTTATTTATGTTTAGGGTTTCGCATTTCTCTTGAGTACTATGTTATGTTATGCTTTTTTATCATTTTCTTGTGTTTGTTTTTGAAGTTTGGCCTTCCATTTATTATGAAATTTCATGAGTCTCCTCCCCCCCCCCCCACCTCGATCTTCTCGTATCCATGCACTTGTAACATTGAGATTGAGTATTTTCCAGAACTATGTATTAATATGTTATGTGTAAAGTTGGAAGAATCTAGACCACTCTTTGTATTAGACAGTCAAAGAAGAATCCAAGCAAAAATCGATCTTTCCCAAACCTTAAAACAAGAAGAGATCTACTGGTATCGGAGATCGAGGATCAAATGGCTGAAACAGGGAGACCGTAATACGGCCTTCTTCCATAAGACGACCAGTTCTAGATGAAGAGGAAACTTTATCACATAAATCACTGTTGGCCCCCAAACTTTCACTAACCCTAACCACATTATCCGTCTTTTTATTAGATTCTTCTCTAACCTCTTCTCTAAGCTCATCCACCCCTGCCATCTGTTAGGAAACTTACCATTCAGAGCAATCTCTCCTGAAGATGCCGCCACCATACAGAGGCCTTTCTCTTTAGGAAAGCTACCTTCGATCTTCCAAAAGACAAAGCCCCTGGACCAGATGGATTCCCTATTGCCTTGTTTCAAAATCTTTGGGGTAGTACAGTCCCAGATCTCTTAGCATTTTTTGAAGAATTCTTCCTTAAAGGCAGAAGCAACTCGGCACGTAAGTGTACATTTTTAGCTCTGATCCCCAAAGTAGAAGGTGCCCATAGGATGAAGGAATTTCGCGCATTGAATTCTTCATATAAAATCTTAGCAAAAGTGTTAGCTACAAGGCTTCAACAGGTCCTCTCTTTCATTATCTCCCTTTCTTAGTCGGCCTTTGTCTCTGATCGACAAATCCTCGATGGGGCCCTCACTGCTCACGAGGCCATTCATTCGAGATCCCTTTCTCGACAACAAGGCCTTGTTATTAAGTTAGACTGGGAGAAGGCCTATGATATGGTAGATTGAGGTATCCTAGATGCCGTCCAAGCTAGGATGGGCTTTAGCTCAACTTGGAGGAAATGGATATCTGAGTGCATAACTAACCCTTCTTTCTCCATCTTAATTAATGGATCACCTGAAGCCTTCTTCTAAGCACAGAGAGGACATAGTCCCTTGTCACCCTTCCTTTTCACACTTATAGGTGAGCTCTTCAGTCAGTCGATCTCAAGATTTTATGCCGATGGGTCTCTCTCGGGCTTCAAAACTTCACCCTCTGGTCCCACAATCTCTCACCTCCTCTATGCTGACAATACACTCAATTTCTGTGATGCCAAATCCAACTCAAGTGGATAACCTTTGGCGGTTCTTGAGAACTTTCGAATTGCTCACTGGAATGAACGTAAACCTTTCTAAGACCAAAATGATGAGCAGTCCTTCTTAGTTTGGCTTCCCTTTTAGGTTGTGCCATAGAAACTTTACCGTCTTCTTATCTAGGCCTTGCCCTTTGCATAGGAAAACCTAAGAAAAACATGTGGGATAACCTCATAGAGAGATTCACATAGAAATTTGCCTCTTGAAAAGGCTTATACCTTTCATTTGGGGGTAGAATTACTCTAATCTGAGCAACTTTAGCCAGCATTCCCATTTACTACATGTCAATGTTTCAAATCCCATTCTCGGTCATCCCAAAAATTAGAAAAACTCATGAGAGATTTCTATGGACTGGGGTTGATGACACCAAGAAAATCCATTTAGTGGCTTGGGATATTGTCTGTACTCCAAAGGTTTTCAGTGGTCTAGGAATTAAAAATCTTAGAATCATGAATAGGCAAGTGGTGGTGGAAATTCTCTTCCCCCCAACCCCCTACTTTGGAAAGAAGTTGTTCAAGCAAAATATGAAATGAACGGCACTAATTGGTTGCTTAGATCCCCTCCACACAGATCCTCAGGAGCTTGGAAAAGCATATCCTCCATTAGATCTGAGTCCATAACCAGAACTCGATTACGGTTAGGCAATAGTCTGAGAATTAAGTTATGGACTGATACTTGGATAGGATCTTCTCCACTTTCCCTAACCTTCCCCTTTGTTTTCCTTATTGCTCGCGACCCAACGGCTCTTATCACCGACTATGCATCTTTCACTGGCTCCACTTTCGTCTGGACACCAATATTTAGATGAAACCTAAGTGAACAAGAATCCTCCACCCGTATTTCCCTCTTTCAAACCTTAGAGAGCTGCTTTAGTGCTTTGTCTAGACCAGACCCTCTGATTTGGTCCCCAGCCCCCTCAGGAACCTTTTTAGTGTCTTCTTGCTACACCTCCCTATTACC
Organism: Amborella trichopoda; assembly: GCF_054954075.1. Lineage (NCBI taxonomy): Eukaryota > Viridiplantae > Streptophyta > Magnoliopsida > Amborellales > Amborellaceae > Amborella > Amborella trichopoda. Next base: position 21,061,138 of record NC_142337.1, on the reverse strand, counting down.
CAACCCCAACCTCAACCACCTCATTAACCTAACTTGGTCATTACCTAACCTCACAAAGTTCAGGCATTCATTTGGGTTCTCTTACATGGCAAAACCCTCACCTTGATCAATTAAAAAAGAGGGGTTTCACATTCCCTAATCGATGCATTCTGTGTCTCCAAGAAGAGGAGACTATTCCTCACCTTTTTCTTCACTGTGAAGTGGCTCAGTGCCTTTGGTCTTCCCTTGTTAACCTATTTGGCCTTCAATGGGTCATCCCAGCTAATTTGACCAAGTTCTTCGAAACCTACTTCTCACCTCCCGTCTCCAAAAATGGTAGGAGACTGTGGCACCTTGCTGTGGCCAGTCTCTTTTGGAGTCTTTGGCTAGAAAGAAACTCTAGGACCTTTAGAGGGGTACAAAAAACTATAGAGGCAGTTTTTGACTCTATAACTACACTAATAACCTTTTGGGCGAAATCCCTACCCATCTTTTTTAATTTGCCCATATCTCATTTTCTTAATAACTTGGATTATCTTTTGTTCCTTGCAGCCCAAACAAACAGACCAAGACCATTGTGGTCTCCCCCTCCCATAGGTTTCCTCAAGCTTAATGTAGATGGTTCCTCCTTAGGAAACCCTGGCCCTTGGGGCATAAGAAGAACATTATCGGATCCTAATTCGACCATTTGGACCTTCTCAGAATACGTCGGTCACCGTGATTCTAGCTTCGTAGAGGCAATAGCCCTTCTGGTTGGCCTAAAAAGGTTACTTGACCTTGCACCAGTAGTACAAGGCATCATAGTGGAATCTGACTCTTTTAATACAGTATGCTGGGCCACACTGACGCACCATCCTTCTTGGAGGCTCTCAGCTATTTTTGAGCACATCGATTTTGTATGTAACTCCCTTCCTCAGGTGTCCATCACCTATATCTACAGAGGGGCAAATTTGGTGGCTGATCGACTAGCCACAGAGGGTGCAAATCGAGGCTCGTGAGCAAACAATAAGAAGTGAGCTCAGTCAGTCTGCTAACCCAGCTCAGAAAGCTACAAAATTTGAAGTCTTTTTCTACCTTATATCTTCTCTCTCCTCTTTGCCCTCCTCAATCTCACCTCTCCACTCTCTCTTTACTTTCTCCTCCCCCTCTTGTTTAGCTTTGCTTCTAAAGTTGTATTCGAGGGAATAAAAAAAAAAAAAAAAAAAGTAAAAAATGAAAAAAAAACCCTTGGTTTCTCTCACTTGGTTTACCATGGTTGAATTTCTCGAGTTGAGACTGGCTTCTACTATCCTCAACAGTTCAACCTTGGCTTGGGTTTCTCAATCGGAAAACCCTTCCCATACCCCCTCAAACCTATCTCTCTCTCCTTCACCCTCTCTCTCCAACCAACCAAACCTCCTCTTCTTTAACCCTACCACAGTTCTCCATATACCCATGTACACCTAATCTCCACCTTCTCTCTCGCTTTTCCTTCTCTTGGTTTCTCGCACTTTCTTCTTTAGAATATTCTCCGAACTTTCTTTCCTTTTGTTCCCCCTTCTCGTCCTCTCCTCTCTCGTCTCTTCTCCCCTATCTTATCTTCTATACTCTATTATCTAACCAAAGACTGCTGCTCGCAGCAAAATCTCACTAGCTTCAGTTTTTTTGTCCACATATGGGCTCTAGTTTCTCTCTTCTTTAGTTTTTATAACTATAAGCTATCTCTCTTCTCCCCTCCTCTATTCTCTCTCTCCCCTTGCTTCTCTTACTTGCAGTCCCTTGATTGCTTACTGCAACCAAGGCTACCTCACCCCATCTTATTCCTCCATGTTCTTTACTCTCCTCTCTTCTCTCCATAATGTTGTAACCTACTGGTAGCCGTTTTCAGACTATACCGAGCGATTTCTAGTGGCTTTTCTTCTTCGATAGTCAGATTTGCAGTGTGGCGGCTTTAGAGGGTCTGCTCTAGATAGTTACGAATCAAAGGAGAAGGGCAATTGTGGGGGAAAACGTTATTGGAAGCCTCTCACCAATAGCCGGAGCCCTTATTTCGCACCATTATATTTCTGTTTATTCTCTATCTTATTCCTTCACCCATTTACCCCACCAACACCACTTCACATTTCCTCTTCAACTTGCCCCACTATCAAGCAAATGAAGCATATCACTATGTCGGCTAAGCTGCCCGAACTCCAAGCAAAGGTAGAATTTCAAAATGTCCGTTACTTCGCTTGCACTAGTGCAGTCAGAAGCTGAAGGTGTTTTGGAAAGTTTGCCGGTCAATAGCATTGTCTCTATATTTTGGATAATTCTCGAATGATTGTATTTTTCTTATTTCTTTTCTTTTCCTTTTTTAATATGTATCTCTCCCTCTTTTTCCTTCTTCTCCCTTTACTTCTGTTTGTCTGAGCACCCAACTTGTGGGAGTGCCTTCTTTAGTTTTCAGCTAAATGTATTCTTTCTATTCTATTAAAAAGTTAAACTTTCGCAAAACTATGTTATCTGTACTTTCGCATAGTAGTGCAATGAGAATTCTCTCAGGTCTGCTCATTGTTGGGGAAATAATAGGAGGAGAGAGATAAATATCATAGAGTTGACAAGTATGGAATGTATGGGATGTGGTGTTTACTTGTTATGTGGGATTATGACTTGGGAGATGGATGGTGAGACTAGGTTTTGGCTCCAAATTTGTGGGGGGGACATGAGGCTTTTTCTTATGGTTTTTAGGGTCATTTAGGCATACCCTTATTAGTGTTGTGATAGGGTATGTAGGAATCCATGAACCCCTCTATTAAAGCCAATAATGAGTCACCTGTATGTGAATTCCTTATAGTCAGCAGATTATTTGCATAATGTTCATATTCACTTTTTGAATTCCCTTGACATTGCAGCTTGCACTCTTTTGTGCATGTGATGCCATTCACCATTCCTTTTTACTGGTGAATCTTAACATGTGGTAATAGGTTCTCATTTGTGGTAGAACTTTGCATAACTTAGCTGATCGATCCTTTTAGTGTTTATGCTTAGTTTTCTGGGATGCCTAGTTTCTCTTATTTTAGATCTTCATTTTATAGGAAGGAAGGCTCTTGCAATTTTACTTACCCAAAGGCTCTTGCAAATTCTGAACTGTAGAGGTTTCTGATATTTATCTCTTCAATCCTTTGAGTAACACTCGTAGATGGTCAATCGCTAGATCCAATTCCTATCAAATACGACCATAGTTGCTAGGATCTCCTAACCGAGGTAGCGGTCCTGCTTCGAAATCTTGCGTTTGCATTTTGGGAAAGGGATCTTCAAAGGATCTTGATTTTAAAATTTGGGGATCTCGATACCCGCTATTAAGGATCTCAATCCCTGCCTTAAAGGCCAATATAATGACCAAAATGATGATTTTCAAGTCTGCCAGTGATGCATCTATATTTTTATTATAGTTGCATTACTTGCTAATTATGAACAAAGAGATCCTACTTTAAAAAGTATGTATAGTCCTAGACTATATATACTCTTGAAGGTTAGGAGCAAGATCCCCAAAAGGTTGGGATTGAGATCCCTTAGATTTAGGGACCTCGATCCCTAGCATATATGTTGTACGGACAACACTCCCATATGTGGGGATCTTCTAAGCTTTCATGATTCCCTTGCTTCCGATCCGTTTCCTGCTCCCCATTTGCTTCTGATCTCAACAACAATGAATATGACTTATCATGTCTTTGATACTTGGAGTCTTGGAGGTACATAAATTGCAATTTGTAATTTCTATCTGAAGTTTGTGTAGCAATGATTGTTAATAATCTGTTAAGAATTCATTAACTCACTACGATCTCCTTGAGCTTATAATTAGTTCTACTTGTGTCCACTTCTTTAGTTTTGGAAGGTTACTTATAACTTGAGTTTGAAAGTATGGTTTGTATCTTTAAATTTCCTAAGTATGAAAATTCTTTTATACATGAGCTCGTATACAATGCTCCTTGGGAGCATAGTTCAGTTCTTCTCCCTCTGTTAGATGGCCTATTTGGGAGGATTTTTCCAATCTGAAATTTTGGGAACCACCTAAGAATTACTAGAGGATTATTCTCAAAAAAAAAATTTTGAAATTTGAGTTTTCTAACACTTAGATCTCACCCTCTAAAAATTGGATGGTTTTGTCTTCAATCTTGAAACATAATTTATTTTGAAGTGTTTAGAGGGTGCAATTAGAAAATCTTTTTTATTGAGGTTAATCTATGTGTTAAAGAGGTTATATCTCCAAAATTTGGTGGCCTAAAGTTAATCCTAGGTGGGGTTTTACCTAAGGGAGTAAATGGACAGTTACTGCCGAGGGAGCAAAATATTTTTTGGCTTTATACAAATCAATTAGATTAAAGTATATTTTTTGTATGAAACAGGCAGCTGAAGCTCTTGGAGCTATTGGGTTGGAGAGTAACATTCCTACACTGAAGAGAAGTTTGCTTGAGGATCCTGCACAGGAGGTGCGAGAAACATGTGAGCTAGCTCTTAGACGTATTGATGAACAGAAATGTGTCAATAACATTGATGAAATCTCTACAGAAATGAAGTCACCTTTTCTATCAGTTGATCCTGCGGCACCTGCTTCATTTAGCTCATCTATTGATCAATTAAGGTACAAGGACAATTAGAAATAACATCAGTTTATAGATTTTTCTTGAATTGTAAATTTGGTCATTTATTATTTCTTGTGGATGCATTTAAGGGAAGTTCTTCTGAATGAAAGAAACGGCATGTATGAGCGCTATGGAGCATTGTTTGCACTCCGTAATCTTGGAGTAGATAGGGCAGTCGATGCTATTATTGCATCCTTAATTGCTGGAAGTGCTCTCTTGCGGCATGAGGTCTGTTGGTTCCTCCCAATGAACTTCTAACTTTATATAATCTTATTAGAATGTTCAGTTACTTTTGGATGCATAAATGAAAATCTTTAGATGCTAGTATGATAATAACTAACTATTTCTAATGCATCTTTGAAACTCATTGAATAGCAAAGTCACCTTTTTATTTGTCTGTATTTATTGATTATTGAGAAAACTTGTGATATGTAGTCAGTTTTAAGTTATGATGTGGTCTATGATCAACTATGAGGATACTTAATGGTTCGGATTTTAGATAACTTAAATAGAAGTATTCTTTAAAATCGTAGCTTAGATGCGATTGGCGTTACCTGTTTGATGATTTGACTCAATGACTACAACTCAATTTTGTCCAAGTCAAATTTCTATGAATCAGATTTTATGATGTTTGGCATAGGATATATGGAGGAGATGGATGGCATATAACTTTGACCATGTCTTGATAAAGGTCGTGGTTTATGGTATGGGCTATAGCCAAGTTGATGAGGTGTAGGTGGGAGAGAACTTTCTTTCTTGGGGATGGATGGCTTTTTCTATGCCAGTTTCTTAGGATTTATTGGATTTTAAAAGGAAACTTCATAAGGATGTGTGGTGAGTAATTCATGGTGTAGGCTGAGTTTGTCTGACTTCCATGATTACGTTCAAGGATATCTCTTGTATGAAAAGCATATTTTGGATAATTGATAGCACATGAATGACCCCAAATAGTTGGGATAAGGCTCAGATGATGATGATATTGATGATACTTCATGTGAATAAAAAAAGAAGAAAAATACTGTACTTGTGTCGATTTTCGTATCTTTCATTAGGAGGAATGCAGGGTTGACATAATGAAATAAATGATCATTGATTAAGCATGGTAGATGTGATATGTTATCAACACCCCTAGCTTGTCTACATGATTAATTTTTTATTAATTCTTGGTATTTGATTATAACCTATTTGCATTGTTCCTGGTCTAAAAGCCTAGACAAACAAACGAACCTCAAATATGGCTTCAAAGTTGAGTTCGTAAAACTTGTTTTGACAAGTTAACAACAAATGTTGTAGCTAACTTGGAGAGAACGTAACTAGCGAAAGGACTATAAAAAGCAAATGATCAAGTACTTTATATAAAGCTACATAATGATCTAAACCTTCCTTTCTTATAGCTTTCCAAGCTTTTTATTTTAAGGTTCTAAAAAAATTTAGCTGCAAAGAGGTGGATGATCCTTTCTCTCTCTCTCTCTCTCTCTCTCTCTCTCTATTCCTCCTTCTGTCCTATAAATGAGAAGTGGACCCACTCTATATTTTCCAAAAAAATAGAGGGCGGTCTTGCTCTGTCCTTGATTTTCTCTACCTCTTGATATTTTCTAAGGAGAGAGAGAGAGAGAGAGAGAGAGAGAGAGGGTTCTATCAAATATTCCTCGCCACAGACAGATGGATCCACAGCTAATTTCTCTCCATCTCTATACCCTAATCTCTCTTCTTGTCTCTATAATCTGTCTCCCTGTAACCATCCCTCTCTACATGAGTAAAAAAAAGTGTACGGGTCAACTTATCTCATTTCCCATAAAAGTAGTGAAATGCGAACCATAGAGTGAAATGCGTGGTTCTAAAAATAACCACCTAAACCTCCCATAAAAGGGAAGAAGAGAGAGGACAGATGGCTTCAATTCTTTTAACAAAGCAAGTTAGTGAAAGAGAACATGAAAACTGAGAAATGTAACATTGAGAAGAGAGACGAAAAGAAGAGGCTAAGACCAGTAAACCATGGGAGGACTTATAGATGATACAGAGAGGTAAAGAGAAGGAAAGATGAAACTCTTAGTAAGCTTCAAAGTAAGATCTCTATAAATCATCACGACAGCCTGCCTTTTTTTTTAACAGTCCCATTGGTTGTTCATGCTTGTAAATTTCTCTATCATTTCTTCATGAGATCAGATGTTTTCTCTTCGAAGGTTGTGACTAATGGGGTATCAAATTAATGCCCTAAATGGAGGTCTAACAGTTGTAAATTTATAATGCAAAACCCCAAAAGGGAGAACTGGTCATCAAGTTTGGCTTCTTTGATGATTGAGTTTCAAGACCCTCGAAATTGGTTAACAAATTTCTTGCTCTCCTCGTGGAGGAAATATCGTTCAATCCCCTACTTATGTAACTTTTTTTTTCTTTTTGAATAAACATGAAGGAGAGAGAGAATGAATATAGATAGAATAGGACCTGTTGGGGTTTTGTGGCCTTCAAAGGCCTTGAAACTTGGTCCTTTTTTATGGAAGCTCTTTCTGCATTCGCACTGTGTTTGTACTCACGCTTTTAGATTCCTAGTTTGAGTGGGGGTGTTAGACTTGCATGGATGAACATGCTATGTGAGCCTGCCCTACTTGGATAAAACATGCCATCAGGGTGGATGATTCTACTTGGATGAAATTGGCCATTATAGCAGGTGTGAGTGGGCTCTACTTGGATGAAACATGGCATTAGAGCTGGTTGGAATTGTCTCTATTTGGGATTTGCAGGCTTCTTCACTTGTGCTTTAGTGTATGATTAGGCCTTGGCTAGAAGAGTGAAAAAAATTTAAAATATAGTCATTGCCTCTCAGTTTGGTATCCAAGCCTACTTTTGCTGTATGTATTTCCCAACTTTTGGCTTGGTTTTTGAGTTGAAAAACCAGTCATGGCTATCGAAAATGCAGTAGCTGAGTTGCTAATGGAAGAGAAGGTTGATGGTTTGAACTAAGAAACACAAGATTTGGTATGTGTTGCATGAGGAAGGTTTGGTGCACATCCTCACAACACCATGCTCCACTGAGCCAATGCTTCAGAGGCGATAAGAGAAGCCTTTTCTTAGTAGGTGTGGCAAAATATCTCCACTGAGCATCCTTTGTTGGCCTTGATGGTGGATTCATATGCATTGGAGTGTGAGATTAATAGAATTGCATGTGAGAGCCATGAATGGAAGGAGAGCGACTTTGGTATTCCCTCTCTGATAAATAGATCCCTTGCTAAGATGATGTTTTCTAACCTCAAGATGCAAAAGGAAAACAAGGTTGTTGAGCAGATGGAAACTTTTTGAGGCATGGTTTGTAAGGTGGAAATGTTTAAACTTCAAGTGGAGGAGAATATTTAAGTGGTGGATCCCAACTGCCGCTTGTGAGAATTGTTCCTTAGCGCACCACTGAACCACCATATGGTGGCATGGCAGAGTGCAAAGGCCGCTTTGATGAATTATCTTCCTAACTCATGGGATGCATTCTTAGGGATCTCTCTCAGCTTGCCGGACTTAAATTTGATTAGATGAGATCATCAACTTCCTCAAGGTAAAGGAGGAAAGGTTGAGCAGGAAAGGAGGACCAAATTCTAGCAACACCATCCACACGACATTTAACTACTCAAGTTTTGGGTCAAAGAAGAAGAAAGGTTCTTAGAATAGTATGAATCATCCAAAGAAACCAGGATAGAGAATAAAACTAATGACAACCCTTCTTACCCAGGAAATAAGAAAAATGATTTTAGTTAAAGCAAGTGTTCAAATGTGGGAAGGGGTTCAATTGGTTATTCAAAGTAATTGCTTTCCAATCCAGATTGAAAGTGACTCGGCCTTGCTTGTGAATGTCATTCAGAATCGATGCAATGCTCCATGGAGACTTAAGACGATTGTTAACGATTGTTAATAATTGTTGCACCAGACTGTCTTTTCATCGCTGGTCCATCACACGTCTTTCGTGAGGCTAATATGGTTGCCGATGCCCTAGCTAAGAGGGCAGCTGCTGGCCCCGATGCTACTGTGTGGGTCCATAGACCACCAGATTTTCTTTTCTCTCTTTTATTACATGATCTGACGTAATTTCCCCACTATAAGGTTGTATCTGAATTGTTTTTTTCTGCTTTTTTATTAATAACAAACGGGTAGGGGGCCTTCTCGCCCACTGACTTACCCAAAAAAAAGTGTTTAAATGTGGGAACTAGGACACGAGATGGTACTCCAAGTTTGAGGGAGCTGATGAGTATACCCGAACTGAGAACAAGGAGTTAGCCTATGTAAGCTCTCAGTCTATGGTAGCACACACAAAGGACACATCTTGGTGTTTAGACTTTAGTTCTACAGCCCATGTTGCAAGTACTAAGTAAGGTTCTTCAAACCTATAGCATTGGGTGACCAAAATGTGTATATGGGAGCTTACCAAAATACGGAAGTGCTCATAGTAGAAGAACATGTTCTTAACTCTTGCTCATGACATATCTTTGGCTCTTAAAGATACCCTTCTTGAGAGGAAGAATCTTCTTACAGTCCCTGAGTTGTCAAAGGCTGGTTTTATAACAATATTTTTGGGTGATAAAGTTGAAGTCAGGTTTGGTTCTCATGAGTGTAAGCTAGTTATCTCTGGGTCATTAAACAATGGGTTGTATGAGTTTGCTTTGATTAAGATGAAATCTGTATTTGCTTATAAGGTGACTCATAAGAACAATGATAATGTTATGCACTTGTAGTGCATGAGGTTCGGGCATGTGATTGCTAAGCATATGGAGATATTGATGTGAGACTGACATTTTGGAGAATGTAAAAGGCAATCTTTGGAAAATGTGTCATGCATGGAAGGCAAACTCAGTAAGAAACCATTTTTAAAAGCCAAGAGGGCAGTTGGCTTTTTGATGTTGTCCATACTCCCTACTGACCTCTGTGGACCAATGAATGTATTTTATAGATGACCATTCTTGTCTCCTTAAGAGTAAATTTGATGCATCAAAAACTTTTAAGGAGTTTTAAGGCTAGGTGGAAAAATCAAACCGGTAGGAAAATTAAGGTCCTTAGGTGCGATAAGGACAAAGATGTTCATCACAATTTTGATTTTTGCACTCAACATAGTATATATAACCAATTTACCACATCATACACTCTTTAATAGAATGAGGTGGCTGAGAGATGGAATAGGAAACTAGTGGAAATGGTAAGGAGCATGATGGGGCGTACTATGCTCACCTTGGGCTTCTGCGATGTGAGACTTCTTAGTTCAACTATATCCTTAATAGGTCTCCCAGAAAATAATAGGTCTCCTAGAAAAGCAATGCCGCTTAACACCCCACAAGTTGTTCACTGGTTGTGTTCCATCCCTTGATCAAAGTGTTGGGGTGCTTAGTTGAGTCTAAAGATTTCCACTTCTTTGAAGATGAATTACTCGAAGGTCGCTAGATGTCCATAAGGCAGATTTTCATAAATTGAGGAGCGGCGAGGTTGAAAATTGAGCCCTTGAACCACCTCTTTGGAGAACCCAAAGGATTAGACGCTAACCTAAATAGTTTACACTCCTGGGAGAATATTGCCAGAAGGAACTAGATGGACTTGATGACGAACCGTCAACCTATCAGGAAACCTTGGCTTGGAAAATGACTTCCTGTTAGCTCTTATGAATGATGGCACTCAATCGGACGGAACCAAGTCTTGGAGCTGGTTTAGTTAACGGAGGTTAGGAAACCCATAAGTTTTAAAATAGAAAGGGTAAATAGAGAAATATAAAGCTAGACTAGTGGTGAATGATTTCACTCGAAAGGCATGGACGGATGGTGATGAGACTCTTCCCCAATAGTGAAGTTCATATCTATTCAGATGCTGGTTACCATGGCAGCTCCCTTTGATTTTGAGCTACACCAAATGGATGTGAAAACAACTATTTTAACTGGGGCACTTGAAGGGGAAATATATTTGAAAGAGTTGGAAGGATTCGAATCAAAGGAAAGAAAAGTTAGTTTCTAAACTGTGTAGATCCTTGTAAAGTTGTCTTTTAGGGTTTATGAAAGGGGTTTTCGATAGAGAGAGGTGGTGAGTAAAAGGTTTCCTTCAGTTTTGGACTCCTTGTCTTATGTGAGTGATTTGAGAGAGAGAGACAGGGAAGCCCTGCAACCAAAACCACTAATTCTCTAAAACCTACCCTAAACTAAGAGAAAAAGAGATGATCTGGTCTCCTACAAGGTGCACCATTGATCTGGGAAATCGTATGGTGTGTAACAAACCCTAGACGGTGATTCTAGGTCAATTTTCAGGTATGTGATCTTTATTCTTTTTTCTTGCTTTTGGAGCACCAAGTTAGCAATGTGGCAGCAATTTTTCCTGGGGGCCAATCTCATTTTTCTTCTGTGGTTTAAGTTTAGCTTCCCTCTTTAAAATTTCATTAGAGGCATGTGTAAGACCAAAGAGTTACACGAGTTTTAGTGAGGGGAAGAGTTTATATAACGTTGAAGCCTTAAATTGTAGAATTAAGGTGCACCTAAAAAATTCATTAAAAAAGGTTCTTCTGATGGTGGGAAGCCATCTAATTGATCATCTTGAAGTCGAGTATGGATATGGAAAAGAAAAGGATTTCAAGTCCCAAAAATAGCACACATCTTGCTACACATTATCTGGACCATCCATTTTCAAGGTTTTCATGTGTTTAAAGATCTGCTTGTTTTGAACCACTTTTGGAATTAAGATTTTTATAATTAGAGATAAAAATAAATTTTTGGGCCATCCTAAGAAATTTTGATTCCAAAATTGCATCTTATGACAAAGTTTGGAGGTGTGCCTTACTTTGATTTTTTATGGTTGCAACCTTATGCAAACCACACCCTTTAATGAAAGGTGCTCAATGCATTTTGCAGAAATTTTTAAAATGTTACACCCCATAGCACCTAATGAGCGCCTGCACAACGCACCCGTCTCTCTTTTTTATGTACATATAGAGTGGGTCCATCCGTCTTTTATTTGTTAAAGCGAAATATGAATAAAGGGAGTGTGTCAGTTCATTTTTGAGGACTTAAAAATCTTGGAATGCTGTAAGCATTAAAGTTGTATATCTTTTTGGCAGTTTTCTGCAATGTAATGGATACTATGATCCCGACAGTCCGTTGCACATTTGTGTCTTTTGCAAGCGGCTATATCATTCTTTGATTTCCTTGTCTGATGACTTTTCCTAACTTTGAAGCCGTAATTGAGATATTGGTCTCCCTTATATTCAAATTATGTCTGAATACCAGTTATGAACTGGCTTTTTGAGAGTGATGACTCGTCGATTTTCAACATTCTTATCGAAAGTAATGGGGTGTCTATAAGTCTTTATTTGTCTGATTTTTTCAGAATCTCACTCATCCCCCTTATGTCTTTGAAAAGAGTTTCCATGGTGGGTTTGCCCCTGTTGACTAAGATATGTTGCAGAGAATGGGAAACATTTGAGAGTTGCAGTCACACTGCGTGTGCAGTGGCAGGAAGTACATATACATTTACATTCACATTAATGTTACATTTACACATTTACATTCACATTAATGTTACATTTACATACATATTAACATTTCACTATTTACAGTCAATTTCGTGTTGATATTTCATGTGCAACTAGACTCAAGGTCTTTACGAGACCTACCATCATCAAGAGCCAGCTCACTCAAGTTCCTATTTTATAGGACCTGGCAAAAGAGCAGTAGAGAAGACTGCTTACAAATTAGAGACAGAAACCATGCACTATGTGCTGTTGGAGAGTCCCAAAATTCTTCTGGGATCTCAAGCCGACATTGAGGGAAGTTCAATAAAAGCCTATGTGGACTTAAGGTCAATACTCCATCTCTATCCGGTGGAGAGTTCATGGAGTAGATCTCAAGAGATATCCTCATTGGCTCGAGTCCTTAAGCTTATAAAGTGAGTTCCATAATCAACACATCGCTATATAAAGGACATCCTCTGTCCTTCTCTTGTCAATCTTTGGGCAAAAGACACATGGTCTTCCCGTCATCATCATCGTTAGAGCCTTTTCCCAACTATTTTGGGTCGGCTACACAAATCCTAGTCTGTCATTCTGCTCTATCAAGGGTTATACCCTCAGTGAGGCACTTAGATAGCATATACAAGTAATCATTGACATCTTTTTACAAAGGGAGAACAAGATCTGGACCAGCCACCCGTTGTAGAGCTTGTACTTGTGAGGATTAAAATATAATGCACTTACATACGTGGATCAGGAATTGGTCCTACTTTTGGTGGAGAGAAGTTATGGTAACAGATTGGCCTTTCTTTGGCCAGTCTGAAGCCGGTCACGCTGGTCCCAAGCCTGGAGAAAGGAGGGGGGTTGTGTTCTGTTGGAAGTCAGCGTAAAACTTTTGCCACATCTATTTTACAAATCTTGATTCAATGTGAGCGGAATGGCGGAATAAAATTTATATAGCCATCCAATATAGTTGGGATAAGCTCGGATGATGATGATGATTAGCCTTTATATACTGATGGGATTGTTTGCCCTTTAATATGACGACCAAAGTAAGTAGACAACATAAGTGGTTCTCTCCTTATCAGATAGGTGACATCTCTTTGAGTGCATCTGACCTGGGTGCATATAGCTGTGAATGTGCCCCCTTGTGGTCCTGGATGCACGTATTTGTGACATGTTTCCTTTCATGGTCTCGCCTGCTTGGAGCATGTCCTTTTCTCATAGGCTGGCTTGTTTATATTGAAGAGAGGCTTTTGTAGTAGGTTTCAGACTTATCCAATTTTGACACACCAAATGTAATCCTACCACAATTTCTCCAATGTGAGTTAAGTAGTGACTCTTTGACACTCAAATTGCTGTCCCCTTGTGATTTTTATCCACTCGTGGTACTTGGCTCTCTTTGGCATCTAAATTGTGCTTCCACTGTGGTGTTTTGTGCTGTTTGGTATTTGACCATTTTTGACATCCAAAGTGTGCTCCCATTTGTGGTTATCGTTGCTCATTTGGACCAGCGAATTCCTATGCCTTAGAACTCATTTATAGTAGGAGGCCGTTTGGATATCTAGAAATGGGTTTATGAGAGACTCATTTCCATGGAAATTGGTCATTTCTTAGTTTGGATGCCATTGGAAATAAAAGATACATCTCTGTATCGATATCTATCTCCATGTTTTGTGACCAAAATGTGGAGATGTGTATGCCACCAAAACAATAATCAAACTATTACTAATATACAACGTTAAAAAAAGCGGGCCGCTCAGCGCCTAGGCAGTCCAGAAGGCCTAAGCACATCGCCCAGGCCTAGGCAGCCAAACTGGGTGGCAGTCCCTGGGCGGCTGCTAGGGCCTGTGCCCTGCCTAGTGGCGGAATTATTTCTTCTTTAGTTGTATTAATTTTTTTTTGAAATATAAAAGGTTTGGAGGATGGATTTTATGTTTATTTCAAACCTAAACCCACCCACAAGAACCTATTTTAGAGAGAAAGAAACCTCAAGAAAACTAAATTTTGTGACTCTCATTGGGTCGAAGTGCTTCTCAAAGTTCTGGAAAACGGATTCAAACATCACCCAGGTAGATGTGATTTAGTTTTGGAGTTTTATAATCCTATTAGAGGGTGCTTTTTATTATTTTAGCACCAGAAAATATCTGGAAGTTTGGAGTTCGAGCAATCAAAGTAAGTGCAAAAATTTATTTTTTAGATTGTTTTATTTTAAGATGTCTTCTTCAGGATCTAGTCGAAATGGAGATCCGGGTTGGAAATATGGATATAACCCAAATCCAAATGACAAAAATTGTGAATAAGATACGAAATGGGGAATAAACCGGTTTAAGAAGCATCTTGCTGGTATTAAGGGGGATGTTGCCCCCTGTAAAAATGTTCTTGAAGCTATCAGAGAGGAGATTAAGCAATATATGAGTTTTGTAAAACTAAAACAGGAACAAAGTGCTTGTCATTTGAATAGATCTATTTCTGTTACTTCTAGAAGAAGTGATCCGGGTTGGAAGTATGGTTATAACCCAAAACCAAACGATAAAAATTGTATAAGGTGTAATTTTTGTGAAAAAAATATCAATGGCGGTATTAACCGATTCAAGAAATACCTTGTTAGTAGTAAAGGGAATGTTGCTTCTTGTAAAAAGGTTCCTGAAGCTATTCGGGATGAAAATGATGAAAATGAGCCTTATTTTACGAAAATATCTTCTCCAAGTTCTTCTAGAATTGGTGATCCGGCCTGGACCCCCATGGCCTCCTGGGGTCGCCTGGCGCTTTTTGAAACTATGCTAATATATAATCTATAATAATAATAAATTGTTATTATTATAATGTTATGATGGTTATTATTAATATATTGTACTATTATTTGTATATAATATTATTAATACTTTTTATTAGTAATAAAATATTAAATCATTATAATACAATGACATTAGTATTAACTATTCTTATATTAATGATATTGTTAATAATATTATTAGAATACAATGATAATATTATATTATAATATTTATTATTACTATAGTATATTAATAATATTACTATAGTACAATAATTTTAACGCAATTCAAACAGTGGATATGCATCTTGCAGTCTCTCATTAGATATTATTCAAACAACAAACACCCATATTTTAAGAGATGCCAATTCCAGGAGATATCAATTCTAGGATAGGCATCTCCTAAGACCTGCATCTCTAGGTACCCAAACGAGGCTTCGAGGGTCGTTTTTTCAACAGAAGCTGAGATCTATTTTATTGGAACACTTGTACATTAGGTACTATAGAAACATGTTTACGTTAGTTACATACATCCTGTTTGAAACAACTGCTTGCCATGTTTCAGAATGCCGGGCGGTGCCTAGGCAGTCAATTGTGGTTGGAGGTTTCTCATCTACCTGTTTTAGGGGTTGGAGGTGTCTCATCTATCTGTTTGAGGGGTTGGAGGTGTCTCATCTATCTGTTTTAGGTCCAAAGCAAGCTGCTCCACTGCATCATCCCCTCATCAATCTCATCATCATAACAAATATGAACCCCAGCCCTCAACTCTGCTATGCGGGGCTCTTTTTTCTTCTTTTTTCCTTATTTCTAAATTCATGTAATTTCTAATTTCCTCTCTAATCGCTTCAAGAACCTTTTTATAAGGGACAAGATCCCCTCTATTAGCAAGATGTTTCTTGAACCGGTTTATACCCCTATTGGTATCTCTTTTTCAATAATTACATCTTATACAATTATCTAGAGGATTCGGGTTATAACTGTGTTTCCAACCTGGGTCACCACTTCTAGTAGAACTCAAAGAAGACATTTTGGAATAATTAAAACAATTTTTTTTGAGAAAATAATTAAAGCAATTTCAAATATGAAATGTTTTCACTAACTTGGATTGCTTGATCTTCAATCTTTTTATTTTGAGTAAAGTTAACTTTTGTATTGCTATAGAGTGTTGGAGTACAGAAGAGGTATCCGAGAGTACCCACAAGTCAGGTCTCTCGATCAAAAAATAGGTCAAATGACCCTATACAAAAAATTGGGCTTATAGACCAGCCTAATTACAATAGGTATCTTTGGAGTTAGGAAAAATGGGGCTTATAGACTTGCCCCATTACAAGAAATGTACTAAGGTGTAGCTAAACACCGTTACGCCCTCTGTGGTCCAGAGCAAAAAAGGAGATGGACTGGACGGGGTCTTCTGCTTGGGCCCTAGCTCTGTCTTTCATCAGAAGATCGGTGAACTCGTTGGATGTCCTCCAAATATGCTTCCATGAGACGACCATATCCTTGTAAGTGTAAGCAATCTGATAAAAAATCGAAGATAGGTACCATGGAGGTGGTGAAGTCCCTATTGCCCAGGAAATGATATTTTGGGCATCTCCTTCCACCAGCAGGTGGGATCCCCATGAACGGTTCAAGCTTTTAAGACCCAAGAGCAGAGCCATGGCTTCAGCATACTACGAATCTTCATGACCTAAGTGTTCGGAAAAGGTGAACAAGATATAGCGATGATGGTCTCGGAGGGCATCATCGAAATTAAGCTTAATAGCACCTTTTGGAGGTGGCAGCCAGTTGTTGGGTCTTTGGACCTTCTGTGGTTGGAGATTGAAGATGTTTTCCCATTGGCTGACAAAAGTGTTTGCTGAAATCTCGGAAGGCCTTGTGGTTGGGGGCCCAGAAAGTTACTAGAGAAGTAACCTTGTGGAAGAGAGCTGAGACTACGTTTTTGTGGCCTTGGAAGAGGGGCATTCCTTTCTAACCAGATGACCCAGTGGTGGCTGCGATGGCAGCCTTCCACAAGGTTCTACCACCCTTCAGCCAATGAGAAGCATGGTACGAGGAGATAAGAGCTTTAACCGAGGGTGGAGTGACCCATTGAAGGCAGAACAGCTGTAGCACTTAGCTCCACAAGTCATAAGCGAGGCTGCAGTGAATAAAGAGGTGTGGATTTGATTCCTCCTCACTCAAACACATGGTGCATCTAATGGGATTGGAATCCCTTTCTTTTCAAGCTGGTCAACTGTGAGAGCCGTTGAGAGCAGGCAATCCAGTTGAAGGTCCATATTTTGGGAGGAGCAATGGTAGACCAGACCTTGGATAGAACTGAGATGCTTGATCTTCAATCTTCCACCTTTGAGATGTTTCCCAATCTTAAATGCTTCCTAAAACTGCTTTTAAATTCTACAAAATAAAATCGAAACCAAAAGGATGATGTTTGGTTTGATTTTTCAAATCTTTGAATTACTCAATCGATCTTACAAAAATGCAAAAAATGCAATTTTTTCTATTTTTTTCACTCGAAAAGTTAAGAAAAAGGAGGTTTAGGTGACAATAAAACCTAAACCCCTCCCTTTCTTTTTCCCTGCCTTATTTAGGGGAAAAAGGCCTAAAATGCCCCTCCGCGAGGGGCATCTTTGCCCTTGGGCGGGCAAAGTCTCTAGGTGTCCACCTAGCCCTAGGGTCCGTGAGCGGGTGTCTGGGGACCTAGTATCCAGAAGGGCTGCCTTAGCCATCGCCCAGGCTCCCTTGGCCCACTTAGGTCCTAGATGGCCTGCTTTTTGAAACTATGGCTGCTCATAATGTGATGTGTCAAACATAACGCATCCCATGCAAATCCATAAAATGGATATGTCTATATATATTTATCAATAAATGTAGTTTGTGATTCTAAATAATGAAATTTAACTGTAAAAAAGTGTATTTCTAAATCATAAATGTGTTGTATTGTGCAGCAGTACTGGCTTTTGGATGCATGTTTGTGATAGACATGCGTGTCCAGATATTAAGCCACGTGTCGAGTATTGGACTTATGTGTGGATATTTGATATGCCAAGGGACACATCTCTCACACAGAAAAGGTTCTGTCTTGTGGCTTGTCGAGACGCATGTCGGACATGTGTGTCTTGTCAGGCCCACCAAAATGTGCCTGGGACTTGTTGCTTTGGTACATTGGCTGAGACAGGTCATTCCCTTGGCTTTGGAAAGCAATTTTCATGGCATATTGATGACCACATCAAATCTTCGAAGTGATGATTTGATTAAGAATAAAGTTTATCAAAACCAACTTATTAGTCATTGATTAAATAAAGAAATTAGACAAGATGCCTATTGCCTTGGTATCCAATTAGACTATGGACATGTATAGATGTTGCAACATTGCTGAATATAATTGCTTAGTTGAGCTGTGTTTTTCTAAATATTGAGGTGCTAGCCTAGGCATTGAACTTATGTGAGATGGTAACCTAGTGGTTCAACTGGTGCTCCTTGGCTAGAAAACGCAGGCAGTGACACCTAAAGGTACAAGCCACTCCTTTGCATGTGCCTGGAGCCTGCCCCACTTGCCTCTAGAGTGCCCTTGAAATAATCCCTCAAATCTCAAGTATGTCCCCTGCAGTTTCAAAGCCTGGTTGTGCCTCCATGCTATGAGTTTGCAAGGAATATTTTGATCTGATTGTCTATTTACTTGTAAAGAGAAAAAGTAAATGTTTGGATGCTTATGAGTAAATGAAATTATGAAATTAGCTTAATTACAGACGGTGACTTAAGCTAGTGCCAGAGGTGAGGTAGCCCTATCTACACTGCTTGATTGTTTTATGCATTGGCAGCTACAGAAGTGCCTGGACCTGCTTGGACTTTATTTGTTGTTTTATGGTTTCCTTTTTGGTTATTATTTATAATCTATACTTTGTGGTAGGTTTGTTTGTGTTTTTTACAGTATCAGTATTACATTTATATTTTCTTTGGTGGGTTAGTGGTAGGATTTGCCCTTGGGGCAACCAAAGAACACTTTTGCTCATCCATTTTGACAATGGATGGTTGAGGTTCAGTGAGCATAGTGTTATGCTGCTTGCATAAATGCGCCATGGTATGCAGAATCAGACTCTACACTGTATTAAGTTTTTTAGCTGCTTGTTTGTCAAAAACTTATTGGAATTCTTGAATTTCTTTGATTGTTGGAGCAGGAGTTGAACGGGCAACCTAGGGTGCCAAAGTAAAAGCTTCAAAGCACTAGTCATTTACATGAATTTCAAATATCTTATTCTCCTTTACGGCTTTACCAGGCCCTTTCTGCTCCACATCTCATTATGCATGATGTTGAATTCTTCAACTTCTAAAAATGAAAAAGCATGGAATTTCTAACAGTAGTACTATAAAATGCCGAGTTACTCATTTTAATGCTTGTATCTTGTTCTTAATGTCTTATGCTGTTAGAGGTCAGCTGTAATATGTTTATAGTGTCCTGTTTTCAGTATGTTTGTAATTTAGAATCTCTAAATTTTGTAGGTTGCATATGTATTGGGTCAACTACAAGATAAAGCTGCTTCTGCCGCACTCTCAGACATACTTAGGAATTCTTGTGAGCACCCAATGGTTAGACATGAAGCTGCTGAAGCTCTGGGTTCCATTGCAGGTAACTGCTTTCGCTTTTGCTATCACAATAGGCAGCTTTTCTATTATGATAATCATTTCTTATTACTATCAGCCAAAAAAGGCTGGTTGAGAGTTTGTGACAATGCGACTATATGCATGACAGCATGATTCTTAGCTCTGGCTTATGAGTGAGGACTTTTTAACAAGTATGTCTATCTGAAAGGTCTATGCAATGGTGTACGAAGAGTATACACTTAACAATTTTATGCATTAAGTTGACATATACCCATGCACATAAACATGTCTAATGCAAATAACAGCCAAACCAATGCAATGAGACTCAAATTTACAACAAATCTGACTGCTACAAGGCCCAAGATACACCTATAATATGTCACCACTCAATTTTAAAGAAACAATTGAGATTGCTTTGTATAAAACAATTCACATGCAAGTAAACTTTCAGCACAAGTATATCAGAGCAAGTGCATAAAAATTACATAGACATCACTACAAGCACTTTGATGAAAATCTTAACATTACATACTCAAATTCATGCAAGTCACTAAAGTTACAAAATCTAATGGACCATGGGGAGCCATATTTACAAAGAGAAAGTGCCCAAGATTACCTCAAGGGACTACGTGCACCCCATGTCAGATTTCCGCCTCTAATACCACAGGGATCCGAGGCCCCACCGAGTTCTAAATGTAGGAAGACTGAATAAGCAGTCATAACTCTCTCAAATTGATGGAGAAAAGGATCGATTTCTGATGCAAAATGAGTAGGGTGGCGTGCCAAAAACGTGTGCTCTCAAGTGTTGATCATGAGCATAACATGGACCACAGCAAGGGAGCATGAAGGGGCTGCCACATACACATACAATGTTCAAGAAAGCGGAGGCGTCCGTCTAGGTATTTTGGGTGCACCTGCCTAGGAACAAGGTCAGGGTAGGAAGAACCCTCCCAAAAACAAACAACCAGGGGTCTAGGTCCTAGGGAGTTGTTAGGGCAATTTAAGAGTCCCAAACCCCTCACGATAAAGAAAAAAAAACAAATATTACAGGTATTGAGAGATTGTAAGACACATCAAATTGCATCAAATCCCAAACATCATTGTAGAAATAATAAACAAAGTCACAAAGGGGTAACTAGGTAAGTCTGCCATCAAAAGTCAAAAAGACAAAAACAAATATATCTCACCACCGCGAAACTTAAATGTCAACTCTCAACTGTAAGCCATCACCACCCGGGGTGCTCAAGTGCTTCATTTTGAGCAGAATCTGATGATGATGCCATGCCATCATCATCAGGGTTATCGCCCTCCTCAACACATTGAGCATCATCCCTTCTCTCTTCTGAATCTGCTTCATCCTCCTATCTTAATCTTGTAGACCTTTTGCCCTTCTCCTTTACCTTCCCTTTTCCTTCCTTTGGCTTTGAGATTGAGCTCGAGTGGTCCGCACAAGGTTCATTGTTGTCCCAACAGCCTCATGAACCTGGCCCTAGGTCATGGTCTCTCCAAGGAATACCTCATCATCCTTGGCATCAACTAGCCACCTGCATGTGTCACCCATATCAGTAGTTTCAATAGCCTCCTTTTCATTGTGCTCCAGCTGTTCATGGCGCTCTGGCAACATCTGATTATATTGAACAAATATTAGGTCATTCAATCGCTTTTCCTCTAGGCGGTTTCTCTTCTTTGTATCCACCTATTAGATAAAAGTTGAATGAACAATTAAAATTTACGAAAACATAAATACATAATATGCTAATAAACTAAGAAAATACTATGTAAGTAACTAAGTATTTAGTAATATTACCATTTCAAAGGTGTTGAAGTTGTGCTCACATCCAAATGACTTGCAAATCAGATTCAGTATGTGCATTGCCATCTACTGCAAATTTGGGGTGCTCCCCCCGTGGCCATCCACCATGCATCTATTTCACATGCATGTAAATGTAGTAAATTAGGTGTCTGTGTAAATAAAATTTAATACTCAAATTATAAAATCAAAATGAGGAAGTTCTAATCTCACTGGGAGAGATCTTGGTCCTCTACCTGATTTCCTGCTCCTTACCAAGAGACCTAGTGGAAAGCTTATACCTTTCTAATTCCATGATTACCTTGTCCTGCACTTTGGGATAAGGGTTGAGCTTCATATTGCACTGGTTGAATGCTTCCATGAATTCACTCTTGCTATGTATTTCTTGATCTGTATAAAAGTGAGCAGGGTTAAGGTAGTACCCTGCTAAGTGTAGGGGCCTCTTAAGCTAGTAGTTCAATTTATCTTTAACAATCTTCAAACATTCCCCATACTTTTTCTCAGCATTCCTAAAACATTCTCTTGATTTCTTCCTTTGCAGTCCTCCATAGGTTTGTAAATGTGCCTTGTAGTTGGTTTCTTCTCAACGTCGACCATCTTGAGAACCCTTTTAAATGGGCAAAAACATACGAGGCTTACTGGACCCTATTCCAAAATCATAAGTCCAGGTTATATCCAAAACTGCTTTCTCATCGGCTTTCTTGGGCCACTTGGAATTGCTCCAATCCTCAGATACAAACATCAACCTCAGCTTTACCTTCTGATCATACAAGGATTGCAAGGACAAGTAGGAGGTGGCAAATCTAGTCACTCGAGGACTCACCAAGGCTTTAAACTCAATGAACTTCCTCATCATGATTAAAACTTGACCAAAATAGATTTCCCTAACTGTCAAACTTTCAATGATTCAGTGTTGAATCAAAATAATTAACAAATAAGCATAAAAATAGTACCGGTCAGGTTCTTACTTGAGTGTGATTGTATAAATAAACTGTAATGGTCCTCACTTTTTTTATGGTTGTCTGGATGGACTTCCTCTTACCAATTGCCTCAAGCATAAGGTCTATGCACCGAGACTAGAAAAAATGTCGTGTCTTCTCCATCAATAACCTAGTGGCTGCTATATTGACTGAGTACATATTGATCACTACTTGGACTATTTTATCCCCCCTTACCTCCTCTATGCACCTCTACCAAGTTCCAAATGACCTCCACATCATGGGACTCGTCAGAAGCATCAATAAACCTTTAGAATATTGTCCCTAATGAGACATGTCACAATCAAATTCAAAATGCTTATATTCCTCTTATCGCTCCAACCGTCAGTCATGATAGTGCATGCATATATCTGCGCATTCATGTGGGTGTTCAAAAGGTTATTAGTGAGGTCTGCTTCTTTCTTAAGCAATGGCTCCTTAAGCTTATATGCAGTTGGAGCCTTCATCCCTAGCCCAAATTGGTTAATTGCTCCCAACATATAGCCTAGAAGCTATTCAAGTTAGCGGTGTTAAAAGAAATGCTTGCTTGAAAGAACCATCTGGCCACATATTGTGCCACCTTTCTCTATCCTCTTTTTTAATGTGAGTCTCTAAACTTCTTTGATCCCTTTCTTATGGTAAGTTCTCAGGATCGAGGGGGAAAAAGTAAGCATCCATAAGCCCTCTTCTTTTGGGTCTCTTATGCATAGATACCAATGGCCTATTAGAAGATCCAACCTCACCATAAACGTCTTATTCCTCTTTCTGAACTTCAAAAATATCTCGACTCCATACTAATTCTTCATATCTTCTCTTGACCTTCTCTTTCTTATTTTTCACCCCCGCAAGTGCTCTTTCATCTCTCTCCTAGCATCAGCTGGAACTAGAGTTCATGGGGCCACATCGCCTCTAATGCCAGCTAAATCTTTCTTTCTGTTAATGCTAGCATTATATGATTTTTTGCATTACACTCCACCCTATTCTTGTCAAGGGGATATTGATATGTTCCATACTTACAACCTAGATCAGTTTGCTTACTTGATCAGTTGATCCGGTGGAACAGATTGTCATGACGTAGGACTTAATTCTCAACTCATAGGTACAGAGTAATTGACATAGTATCAATGTACTGTATCACCTAATCAACAAACCTCAACATGCACAAGGTAAAATTATTAAAAAAAGACAAGAAAAATTCAATTCAATCCTTAGTGTGTTGGATTTACTTTGTATTTTTATTTCTTCATATGAAAGTTACTCATGAACAATACTATGAATAATGTTGTGAACAATACCGTGAACAGTGCTGTGAACAATACCGTGAACAGTGCTGCGAACAATACCATGAATAATAAAAAGTGTCAAAAGTAGAGAGAGAAAGGGAAAAGAATAGGAAAAGAAAGAGAAGAGAGAAAAGGTGAAAGAGAAGAGAGGAGAGAGTGAGATTACTACGCCCCCTAGAGTTCCTGGGTGTGTTTGCTTTGTTTAGGTCTTAGGACCTAGAATAGACAAATTACATCCCCGAGGTATTAAGTGTGCATTTTTAAGGTATCGATAGACAATATTTCTCTCTTCTCTTTTTCTTTTGCTCTTCTTTTCCCTCACTCTCTAGTGTTAATACTTTTTACTGTTTAGGATATTGTTCACTATACTGTTCAAGGTATTGTTCACCATATTGTTTATATTATTGTTCATGAGTACTGTTCACATGAAGAAATAAGAATACAAGTAAACCCGACACACTAGAAAGGATTGGATTGAATTTTTTTGTCCTACGTTCTCTTTTAATATTTTCATCTTGTGTATTTTTAGGTTTGTTGATTAGGTGATACACGTATATTGGTACTTTGTCAATTACTTTGTCTGTGTGATTGAGATTTAATCCGTGAGCTGTGACAATGTCTTCTACTGGATCAAGTAAGCAAATTATTCTTTGGGGAAAAATTTCAGCAGCTTAACATTACTTTGAGATGGGTAAGAAATGAGCCGACCTCTCTCTATAGATGAGAGTAAGAGTTTGTTGTCGGCCTGGCAGCTTCTTTATTTAGAGCAATGTGGGCCATTGATCTAGGAAATCAATGGGGGTGAAGAGAGGCTTCATCCAGGCCATTCAAGTATTGATGAGCTATCATCAATCAGGGGTTGGGATGATACCATAACCCCTTGCTTTGCAAACACTAATTCCCCTTGATTTAAAACTATATATATTTCTATGTTGTCATATCACATTAACCAATTGAAAAAACTTTATCCTTTAATTGAAACACATCTGTTAATGAAAAAAAGGTATAGAGAAAAAGAGGAATGGCGTGCCACACATGGACAGCCCAGTTCTCTTCTTTTACACGAGAAGAGAGATATAGAATATTCTATGAGGCTTCTCTCTCACTTTAACAAACTCACAGATATGTTGTAATCCAAGGGTAACATGCATGCAATGGCCATTTTGTGACATGTGTTCAGGCATAGACCAAAGAAAAAACTTGCTTTTTGACCTCTGGTGGAAAAGAACAAAGTTTGCCCCTCATCTCCCATTAAATGTGCCTTAAAATCAGAAGGGATTGTCTAGAAAGAGACCATTTATCTTTTGTACAAGGATATTGCAACTATTCTCAGGATCGCAACTATTCTCACTCATTAGATGGCATATTGGATGGTTTAGGGTGAGTCACGAAGTTCGAGAATTTTTTTTTGGAACTTTATGTCTATTCAAAGACACTCTCACAACCACCCATTTTGAAATTTAAGGGACAAGAGTGATTGTGACCTTCTTATACAAAAGATAAATGACCTCTTTGTAGACAATCCCAAATCAAAATACCACATGACTCCACAAACGACAATTACGAGTATACCAAGGAGATCCTTGGCGCTCACTTCATTACTACATCATGACGTCATGGCTCACCAAGGGGCCTGTGCCTAGGCCCATATACTCAAGTAAGGTACATTGGCCATTTGGACCAATGGACCATGATTGGCCCATCAAAGCCAACCAATAGGCAGTGGAGTTCTGGGGTTTAGTGGACTCTAGGTGTACTTCGAAGGATAAGTACACTGAGCACAACACAAGGATGTGGGGGTTCCTCTCTTCGCACATGTGCATGTCCTATCACCTACGCTCTCCCAAGAAAGTGGCTTCCCATCAAATGCAGTTGACATATGCACATGGCATAGATGGGTCTATGTTGAGGGTTTGCCGTTGTTGTCAAATGCCGCCTCTTCCTCATGGGAATACGCTGTCCTGGCTCTGACCATGGCACCTGCCAACCTCGACTGAGGTATTACCCTTAAATCCTCACAATAACCAGGCTCCTGCCCAAAACCTATGATCAAGGGTTTCCGTGAATCATAGACACCTCTACCAGGCTTCAAACTGCATTGGCATGGTGAGTCACAAAGGGTAGGCTAGCTACCCATGTCCCATTTCAGAGCTCCAATTGGAGCCATCAAAGTAATAAAAGGGCATGAGTTACATGATGTCTAGGCCTTGGAAGGTTGCACAAAACTAACACTATCTTGGATTTGTTTGGGTGCAGCATGAGTTTCATGATGTCTAGGTCTTGAAAGGTCACAGAAAACCAACATTGTCTTGGATTTGTTCGGGTGCTGCTATTCTTCAATGCATGCATTACAGAATCTTTTTTGGCTTGGTTATGTTTTGGATTTGTAAAGTTTAGTCAACGAATTTTTTGGGTCTCCGTAGCACAGAGAAACAGGACAATTTACCCTTTTATCAGTTGGCAAACCTGGAGTCTTTCGTGATTTAATAGAGCAATATAATTACATCCACTGAAAGTCCAAGTTCTAAAAATTGTGCTATTTTTTAAGTTTTTGGCCAATAAACTTTGGTCTGTTCCAGGGCAAACTTTATAATGCTCCACTATGGAATCACTTTCTGAGCAACTTTTATCCAAGTGATTATTCATAGATCTCTGTACTCCAGTTGGCAAGAAGTCCTTGATTTATCTGCTTAATATTTTGTAGAAAGTCTCTCAGAATAACTCTAGATGCTACTCCACTTAGCTGTCTAAATCTGATGCTATTAATAAGTTTGAAAGTCATGGGAGGAACCTTTGAGGATAACTACTGGCAGCCCCTAAAACCTGTGTGGTAGTGTCATGTTGCCCCACCTTCTATTGATTAAATAGATCACTGTAATTTTGCAAACTATACAGGGTTTAGCAAATTTTCAAAGAATCAGTAACTTAGATATCTGTTTTCCTGAATATTTTATAAATTCTGTGATTTGTGTGTGTGTGTGTGAGAGAGAGAGAGAGAGAGGCGCATGCTCTCTCAAAAAGGCAGGAGCATGTCCTTCAGCTAGTGCAAGTATTGCAAGCAGATTTAATTGAAGTATCCTTTAGATTTAACTGAATACTAGCAAAATTATGCATGATTAGGTTTGTTCTTAGTAAAAGAGTACTAGTATCATATTTGTTGATGGCACCATATACAAATAGTTCAGTGAAATTTTCTTTCTTTCACATGGCACAGATAGTTGTGTAGTTGCCTTTTGGGTTCCTTATTTTTATCCTTTTTGTCATTTTAAAATCTAGTCCTTAATCTTGGGGCTTTTATTGCAGACCATGACAGCATCTCACTTCTTGAGGAATTTAAAGCAGACTCTGAACCTATTGTTTCTCAAAGTTGTGAAGTTGCGCTAAGTATGCTCGAGTATGAACAGTCTGGCAAGTCCTTTGAGGTAATATGCACACATTTATGTTTATTATGTGTGCACTTATTTACATATGTATGTATGTTTGTATGTATACATGTATGTATGTATGTTGTAAATGCATGAGACTTTCCTTTTGCCCATAAGATATTTTTTACTTGCCATCTCATATGGACTCTTGAATTGGTGCAGTATTTCTTCATGGAAGCGCCAGAAGTTCATCAGATCATAAATGAAGCTTGAAGTCTCCTAATAAGTTAGCCTTATCACAAATTAACATTTTAAGTTAATAGACTGTTGCTCAATTGGAAGCTATTGATTTCCCTTTAGGCTTCTAAATTAAGCCCAAGTCTGCACTTTGGAATGAGTGTGAGAAAATCAGGTTTCTGTAATAGGTCGAAAGTTTTAGGAACTGTACAACTCATTGTTTCTGCAATCTATATGATTTAGTTTGAATGTCCTTTTCTGGCCACGAGTCTCATTCATATGGCTCAGACTATGGTTTTGTAATTAATTACCCATTGACTGGTGTAGTATTCAAAAACTCGGTGAGCCAACTCGGATTCGTTAGGGTATCCTTGAGTTGGGTAGTCCAACACGGGGATCTTAAAAAAAAAAGCTTAAAAAAAAAATTCTAAAAAAGAAGAAATTTATTTGTCATTTGTTTTTTATATATATTTTTTATCATTTTGGCAAAGATTGAAAAGTATTTTGGCCAAGAATACTTATTATTATTATTGTTTTCCTTGTTTTTGGATTATTTTTAAAATATCTCCCATCACAAATTGATTTTTTAAAATCCACATTTTTGCAATTTTTTAGACCTTTAGATTACTCAGTTTGGCTAGCGGGTTGAGCCCCGTGGTATGGTCTTGTTTTCGAACACTGGTTTTGTTTGTGTGATTGAACAAGTGGCACATGCTCCATACCCTCAGATAACTAGTGAACTTGATATACAGCGGTAGAGAACACCGGCGTGACAGATGGGTCCGAGTATTATTTTAACAGATTGTTATCATAATTACTTAAACAAAATGGTTATGTTAAGGTAATAAATTTAAGTCCATGAAACAAGGCGGTCCCTAAAATTAAAGGAAAATAATTTGGTAGGGCTGCAACCCTATTAAAATAAGTAAAGTCTTACTTAATAACTCATTAAAAATTGTAATTCAAGCATTGGAAGATTTTTACATCGGACATTATCATTTTTATTAAAAAAATTAAGGATGGCAAACTCTAAATCATAGTTTATAATTTAACAAATTATCTAGATCTGGATGATTTTTAGAGTTTCAAATTTATTGTCGATGTTGAAAATTGATTTTAGAACCATTATAGCGTGCTTCCATACTAAGATTTGAAAGTCTTTTTATTTGCTTTTCAGGCTTTATAGTATCCAAAATTAAAAGGGATTGTGAGGTTATTATAGGAAGGGCTACCCCTCCCCACAACCGTTTGTTCAGTCACCATGTTACGACTAAACAATGTTTGTCTTTGATTTTTTACTAATAGATTGACGTGCGTTGCATCTGTAAATGTAATGAGAAATAGAAGAATGACAAAAATACTACAGAGAAAAAACGAAATTAGTAATACATTTTACTATAAAATGTGAGCATAGATAAATTAAAATAAAAATAAATAAAAGAATAAAAGAAATCAATAATACAATTTCAATATACTATTCTAATAATAGATGGAGGTTAAAACATCCTTATTTCAATATTCCAAAGAATTATATAAAAATATTAGAGTTGTGAGCATTTAGAAATTTGTTGTAGAATACTTTAAATGGAATTATAAACAAAATTTAAAATAAAGAAAATTTGCGTAAAATAACCTCAATTTATATTCGAAAGCTCTTATAAAAAGGAATGTCATTAATGAAAGTTTGAAGCATAATAAATTCAATATTTACAAAATGCAAGATATCTAAAACTGATTTTACATTTGGTCCAACATATTTTATTTAGGACACTTTAAAATTTCAATTTTTCAAAAATTCAATAAAATCGGTACCCTTTTTAAAGTGATTAAAAAAATCCTAAAAAAATAAAGCTGGTTTCCTGCTTTTGGTCAAGAAAAATGCAATTAACTTCAAACTGTTAGAAAACATGAAGAAAGGGGAAAAAAAAAGAGAATGGTATTAGTCATAGAGATTATTGGGAATATGAAATTTATAGATTAAAAATTAGTATGCCAGTTTGGAATAGTTATAAAATTTATAATAAAATATTTAAAATCATAATTTTTTTGAGAATCATGAAAATTCACAATTAATTTTTTAATGAAATGAAAATATTTAATTACAAAGAGAAATGCAATGATAAAATCTATTGGAAAAGTATAAAAAATGTTATTTGGAATGAACTTTTATGCATTTAATTTTTTTTAAAAATTAGTTTCATATAATTTCTAAAGTATTAAAATAGTAAAAATTAGAAATAATTTGGTAGTAAAAAAAATATTGGAATAAAATATAGTTTTCTTTTATCTATTTTTGTGAAGAGATTAACAAGGCATATACGTGGTAAACTAGTATCTCATTTATAGGGATTACTCTGGTTTATCAGAGATATATAAAGTTACAATTCTTGCCATTCAGGAAATAAATCTTATTACAACTGTAATCCCACAAAATAATAAACTCAATATAGGAAGCTATAGGAAACTCAATATCTTGTAATCCACAAGATAAGAAGATTAATATCTTGCATCTATCAACACTCCCCCTCAAGTTGGTGCGTAGATATCCAGGGAGCCTAACTTGGACAATTCTAATGGAATTTTGTCTTTGCAATAGTTTTGGTAAAAATGATTGCACTTTGGTTTAATTCGAACATGAGGAGTATTAAAAAAATTTTATTGAACCATTTCTCTCACAAAGTGACAATCAATTTCTATATACTTGGTTCTTTCATGAAAAACTGAATTGGAGGCTATATGCACAGCTAGTTAATTATCAGAGAACATCTCTACTGGATTGATATTTGGAACCCCATATCTCAAAGTAGTGATTTTAGTCATATTAATTCACTTGTAGTAGAGGCAGTACCTTTATATTCAACCTCTTTGTTTTTTTCTTTTTAACGTAACTAAGTTTCTTCCAACCAACTTATAATAGCCAATAGTGGACTCGTGTCAATTGGATTACCCACCCAGTCAGCATCAGAATAACTAATAATATTAGTGTGATCATTTGGTTTTATTCAAACACCTCTGCTAGGTGACTGCTTAAGATATCTGAGAGTCCTTTTGATAGCCTTCTAAGAGCATGCATAAATCAACTCACAAGGCTATCCGCATACGTTATATTTGGTCGTGCCATAGTCAAATAAATCAATCTGTCCACAAGTTCCTAAAAGCGATCCAGATCTTCAAGAGGTTGTCCATTTCTTGAATTAAGCTTGTAATTAATATCAATAGCAGTGTCAACATGTTTGACTCCCAGTTTTCCAGTTCTTTCAACATGTCTAAGATATATTTCATTTGATGAATGAAAATCTATTTTTTAAATATGCCAATTCAATACCAAGAAAATACTTTAGTTGACCAAGGTACTTGATATCAAATTTCTTGTAAAGATAATTTTTAAGCTTTATGATTATTTCTTTATCATCACCTGTCATGACAATATCATCAACATAAATGTGTGAAACTGTTGTATTTGAAGTTCCTCTTTTTATGAACATCTAAGAATCAACTAAACTTCTAAGAAACTCGACATTCATTAAAGCTTAGCTGAGTTTGGCATAGTGTGCGCAATTCGATTGTTTAAATCCATGTAAGGCTTTCTTTAATTTACATACAAGACCTTTCTCTTTTGGTTTAGAATAACTTGGAGGAAGACTCATATAGACTTCTTCTTCAATGTCACCATGTAAGGAGGCATTTTTAATATCCATCTGATGTAGAGACCACCTCCAATCAACTGTGATAGACAAACGAATACGAACCGTATTTCATCTTGCAACTGGTACAAAAGTTTATTTATAGTTAACTCCAGAAGTTTGGGTAAATCCTTTGGCCACCAACCTGGCCTTATACATCTCAACAGACCCATCACTATTATATTTTATTTTAAAAACTATCTACATCCAACTGCTTTCTTCCCTTTAGGTAACTTGACAATGTCCTATGTATGGTTCTTGTCAAGTGCTTGAAGTTCCACTCTCATGACCTTCCTCCACACAGGTTGGAAAATAACATTTTGAAAATTAGTTTGCACAAAATTATTAGACTAAACAACAAAAAAATTGGTTTTCATAGGAAATATGATTTGAAAATTGGTTTGCACAAAATTATTAGAAGAAAACACAAAAAAAATAGTTTTCATAGGAAATATGATTTTGAACAAGATAATAAACTGCATAATAAGCATAAAACTCTTGAAGTCTAGAGGAAGGTTGCGAGATAAGAGAAGGCTTGTGCAAGGGGGGATCAGGTGGGGCCACAGTGGAATCTTCTTCTTCTAAACTAGTTTGGTGAGTTTCATAGGTATCTTCAGCTTCACCTTGTTCACTATGACTTGTTTGGGGTGTATTGGACACATCACTGGTACTAATATTAGGCAAGGGCAAACTAACTCTTGAACTCTCTCATTTAGTCATATTTTCCAGACCACTACCAATGTGTCATGGAAATATAACATTGTATCAACAAATTGAACATATCGAAAAATATACATTTTTCTGGTTGTGGGATCATAACATTTGTATCCCTTTTGAGTAGAGGAGTATCCAAAAAAGATACATCTCCTAGAATGTTTAATAAGTTTATCCCGGTTATGCCCATCCACATGAACATAAGACACGCATCTAAATACACATAAATGAGACAAATCAGTTTTTTTATCTTTCAAAACTTCAAGGGTTAATTTATCCTTAAGAATTTTTACTCGGAAGTCTGTTAATCAAGTAGTAAGCACTTAAAGCAGTTTCAAACTAATAAATTTTTGGAACATGTATCTAAAACATCAAAGACCTCGTAGCTTAAAAAAAGTGTCTATTTTTCCTTTCAGTAACTCCATCATGCTAAGGTGTTCCAACATAAAATGTTTGGTGTATAATATTAAGATTATATAAATGCTCAAAAAGCGCTTTGTTCACATACTCTGTGCCATTATCAGTTTTCAGAATTCTACTATTGCCATTATATTGAGTGAAAATTAGTTTGAAATTTTTTTTAAATATACGAAAAACTTGTTTTTTTATTTCAATAAATATACCCAAGTAGCACAAGGCCAATCATTTGTAAAAGTAACAAAATATTTAAAACCAGCATAAAAATCAACTAGGGTTGGTCCCCACACATCATAATTTATCAAATAAGAGGGTTCATTTGAAATTTCTATAGAAGACTGAAAAGGAAATCTCGTTTGTTTCGAGAATCTGCAAACTTCACAAAAATGAGAGTTTAAAGATAGAGACAACATTAAAATTTTCAAAACTTTATCTGAAGTGAATAAAATTCTCCAATCCCACAAATTATTAATATCAAAATTATTTTGATAGGCAACCAAAGCCTTATTATCCTGATTAATAAATATAGCCTAGAAGACAGTCTTCCTTCATCAATCTTCTTCCCTGTGCCCTGA
Organism: Amborella trichopoda; assembly: GCF_054954075.1. Lineage (NCBI taxonomy): Eukaryota > Viridiplantae > Streptophyta > Magnoliopsida > Amborellales > Amborellaceae > Amborella > Amborella trichopoda. The sequence goes on along the minus strand of NC_142337.1, from coordinate 21,028,669 downwards.
TCTTGTTAAGACACAGAGTTGAAAGAAAAAATAACATTGTCGTTCATGCTTTGAGTAATTCTATTAACAGACATCAAGTTAGGGATGGCATAAAAAAACTTCAGAGTTATGAGACTTGGAGAAAAACTTTGTCTTACGAACACCATAGATAGGGATTAAAGAACCATTAGCAATAAATATAGAGTTCATATTTTCATTAATTTTGAGGTTGGATAAACAATGCAAGTTGTCAGTCATATGATCTGTGGTTCCTAAGTATAAGGAAAAGTCTCACGGGAAGACATGGAAGCATGACCTGTGTTCGGGAATAAAGAAGAAAGATTATGTGTGAATGAAGAACTATTGTTGTTACTTGGTTGCTGATAATGATCACAGTTCTAATGATGAGTTTGAGTGGTTGCTATCTGAGCAATATATCTGTTGGTTGTCCTGTTATTAATATGCATTAAGTGTGGGTATATACCCACATCTATCTTTCATATGTCCTATATTGTTGCAGTGATCACATCTATGACGTCCATTGTAATAATTGTTGAAGTCTCTACTTCCACTATTGTTTTGAGGCCTTTTTGTTTCATATTGCTCATTATTAGCAACCAGGAAAAATTTTTTAACACTTACTTCAAAGGTTTTGATATCAAGATTCATGATTTTCTTCCTAGCTATGAGTTAAACTTTAGATTTTTCGAAGAGAGAACAAAAACCAGCTTTTGACCAAGCAAGATAATTAAGTCCATTCAAAGGACCAATAGTAAGTTTTATGTTAGAGTAATGATCAGAATCAATAATTATAAAGAGATAATAAGAACCATAAGACTGACCAAATTGATAACCAAGGCGATTAAAGAATACAAGATGCCTCAACAAGAACCGATCGAAGATCCGAATGAGAATTAATGTTTCTCTCTTTTTCTCTCTCCAGAAAATGCCGATGTGCATACAACTGCCTCACAAGAAGATACCCAATGAACCTTTTTCATGCCAATTAAGTTTGAAGAGAGGGTTGTTGCATCACACGTTTGTAGTAAAAAATATCTTCTCTGACCCTCTATGCTTATTGCAAGTTCCTTAATTTTGTTACTTGCCAAATAACATATAGCGGGGAAACGTCCCACTATATAAAAAAAATCCCACTATGGAAAGCTGTAACAAGGCCATCAAAAATCGCCTACAAAAAACGAGAGGGATACAAGCCAATTTTTGTTTTCGTAGATAATGTGATTTGTTAATTGAAAGCAATAGAGGATGTGATGGATAACATAATAACCCACAAGTACATAGAGTTGTGAAGGTGCCTTTGACCTTTCAACACATACTCATGCTCAACAAAAAAGCGGATCAAAACCTCATCTAACAATGAGAGAGATGCATGAAACAAAAAAAACACCCTACTATGGAAACAAGATAAAGGTCACGGTGCTTGCAAAAGTAGGAAAAAAATGAAAGAGAGAAAGGAATGGCTTTAACTCGCTCCACGACTATAAACGAACCCATAAGGTATGGACGATCAAGAGAGATGAAGCAACCACCGGTGAGCAATGGATCGCTACTGATAAATCGGCTCGCTCTGGTACCATGTAGAATTTGCAGCAAGAGAAATAGTGATGAGAGAGATATAAAGATCAACAAGACTGATACGTGGTTCGGTAATGATGCCTACACCAATAGAGGGTAAACTAGTACTTCATTCATAGGGATTACTCTAGTTTACTGGAGAGATATAAAGTTACAATTCTTATCTTTTAGGAAGCAAATGTCATTACAACTGTAATCCCACAAAATAAGAAACTCAATATAGGAAACTATAACAGACTCAATATCTTGTAATCCACAATATAAGAAGCTTAATATCTTGCTACTATAACGGTCAACATACATGTATGAGAAAGCCAAAAGAAGAAAAAAGAAAAAAATTAACTCATTTCCTCACAAAATGAAATTTTCGATGATATTGAGAAAGAAGTAATATCACTGACTACAAAAGAAAATAGATTAGATAACATGCATAAAAGTATTGGAATAAATTTGAATAAAAATCCAAAATAAATCAAAAGAATAATAATCAAAAGAATACAAATCCAAAAGAAAAAATAAATAGTTGAAGTATATATATTAATTAAAATGATGGATCAAAATAATAGCATGTTTTATTTAAATATTGGCTTTAGAGAGAAGAAAGATTCACCTTAATTACTCGAATATTTAAGTACATTTAAAAAAAAGAATAGAAGCATGATAAATCAACTTATAATATATACAAATACTGATAAAAGAATATTGGTAAATAAAAAATAATATTGTTGAGAAAGAAATGTTACATATATATTTTTTGGGTAAGTCAGTGGGGGAGAAGGCCCCTTACTCGGATTTTCATTAATAGAAAAAAAAATGACATATTATTTTACAACCCTATTATAGGGTTGTTGCATCAAATCATGTAGTACAAGAAGGGAAATAAAGTCTAGCAGATGACTGTGCCAAATCGCGCCGCCCGAATAAACCGTTGCTCTCTTAACGAGAGACTCAACTACCATGTTTGCCTTGCGAAAGATATGAGCAATAGACCACCTACGGGGCAAGAGCCTCGCACGACAATTATCAGCTATTGTATGTAATCTCCAAGGAGCATGACGTCAGTTCTGAAATGCATCAATTAGAAGAGATAAGTCACTTTCAATCTGTATCGGGAAGCAACCTGTCTGAATAACCAATATAATATTTTTTTCTAGAGAGCCTTGAATATTGTACGGTACACGAAATCTTTATCAAATGCCACCACAAACCACCTTTACAATTTCTTATAAGCCCACCACCTCTTGCCAAATCAGGATTGCGCGAAGACGCACAATATTCAACTTATAACTCTTGGCCTGAGGAAATGACAATGCAATTAGGATCTAGCGTTTTGACTTATACTGGAACCAAGTAATTTTTAGATCCCAATAGATCTCAATAATAACCTTTTTTGATCGATGAAATGCCCATTTTTTTCACTTTTGCTAGAGCCTTAACATGAGTAGTACCCAATTGACAATCTGCTCTCTTCTCATTGTGTTCGATCTAAAGATTCTTCTGTTTCACTCCTCCCAAAGAAACTAGATAATAGTAAAAAAAATAGCCATCCAGATATTGAGAAACTCATCTAATTTGGGCTAACGAACTACGAAGAATATCCTGAGCTGAAGATCTGATAACAAATCTCTTACCACACCACCGTGCTACGGACCGCGAGACACCTTGGGAAAAGGTACAATGAAACAAGAGATGACATATGTTATTCTCATTGTTCCTGCAAAAAGGGCAAATGTTGGCCATATGAATAACTCATTGCTAGAATATGGCTGTAATCAATAACCGACTACGCATTGCAACCTAGGAAAACCACTTAGCCTGTGGATAACATTCACATACCAAAGAGTATGAAATAAAGGTTGAGATGGACGTATATATCGAATGAAGTTCCATATTGCCTTCATAGAAAAGATTTCATTGGCAGAATCAATCCATACAAATAAATCCTTCTTAGGCTTTAAGGGGAGAGTATAGCTCACCACATCACTCCATATGTTGTTTAAGATAGTTGAAGAAGAAGAAGGCAATGCCCATGATTGAGGGTTACCATCAATAAAATCAGCAACCTTGCTACGTCTTGCAATTTCCCCCCAATCCATCTATCCATTTCCATCAAAGGAATCCCTAATCAACTGAATAGATTGCCAAAGGCCCATCAACAAGTTTACTATCTGACCATTACCAATCACCACTGAACATTATCCCTTAGCTGAGATAGGCCAAAGCGAATGCCCTTCCAAGTATGGGAACAACCCCTCTTCGCTATAGACTCTCAAATGAAACACATTTTGAAGTACTTGTACTTGAAAAAACATGCGACTAAAGAAGATGGATTTGCTATAATCCTACAGGCTAGCTTCATCATTCCTGCCGTATTAGAATCTGCCATATCTCTCACCCTAGCCCACCCTCCTCCTGAGGAAGGCTAACTGTCCTCCATTTGACTAGATGAACACCCTTAGTCTCTGCAACTTCGGCCCATAAGAAGTTCGGTTGAAGCCTTTCTATCATGTTACAGGTTTTCTTCGGTAGCATAAACGATAATAACTAGAAAATGGCCGAGGCACTGAGAACTGACTTTTGCAGTTGCTGACGTCCGACATAAGATAAGTATAAAGATCGCCATGTACCTATCCTACCGATCACCTTTCCAATCAAGCGCTGATAATAACTGTGTCGAAGATGGCTCTGAAATAAAGGTAGCCCCAGATAACTCACCAGTAAGGCACCCTCATTGAATCCCGACTTTCTTAAGATATGACCTCGACTGCCTTGAAAAACTCCAAATAAAAATTCCTTGCTTTTTGAAGAATTAAGCAACTGACTAGTAGTATTTTCAAAAGATGTAATAACCCTCTTCATGGAAGTGGCAGAAAAAAAAGATACCCCACAGAAAATAACCATATCATCAACATAAAATGAGTGAGAGACCTCATAATCACACCTAGACGGGCAGGATTTAGGAATCAATCCCTGCATCATAGCCTGATCTAGTTGCCTGCTAAAGAAGTTCATGACAAAAATAAATAAATAGGGAGAGAGAGGATTTCTTTGTCTCAAACATCTTTTCCCCTTAAAAAAACGTTTAGGGAAGCCATTTCTCAAAATTGAAAAAAAAATAGTCGAAATACATAAATGAATCCATGAGATAAAAAGTTGTGGGAACCTAAGGCATGTAACCTACTCACAATAAACTCCCAAGAGACCCTGTCATAAGCACTGCTCAAATCAATCTGCAAACACATTTTCGGTCATGTCGAATTCTTATGACAAAGAGACATGATCTCATCTGCCATGAGAATATTATTTGTGATAAGCCTATCCTTCAGGAAAGCAGCTTGCCTAGGATCAATGATGCTCTAAAGGACAACTCTTAAACAATTTGAAATTATATTGCTAATGATTTTATAAAGTACGTTACACAAACCAATAGGCCGAAAATCTTTCATTATAGAAGGGGCATCCACCTTTGGAATCAAACATATGAAAGTATAATTAATTTGCTTTAGGGACATACCTTTATTGAAGAAATCCTTTAAGGCCTTATAAAGATCCTTATTGATGATCTCTTAGGAGAATTTACAGAATTGAACTGAAAACCCATCCGGACCAGGAGCATTCTCACTTCGCAGGTCCTAGGTAGTAGCCTTAATCTCCTCCATGGTGCCATCCTCAACCAAGTTTTTAGTCCGGTCAAGATTTAACGTACATGGCAGTAGAAACTGATATGCCAAGAGTGGATCAATATCATTTTCTTGAGCAAGCAATTCCTAAAAAAAGGTGATCATATGCCTATCAATGTCACCCTCAAAGGCTAGTAAGGTTCCATTCTGGTATTTCAGATAATGATCCTGTCATTTTTTTTTCTAATCATAGTGGAAAGATCGAGGAACTTAGTATTGGAATCCCCGTCCTTAATCCAATTCTGTCTAAACTTCTGTCTACATAGCCTTTCTTCATGCCCCAAAAGCGTTTGAAGCCTCTGGGCACTTTCCTGCTCTTCTAACATCAATGCCTCGTTCAAAGATCAGCAAATAAACTATCATGCAAAGAAGATAATTGATGCCTTACTGCTATAATGGATTCACTAACATAACCGAAGACCTCCTTTTTCCATTTATGTAGATTAGTCCTCAATGTCTTCAGTTTAGTCACAAACCAATACATAGCCGTGCCTCCAACTCTAGTTTGCCATGAGGTAGAGATCGCATTCATGAAGCCCGGGTGCTTTTCCCACATAGAAAAATATTTAAATGGCTTTGGTCCAACCGGTCTCTCATCAGAAAATTGTTACCAGTAACGAACATTGATCAGAGTTTCATTTGGCAAGGAGCTCCACCTTTGATTTCGAAAACGCCAGAACCTAATCGGTAGTTGCCATTGCACGATCTAATTTGGTTCTTATTCACCTCCTACCGATCTGGCTAATAGACTAAGTAAACCACCCCCTAACTAGCCCGACATCAGATAAAGCACAATTCGACATGACTTGGGCAAAATCACCCGAGTCTAATGGTAAAGAGTGGCTTCCTCGTAATTTTTGCGAGCTGTTCCATAAAGTATTAAAGTTCCCCTAAAACTCACGAAGGCTCTGCCC